>NC_069080.1:78739129-79419616 GCF_025698485.1 Gossypium arboreum
TTTCTAGAATTTTTGGTCAGGCCAATTAGTACAGTTTATTAGTTAAATTCTCCCCTAATCAAGGGTTCGACTACACTGACCTTCACGCATTACGAATTGGATATCTCCCTGTACAGAGCTTCAATACTGATTCTGTTTGTTTCTATAGAAACTAGACTCAAGAAGGAATCTATACATATATGGCATGACTCCTAATTATCTCTGGTTAATTTACAATGAATTTCCAAAGTCAGAATAGGGAATCCAGAAACCATTCTGGCCCTATTTCACGAAAACCTAAATATCTCTTAACATACAACTCATATGACCGTTTCGTTTCTTCCATATGAAAGTAGATTCATCAAGGTTCATTTACATAATTTATTCACTATTTAATTCCATTCCTGCTATTTTTAGTGATTTTTCACATCCACACCACTGCTGCTGTCAGCATCTGTTTTCAAGGTAAACTTTACCTATTTCGTGGTTTCCATGGACCAACTAGAGTTTTGTCATACATAGGTCCACATATGATCATATTTAGCCATTCCAAGGGCTGATCATTGCCCAACACTTCCATTCCAGTCCATAGTCACATCATGAAACCATATATCGTACATAAACACAAATGGTCTAATGCCATACTACACTTCTACGAGCCATTTTCGCATGGCCGTACACACATACATCACAAAAGTACTTGAAAAACAACAAAGGGTAGTCCTATACATGCCATATCCAAGGTTCAACTAAAAGAGTACCAAAAGGGCTTTGATAGTGTGGATGACTTGACTTCAATGATCCCGAATCCGATAGCTAACGAGCAAAATCTATAAAGCAGAGAACAAAGAAACGGAGTAAGCAATTTATGCTTAGTAAGTTTTAAGCAAGGATTCCAGACAACAAAAGCATAGCATTCATATAGCTAAGCGGATAATTTCATATGCACACATTCTCAATATCATACTTACTTCACATTACCAACCCTTATGTTCATACACAAAAGATCAACTTAGCCAAAGGCGGTAGCTCGTTTATCAACCGGCGAATACTTATTTGTAAGGGCTCAACTAATTCAAAGCACATACGAACATACTTCATTGCTAGAATTTTTTGCAAGCGTATTAACTGAAATTTTTACAGCAAGATTGCTCATTCCCGAATCACGTACCTTCGGAATTTAACCGGATATAGCGACTCGCTCGATTGTCTTCGAGACATAGCCCGGTTATAGTGATTCGCACAATTGCCTTCGGGAATTAGCTCGGATTTAGTAACTCGCACAAATGCCTTCGGGACTTAACCCGATTTTGGTAACTCACACAAATGCCTTCGGGACTTAACCCGGTTTTGGTCACTTAGCACAAAAGCCTTCGGGACTTAGCTCGGAAACCATTCGAATAAACATGCACATTTAACACTAAATCATGACACATTCATATTTCATTTTCATTAGCAAAACTCAAATACAATACACTTATCACTCTTGCACATTTCGGCTCAATATCCACACACAAAGAGCATGATTTCGATTTACTTAAGACATGATCTAATCAAATCATAATTTAAGCTCTATTACTCAAGAACTTACCTCGGATGTTGTCGAACGATTCCGATGGCTATTCGACCACTTTTTCCTTCCCTTTATCGGATCTAGTTCCCCTTTGCTCTTGAGCTTAATTTAACAAATAAATTGATTTAATCATTTGAGCATCGAAAAGAGGAATTCAAGGTACTTAGCCCACATATATTCATTAGACATTAAAGTCACATATGTATGGATATCATGAATCAAACTCAACACATTAGTTAGTACTCTCCTTAGCGAATTTTCTAAGTCAAGATAAAGCCTTCAACATGCTTACTTATGGCGAACAACACATCAACCTATGTACTCATTCATGTGGCGAATATGCATGTTGATGTTGAGGCCAATTACATGTTTAATACCACACATGAATGGCATACATTTTACTAACTAATGCATTACATATTGTAGCTCAATACACATCTATCATTTACTTCATAACTGAAACATCATCATAAGTAAATATATACCTTGAGATAGTATATATGTCATACCAATACATCATGTGCAAACATATATACATATAGGTGCAAGGGCGAATCTCAAGTTGATTATAACCAAATATAAACATATATCCAAAACACAAATCTTACCTACCATGCAATAAGCATAAAGCATTCTTATGGATATACCATGGCGAATACTTCACAACACCATACCATTTCAATTTTGGTCATGGTTAAACAAAGAACTTAATGTCTCACTCAAAAATGCTAAAAAGAAAATCCAAGAGTCATCAATCCACCATCACATGTATCATTATCAAGCTTCATATTTAGCATGCAATGGCATTAACACAAAATCCACCTTGGCCGAATATCATCCCCATGACATAGCAAAGATTTGAACTATGGGCTAATTAGAACTCATGCTAGCAACTAAAATCATGCATGAATCTCATGGCACAACCTCAAACATACCTTAATCTAGACACAAGTATGGCCAAACCTCCTCCTAATCCTCTTCCAAACCAAGCATGAAGCAAGAACTCCTTCCTTCTTCCTTAGGATTTTCAGCTCAAAGAAATGAAAAAAGGATGAACAAATTTTTTTTTCTCTTTTCTTCAACTCACGGCAAAGGGGGGGACACTCACACCATTCTCTTTTTTTTTTATTCCCTTTCATTATTCAATTCCCATGCTCATTATTTTATTTTTTTCTTACATACACCGTTGTCACAACATGTTTTATGACATGTTTTTTTTTGCCCATAATCCCTTGTCATGGCCGGCCACTACCAATTAGGGGGGAAATTTGACATGCAAGTCCCCCCTTTTGATTACATGCACTATTAGGTCCTTATAGATTAGCCTATCACATTTCAAAAGTGTCACACAAGTCCTACTAACTGAATTCACATGCAATCGACTAAATCGAAGCTTGAAATTTTCACACATTCATAATTACATATTCTAGACAATAAATATTACGTTCCAACATTTTGGTGACTCGGTTTTGTGGTCCCGAAACCACTTCCCGAGTAGGGTCAATTTTGGGCTGTCACAGTGTAAGCCAACATGAATGCTGCATTGCCTGAATGAATGACATGATTTTGATGATGTTGCTATAATGATGGGAGTTATGTCATATGTGTATGTATAAGAAAGTCGAGTCAGAGGTCCTACAACCCCTCCCCCTTACCGAAGTGGTACTTATAATGGAATTTCATGAGATTTGTATTGAATAAGTTTCCGGTTGAGAACCCAAAGAGTTTAGTGATAGAATAATTATAAGTATGATCAAAGATTGAAAATGAGTGATAAGTAAAGTCGAGCCGATGAAAGTATCGGATTGACATAAAGATTATTGGAGTTATGCACTATCCCAATTAGAGAAGGAACTCTCTTTTGTAAATCGAATTACTCAGGTGCAAGGTCGAGAAAAGTGTAAATCAAAATTTATTCAAAACTGGCCTTCTTTAGTGAATGGTTTAATATGAAATTTGTGACGGCAGAACTAGTGGGGAAATGATATTTGAAATGTGAACTATCTGAGTGTGACGATTATGATTGGATGATTTAGCATCTCTTTTGAAATGTTCTATGTGTTTACCCGTTCTCGTAAATATTTCTATGGCTATTGATCTTGAAGAAATTCTTGTTATATGGGAATGTCTTCTAATTCGGTGTTGGATGAAAGCATTGGTAGTCTGATTGGTTTATAATTTATATTGCTCTATTTCATCGGGTATTCTATTTCATTTAAATCGATAAGAATTGATGAGAGAATACATATGATATTATGATTCTGTTTCTTCTACTTGATGCTTCATCTGATATATATGTATGGGAAGATATATTGTTCTTGTTATATTTGATTTCAGTGGGATTAAATGATGTTTTCTTCTGGACTTTCTTTCTTTGAAGAATTATCGGGGTATTTTGTATTTTCTCTATGAGTTTGGTTTTTGATTCTCCGGCATAGTATCGTATCTTGGGTTTCTTTATCCTGGATCTCTTTATTCTAGATTTCTTTATTCGGTTTTCTTATTATCTTTGTTCCATAATTTGTCAATTATGACTCATGTTCAAAGTACATTCTTCAGCTCGTGATAATCATGTCAAATATGACTATACTTCTAATTTGATCTTGGTAATGTGGTGATTTTAGTATTGGGGTTTTTTCTAATTTCTGTGTAAGGATTTGACATCAGTAAAGGCATAAGTGATAAAAGCGCGAGTTTCAATCGGTATGGTGAATTATCTATTTGAAAGATTTCATGTGACAATTATTTTAGGATTATTTTTCCCAGGTCTGATAATAGAATTTCATTTTGTACGGATAAAAGAGTAAATAGTCTGAACGAGAAGTGTATATTTATTAGAAAGAGTTGGATATTAGTTAAAATCACTACGAATGATAAGGTTTTCGTCTTGTAAAAGCTGAAAAGTTTATTACATGTTGACAAAGTTTGAATAGATGAGAATATTGGTAATCGAAGCGTCTGAACTAGACTAGTCTACATTGAGTAAAGACTTCCTGACTTTCAGTAATGTACTGTTGTATGAATTGTGATGTGTTTCAAGACAGTGAGGTAATGTGATAGTTTAGAGCATTCGATGTTACATAAAATCGGAGTTGTTAAAGGGGTTAAAGCCGAACATTGGGATCTATCAAAATTATCCTTGTTAGTGTTGATATTGGGATGGAAATGAGAAGGATTATTCTTGAGGCCATGTCAGAAATATTTTCATGGCGGAAAGAGGAAAATGTGATGTATCCTATTGTTAAATGTTTGGCGAGATCTATAAATCATATATGTATTGAATGAATTCCTACTCATCGATTCATGGAATTTCGGTCTCTTTGATTGTTGGATTTCTTGGAATTCGGTCTCTATTAAATCAAGTTGAGATCTGGGTTTTATGTCATGATATCATGGGAAGCGAGAAGGGTTGAAAATTTAAGAGCGGTTGAGAGTTGAGGCGTAAGCTTTTAGATCATATGAGAAATTAAAGAGATGTATTGGAGGTACAGCCTAAGTGAAAGTTCTTTGGCACCGAATATGAGATTAAAAGTGAAGACCACTTTTCTGGTAAGATTTTCGGGGACGAAAATCCCTAAAGGGGGGAGAGTTGTAATATCTTGATTTTGGGCCTAGTCGGAATAGTGGTTTCGTGACCACAAAATCTGAGATAGAAATAATTATTTTATGATTATTTTGAGGTCTATGATATGATTGCATGATTGTGTGAAAATTTCGTGAAGAAATTTTATGCATAAAGTGCTTAAATTGAAATTAGGGACTAAATCGAATAATTTGTAAAACTTGCATTCTAGAAGTTTCTAGTATGAAATTGTTTTGAAATATTAATTAGGAGGTCTTAAATAGAAATTTTACCAATTTCTAAGTCTATGGACAAAAATTGGACATGGATGGAATTTTTGGAAAGTTTAGTAGTAAGGGCATTTTGGTCATTTAGGGGTAAAATGAATTAAAATACAAAATTAAAAGCCAATTTTGCTCATCTTCAACCCCATGGCCGAATATAGCAAGGATAAACCATGGATAGGGTTTTTCAAGCTTCCAAGCTCGATTGTAAGTCCATTCTAGCCCTGTTTTTCAAGTTCTTTACGTTTTTGGAGTCTCGGTAGCTCGATTAAGCTCATGCTAGCAATAATTTAACCTAGAGTTTATATTTGGAAAAATACCCATAGGTGAAATTTTTATATTTTGGTGTTTTATGATAGAATATAAGGTTTTAAATTATGTTAGACAACTTGTGCTACTCGGTTTTAAGCGAAAACTAGCAAAATGGCTTAATCGGTAAAAATACCTAATAGTCATAACTACATGTTAGAGTGAGAATTTGATGTTGCCATAGAAGGGAAAAATGATCAGCATGTCATAAAAAATAAGAAAATATGCTGAATTTTAATTTACGAGCTTTGGGGCAAAAGTGTAAATATGCAAAAGTTTAGGGAAAAATTGTAATTTTGCCAAAATATGATTTTGGGTCAATTTGAATAATGTGAGTCCTAATTAGACTATATTTTAAATGATAGAGTAAGGAAAACTAAAATTTGGGCTAAAATGGGGAAAATACCAAGTTGTGGACGAAATGGTAAAAGTAGCCATTTTCGCATACGAGGTAAGTTCATGTGTAAATGTAGTAACATAATTGTCATTTTAAGCAATTTAATGTTGTTTATATGATATGATGCTAATTATTATCATGAAATATTATGCTTTGTGGTTATTGTTGAATAATATGTAATTATGTGAATTACTTGATGAGTATGAACTATCACCGAAGTATCAATTTCGATATTCCGTGGAAGATGGAAAAGATGTGTGATCGAGGAAAATGCCCATTTAAACCTTAGGAATAGATTAGGATACAAGTGACATGTCACTAGGATGGTTGAGCATCCAAACTCGTTGAGTTGAGTCCGAGTTCACTTATGGATGCAAATGTCCGAACTCGTTGAGTTGAGTCCGAGTTCGTGAGATGTAACTAGGCATCCGAACTCGTTGAGTTGAGTCCGAGTTCACTCATGGATGCGAACGCCCGAGCTCGTTGAGTTGAGTCCGAGTTCGCTTATGGGCGGGTTACAGAGTAGCTTGGCTACATATGTGGCACTTATGTGCAAACTTTCCATGTATCCGAATTATATTCCGATGTGTTCAACGGGTAAAATTTTACTCAAGCGGAGGAATACTCGAGATGAAAGGGACGTATTGGTAAGTTTTGTGAAATGAATACTTTGAACAGGTATGTACTTAACCCTCGGGTTGAAAACTCGATATAACAACAATATGGTAAGATGATAAATGAAAATGTGATATGAATGTCTCAGTGATGATTATGCAAATGATTTTTTATGTTTGCTTATATAGTTATGTTACTTGCTATTTGCATGTGAACTTACTAAGCATTTATGCTTACTCCCTCCTTTTCATTCCTTGTAGTGTTGACAAGCCAGCTCGGAAATCGGAAACGGTCGGAGGCACGCTCACACTATCCGTATACCATCTTGGCATAATGGCTTGTATATTTTGAGTATGGCATGTATAGCATTATAATCATTTTGTGTATATGGTCTTATGATATGGTTATTGAGTGGTATGGAAATGCTTGGTAATTATTAGCCATTGGAATGGCTAATCATGATCATATTTGGTGTTATGTATGCTAAATTGCTAGCTAATCCATGGAAACCATGAAATAGGTAAAATTTACCATAAAATAGATTCAGACAGCAGCAGTGATGTGAGTTTGAAAAATCACTAAAAATAGTAGAGATACAATTAGATAATGAATAATATATAGAATTGAAGAATTATGAGTCTATTTTCATATGGATGGAATAAAACAGGTATATGAGTTATATTTATGAGATGTTTAAATTTTTGTGAAACAGGGCCAGAGCAATTTCTGGATCCCCTATTCTGACTTTGGAAATTCACCATAAATTGTTCAAAGATAATTAGAAGTCATAATTTATATGTACAGATTCCTTATTGAGTCTAGTTTTATTAGAAGCAAACGGTATAGTCATTGAAACTCTGTACAGGGAGATATTTGATTCGTAATACATAGAGGTCAGAGCAGTCAAACTCTAAAACAGGGGAGACTTTAACTAATAAACTGTACTAATTTGCTCGACCAAAAATTCTATAAAAAAATTAGTAAATAGATATATGAGTTTAGTTTCAGAGAAAATTTACAGAATTGGATTTCGAGTTTTGTAACTCGAGATATGAATTTTTAAGCAACTATGACGCAGATTGTTAGCTTGACTGAAAATTTTAAAAATAAATTGTTTGAGCTGTTTAAGTAATGAATTAAGTCTATTAACACCTCGTGTTCGACTACGGTGACGGTCTCGGGTACGGGGCGTTACAATACCCATAGGTGAAATTTGTGAATTTTGATGTTTTATGATAGAATATGAGGTTTTAAATTATGTTAGACAACTTGTGCTACTCGGTTTTGAGTGAAAACGAGTAAAAGAGCTTAATCGGCGAAAATACCTAATAGTCATAAGTACATGTTAGAGTGAGAATTTGATGTTACCATAGAAGGGAAAAGTGATCAGCATGTTATAAAACATAAGAATAAGGAATTAAGTTTAATTCCTGAGGTTTGGGGCAAACGTGTAAATATGCTAAAGTTAGGGGTAAAATTGTAATTTTTTTAAAATTTGAATTAAAGACTAATTTGATAATGTGAGTATTAAATAAGCTAAATGTGTTATTTTAGATCAAGAAAGACATGGAATCGACCCCAATCGAGGAAAAGAAAAGATTGTGGACTAAATTGCAAAATTATTATATTTTGGTACCAAGGTAAGTTCATGTGTGAATAATGTAGCATAATTGTTATTTATTAGTTATTGATGTTAATTATATGATATGCTGATTTTTATCATGAAATATATGCTTTGTGTTTATTTTCGAATAAAATGCAAATTATGTGTATTATTTGTTAAATATAAAGTGCTACCGAGTATTGGTTTCGATATTTTACGGAAGATGGCAAGGATATGTGTTCGATGAAAATCCCATTTGAACCTTAGGAATAGATTAGGATACAAGTGAAATGTCACTAGGATGGTTGAGCATCCGAACTCGTTGAGTTGAGTCCGAGTTCACTTACGGATGCGAATGTTCGAACTCGTTGAGTTGAGTCCGAGTTCGTGAGATGTAACTAGACATCCGAACTCGTTGAGTTGAGTCCGAGTTCACTTATGGATGTGAACGCCCGAGCTCATTGAGTTGAGTCCGAGTTCACTTAGGGGCGGGTTACATGATTTCTTGATTACATATGTGGCACTTATGTGCAAATTATCCATGTATCCGAGTTATATTCCGATGTGTTCAATGGGTAAAATTTCTAGTGAAATGGAAGAACACTTAAGATGCAAGTGACGTTTTGGTAAGTGTTGTGAAATGGACACTTTGGACAGGAATGTGCTTAACCCTCGGGTTGAAAATAGATACAACAACGATAAGGCGGTAAGATGATGAATGATGTTTAAAAATGTGATATATGTTTTGGTGATACTATGCTAAGGTTGTTTGGTATAATTTTATTGTTATGTTACTTGTTATTTGCATATGAACTTACTAAGCATTTGTGCTTACTCCCTCCTTTTTATTCACTATAGTTTTGAACAAGCCGGCTCGGGAATCGGGACAAGTTGAAGGTTCGATCACACTATCCGAAGGACATTTTTTGGTAAATGGCTTGTAAGACTTAAGTATGGCATGTATAGCAATATACCTATTTCGTGTAAATAATTTTGTGATATGGTGGTGATTTGGTTGAGCAAATGCTTGATAATGATAGGTCATGGAAATGACTATTTTAGACCATGTTTGATGTCATGGAAAGTTAATAGGTTATCTAGTCCATAAAAACTCATGAAAAGATGAAATTTGCCATAAACAAAACATTGCAGCAACACTGACGTGAGTTTGAAAATTTACTAAAAATCATAGAAATCGAATTTGGTGATGGATTAAATATGAAATTGAATCCCAATATGTCTATTTTCACATAAAACAAACGAAACAGGTAAAGGAATTATATGTTAGAAGATATTTGAATTTTTGTGAAACAGTGCCAGAGTGATTTTTGGATCCCCTGTTCCAACTTTAGGAATTTACCATAAACTGTACAAAAATAATTAGGTGTTTTATTTTATATTCTTGGAATCCTTATTGAGTCTAATTTCAGGATAAACAAACGGCACAGTCATATAAATTTTTCATAGAGAGATATATGGTTTGAAGTAAACAAAGGCCAGTCCAGCCAAGTCCTAAAACAGGGGTAATTTTAACTAATAAACTGTACTAATTGGACCAACCAAAAATCCTAGAAAAAATTTAGTAAATAGATATATGAGTCTAGATTTAGGAAAAATTTACGGATTTTGATTTTGAGTTTTGTAACTCGAGATATGATTTTTCTTGTAACTATGATGCAGGTAACTAGAAAGCTGTGAATGTAGAAACAAATGATTCGAAGTTCTTAATTTGATAAATTATGTTCGGTAACACCTCAAGCTCGACTCCGGTGACGGTCTCGGGCATGGGGGCGTTACATGAGATACCAAAAGCTGAGCATGGAGAGACAAGCCAAGCAAATTTCTGCTAGAGCAACCACTTACCCAAAAATCGAAGAGATGAAGAAACTGTTAGGAACGAAGTGTATTCGGCTATCTTGAAAAGAAAAGAAACAATGAAAGGGACCAAGAAGAAGTTGAGTTCGGCTTAATCAATCTTTAGAAACAAAAGAAGAAATATTGAGAACAAAAGAATAATAGGTTTGGCTAGAAAAGAAAGGAATAGGCAATTGATGTTAGACTAGTGAGTGATTCGACAGCTTTAGAAACAAAGATGAAAGGAAAAAGTTTGAGAAGAAACGACACAAGACTTTCGGTATATTGACACTTACGATTTGGCACCAAGAGACTTCCACTAAACAAATCCCGAAGAAAACACAAGTGGCTATTAAGGAAATCGGCACTAGAGAGGAAAGAACCAAAAATGCAAAACCCCAAAATGCCTAAAAGGTAATTCGACCCGTACTCAACACCATTTGCCGAAAATGCACCAACAAGCTGTCCATTTCGGCTACAACTCTCCCCAAACTCAAACTCCTTGAAAATCTCCCTGATTCTCTCCCCTTATCCCTTCTTGATATCCTCCACAATCATCCACAAGACCAATTTAGACTCTCCACTACCAGAGTTCAAATCCAACACCAACTCTTGCCGTCCTCTAATAGCAAAATAAAAGCTCTTTGCTTGCCATGGGATTTGAACCCTTGCTCTCACAATAGTCATGTCACACCACCACCACTAGGCCACAAGCTCATTTGTGACATAAAATTACACACACTCAAACATAAATCCTAACTGCTAACTGCCAATTTCAATTAAGAGCAAAACTAAAAATTCTGCCAAGGCCTAAACTCGAACCCAGGCTTCCTAAACACTCCCAAACACACCCCAAATCATTAAGCCAATAAAGCAAACATGAAATTTGTGTCAAACATGCAAAATTACAAACGCTAAATTTTTGGGGCATTAGATTTTACACACGAACTTACTAATCGTCAATAACCTTATTTTTCCCCCGATCAAGGTCCGAACTTCATTTATCTTAATCTATAATAGGAAATTTAGCTTACTTAATTATCACATTACTCAATTCAGTCTAGAAATCATATTATGGTAAGATTACATTTTTGCCCCTAAACTTTTACATATTTACATTTTTTTCCCTAGGCTCATAAAATGAAATGCATCCAATTTCTTTGTGACCCAAGCCTAGCCGACCAACACACATGCTCATATCAGCCCACATTTTTCATCAAATCATATTTTTACTACACATTTTACAACTTTTACAAATAGGTCCCTTTTAGGTATTGTCATGAAAAATCACCTAGTAAAAGTTGTTTATTACACATCAAACTTTCATTTTCTACCATTAAACATCAAAATACATGCATGTCACACATGGGAAAATTTTTAAACATGAACCCTACTTCAAAATAATGGTAGAAGTGGAAAGATCGGGTGAATACGACTTCAAAAACATAAAGAGCATTAAGAAGGGGGCTAGGATGCACTTACTATCAAGCTTGAAAGCTGAAGAAACCCTAGCTATGGTGTCTTGGAAATTTCAGCTAAGGGAGGAAGAAGATGGACATAATTTTGTCTTGTTTGTCCCTTTTTATTCTTTTATTTACCGAATGACCAAAATGCCCTTTTAGCCTTTCTTTGAAATTTTATCTCTCCATGGCCATTTTTGTCCAATAACTTAACAAATGGTCTAATTATCATCTAAGAACCTCTAATTTAAAATCTCATCAATTGGACACCTCTAACATGTAGAACTCAACCTTTGCACTTTTTATGATTTAATCATTTTAACTAAACTGAGTACCCAAACGTCAAACTTTTCGAATGAAATTTTCACAAAATCATTATGTGAAATTGTAGACCATGAAAGTATAATAAAAACAAGATTTACTACATTGGATTCGTGGTCCCAAAATCACTATTCCGACTAGGCCCAAAATCAGGATTTTACATTTCTGACATGAATATTATATGATATGAAATGTTTGAAATTTCTGTCGTTTGATCTGTAAACTCTGGTAATGCTCTATAACTATGTTTCGGTGATGGATACGATACAACACCCCTCACCCATATCCAACGTCGAGACAGGGTTCGAGGCGTTACTGGACTTAAACATTCACAACATGCAAAACCAGGCCACAAAATTTCACCAAAAATTAAAACATCTTGAACACATGCATATCATCCCTTATATAGGTCTTCGAAACCTATAACATACATTGGGGTGGTTCAGGACTAAACCAAGAACTTTGAAAATCTTTGGGCAACTTAACTAATTTTCTTGCTTCAGAGAGTCACACGCCCGTGTGGATTGGGCCGTGTGGTCAATTTCAAGGCTATTTTCCAAGCCAATTGTCACCCTTAATTACCTACATACACTTATACATTTTCATAGCAATTGACATGGCATATTTGAGTAATTATATATTCACAATCAAGGCACAAGCATGACATTCTTACAACAACACATAACATATTGATACGAGCACGCCCTGTGAACTTTATTGAGCAAGTCTATCAAGCCGATCAATGACATGTTGGCAAGCTGATCCAAGCTCGTTTCCAGCTCCACGAGCTCCGTCCAGCTCAAATCCAGCTTATTCGAGCTCAATCCATCTTGCCTGAGCTAAATCGAGCTCCCTCCTAGCTCACTTTCAACTCACGAGCTAAACCTTAGCTCAACTTCAGCTTAGGAGTTTAGCCTCAGCTCAACTTTAGCTCACGAGCTAAAGCTTAGCTCATTTTAGTTTAAACTCGGTTTTGTCTTTAATGCATTAAATAAAAATTTGCACATATTTATTTAAGCATTAAACTTGTCTTATATTAATATTTGTTATTAATATGCCATAGTCATTACATAAATTGATTATGTTCACATAGCTGAATTAATGCATGACATTAATGTGTTCACATCATGCCAATTTATGAGTGTCCATGAGATATCTTAATGACTTGTTTATTTCATGTAGGTACATCCCTTTGGACGGTACAATGTATGGATGAAGAAACATCTCTTTTGGGCATTCCACACTCATGAATGAAGAAGTATTAAATGCTGGTGCATGTACGGCTAGATGCAAGGTTTCTACAAATTCATGCATGTGTCGAATGCATGTATGGACATTAAAGGTTGGTCCATTTTTGGATCAAATGCATGGGATGATAGAATGCATGAATGCCTTAAGTACATGTATGGTGGCTGTCTCTTAACTTTCCAAGGCACTTATTCGGCCAAGAAGTAGCTGCTAACTAATTCTATGTTGACCATAGAGCTCCTTGAACATGTTCACACTTTGAATTGACCTATAGGCTACTACACATGCATGGATGGGTTCAAGAACGTCCAAGGGAAGGAATTAACTCAATAATTCAACACATTGATTGAATTAAGTGCATGCACAAAGGGGAGAACGAATTTACTAGGTTCATGCTGCCATTTATGAACTTACATGCCATTAAAGTGTTTAATTATGAAGATACATGTTCCATACAAGTGCATGAACGTCCAAGGAGATGAATGCAACCTTTTGGCGCACATACAAGTCACTTGAAGCCTTTTTTATGACTAAGCATTCATGCGAAACCAAGGGGAAGAAAGTGTCCATTCACTAGTGCATGAATCTGCGAATTTATGAACTATTTTAATACATTAGTGTGAACGTTTTTATTATTGTGTGAACACCTAGATGCGAATTTGAATGGTCATCTATGTGCCTATAAATATTTGTTTTCTTTCATTTGTAAAGGACTTTTGCCAAATTTTTATTGAATTTAATCTTGTGAGAATTTTCTTCTCTAAACTTTGTTTGAGACTTTGTTGACTTATCTACCTAGTAGTCCACGTCAACCCTGTTTCTTTCACTCTTATACCGAGGTTCCTACTTTGCTAAGTAGCGGGTCGAGGTTTATCACTTTCATTCTCCACCTTGAAAGCCTATAAGCAATTGGGTCAATACTCTCTAGTATTGGTTCGTGCTTGCTTTTGAGTTCCTTCTTTCCATTCTTTCATTTACTTTAAACCGAACCTTAATATTCATATTTCAAACCCTTTCTTTGAACCCCTTGAATAGCTTCCGCATAATTCAATTAGAAACATCCTTTTTGAACAAACCGAACGATACTTTCTCGTAAATGATTGGGGAAACTCGCATACAACTCGACTCTCCCCGAGGCGGTTCGTATCATTTGGTATCAGAGCTACTAAAACTAGAAGATTGTGCGATGAAATTAATCCCGGGCTAGTCCAAGTGAACTCAAGTAAGTAGGATCCGAAAAAAAAAGAGTATAGAAAAAAAATTTCGTATACCGAAGTTTTCTTATTTTGATTAGTTAGCTGCTGTTGCTATAAAAACAAAAATCTCGCAAGAAGAAAAAAAATCGTGTACAAAAAGTGTTTTATTGTATTTAGTTTGTCAATATAGTACAAAAAAAAGTTATACAAGTAAAAAAAAAATTCAAAAAAAAAATTCGAAAAATAAAAATCTGAAAAAAAAAGTGTTTAATGCAATTCGATTGTTGTTCAATGTCAAAGCCCTTGGTTTGATATCGTTCTGATTCATCTTCTATTCTAATCTCATCCACGCCACACTTTTTTTTGTTACCCAATTTCTTTTCTTTTAGCCAACCCAGTAACCCTCATATGTTATCCTTTGTAAAACCATTTGAAACCGACCCACAATACTAGAGATCAAGTCATACTAAGTCATTACAAGGTTATAAGAGGAGAAAGGAGCGGAAAAAGGCATGAGCGAGTGAGATCATTCGAGTGGAGGTAAAAGCCAAGCGAGTGTAAACACGAGGGAGTGACACCTTTTTTTCTTCTTCTTTCCGAAGCGAAATTGTGAGGTTTATGGTGAGGTACTTAATTTTTTTTTATTTTGTTTTGTGATCTAACATTTTCTTTTTAGCAACAAAAATCATGTCACGCGAAGAGTTCACCGAATCGGAATACCAATACTTGGTGTAAGAAATGCGAAAAATAGCCACTAAACAAGACCAAAGTGATCGAGTTTCTTCAAGTCGTAAAACAGAACCAAGAACCCCACGGAGATATACCCCCGACTACTACTTGAAAAAAAGTTCCAATCGTGACTCATTTTTGCCATCTACGTCGAGACAAAGAGATTCATACTATGACTCATATTCATCAACGAATTCAAGAAGTGACTTCGATCGAAAGTCCTTTTCATCAAGAAATTCGAGAAGACGAGAAGCCGATTACGATTTTGATTCGTTCCAAGATGGTGTTCGAAGAGAAAGACATACTCCTACTAGATCTTCAAAGAAATCTTACTCGGAGTATTCTTCACGAAGTTTTGATTGTGAATCATATCAAATAGTTCTTCATCTTTCGAACAAGATTTGTATTCTCATCGTTCTTTTGTACATTCTTGTAAAGAGAAAATAAAGAAAAGAAAAGAAAAAGCAAAAGAAGAAAAGAAAATGAAATAAAAAGAAAAGAGAGGCAAGAGGCAAGTAAGAGAGAAATGAGCGAATCTTGAGAGAACTTGAAAAAGCCTTTGAAAAGCAAAAAGAAAATGAAAAGAAAATGAGATTGAAAAGAGAATGAAAAGAAATTTGAGAGTGAAAAGAAGATGAAAAGAAATTGAAACAAAAGAAACGAGTGATTCAGAAGAAAAAGAATCGAGTGAGAAAACAAGTGAGCAAGTGAGGATTATTTCTACTAACCCACTGTTTGATCTTCTTGTGAGTTAACTTTTCAAGTTCCTAGAAGTTTGTGCGACCAATTCCATCTACATTACCTTTCAAGCGAGAGGTGTTTTAGGTTGTTCAAAAAGGTAAGTTCGCGAATGACTACCACCCACTTGCGATCGAAGGTAAGGAAGGTAAGGATTCTTTGTTTATCGAATCAAAGTCACTTGATTTGGATAATTTTTGTTCACTTCTTTGTTGTTAACGAATTTGTTTTAAAAGGTGCCATATCTGACTTTTCTTATGACAATTACTACATTGGCAAATTTGTTGACAACATTGGATTAGTTTGCTTTAAGCGAATTTTGAACATGTTTGATCAAAGTCATCACGTAAAAATTCGATGTGTTTGACCACGCAAACTTTTGAACTCATGTATTAAATTTTTATGTTTAAATATGCTGCTCAATTGATTTGTGATAAATCACTGTTTGAAAAGTTGCATGTTCGTTAAAAATTCTTTGTTTGGCATCCATGTTAAAAGATCTTCACATGATATGTGCAATTGTGTTCTTCATGAACAATCTTTGAGTTTTTGTACGAAATTTCCATATAGTGATTTGCATTCCGATTAATACTCTTGAAGTATGAACCTTTGCATTTTGGTATGCTCGGTTTTGTCAAATCAACATGTGTGTTTAATAAACTAGTGAAATATAATTAGTGTGGTGAGTTGATTTTATCTTTTCTAATATGTTTCTTGTTGGAATTTCTAAACAAGTTCGTGTGTTCAAGCACGGTATTTGCTACATGAATTCATTTTATGGAAACATTAAGCACTTTGCATCATTTGCAATCAAAATATGTTTGCTTGATGTTCAAACTTTTGATAAAAGGTGAAATTCAATGATTTCGGTTTCAATTTTGATTCATTTATTAATCACCTTGTTTGGCCACATCTGAAATTTTCGTTTCATTTCGAGAAGGTAAGGCCAACCTATGTTTTGGAATTGAATCAAATTTCCATGGTAACTTTCCTTTTCCATTTAAGTCCATAGTTTTCGATAATACTAACTTGATCTTATTTTGTGAATTCCACCCATCGAGGAGCAAGACATGTCATGGTGCGTCACCACCTATTCAAATTTATCGGAGTAATAGGTTTGTCTTACGTTATCTATCCAAAGAGAGAAGATTCATTTTGACCGAGAAAGGTAAAGCCAATCCTTAATTGTCTTCTCTTCATACTCGTCAAGGTAAGTCATCTGAAAATTTTCAAATATCTTTGCTCAATTCGATTGAAGTTGAAAATTCCATTGATTGGTTATTTGGAAATTATTTATACTTTGATGTGATGGATTTTTCCTTTTGGCATTGTGATGATGTGATTATTACATTGGAATTTGGAGACTCCCCTCATGTTGTTCAAAAACGAAAGGAAGAGTTAGCATACCTTTGGCCAAGGCATACCTTGCATGAGCAAGACAAGGGACCAAATGAGTTACTATATTCGATTAAAGAAATTAAAATGTTTTGGATGAGGAATAATGTGTTTATGTGCCTACCATCATTTTCAACCAATTATCCCTTGATCCAACTTAGTTTTCATGTTTGTAACGATGGTCTAACGAAACTCTTTGATAAATTTATGTATGCTTGCTTTGTCCAATTGAGATTTTTGGCATATGTTCGATTGAATGAATATTTTATGAACTATCGAACACATTTGAATTTGACTCCTTTAAGTTTCTTTTTACCGGCTATGGTAAAAATTTTTCAGGTTTGTGTGACATCTTCCATCCCATTTGATCGAGGAAAACCATGCACGAGTCAAAGTTCTCCCATGGATAAATAGCTCGACTTGAGGACAAGTCACCTAAAAGAGGGGGGAATGATACGAGGATGCCCCGTGAACTTTATCGAGCAAGTCTATCAAGCCGATCAATGACATGTTGGCAAGCTGATCCAAGCTCGTTTCCAGCTCCACGAGCTCCGTCCAGCTCAAATCCAGCTTATTCGAGCTCAATCCATCTTGCCTGAGCTAAATCGAGCTCACTCCTAGCTCACTTTCAACTCACGAGCTAAACCTTAGCTCAACTTCACTTAGGAGTTTAGCCTCGGCTCAACTTTAGCTCACGAGCTAAAGCTTAGCTCATTTTAGTTTAAACTTCGGTTTTGTCTTTAATGCATTAAATAAAAATTTGCACATATTTATTTAAGCATTAAACTTGTCTTATATTAATATTTGTTATTAATATGCCATAGTCATTACATAAATTGATTATGTTCACATAGTGAATTAATGCATGACATTAATGTGTTCACATCATGCCGAATTTATGAGTGTCCATGAGATATCTTAATGACTTGTTTATTTCATGTAGGTACATCCCTTTGGGCGGTACAATGTATGGATGAAGAAACATCTCTTTTGGGCATTCCACACTCATGAATGAAGAAGTATTAAATCTTTGGTGCATGTACGGCTAGATGCAAGGTTTCTACAAATTCATGCATGTGTCGAATGCATGTATGGACATTAAAGGTTGGTCCATTTTTGGATCAAATGCATGGGATGATAGAATGCATGAATGCCTTAAGTACATGTATGGTGGCTGTCTCTTAACTTTCCAAGGCACTTATTCGCCAAGAAGTAGTCGCTAACTAATTCTATGTTGACCATAGAGCTCCTTGAACATGTTCACACTTTGAATTGACCTATAGGCTACTACACATGCATGGATGGATTCAAGAACGTCCAAGGGAAGGAATTAACTCAATAATTCAACACATTGATTGAATTAAGTGCATGCACAAAGGGGAGAACGAATTTACTAGGTTCATGCTGCCATTTATGAACTTACATGCCATTAAAGTGTTTAATTATGAAGATACATGTTCCATACAAGTGCATGAACGTCCCAAGGAGATGAATGCAACCTTTTGGCGCACATACAAGTCACTTGAAGCCTTTCTTTATGACTAAGCATTCATGCGAAAACCAAGGGGAAGAAAGTGTCCATTCACTAGTGCATGAATCTGCGAATTTATGAACTATTTTAATACATTAGTGTGAACGTTTTTATTATTGTGTGAACACCTAGATGCCGAATTTGAATGGTCATCTATGTGCCTATAAATATTTGTTTTCTTTCATTTGTAAAGGACTTTTTGCCAAATTTTTTATTGAATTTAATCTTGTGAGAATTTTCTTCTCTAAACTTTGTTTGAGACTTTGTTGACTTATCTACCTAGTAGTCCACGTCAACCCTGTTTCTTTCACTCTTATACCGAGGTTCCTACTTTGCTAAGTAGCGGGTCGAGGTTTATCACTTTCATTCTCCACCTTGAAAGCCTATAAGCAATTGGGTCAATACTCTCTAGTATTGGTTCGTGCTTGCTTTTGAGTTCCTTCTTTCCATTCTTTCATTTACTTTAAACTGAACCTTAATATTCATATTTTAAACCCTTTCTTTGAACCCCTTGAATAGCTTCCGCATAATTCAATTAGAAACATCCTTTTTGAACAAACCGAACGATACTTTCTCGTAGATGATCGGGCAAACTCGCATACAACTCGACTCTCCCCGAGGCGGTTCGTATCACATATTACCAACCATGCATGGCAAACAAGCATATGCACATCACCAATATCAGACATAACATGAATAGCTAGATTTATAAGTCAGAATCATTAGCTCACTAAAGACCAATATATTTGGCCAAATTATAATAACACATGTTATAAAACTAGGTCCTTATACATGTCACTCACTTGATAATTCTAGCATATGTGTTTATACTGTCAAGGTGTTGGCTTGATAGTGTGATGCTGCCTCCTAGATCTCCAACCCCGAGTTAACCTGACAACACTAAAAGAAATGGAAAGGAGGGGGTAAGCTTTACACTCAGTAAGCTCGCATGAAAATAATAAGCAATTTACTAACATGCTTTCCATAGTAAAACTATCCCAATTATACATTTACACATGTTCTGGTTAAGCTATTTTCTTGAGTCACAGTCACTAAATCATTTATATCTGGAGCTACGGAACTCCAAATTAAGATCCGTAAATTTTCTAAAAATCTAGACTCAAATATATTTCAACCATGAAATTTTCAAAATTTTTGGTCTAGAAAATAAGTACAGTTTATTATTTAAAATCTCCCTTGATTTTCTGTTTGATAGCTTCGACCACTCTTCACTAAAATTTAATTATTTTTTGCTACCAAATTTAAAATGAGGTTATAGTTTCTTTCTTATGAAAATAAATTCAATAAGGAATCCAACCATATAAATTATGTTCCTTAAATATTGTTATAAAATTTTTAATGATTTTTACAATTCAAAACAGGGGATTACAAAATCAGTCTGAACTAGTCTTACAAAAATATAAACATCTCAAAATAAAGAATTCCTTTGTTTTCTCTATTTATTTTATATGAAAATAGATTCAATAAGATTTAATTCCATATCTCATTCCACTTCTATTTCTATTTTTGGTGATTTTTCAAAGTCACTCCCCTGTTGTTGTTTTAGACTGTTTATCCCAAATTTCATTCCTTCACTAAAATTTCTTATTATCAACTTTCAAGATAATACTTATCCATATTCATCTTATCAAAAATTCGATCACATATCCAACTCATAATTCAAAACTCATATATTCATATTCCGGTATTATCCCTATAACACTCCTAACACATGTCCGTCACCGGAAGGGGTTACGAGGCATTACTGGAAAAGATACAACTATCATACATTCTCTAATACATTTAGGTCATATTAAAAAAAAACATACATTTAATCTCAATAAAACAAATCATGAACCATGGTTACAAACGTATAAAATAATCTGCATTAACATAATATCCAAAGAAATTAATAAAAAAAAATCTATTACTAAGGTTTTATGAACTTTGTACATAAATATAACATGGACCATTTTGCATGCTTATTGTCTAAATCATTATAAAAAAAAATCATAACCAAGGTGACTAAAGCCTAAATTAATAACCATCATATTATGTCACATGCTCATATAAAACCTTTTATGAAAACAAACAAATGTGTAATTTAGGCCGAATATGTCATTAGCATTAATATACCTTCATAGTATCATTACTCATCATTTCACAATTGCTCAAGACAAATTATCAAATTCGCATATAGACATTTTATCAACTTGTAACAAAAGTTACTATTCATCTGATCATTTTCTTAAGCTTAATCGGATGCAAATAATGCTTAATACTTATGATTAACTAATATTCACTTCCATTTCTATTCAATCATTCCATGCGCATAAACATTTCAAAGAATCAATTTAAGATATCAATCATAATTTTGCCTTTCATATTAATACCATAAATGCATATACATGCATAATACATAACAACTATTTGACCTTTACTTAAACTTGCCGAATCAAATCCAAACATGTTTTTTTTTATTTATTGCTCATCATGCAATGCCACAATGGTCATATCCAAGACTAAATCTGATACGATCTGCCTCGGAAGAGTCGAGTCGTATTAGTGTGCCCGATCGTCAACAAGAAGTTACGTTAGGTTTAATTGAAAAGGTCAGATGAAGGAAAGAAGGGTATTGGTTTTGGGTTTGGATTAGAATAGGTAAGAAGAGTTTGAAAATTTGGGTTTGGAGTCCGAATAGGTATGGATGAAGGAATTGGTTCAATTAGGTAAATGGAGAAATAGGGTTGAACAAAAAGTGCAAACAAGAACCAATACCGATTTGGTATCGACCCGTTGTTTATAAGCTCTTTAGTTCGGTTTGGAATTGGTAAAGGAAAAACCTCGACCCACTATCTAACAAGATAGGAACCTCGGTATGTTTGAACGCCACACTACGAGTAGTGATAAGTTCGGTTTAACAAAAAGCAACGGTGACACACTAGAACGCTAGGAAGCCAATCGAATCTTTGAACGAAATTGGAGAAAAGTTTTGCCTAACAAATTCGGCAGCATAACATTAACAAAAGTCCAAAAGTTCTTTACAAAGTAACACAAGCCACAATTTATAGTGAATGCAAGGGTAGCCAAATAGGCTCTTGAGGTAGCTAAATGGTTTCGAAAATTCAGAATTTTGATGAAGCTTCCTTGAAGTTTCTTGTGCATGGAGAACGGTAAGGGCAGCTTCTAGATGCCTTGGTTCAATAGAAAAATTGAATGAATTGTTTGGGAGCTGAAATGCCATCAATAGGTTCGCCAAATGCTTGAATTTGGAATTAATCTCTTTGCTTGATTCAGCCGAATGTTCATGTGATTAAGGAGCTGTCTAGAGCACTTCAATAGTCTTAGAATGTGAACAAACCGATTTGAACAGCCACACATGTGTGAACAAACAAAACCGAACAGCCCTTGGTGTGAAAGGAATAATCGGTGGGTGTGAAACAGCCTTAATTTGTCTTGGGCGTAATCGGTCTTCTTGAAGAGTTGTAAGGTTTGGCTGAATGGTCACTTAGGGAACACCAAAGATCAGCACACCAATTTTAAATCATCCATGCACCTATGACGTCCAAGGGTAATGTACCTACAACATTTAATTCAAGAAATTAAATCCCTTTTAGACACATTAAATTCGCAACATAGACAAATAAATCTTGCACCATAAATTAGGTTGGACATAATTAATCTTTGTAATAGTTAAGACAAATTTAATTGGTCCTAATTAATTAAGTACTTAATTTAGAACATAATTAAAACATGTCCAGATTATGACAAATTAATTATTAAAACAAATAACTAATAAAACTAACAGCAACTTAAATGATTTATTCCAGCATAATAAACGCAATAATGAAATGAGCTGAAACGAGCTTGTTGAGCTAAGTTAAGTTGAAGTTGAGCTGATTTGAGCTGATTTGAGCTTGAAGGAGTATGCATGGTTTGCTTGGCTTGCTGGTCCAAGAGCTTTCAAGAAGTCCAGCAACGATTTCACCCCAAACTCTATCAACTAAGGTTGTTGTTGCGTCTTTGAATCTCTTTGCTCGAGCTCAGGTGATCGGTCCTACGGGCAATTCGAGAGGATCTTCATTGGCAGTCGACAACTCGGGAGGTGTGGTTGTATCAAAATCCATGGCCACATATTCGGCTAAATATTTAAACTTACATATAACTTAAAATTTTCTCACTTCTCCTATATATCAACATCGAATTCATCCAAAACCAATTCATAGATTCATGTCTTAACAAACATATCAACCAATTTTACATATACTATATATATACAAGTCGTAGTCAAATCACCCAAAACCAAAACATTTTATAATCAATACTTCCATCTAATTATGCACCAAAATTAATATAAAAATTTATCCATCCACATCAAGCATATTTCACATCTAAATATATATCATAGCCGAATATGCCAACCATAATTAATATATCAACCACATCATTTAATCAAAACATGAAAAGATATTTGGCAAAATTGACAAGCCATTTTCGCATGGCTTATAATACATACATACCAAAATCAAACATGTCCAAAGGATAGTATAGCCTATACATGCCTAATTTGAGTTTAGCTTATAAGGTACCAAAACAGTAGATAGTGTGATGAACTTTGCTGACAGTCGCCGAGCTCGTAGCTTGATCCAAAATCTATAAAACAGAAATACACATATACACAAGTAAGCTTTTTATAGCTTAGTAAGTCATAAGCAAATAATCAACCCAAGGATATTATCAACTTAATTTAACTAAACCAAATTATATTATCATAACACATTTAGGTCCAAACGCATACAAATTCATAGTATATATATACATATATATATTCATTATAAATATCACCTAACCGAATGTCTATATAGTCAAACTAACATATTAGCATTTAATTTTCTAAAGCCAAATAATCATTACAAATTTAATTCACATACACTCAATTACATAAGCTCATGTGTTACCATATAATTTCTTATACATGCATTGATTATGTGACCGAATACATAAATTCCCATACATATAATTAATACTCATTCCAATAATTTTCACAAGGTTGAATATCCATGACTAGTTCACAAGTAATCCTCATTTGCAGTACACATAATTTGTAATGAGTATCAATTTACACACTTACCTTATTTTAAATAAACCTCAAGTTAATTCATACCTGGTCATTTAGCTCATTTTACACACGCGAATACAACTTATCTTTGCCCGATGAACCATTCAGAATTGGATAAGACACTCGGATATTCACATAAATCGTACAATGCCAACGTCCCAGACGTGGTCTTACATGTAACCACATATCGATGCCACTGTCCTAGACAGAGTCTTACTCATAAACACATATCGGAATCACATATCAGTGCCATGGTCTTACTCGCACACATATATTAGAATCCTATGTCATGACATATGTATCCTAGCTATTCCTAAAGTTCATACGGGGCGTTTGGACGTCGTAACTCGGTCGAATCGAACTCAGAAGTGTAGTAGTCAAATTTAATCATTTTCGGCCATAGCATATTAAAATTATACATTTCATAAAAGCATATAAATATAACATTTAATTACCAAATAAACACGTCTTTTTGTTTATAAACTTACCTCGGACAACGAAAAACCGGTACGGATCGACTTGTCGACAACTTTTGACTTTCCCCGGTCCAAATCTGATTTCTTTAGTTCTTGATCTAAACATATTCAAATTAAGCTCATTCAAACATATTTTCATTCAATTTAGTCCAAAAACACATAAATAGGAAAATTACCATTTTACCCCTAACATTTACAATTTTTACAATTTAATCCCTATTACACAAAATACAAAATACACCAAATTTCTCTATACTTATGTTGGGCCAAATTTTACCCACTCTCAAACAAGTCCATATATTCAGTTTATTTCACATTTTAGTCCCTTAAATTATTATATTTTCAATTTAGTCCTAATTACTCAAAATCATCAAAAACTCCAATACAAAATATGTTAATCTAGAACATATCATCAAACAACAAAAATCACAAGCTATCAACAATGACACAACTAAAAATATTCATCAAAATAAAAAATTCAAGCATGGGTTTTGTAGTACTCGAAGCAACGACCTCAAAAACGTAAAAATTATCAAAAACTGAGCTAGTTTCATACCTTGATTGAGCTCCAAAACCACCCGAACCCTGGCTTCCTTTCTTTTCTTTTTCTTTTGTTTATATTCGGCAAGGTGATGAAATAATAAAAGATTGTTTTAGTTATCTTATAATATAACATATATACTAATATTTTATTATTATATGTTTTACATTTTTAACCTTATTTTAATATTATTCATACTCCACTAACAATGACCGAATGTGTCCATCTAAAATTCAAGAGTATAATTACATCATAAATACCCCAAATTAAAAGAACAACGCAATTAGATAGTTCATAAATTAGCATACAAATTTTTCACTTTATGCGATTGAGTTCTTTTAACGACAAAATTAAATCACGAAAATTTCACAGATATAAACTCACATAAAATAAACACATAAAATAATTTTTAACTATTTTTTGACTCGAAGTGGTCCCGAAACCACCGTTCCGATTAGGGTCTAAATCAGGCTGTTACAACTCTCCCCCCTTAGGGATTTTCGTCCCCGAAAATCTTACCGGTAAATAGGTTTGGATAATGTTCTCTCATTGTATCTTTTGGCTCCCATGTTGCTTCCTCAATTCCATCCTTATTCCATAATACTTTAACTAACGAAATCTTTTTATTCCGTAACTCTTTCCTTTCACGAGTCAAAATACGAATCGGTTCTTCTTCGTAGGTCATATCAGGCTAAATTTCAATCTCAGACGGGCTAATCACATGAGAAGGATCAAATCGATACCTCCAAAGCATCAAAACGTGGAATACATTGTGGATCTTTTCTAACTCAGGTGGTAAAAATAATTTGTAAGCAACTGGCCCAATACATTCTATTACCTCATACGGCCCAATAAATCTCAGACTCAATTTGCCTTTACGACCGAATCTGAGTATTTTCTTCCATGGTGAGACTTTCAAGAAAACTTTATCTCCAATTTGAAACTCTATATCTTTACGTTTCAAGTCCGCGTAATATTTCTGATGATCTAACGCTGCTTTCAAACTTTCACAGATCACTTTCACTTTCTGTTCAGTTTCTCTAATCAAGTCAACCCCGTGTATCTTATTTTCACTGAGCTCAGTCCAGTACAATGGCGTATGACATTTTCGACCATACAAAGCTTCATAAGGTGCCAAATTGATACTCAATTGATATCTATTATTGTACACAAATTCAATCAGAGGCAAGTATCGTTCCCACGTACTTTCAAACTCGAGAATGCAACATCTCAACATATCCTCAAGTATCCGTATTATTTGCTCAGACTAGCCATCTGTTTGCGGATAGAAAATAGTACTAAAATGTAATTTCGTACCTAGTGCATCTTGTAATTTTTCCAAAACCACAATGTAAATCTCAGATTTCTATCCGAAACAATAGATATAGGCACACCATGTAGTCTCACAATCTGAGAAACATACAATTCAGCCAGCTTATCAAGTGAGTAGTCTGTACGTATTGGGACAAAATGAGCCGATTTGGTCAATCTATCAACAACAACCCAGATTGCATCTTTCTTGCTTGGTGTCAACGGTAAACCAGATACAAAATCCATCGTAACTCTATCCCATTTCCACTCAAGTATCATGATCGGCTGAAGTAACCCTGAAGGTACCTAATGCTCGAATTTTACTTGTTAACAGACTAAACATCTTGCAACAAAGTCAGAGATGTCTCGTTTTATGCTAGGCCACCAATAGAGCTGTTTTAGATCATTATACATCTTTGTACTACCTGGGTGAATAGATAACCGACTGTTGTGAGCTTCATTCAAAATCATCTGAATCAATTCTAAATTCCTCGGGACGCATATTCGGTCTCTAAACCTCTAACAGTCATCAGTATCAACTTTGAACTTTGAATCAGCATCCGTCTCACACTAAGCTCGTTTCACAACCAATTCATTATCAACTTTCTCGGCATCACATATTTGTTGAACAAACAATGGTCTAGCTTTCAATTCAGCCACTATCGAACCATCATCAGATGTAGCCAAATGCGTATTCATTGCACGCAAAGAAAACAGTGATTTTCAGCTTAAAGCATCAACAACAATGTTAGCCTTTCCTGGGTGATAGTCAATTACAAGCTCGTAGTCTTTTAGCAGTTCTAACCATCGGCATTGTTCAAATTCAGATCTTTCTGAGTCATCAAGTATTTCAGGCTTTTATGATTAGAATAAACATGACATTTATCACCAAATAGATAGTGACGCCAAATTTTCAATGCAAACACAATGGCTGCCAGTTCCAGGTCGTGTGTCAGATAATTCTTTTCATGTGGCTTCAACTGTCTCGAGGCATAAGCTATCACTCTACCTTCCTGTATCAGAACACAACCCAAACCATTTAGTGATGCATCACTATAAATAACAAATTCTTTACCCGATTCTGGCTGAACTAGCACTGGAGCTTCAGTCAAAAGGGCTTTCAACTGATCGAAGCTTTTCTGGCACTTCTTTGACCACTCGAACTTAACATCTTTTTGCAATAGCTTTGTCATCGGAGCTGCAATCATAGAGAAACATTTCACGAACCGTCTATAATAACCAACAAGTCCCAGAAAGCTTTGGACTTCAGAAACATTCTTCGGAGGTTTCCAATCCAGTATATCTGAAATTTTGCTCGGATCAACCCGAATACCAGATGCTGATACCACATGACCCAGAAAACTGACTTCACTTAACCAGACCTTACATTTACTGAATTTTGTATACAACTGCTTATCTCGCAAGGTCTGCAACACAAGTCTCAAATGTTCGGCATGTTCAGCTTCATCACGAGAGTAGATCAAAATATCATCTATAAACACAACCACAAACCGGTCCAGATATGGTTTGAAGATTTGATTCATCAAATCCATGAAAATAGTAGGTGCATTAGTGAGTCCAAAAGGCATAATCAAAAACTCACGTGTCTGTACCTCGTTCTGAAAGCAGTCTTTCGCACATCTGAATCTTTAACTCGCAACTGATAGTAGCCTAATCTAAAATCTATCTTCAAAAATACTATGGCCCCTTTCAGTTGGTCAAACAGATCATCAATCCGTGGCAACAGATACTTATTCTTTATAGTGACCTTATTAAGCTGTCTGTAATCAATGCACATTCTTATAGTTCCATCTTTCTTTTTCACAAGCAACACAGGTGCACCCCACGGAGAGAAACTCGGTCGCGCGAAACCTCTATCTGCCAGTTCTTGCAACTGAGCTTTCAATTCTTTTAACTCTGTAGGTTCCATTCTGTAAGGAGCTATGGATATCGGAGTCATCCTAGGCATTAACTCAATACCAAACTCTACTTCCTGAATAGGCGGCAAACCCGGTAATTCTTTTGGAAACACATCTGGATACTCACATAGGTACTGATTCAATGTTTCTTTCAGCTGCTTTACTGTCGAGCACATAGGAAAAATAAGCTTCACACTCTTTTCTCACATATTTCTGAGCTAACATCGAAGAAATCAATGCTGGTAACCCATACAAATCACTAGATTCAATCCAGATAATTTCATCATTCTGGCTCCTTAGATCAATGGTCTTTCTTTTGCAGTTTACAACAGCATCATGTAAAGTCAGCCAATCCATACCCAGAATTATATCGAACTCATCAAATGGCTGCAACATCAAATCAGCCAGAAAGTACAGATCTCAAACCATTAAGGGACAATTCTTACACACTTTATCAACCATAACACACCGGCCCAAGGGGTTTGACACTCTAATCACAAACCCAGTAGACTCAACAGGTAGAGTCTTGCTGAATACTAATGTCTCACATACATATGAATGAGTAGAACCAGGATCAATCAATGCAATTACATTAGTATCATAAAGAGTAAATGTACCAGTAATAACATCTAGGGATGAAGCCTCCTCTCGTACACGTATAGCATAAGCTCTGCAGGTGCACGAGCCTCAGATCTGATTTCCATATCTTTAGTCCCTCTTTGACTGCCACTTGTATTACTAGCATTTCTGGGTGGTCTACCTCGAGCTGCAGTGTTACCCGATCTTGTATTCTACACTGGATTTTCCTCAGCTAACATTGGCCAATCTTGAATACAATGATCTGTCGATTCGTATTTAAAACAGGCTCGATCATGCAACCTGCAACTGCTGGGATGTCGTTTACCACAGTGCTTACACTTGGGTTGATTTGATCTGACATTACCCACACTCGCTTCTGAGGTAGCTCTCGAGCTCACTGGTGGTCTACTCTGATCTCGTCTGGAGTAACCTAAAGTAGCTTTAGAACTGTTAAAATCATCTCGAAACTTTTTTGGTGCCGACTAGAATGACTTACCGGATGTTCTTTTGCGTGCATCTCTAGCTTCAAAGTCAGCTTTTCTTTTCTCTTTCTCGAGCTCTTCAGCTTTGCAGGCTTGCTCAACCAGTACCACAAACTCTTTTATCTCAAGTATGCCAACTAACAGTTTGATATCTTCATTCAGCCCATCTTCAAATCTTTTGCACATTATGGCTTCAGTAGAAACACACTCTCGGGCATACCGACTGAGTCTCACGAACTTCCGTTCGTATTCCGTCACTGTCGTCTTACCCTGTTTCAGCTCGAGAAATTCTCTATGCTTCTAGTCCATAAATCTCTGACTGATATATTTCTAACGAAACTAACCTCTGACTAATATATTTCTTATGAAACTAAGTCTAAAAGAATTCTCAGGTCACCTGCTCTCTCGGAACTACTGATACTAAGGTATTCCACCAGTGGTATGCTATGTCTTGAAGTAGGGATATAGCACATTTTAAACATTCATTGGAGTGTAGGACAACTCATCAAACACACAGATGGTATTATCAAGCCAGAACTCAGCCCGCTCAGCATCATCATCATCGGTGGCTTTAAACTCTTCAGCTCCATGTTTCCTGATTTTATCAATAGGTGGTCTATTCATTCGCAACGGATCACTTACTTGAGGAACAATAGGCACGGAAGATGGATTAGTGGAGGGTGGAGGTTGTTGTGCAGCCGGGTTAGTCCAGGTATATCGAGTGAACTAGTCATTCATCATTTGATAGAAGGCTTGTTTAGCCTCACTTTCTGGATTACTCGAAGTAGGTCGAGAGTTAGCCTGCGCTGTCCCTTATACGGGAGCAGGCGCAACACTCTCGACATCATCAGCTACAGCTCTATCGGGATCCATTCACTATATGAAAACACATTTCAAATGTCAGAAGTCATCACACTATCACAGTATATTATTATGGCATGTATAGCTAGACTCACACGCGCTACGTTAGTCCTAGAACCGACTAAACCGTAACTCTGATACCAATAAAATATAACACTCCTAACCCGTGTCCGTCACCCGAAGGGGTTACGAGGCATTACCGGAAAAGATACAACTATCATACATTCTCTAATACATTTAGGTCATATTAAAAAAAAAACATACATTTAATCTCAATAAAACAAATCATGAACCATAAATATAACATGGACCATTTTGCATGCTTATTGTCTAAATCATTATAAAAAAAAATCATAACCAAGGTGACTAAAGCCTAAATTAATAACCATCATATTATGTCACATGCTCATATAAAACCTTTTATGAAAACAAACAAATGTGTAATTTAGGCCGAATATGTCATGAGCATTAATATACCTTCATAGTATCATTACTCATCATTTCACAATTGCTCAAGACAAATTATCAAATTCGCATATAGACATTTTATCAACTTGTAACAAAAGTTACTATTCATCTGATCATTTTCTTAAGCTTAACCGGATGTAAATAATGCTTAATACTAATGATTAACTAATATTCACTTCCATTTCTATTCAATCATTCCATGCGCATAAACATTTCAAAGAATCAATTTAAGACATCAATCATAATTTTGACTTTCATATTAATACCATAAATGCATATACATGCATAATACATAACAACTATTTGACCTTTACTTAAACTTACCGAATCAAATCCAAACATGTTTTTTTTTTTATTGCTCATCATGCAATGCCACAATGGTCATATCCAAGACTAAATCCATGGCCACATATTCGGCTAAATATTTAAACTTACATATAACTTAAAATTTTCTCATTTCTCCTATATATCAACATCGAATTCATCCAAAACCAATTCATAGATTCATTTCTTAACAAACATATCAACCAATTTTACATATACTATATATATAAAGTCGTAGTCAAAATCACCCACAACCGAAACATTTTATAATCATTACTTCCATCTAATTATGCACCAAAATTAATATAAAAATTTATCCATCCACATCAAGCATATTTCACATCTAAATATATATCATAGCCGAATATGCCAACTATAATTAATATATCAACTACATCATTTAATCAAAACATGAAAAGATATTTTCCAAAATTAACAAGCCATTTTCGCATGGCTTATAATACATACATACCAAAATCAAACATGTCCAAAGGATAGTATAGCCTATACATGCCATAATTTGAGTTTAGCTTATAAGGTACCAAAACAATAGATAGTGTGATGAACTTTGTTGACAGTCCCCGAGCTCGTAGCTTGATCCAAAATCTATAAAAAAGAAATACACATACACAAGTAAGCTTTTTATAGCTTAGTAAGTCATAATCAAATAATCAACCCAAGGATATTATCAACTTAATTTAACTAAACCAAATTATATTATCATAACACATTTAGGTCCAAACGCATATAAATTCATAGTATATATATACATATATATATTCATTATAAATATCACCTAACCGAATGTCTATACAGTCAAACTAACATATTAGCATTTAATTTTCTAAAGCCAAATAATCATTACAAATTTAATTCACATACACTCAATTACATAAGGTCACGTGTTACCATATAATTTCTTATACATGCATTGATTATGTGACCGAATACATAAATTCCCATACATATAATTAATGCTCATTCCAATAATTTTCACAAGGTTGAATACCCATGACTAGTTCACAAGTAATCCTCATTTGCACTACACACAATTTGTAATGAGTATCAATTTACACACTTACCTTATTTTAAATAAACCTCAAGCTAATTCATACCTGGTCATTTAGATCGTTTACACACTCGAATACAATTTATCTTTGCCCGATGAACCATTCAGAATTGGATAGGACACTCAGATATTCATATAAATCGTACAATGCCAACGTCCCAGACGTGGTCTTACATGTAACCACATATCGATGCCACTGTCCCAGACAGGGTCTTACTCATAAACACATATCGGAATCACATATCGGTGCTATGGTCTTACTCGCACACCTATATCAGAATCCTATGTCATGACATATGTATCCTAGCTATTCCTAAAGTTCATATGGGGCTTTCGGACGTCGTAACTTGGTCAAATCGAACTCGGAAGTGTAGTAGTCAAATTTAATCATTTTCGGCCATAGCATATTAAAATGATACATTTCATAAAAGCATATAAATATAACATTTAATTACCAAATAAACACGTCTTTTTGCTTATAAACTTACCTTGGACAACGAAAAACCGGTACGGATTGACTAGTCAACAACTTTTGACTTTCCCCGGTCCAAATCCGATTTCTTTAGTTCTTGATCTAAACATATTCAAATTAAGCTCATTCAAACATATTTTCATTCAATTTAGTCCAAAAACACATAAATAGGAAAATTACCATTTTACCCCTGACATTTACAATTTTTACAATTTAATCCCTATTGCACAAAATACAAAATACACCAAATTTCTCTATACTTATGTTGGGCCGAATTTTACCCACTCTCAAACAAGTCCATATATTCAATTTATTTCACATTTTAGTCCCTTAAATTATTATATTTTCAATTTAGTCCTAATTACTCAAAATCATTAAAAACTCCAATACAAAATATGTTAATCTAAAACATGTCTTTCATTTTTCATCATCAAACAAAAAAAATCACAAGCTATCAACAATGACACAACTAAAAATATTCATCAAAATAAAAAATTCAAGCATGGGTTTTGTAGTACTCGAAGCAACGATCTCAAAAACATAAAAATTATCAAAAACTGAGCTAGTTTCATACCTTGATTGAGCTCTAAAACCACCCGAACCCTAGCTTCCATTCTTTTCTTTTTCTTTTGTTTATATTCGGCAAGGTGATGAAATAATAAAAGATTGTTTTAGTTATCTTATAATATAACATATATACTAATATTTTATTATTATATGTTTTACATTTTTTTAACCTTATTTTAATATTATCCATACTCCACTAACAATGACCGAATGTGTCCATCTAAAATTCAAGAGTATAATTACATCATAAATACCCCAAATTAAAAGAACAAAGCAATTAGACAGTTCATAAATTAGCATACAAATTTTTCACTTTATGCGATTGAGTCCTTTTATTAAATCGGACACTTAAACGACAAAATTAAATCACGAAAATTTCACAGATATAAATTCACATAAAATAAACACATAAAATAATTTTTAAATATTTTTTGACTCGGATTCGTGGTCCCAAAACCACCGTTCCAATTAGGGTCTATATCGGGCTATTACAATCTCATATTTTTTTCACGTTAAATTTCATTTAGCAAACTTGTTTCTCCCGGTAAACACTTTGGAAAGTAACAATATCCGGTGGTTTTAGCACATAGCTCCACACTATTGGGCTAACATGTAATTGTGGCATACGCACTTAGCGCCACTTTTCAAATTAACATGTATAACCGTGGCATATCCACTTAGCACCACGTTACATGTTTAACCATGGTATATCCACTTAGCACCACGTTGATGAATCAATATATGTAACCGTGGCATATCCACTTAGCACCAGGTTACATGTTCAACCATGGTATATCCACTTAGCACCACGTTAATGAATCAATATATGTAACCGTGGCATATCATGTAACACCCCTCACCCGTATCCCACACCGGGACAGGGCTCGAGGCATTACCAGATTTAAACATTCATAAACATACAAAACCGGGTCACTAAATTTCACCCAAAATTAAAACTTTTAGAACATATGCTATCGTCCCTTAAACAAGACATTGAGACCTATAACTTATATTAAGGCGGCTCGGGACAAAACCGAAAACATTCAGTAAACTTTGGGCAACTTAAGAAATTTCTAGCTTTGAAGTGTCACACGCCCGTGTAGGTGGGCCATGTGGACTCACACACCCGTGTGGCTTGGGGCACGCCCATGCCCTTAACCCGTGGGCAACACTGACTTTGGGACACGGCCATGGGACACACCCGTGTGACCCACCCGTGTCCTATACTAACTCAAAATTTTAAATGTAGGGGACACACAGTCATAGCACACACCCATGGGAGGGAACCGTGTGTCACACACGGCCTAGACACACGCCCATGTATCCAATCATGTGGACCTTAATAGGCTATTTTCCAAGCCTTAAGTCACCCCTTTTTACCCGTTACACCATTATACTATGTTTACAAACTTATAAATTAAACATCCATGTTCAGGGTATTATCAACTTATTACCATATCACACATTTATTCCATAGAAATGACCACCTCAAATGGTCCTAAGGCATTCACCATGTATATATGTTATATATTTCTTATACATAGTGAACAAGCATAATCACATACCCACATCACGAGACATTTACACATATCATGGATGAATAGGCTTGTAAGCCAAAATCATTATAAGCCACATCTCATGGCTACATACAACAAATCATTATAAGCCAATACATTTGGCTAAACATAACAACATCGATCATAGAAAAATTAAGTGGACTTACACATGCCACTCACTTGAACACGTTTAACATATACATGTTGATACTCCAAGGGTAAAGGCTCGATAGTGTGATACTGCCTCCGACGATCTCCAACCCCGAGCTGACCTGACAAAACTAAAAAGATGGAAAGGGGGAGTAAGCTTTACGCTTAGTAAGTCCATATGAAAATAATAAACATTATAATAACATGTTTCCTTAGGTAAAACAACTATAATTATGCTTTTATTCTTATTCTGGTCAAGCTGTCTACTCGAGCCATAGTTGATAAATTATTTATAACTCGAGCTACAGAATTCAAAATTAATATCTGTTAATTTTCCCAGAAACTAGACTCATATATCTTCTTATCATAAAATTTTTAGAATTTTTGGTCTAGCCAATAAGTACATTTTATTATTCAAAGTCTCCCCTATTTTTCTATTTGACAGCTTCGACCTTTCTTCACTAAAATTTAAATATCTCCTAGTACGAGACTCAGATAATGTTTTCGTCTCTTTAACCTGAAATTAGACTCATTAAGGATTTCATTCATGTGAATTTTGACTCATAATTATTCTTGTACAATTTCTAGTGATTTTCCAAAGTTGAGACAAGGGAGTCTGGAATCACTCCAACTCTGTCTCACAAGAATTCAAATATCTCATGATACAGAATTCTTTTGCTTATACCGTTTCCTTTATGTGAAACTATACTCGTTAAGCTTTCATTCCATATTTTATTCAATCTTTAATTAAATTTCCAAAATTTTTAGTGGATTTTCAAAGTCGAACCAATGCTGCTGTACCAAATCTATCTTAGTGCAACAAGATAACAACCATCACAATTTGTCATAGAAATTATTCTCATAAATATCATTCATTCATTTGCACCATCGTCATAAGTCCATTTCATTTCACATGTCAAGTACGTGTTCATGGGTCTCGAGTACTTACCTGGGCTATCATTTAGCACCACACTCGTCCAAACATGACAACTCACATGCATCATAATATTATCATATAACATACATTATGTATCATGGCAAGAGCCTTTTATTTCATTTCTCATATTAATCTCGTTGAATTTTTTTCAGAATCTCGATGGATATCCCATTTACCGTCAATTTATACAAATGATCATTTCATATGTGCACTCTTGTGAACCTCACATCTTACGGCGGGATTACCAGTCCAGGCTAAATCCCCCATATCATGAACTCGTAAGGTGATGTCGGGATTACCAGTCCAGGCTAAATCCCTTATAGACATACACCCTTACTGAGCTCGGATCTGAATTACCAGTCTAGGCTAAATTCAGATCCTAATTGGATTACTCGTTCGAGCTAAATCCACAATGCACTCATATTCTTCAGGAGGCTTGATCATTCAAGGAACATCCATCCGGGCTAGATCCTTTCTATATTTGAGATCAACGGATTACCCGTCCGGGCTAAATCCTTTTCTGCAACACATGTAGGATCTCAAGTCATGTAAGCCATGGTTTATCCATCGATTTTTCCTTTTTATTCAACCGAGATTTTTCTCTTTTCATCAATTATCTCTTTATGCATAGTTAATGCCATGTACATCCAATTCAACACACTTCCATGTTTATTTAGACATTAGTCCATAAGATAAACATGGTATTACATATAATTATAATTTGACATTTGTTACAATATATAATCTTCATATAAACTAAATAGTTAACACATCAATTTAAGCTCAAGTATGAACAATAATATTATTGCATTATCATTAACATATGAACTTACCTCGGTTTCGAGTACGACTATTTATTTCGAGTTTGTGGTTAACCTTGTTCAACCTCGTTCTAAGTTCGAATCTTGTTTTCCTTTATCTATAATATCACATTTAGCCTACTAATTGGTCACATTATTCATAGGAGTCCAAAAATCATATTTTTACAAATTTGCATTTTGACCCCTAAATTTTACATATTTGGACTTTTTCCCCAATGCTCGGAAATTAAACTTCATCCTATTTTCTTATGTTTTATGACATGCTGATCATTTTTCATAACTATGAAATCCCCCAATTTCCACTAAATCACCCATTTATGACCAATTTTACAAGTTTTACAAAACTGTCCTTTCGGACGTTTTCATCGAAAACCATTTAGTAAAAGTCATTTATTAAACACCCAACACTCATTTTCTACCATTAGACATCAAAATGCATGCATATTACTCATGGGTAAATTTTTAAACACAAACCCTAGCTCAAAATAATGGTAGAAATAGCTAGAACATGTTACCGGGATTTCAAAAATGTAAAGAACTTTAAAAACGGGGCTCAGAAGTGAGCTTGGAAGCTTGAACCAAACCCTAACCATGGCTTCCATGGGGATTTCGGCTGGTACATGGAGAAGATGACCAAATTTTGGCTATTTTGGCTTTTTAATTCATTTAATTATTAGTTTACCAAAATGCCCCTAACTTAAAAATATTTTATTACACCCATTTCATGCCTATTTTTTCCAGCAATTAACTAATGGTCTAATTACCATTTAAGGACCTGCCATTTAAATTTTCATAACAATTAGACACCTCTAACATGTAGAACTCAACTTTTGCACTTTTTACAATTTAGTCCTTTTGACCAAATTGAGTGCCCAAACGTCGAAATTTTCGAACGAAATTTTCACGAAATCATTTCGTGAAATCGTAGACCATAAAAATATAATAAAATTAAATTTTATTACGTCGAATTTGTGGTCCCGAAACCACTGTTCTGACTAGGCCCTAACTCGGGATGTTACATATCCACTTAGCACCACGTTACATGTATCAATATGTGTAATCGTGGTATACCACTTAGCACCACGTTACACATATAACCGTGATATATCCACTTAGCACCACATTTTTTTCATTCTGAAGGTTCAACCGAGATTTCCTCATTTAATCTCAATTCATCAACCACAAATCACTGTTTGTGTCCATTAATTGAACAATACTAAAACTTATTTCATTTGCACTCTCTTCACAAGTCCATTTCATTTCACATGTCAAACATGTACTCATGAGTTTTGAGTACGTACCTGTGCTATCTCTTAGCACAACCACTCATGCAAACACGACAATCATATGCAAGATCTCATATTCTCGGTAATCACCCATTTCTTTTAAATATCATATTCCATCAAATTTCTATTAACATCAAATTTAATACAATTATAACAAATTATATTTCATGTATATCAATAATAACATGAATAATAGGCTTATTAAATCACACGAACTTACCTTGGATCCAGAAATGGCAATTTACCATTCTAGTCCATAACCTTGTATTTTCTTGATTTAAGCCCAAATCTTGATTTCCTCGATCTATAATATCACATTTAGCCTAATAATTAGTCACACTATTCATATGGGTCTAAAAATCATATTTTTAAAAATTTGTATTTTGACCCCTAAACTTTTACATATTTGCACTTTTTCTCCAAGGTTCAGAAATTAAACTTCTTCCTATTTTATTATGTTTTATGACATGCTGATCATTTTTCCTCTCTATAGTAACATCAAATTCTCACTCTAACATGTACTTATGAACATTAGGTATTTTTACCGATTATGTCGTTTTACGAGTTTTCACGTAAAATCGCTTAGCAAAAGTTGTTTAACACAATTTCAAGCTTCATATTCTACCATTAAACATCAAAATACATGCATATCATTCATGGGTAAATTTTTAAACATAAATCCTAGCTCAAAATAATGGTAGAAATGAGCAGATCATGTTACCGGGATTTCAAAAATACATAGAACATTAAAAACGGAGCTTGGAATCACTTACTATTAAGCTTGAAAGCTTGGCCAAACCCTAACCATGGCTGCTCTTGGTACATTCTACTGTAGCAAGAAGAAAGGGACACATTTGGGGTTTAAAATTTGTCTTTTAATTCATTTTACCCAAATGAGGCCATTTTTGTCCAAAAAGTTATAAAATGGTTTAATTATAATTTAAGGACCTCCCATTTAAAATTTCATGACAATTAGACACCTCTAACATGTAAAACTCAACTTTTGCACTTTTTACAATTTAGTCCTTTTTACTAAATTGAGTGCCCAAACGTCAAAATGTTCGAATGAAATTTTCGTGAAATCATTCCGTGAAATCATAGACCATAAAAATATAATAAAAATGAAATTTTCCTCATCGAATTAGTGGTCTCAAAACCACTGTTTCGACTAAGCCCAAAATCGAGATGTTAGATGTGTTACATCTTCGTCCTTAAAGATGACTCTTTTATTCTTTTTTTTTCTTAAATATTAAATGTTGATTGTTGGGTGTTCTTCTTAAGTAAACTGGAAGTTAAGGATTCTTAGGAATAGACAGATGATGTTCCATCTCCTAGTAAGTCTAATAACTCTGCATGTTAAAAGTAAGGATGCTGTGAAGTATATAGATAGTAAGATATGAATAAGAAACTCTGCATGGGGATTTTCTATAGATGAAATGTTAGCAATCTGTCTGTAAATGGGTATTAATGTTGAATTCATGTTCTTTAAGTAGTGTTAATGCTGGTTCAAATTGGATGTCTGAGTTTGAAGCTGATAGCTGTAAGAGGTGAATCTCAGGTGAGTCTCTAATTTCAACTCCTACAAGTCTTTTTAGAATAGTCTCTTGTGAATAATGTTCCAAAAAGGTGAATAAGTACCTAAATGATTACATAAAATAAACATGTATTCTTGATACAGGTCATTGTGAGTCTAGACTATAATGAATTGTGTGTATGGGTGTATGTGATTCTGTGAAGTGCTTATGCGCGTACACCTGGAATACGTACTATGAGATATGATTGTGTTGATGTGTATGAAGTATGCATTGAAGTATGATTTGGTTAAGAAAATGAATTAGTCTACCTGAATGTGTTTATATTGGATGTGTGATATGTGACTGGAAATGTTTAGGAATGGGGTATATTTGAGTATGGAGAGGTTGAGATGTGAGTTTAATCATCGAGATGGTATTTGAAGAAGTCTGTTGGGATAGTAAACATGAAGTTTGATATGAAAATTCTTAAGAAAAGTCCATGGTCATTTCACATTCTGAAAAAAAATAGATGAGCCGTATTTATCGATTGGGTTTTCTATATGTCTTAGGGTAATGATGGGAAAACCTCACATGATGTGAGTTTAGGCAAATCTATATCGCAAACACCACAATTCATGGGGTGCCTAGGTGGCATTTCGATAACTTTTATGGCATATTCTGATTTGGCCTTTATGGCATTCTAATATGGCCTTGGTGGCGCATTCTGTTAGCCTTTGCGGCATTCTGCTAGCCTTTGTGGCATACTCTATGTATTGCCTTTGTGACGTATTATGTATCTCGCCTTTGTGACATATTCTATCGTACTTTGATAAGTCTATGATATGTTATGTTGAAGCTTTAGTCTGAAAAGTTTTTTGATAAAATTGAATAAGTTTTAAATGAAGTATGATTCAACATGTTCAAAGAGGGCACCAACTATGGTTATTTGTCTGTTTAGTATATGGGAATATTCAATACAAGAGTCTGTCAATTTGAGTTACCATGCTATTAAGATGGAATTCTGATTTATTTAATATTCATTGTATTTGTATAGTATCATGTCTTGTTCTAAGCTCTGATGAAATCTGAGTTGTTTGTTATATTGGATGTCTAATGTCTATAACAAAGATATGCATAATCTTATAAATGATCTGGAGGATTCCTCATCAGTATAAGTATGTGTTGGCATGAATCAGGGTTTACTCTGAATTATTATTTGATTTAGCAAGATCGATTTGGGTATCTGTCAAGAGTAGTGCTTTCGATCAACTATTTCAGAATTGTTGAAAGTTGTTTGAAAAGAAAAGAAAAGAAAAAGGTAGTATCTACTGTCAAGACTTAGAGTTAGCCAAATAGTTGGATGAATGATAAGTGGCATACAAGTATGAAAGTATACAACTAATAGCATGATGTAACAGTCCGGTTTAGACACTAGTCGGAATAGTGGTTTCGGGACCACAAATCTAAGTCAAAAAAAATTTAATCTTATTTTTTGTGCCTATAATATGTGAATTAGCATGTGTGAAAGTTTCGTATGAAAATTTAATCGTTTGTGTGCTCAATTTGATAAAAGGATCTAATTGCGTAAAATGTAAAAGCTGCCTGCTATTTGTTAATATGCTTATTTGCTATGTCTTTTTAATTAAGAGGTCCTTATGTTGCTATTTTACCATTGAACATATGAGTGGACATTAATGGTCTTAATATAATGGTTTATTAATGTTTTAATGTAAGGGTATAATGGTAAAATAATTATTAATGTTAATTAAATAAAATAAACGTGTGAAAATAAGGCCATTTATGTTTAGCCTAGCCGAATTCATCAAAGAAAAGAAAAGAAAAGTCTAAGCTAGGGTTCGGCTCCTTTTGATTTTGATTAAGGTATGTTCTTTGATTGGTTTTTTATAATTTCTACATTTTTGTAATCGTTGCTTTGTATACTATCAAGCCCATGTCTTAATTTTTTATTTTGATCATGATTTTGAGTTATGCCATTGTTGTTTTTGTAATTTTTGTGAAGTTAGTTGAAGGAAAACGAAAGATATGTTTTGAGTTAGTATATTTTGTCCTATATTTTGTCTTTGAATCTTTGATGAATTTGAGTAAAATGGACTAAATTATGAAAATGAGTTTTTGAGGGACTAAAATGTGAAATAAATGAAATATGTGGGTAGTATGAGCTATAGGAATATTCAGCCAAGCATATGTCTAAAGGAATTTGGTGTATTTAGTGATTTTATAAATTAGGGACTAAATTGTCAAAATGTGAAAATGTGAGGGCTAATTTATAAATTGGCCTAAATATGTGTTTTTGGATTGATTTGAATGATTTGGTGAATAAAAGAGTTAAATTTGAATTTATATAGATTAAGAATTAAAGAAAATGGAATTAGATCGGGGAAAGTCGAAAGTCTTCGAGTAGCCGATTCTGTTCATTCAAATCCGTATAAATATATTTGAAATGGTTTATTTATGCTTATATGTTAGTGAACAATGATGAATGGCTTTATGCCTTAAATATGAGATATCCGAAAAGTATAGACAAAGTGATACGAACCGTCTCGGGAAGAGTCGAGTCGTATGTAAATTGCCCGATCGTCTACGAGAAGTTACGTTAGGATTAGTTGAGTTGAAGGTATAGTCAGAGTAGAAAGAGGGGTACGAATGGAATGGTAGGAACGAAAGGGTAGGAACAAAATGGTATGAATAAATTGGTCGGTTCAGGTTCGAATAGGTAAAGAAGAAAGAACGGGTTTGATACTAAAGGTACTTTCAAGAACCAAATACCGAAATGGTATCGACCCGTTGATTTAGCCTTTTGAGTTCGATTATAGGTTTGGTAAGGGAAACCTCGACCCACTATCTAACAAGATAGAAACCTCGGTATGTTGAGCGCCACACTACGAATAGTGATAAGTTCAGTATGCACAAAGAACACGGTTGACACAACTAGAACGCTAGGAGCATAAACGAATCTTTGAGCGAAATATAAGAAAAGTATGCCTCACAATTTGGCAGACATAACATTAACAAAAGTTTCAAAAGTCCTTTACATGGAAATTGAACAAGTATTTATAAGCCTAAGTCTAGGTAGCGAATGGCCTTTCATACTTACACATTAATTAAAAGAAAATTCTAGAAAAATAACTCTTAATATGCATGACCAGATTCGGTTTTGGGAATGGTGGATGAATGCATCTTCATGCTTAAGAAAACTCAAAGTGAATGCATGATATCCAATGATCACTTGTAGATTCGGCCAACCTTGTTAAATGAAGCAATGTTTGGCCAAAAAGTATGAATTAATTGTGGACACTCCAAGGGCCATCATGTGTCTAAAACCGAATGTTGAAGAGTCTTCTAGTGTGAACAAGGTGAACTGAATGGTCTTGCCATGTGAACATAGGTGTGAGCAATTAAGGAGAGTCATGGGAAGCTAATTGGCCAAGCTATCTTCATGCATGTGTGAGTGCCCTTTGGCGAATGGTCACCTTGGAGAATGAAGAGCTAGCACACCATACATGAATGGAAACATTCATGAACCTTAAAGACATTGAATATGGTCATACATGCACTTGGCGAACATGCACCTAAGAGATTCAAGCCCCCAACCGTCCATGCACCTTCAAAATTCATGCTTGCTTTTAATCTCCATATGTCCATTATGTTCCTACAAGAAATGTGAACATAATTAATTCAAACTAATGTGAACACAAATATCAACATTAAATTCGGTTATGACAAATTTAATTATCATCAATAAACACTTTTAAGACATACTTAATATAACTAATGTGAACTAAATTTAATATGTAGGATATTAATTAACTAATTATTGAACTTATTAATTAAAAAGTCAATAGTAGTCAAATGAATTCAAAGTGAACTCCATGAGTGATGGTTAATTCATGAGTTAAACCAGTGGGCCTAAACTCGTGAGTGATAATGACTTGGTCCCGAGCTAATGAGTGGTGTGGAGCTACATGGGAGCTAACTTGAACTGAAGGTGAGCTTGGTGAGCTAAAATGAACTTGTAGAAAAGTTCGGCATGGATTTCCAAAATGGCCACTAAGCGGTTCGATAGGTCTAGCATTGACATCATCCCACACATGCTGAACTAAAGCTATAACACTTCTTTAAATTGTTTTGCACGAGCCCTTGTGATCGGCCCTTGAGGTAGCACTATCGGATCTCGGCTTGGACTTGGCTTATGGGAAGCCGTGATCGTATCATCCTCCCCCTCTTGAAAATGACTTGTCCTCAAGTCAGTATCTACATCGAAAGGAGTCAAGTCAGAGACATTAAAACTAGCACTAACATTGTACTCACCTGGTAAGTCAAGCTTATACGAATTTTCATTGATTCGCTTGATGACTTGGAAGGGGCCGTCTCCTCGCGCAACAACTTAGATCTTCGTTGAGTGAAACCTTTCTTTTCTCATGTGCACCCAGACCCAGTCTCCGGGTTCAAATACAACTCGTTTTAGTCCTTTGTTGGCTTGTTGGACGTATTGCTCGGTTCGAGATTCAATATTCTCTCGAACTTTCCTATGTAATTCCTTGACAAATTCAGCCTTTTTCCTTGCATCTGTATGGACAAATTGATCAATAGGAAAAGGTAATAAATCAAGAGGAGTAAGAGGATTAAATCCATAGACAGTCTCAAAAGGAGAGAATTTGGTTCTTGAGTGAGCAGGCGATTTTAAGCGAACTTCGATGTGGGGTAAGCATTCTTCCCACATCTTGAGGTTCTTCGTACCAACGCTTCGCAACAAAGTTGACAAAACTCGATTTACCACCTCGGTTTGGCCATCTGTTTGGGGATGACAAGTGGTTGAAAACAATAACTTCGTCCCAAGTTTTCCCCATAATGTCCGCCAAAAGTGACTCAAGAACTTTGTATCTCGATCGGAAACAATCGTTCTTGGTAATCCATGCAGTCGTACAATTTCCCTAAAAAACAAATTAGCAATATGCACAGCGTCATCAGTTTTAGCACAAGAAATAAAATGTGACATTTTAGAGAATCTATCGACTACAACAAAGATTGAGTCCTTCCCTGTCTTAGTTTTTGGTAATCCAAGAATAAAATCCATAGAGACATCGGTCCACGGGGTGTCGGGAATGGGAAGTGGTGTGTAAAGTCCATGAGGTTGGACCTTCGACTTAGCCCGTTCACAAATTAGGCAGCGTTCACAGATTCGCTCCACGTCTCTCCGCATTCGCGGCCAGTAAAAATGTTCATGAAGGGTCGACAATGTCTTGCTTATTCCAAAGTGTCCCATTAGGCCACCACTATGCGCCTCCAACCCAAGTAACTCTCGAATGGAGCCTTGTGGTATACACAACCTATTTTCTTTAAAAAGAAACCCTTCGTACCTGAAAAATTTCTCAAAAGACCTATTTTCACAAGCAGCATATATATTTCCAAAATCCTCATCATTAGCATACAACTCTTTCATATGATAAAAACCAAGTAACTTAGAATCAAGAGTGGTCAATAAGGTATATCTCGTGACAAGGCATCGCCACTACATTTTCTTTACCTTTCTTGTATTTGATGATGTAGGAAATGACTCTAAATACTCGACCCATTTTGCATGTCGTTTGTTGAGTTTATCTGACCTTTAATAAACTTAAGTGCTTTGTGATCGGAATGAATCACGAACTCCTTGGTCTTAGATAGTGCTGCCAAGTTTCAAGTGATCGAATCAAGGCATACATCTCTTTGTCATACACGGATAATTGAGAGAAGCGCCACTTAATTTCTCTCTTGAAATGCATACCACGGTCTTCCGTCTTGGGTCAACATAGCTCCGATCCCTACACCTGAAGCGTCACACTCAATTTCAAATGTTTTAGTAAAATCTAGAAGGGACAATAGAGGAGCTTTCACAAGACATTCTTTAATCAAATTAAATGAACGTTCTTGATCTTCAGACCAGTGAAATGCGGAGTTTTTCTTAATCACGCTTGTTAAGGGTGCTGCAATGGTACTAAAGTTGGGCACAAATTGACGGTAGAAGCTAGCCAATCCATGGAAGCTTCGAACTTGGCTAATGTTTGTCGGACGCGGCCATTCTTGAATCGCTTGAACTTTTTCTTGATCCACCTCCAAACCGTTGGCACTCACGACATAACCTAAAAACACAACTTTATCAGTGCAAAATGAACACTTTTTGAGATTAGCATACAATACCTCTTTTTGTAAAGTTTCCAACACCGCTCGTAAATGTGGTACGTGCTCCTCTAAAGTTTTGCTGTAGACCAAGATATCGTCAAAGTATACAACACAAAATTTACCAATAAGCGCGTAATACATGGTTCATCAATCTCATAAAAGTCTTTGGGAGCATTTGTAAGGTGAATGGCATTACCAACCAATCGTACAAACCCAATTTCGTTTTGAAGGCCGTCTTCCATTCATCGCCTTCTCGCATTCGTATTTGATGATAGCCACTTTTAAGATTGATTTTCGTGAAAATTTGGGCTCCACTTAATTCGTCAAGCATGTCGTCAAGATGGGGTATCGGGTGTCGATACTTGATAGTGATTTTGTTGATGGCACGACAATCCACGCACATCCTCCACGACCCATCTTTCTTGGGTACAAGCGACCGCACCGCATACGGGACTTAAGCTCTCGGATGTATCCTTTGTCTAGGAGTTCATAATTTGCTTTTGCAATTCCTTCGTTTCTTGGGATTACTCCGATAAGCGGGACGGTTGGGTAGTGCGACTCCGGTACTAAGTCTATTTGATGTTCGATGCTTGGATGAGGGGCAGCCCACTTGGTATTTTGTCCGAAATATGTCTTCAAATTCTGAATCAAAGACAATCTGAACCGAGCAAGTTTTCGGTAACTCGTTAGTATTCAACAATGCCTCCTTGTACATAAATACATACATAGGTCATCTCAAAACATCGCTTCGCCGGATATCACTAACCCTCGAAACACACTCATTTTTCCACTTTCTTTTCCTCTCCCTTTTTACTTGTTTTTGTTTCTTTTCATTTTCTCTCGCATTTTAGTCTTTTCTCTCTCTTTTCCTTAATTTTCTCTTTTCACTCTTTTCTTTTCTCTCGCTTGTTCCTTTGAAAGTTTAAGTTTTGTTGATCCTCGTACACTTGCTTGAAGTGAGGGAGCAAGTGTCACGTTCTTGCCAAGATGTTTGAAGGAGTATCTATTAGTGTAACCATCATGCATCACCCGTCGATTGAATGCCATGGTCGTCCTAGAAGCAAATAGCCCGCGTGCATCAAGCACTACATCACATAATACTTCATCGAATACTTCACGATGCTAAAGGACACTAGGACTTGTTTTGTCACTTTGAGTTCACCACCATTGTTAAGCCACTTGGAGCTTGTATGGATTGGTGCTTGGTGGTTGACAGCCTAACTTTTCCACCATGAGGGTGCTTGCCACGTTTGTACAACTCCTCCATCGATTATGATGCTACACACTTTCCTTGCACTTGACATCTCGAATGAAAAATGTTCTCACGTTGTTGTTCGTCTTCCACACTTTGAAGACTTAGGCTTCGCTTGACGACGAGTAACTCACCTTCAACAGGTTGTTCTAAGTCCTCCTCAACTTCAAAATTCGATTCAGCATCGTTCTCTTACTCGTCCTCCATTTCAATCTCACCGTCGGCCCTTATCACTATGGTACGTCTATTCGGGCACTGACTCGCTATATGTCCACGACCAAGACACTTGAAGCACTTTATGTCCCTTGAATGGGCGGTGGAACTTTCAGGAGCCTTACCTTTACTTGACTCAGCAATAGGCTTATTCGCTTTAGATATTGTTGAAGAATCCTTCGTTCGATTTGTTGGAAAACCCTTGCTTGTGCTTTGGCCCCATTTAGAAGGATTGGTGTTAGGATAGGCTCGGGTGGTACCTTTTCGCTTCAACTGCTTCTCCACTTTGATAGCCATGGGGACCATGTCCACAACCTCAATGTAATGTTGCAGTTCTACGACATTTGCAATCTCTCGATTAAGGCCGGCTAGAAAGCGAGCCATTGTGGCTTCTCGATCTTCTTGTACATCGGCACGGATCATAGCCACTTCCATTTCTTTATAATAATCTTCCACACTCTTTGTCCCTTGGATGAGATTTTGGAGTTTTTGATGCAACTCCCGATGATAGTAGGATGGAATGAATCGTCATCGCATAACCGCCTTCATTTCAGTCCAAGTGGAAATGGGATGCTCCCCGTTACGCCTCCGACTAGTGGTCAACTGATCCCACCATATCATTGCGAAATCTAAAAACTCAATTGCAGTGAGTTTGACTTTCTTATTTTCAGAGTAGTTATGACATTCGAACACTAGTTCAATTTTTTTCTCCCACTCAAGGTACGCCTCGGGATCAGATTTACCTTGGAAAGGAGGGATGGAGAGTTTGATATTCTTCAAGTCATCATCTTTTCGCCTTCGATCTACTTGTCCACGATTTTAAGGACGTCTCCTTTCTAGGCTTATGTTAGACCCGTGATCGCTTTCATCTTCACTATTTTCATTAACAACATCATCTTGAACCCTTGGTTGTCTTCGTCGTTGATCGGGCCCTTCACGTCTTTGCCTAGCAACTTCAGGATATTCATCGCTTTGTCTTTGGGCCTTGACTTGGTAGAGTCGATCTTCAAGAGGATTAAGCCTTCGATCAAGTAATCGTTCCATCTCACGCAAAACAGCTTGCATTTGCAAATCTGGAACGTTTTTGACGGGTTGTCGCCCTTGTTGTTCTTCCATGTTTTGTCCACTATTTTGGGACATCTATTCGTTTAAGATAGCCTCACAAACAAATCCTCTCAATCCGCTCAGAAAGAAAGAAGCTTGATGACACTCACACTCGTGTTTACACTCTTAGTTCGGCTTTTACCTCCCCTCGAATGCGCTCACGCTCTCTTGCCTTTTACCTCTCTTGACTTTTCTCGTAATTTTGTAAGCAGATTCGTTAAGGCTCGGTCCTTGGTCTAGGTGGTCGGTTCAAAAGGGATAACAAGTGATTGATGTATTCGATAACAAGTGATTGATGTATTCCAAATTTTTTATTGAATTTGAATGGTCATCTATTTTCTTCTCTAAACTTTGTTTGAGACTTTGTTGACTTATCTACCTAGTAGTGGCGTCAACCCTGTTTCTTTCACCCTTATACCGAGGTTCCTACTTTGCTAAGTAGCGGGTCAAGGTTTTATCACTTTCATTCTCCACCTTGAAAGCCTATAAGCAATTGGGTCAATACTCTCTAGTATTGGTTCGTGCTTGCTTTTGAGTTCCTTCTTTCCATTCTTTCACTTCAAACCGAACCTTAATATTCATATTTTAAACCCTTTCTTTGAACCCCTTGAATAGCTTCCGCATAATTTATTTAGAAACATCCTTTTTGAACAAACCAAACGATACTTTCTCGTAGACGATCGGGCAAACTCGCATACGACTCGACTCTCCCTGAGGTGGTTCATATCATTTCAGCTCAACCGAGCTTACTTTTAGCTCGTTCTTTATTTCAATAAATTAAACTAAGTTTTAGTTTTATACTAATTAGTTTGCTATAGCTCAATAATGAAAATCCTAGCTCAAATAAGTTCATTAAATGTTTTCATTTAGTTTGAGCTAGCTGAATTAATAAGCTAGTTAATTTTAATTTAATTTGTCCTAATTAGTTAAGTTGTTAGTTGCTATTTAATTATGATTAAATGATATAATTAAATGTGTTCATGTATTTGTAGGTTCAGCCGATTATGGAGGTACATTAAAAGCTAGGTGCATGTACGAACAAGTTCAATGCATTGGGAAATTCATGCATGTTTCGGTTCAATGTTTGGAGGAATTAAGTTCATATTCATGGACAGCTTGGATACATGTATATGGATTAATGCCATACATTCCCACATGGATGATACAACGAATCCATGAAGATACATTCACTTTGGACGTCACACATGCATGAATGGAAAGCATTTAATGAATGTTCATGTACGGCCAGATTCAAGTCCCCCTTCTAGTTCCATGCATGGCCCAATGTATGTGGATAAACCATTGGTGTTCCTAAGTGCTTTTTCAGCCAAAGGGTAGCTGCAAATTAATTTCTAAATTCAATTCATGAATGAAGCCTAAGAGAAGATGCATGGACAACAAGCTACAACGAATGGGAGAATGCATCTAGTTCTTGATACATGAATCGTTTGCTGCCCAAATGACTTCCCTAGGTGTCTATTCGGCCAAAAGACACTTCTTTAATGCTCCAATCAATCCATGGACAAATTTAGACAAGCTATTGAGCTGCCATTCATTCACATTCATCTGAGTCAATTTTGCTTAACCATGAAGCTGCCCATTGAAGTTCCAATCAGTCGAATGTGGACTTAACCCGTTAGTGATTTATTCTAGAATATTCTAGTGCATTCTTAGCTAAATTACTTAGCCTTTAAGCTAGTTAACTTGACCATTCGGCTATCACTTGTTAGACTATAAATAGTTTGTTTATTTCTTTGTAAAAGGACTTTTGCCAAATTATTGAATGAACATTGTTCTTGTGAGGTTGCTTCCTCTCATATCTCGTACAAGTTTCGAAGACTTATCTAGTTTGTGCTAGTGGCGTTTACCTATCTTGTTTGAACTTATCACCATTCTTGGTGTGGCATACACCTATCTTCTATTCCATCCTTTCACCTTAATAATATAGGAATCGGGGTGACACTTTTTAGTGTTAAATCATTCTTGACGTTAAGTTCGTTTTCATTCCCATCTTTGAATTTCTTTCTTATTATCACCAACCCGAACCATCTATCCAACTTCCATTTTTGCTATCCTTAGCCGAACCTATCACTATTCCTACACTTACTTGAAACCCTTCCGCTTAATTTAACCAATCCATTCACTTCTACTTCCTAGATGGAGGCACGAACGACTCTTATTGTTTACGATCGGGCAACTACGTGAATTCGACTCTATCACCCAAGTCGGATCACATCACCTTGCTTGTTGGCCTCTTCCTTCCACTTGATCGAGTTGTTCTTGTATCGGTTCCAACTTCTGATCAAACAACCGATCAACTTTACGAAGCAAGGCTTGTAAGTTCAAATCCAGCACACTCCGAACAGGTTCTCTTTCTGCCATGTTTCTTTCGGGACTTCGTGACATAGGATTTGGAAACCTCACTACAAGCCTCACTAATTCACTTGGAAAGAAATAATGAATGTTCACTCACACTCATGTTTCACTCGTTTTAAGGCTTTTTTTTTCAGCACTCTAATATGCCCTCCCACACTCTATGCCTTTTACCACTCATACTTGCTCTTGTAACGTCGTATTTCATTTCTTAGGACTTGTCTTGATGCTTGGGGTCAGCTTCATATTGGTTACAAGGGATAAGATGTAATGGTGTAAGGGTAGGCTAAAAGAAAATTTTTTCGGTGTAGTGTGGCGTTGGGGGGCAAACGATGGTAGAACAACACTTGGAGATCGAGAATAAATGATATGAACAGCAAAAGAAAAGACTTCAACACTTCACACTCTTTTTTTTATATATATTCGAATTTTTTTTTATAATTTCATATTTTTTCTTTTTTTTTTTATTTTACTAATACTTGTTGATTACAATATGAAAAACTAAAGTACAACTTGATTTTTTTTTAATTCGAAACTTTTTTTACAACAAACCTACTACGGACTTGATACGAATGTTGGCGCTTCTCGATTTACAAGCTCTGATTCCAAATGATGTGATTCGACTCAGTTGAAAGAGTCAAATTCACAAAGGTTGCCTGATCATCTTTGAGAAGAGTCGTTCTCAAGAATAGACTAATTATTGGAATTGGCTTAGTAAGCTTAATGGTAACAAAATGGGGTTCAAAATGGCTAATTTTATGATGGTAGGTTCGGCTAGGGAGAAACAAAGATAGGGGATATGCGATGGCTCAGTTTGGGATAACAAGGAAATAAAAAAAGAATATAGAGATGGAAAAATGAACTTAAACTTTAGGAGCGATTCAACACTAAGGAGTTGACCCTCGGTTCCTATATTGTTTAAGGTGATGGATGGAATAGCTAGATAGGAGAACGCCACACCAATACGGTGATAAGTTCTAAAATAAGCTCGGTAGACACCACTAGCACAACTAGATAAGTCTTCGAAACTTGTACGAGATATGAGAGGAAGTAATCCTCACAGAAACAAAGTTTCATTAATAAAAAAATGTCAAAAGTTTTTTTACAAGCTGAAATGAACCGATATTTATAGCTAAACAAAATGGCTAGCCGAATAGACATTCGAGGAGCTGATTGGCCATTTGATTTCAGCTTTAATTAAGCTAGAAAATTTCAGAATTGTTTATGAAATTTCCTTGAAGCTTCCCAGCAACTTCCGTGTAGGTGCCATGAAGCTTCAAAAACATCCCATGGTGATCCCAAGTTAGCCTAATAAATTGGAGCATTGTTGGAGCTGAAACAAGCTGACTAAATTCATCCAAAGGTGTGAAAGCCTTTTAATGAGCTGCCTTGATTGATTGAACAGCCCTGAATAGCTTAACAGCCTCTTGTACACTCCAATAGCCAAAGGGTTTGAAAGGCCGAATATGAGTGGTCCTTTGTGTGTGAAAACATAGAACTAAAAGGGCACAAATGCGAATGGAACTTCTCTAACAATATGAATGTGTTTATTCCTTTCTTGGGAAGCCGAAAATGCAGTAGCCATTTTTAATGGAAATGTGACGTACGAACAGCCCAGTTGGTGTGAACACTTGATCTCAAATAGCCTCTAGGTGTGAATGGACGAAAATGAATAGCTCTCATGGTGTGAAAACGTTTTGTGAGCTGAATGGTCTTGTGTGAACACCCCTCTGTCCATTACTATTCATGAGCAGCCCCTTGGAGAAGAGAAGTCAGCTGTTGAATTTAATTCAGCTTAAAAGCTCCCTTTTAATGCTGTCCATGTACCTAGCTGAATTCAGCTGAATGGTAAACAACAACAAAATTCAGTAAAGGCACATTAAATAAGCAAAGGACACTTTCAAGAGTTGTAGGAGCTAAGACAAATTAAATAAACTAAGGACAACTTAAATGGCTGTAGTAATCAGGACAAATTTAATTACTTATGACCTATTAATGCCAAATGTATTTGGACAAATTAAATAGCTTAAGAAACATTTAAACTTAAATTAAAGATGTCCAGAACATAGACACACTAAATTGCTGTAGCAAGACAAATTAAAAGCATGTTCTGATTTTTAGACAAATTAAAAGCTTAATAATTATTTGAGCTAAAATAACATGTAATTTATTTAATCAATTAAATACAAAGCTGGAAAAATAAAAAGAAGCTCAATTGAGCTAAAACGAGCTGAAATTCGAACTAATTCAGCTCGCAAAGGATTGCAAGCAACAATAAAAAGCTGGTCTAGGAGGGCGCTCAGGCGTGAACGTATCACTCGGGTCATTGGGCCTTTTGGAAGCTTGATAGGGTCTTGGTTCGAAGTTGTTGAACCCTCGGGCGTGCTTACATCACCTTTTTAGGTAACGAGTCCAGGTCCACCTTAAGCGACTTATAAGTATCGGGTCAATACTCTACATTGTTTTGGTTCATTCTTGTCCTTAAGTTCATCTGTTCATCCTATCCAACACCTTAACTATTTTTTTTCTTTGTTAACCACTTTCACCATCATTCCCTTAGCCCTTTGAACCCTTTTTGTTTCCCAAAAAACACTTAGCCAAATCCGTCCATTGCTTAAACAAAAGAACAATACTTCTCCATTTTATGATTGGGCAACATAAACGACTCGAATCATCAACGAGGCGGGTTCGTATCTTTGGTATCGAGCTAGCTAAAATCGTAGAAATACAGATATACGTGAAGTTGCCAAAGTAAGTATTTGAAAAAATTCAAAAAATATTCGTGAATGTGATTGTACAAGTGTTGAATGTATTTTATTGAAAAAGTTACTGAAATTGAAAAAAAAACAAAAAAAAAGAGAAATTTCGAAGATAAAAAAAAGTGCTTGAAAAGTGTTCATAAGTTACCTAATCCTCAAAACTATTTCTCCATCAAACTGAAACCCAAGCACCACACTTAGCACCCCTTTTTTATTTTCTTTCAGCCTACCAAAACCAATATCATCAACCATTGTAACCTTTTTGAAGCTGACCCCTAGGCTTGCTTATAAGTGTAATCGAGTTTTCTATGAACTTTGAGAGGCGAAACGAGTGGTAAGAGGCACGAGAGTTAGTGAGAGCATTAGAGTGTAGAAAAAAGTTGTAAAAGAGCGCAAACACGGGTGGAGTGCCATATTATTTTTCTTTGTGAGTGAATAGTGAGGTTTGAAGTGATGTTCAATAAAAATGTGATATAATCTCGCCTCGGTTTAGTGAGTTGAGTCGTTATGATACCCGATCGTCTGACAAGAAAATGTCATTTGGTTTGTGGAGTTGAGTTGTAAATGGATTAAGGTTGGGATGGGTTATCAAATAAGGGTTCAAAAATAGATAACTTTGGTTATCTATAGGTTCTGTTCAAAAGGAAATTAAAACAGACCTGTGATAAAATGATGGAAATGGCAAAACGGTCTTAAGCTCAAGTCAAACCAACACTAAAAGAGAGTGTTGACCCGGAACTTATTTGGCCTAAGGGGGATTGGTGAATGAAGGAAAAGACCTTGACCTATTACCTATCAAAGGTAAGAACCGAAGGTATGGTGGTTTTGAATGCCACACTTGTTTGGGAGTGATAAGTTCAAGACTCGGTTGACGCTACTGACAACAAATAAGCCAACAAGTCTAATAACGAAATTTGAGAGAAGAGAAAATCTCACAAATTGATATAAGTTCATGCAAATTGAAAAAAGTTTTTAAACAAAGAAATGAGCTAGCTATTTATAGCTTTTAGAAGGCTAGCCAAATAGACAACTTTAGCTAGCTAAACAGCCTTTTGTTTTCTTCCCAATTAAGCTAGAAAATTCCAGATTTGCTTAGGAAATTTCCTTAAACCTTCTTGGCCATGAAAGACACCAATGGACGGTTTCTAGAATGCTTTGTTCAGCTGGCAATTAATTGAGTGCTTTGGAAGCTGATTTGATTCATTAAATTCGTCCAAATGAGTGAATAAGTCCAGGTGCTGCTTTGGTTAGCTGGACGGTCAAAGGGGCATTTAAATAAGCTTAGAATACTTCAATGGGCAGCAATATTCAGCTGATATCTTAGTGAAGAAGCATGGCTAGTGGAATGCCCAAGGTGTCACTTTAAAGGATTTTAAAGGCTGGAGCTGGAAATTGAATTCTTCATGGCTGTTGCTATGCACGAAAAAGTCAGCTGATAAATGAAGTTGATTCAGCTCTTCCCTAGGCCGATCCATGCATGTATGCTACTGCAAATTTAAACCACACTTAAATGAGTTGGGACATATTAAATTCGTCCACCAGCAGTTCATTAAATCTGTCAACCAGTAGCTCATTAAATCTATCCAGGCATGCTGTCCTTTAATGCTTCAGCTCCTTATTAATGTCGTCCCATGCTTGCACCTGCACACACAAATTAATTCAGCACATTAATTAATTTAGACACATTAATTTTTGGCTGCTCAAAGACACATTTAAACCTTGTATTCAGCTAGGATGAATTAAATATGCAAGGTTTAGGACATGTCTTAATTCGGCTGAAGCTTGGGGCAAATTAATTAGCAAAAAATTGGCTGCAAAAATTAAATGTGCAGCAAATTTAAGAATTCGGTCCTAAACTTGACAAATTAACTAGCTAATAAATTTGAGCTGACTAAGACAAAAGTAAACCCATTTAAAATGTCCAGAATTAGAAAAATTAAAATACCGTAAATTATTTAAGCTGACTTTAACTAATTTAACTACTTATTTAATTTATTCCAGCAAAACACAATTAAATAAAAATTATAGATGAGCTCAATTGACCTGGAACGAGCTGAAATTCAAACAAATTTAGCTCACAATGGATTGCAAGCAACGGTAGAGAGATGGTCTAGGAGGCCACTCGGGCGTGATCGTATCATCCTCCCCCTCTTCGAAACAACTTGTCTCAAGTCGGGCCACTTACTCGCAACAAAATGTTCATCTATACAAGGCCCTTTGCTGTCACACTTTATAAAGACCTGAATGTAACACACATCTTGAAAGGATGATAGATTAGTCACGAGCCCTTCGTCGTTAGGAATGAGCCACTTTGATGTGTCATCAACACAATAAAGGAAAAGATTAAGGGCACACCGAATTAAAAGTTTACAAACTCGTGTCAAGTTCTCAACCCAAAGTAAACCTTTGCCAAATTCAGGAGTATAAATCAGTCTTACCTTTTCAAATTGGATCTCTATGATCGGCAACATTGAAAGCATAGGAAGCAATGCAAAAGTCATGAGAAAATCATTCGAATAGGTACTTACTCCTAGTATCTTTCGATCTGAACAGGCATGATTCATTTTAAAAGGCAGATTCCATACATCATATTCACAATCAATTGAACAGAACCTTTTATATGTTGATGCCTTATCACATAAATGGACTAATGACACACATGTTTTAAGACATTTGGCCATCTCAAATTGCATCCGCTAGTTGTCATTTAAGCAAAATGAATTCGTGCAATGGATCAGATAATGCAAGTTTTCATCACAATCAGGCAAATAAGAGGATTCATATGAATCATGATCTTGCATATTTAAACCTTGCAATGGCCGATTGACTTTTGACTCACCAAACAATTCACCAACATCGCATTTTTTGAAAGTGACTCTCGCCATCTTTAAAAACAAATGTATTATCATCAAACAAAATAGGACAATTAACCACAGTAGGATCCAAGTAATTTTCAAGAACCAATACATTAACAAAGTTTTCATCACTCGAAGAGCACAGGAATACCTTGAAATTTTTAGAAATCATACCTTGATTACCTTTAGAAATAGAAGAATGATGATCAGTTTTTCCGTTTTCAGTCAACACAAATCTTCTCTCCTCGGAAAGGTAGTGAAGATCAAATTCTTTACTTCGATTAACCTGAATTGTTGAAGAGTCATAAAGACAACGATTAGTTAGAAGACTCTTTTTCTCACTCACTTTTTTTCCTTTTCATTTTCTTTTTCAATGCTCCTATTTTCTTCACAGTTTCTCTCAAATTTTCTTCTTTTCTTTGTTTTTCACTTTTAATTTCTTCTTTTTCCTTCATTTGCTCCATGGATTGTTTTAAATGTTGCTGGTCTTCCATGACTTGCGTTGGCGATAAGGGTGCCAAAGTAATTGTTACACCCCTTACCCGTATCCAAAGCCGGAACAGGGTACGAGGCATTACCAGACTCAACCATACACATAGACGAAAATCGGGCCATAAAATTTCATTTAATTCAAAACTTTTCGAACACATGCATAGACTCATGTTTAAAGGCATATAACGTGGCATAAATGAGCACTTACACATCCATAATCATGCAATAACAAACAAAGCTAACTATATCATCACATCAAAACATAGGACACAGCATGATTAATTAAACTTACAAACCATAATGGATAAGGACCACATCTCATGATCATATACGATAACTCAATGCAGACTGATACGTATGGTCAAAGTCATAATAATAATACATATCACAAACCAACTTCCTATACATGCCACTCACTTGATATTTCTAATATTTAAATTAATTCTCCCAAAAATGATAGCTTGATAGTGTGATTTTGCCTCCGACGATCTCCAACCCCGAGCCGACCTGCCAAAACTGAAGAAGTAGAGAGGAGGGGTAAGCTTTACGCTTAGTAAGTCCATATGAAGTTAATAAGCAATTACCCACATGTTTTTTTTAAGGTAAAACATCATAATTGTACAATTTACTCTTGTTCAGGTTAAGCTATTTTACCGAGTTACAGTTACTAATATTTGGAGCTACGAGACTCCAAATTAAGTTTTGTTAATTTTCATTGAAACTAGACTCATATGCCTTTCTCCTATAAAATTTCTAAAATTTTTGGTTTAGCCAATTAGTACAGATTATTCATTAAAGTTTCCCCTATTTTGCTGTCCAACAGTTCTGACCTCTCTTCACTAAAAATTATTTTTATCATAGTACAAAATTTGGATAATGGTATAATCTATCTTTATATAGAATAGACTCATTAAGGATTTTAATAATATAAATTACAATCCATAATTATTTTTATACAATTTTTAATAATTTTCTCAAATCGAAACAGGGGATCACAAAGTCATTCAGACTCTGTCTCACAACAATTTAAATATCTCATAATATAAATTTCGATTGCATATACCGTTTATTCTATGTAAAACTAGACTCATTAGGATTTAACCTAATATTTTATTCATCCCCTAATTCAATTTCCACAATTTATGGTGAATTTCCAAAGTTGCACCACTATAGTAACCCAAAACTGCCAAGGCTAAATTTACTCATTCATTACTATTATTCACCAAATCCATACAATATCATTTCATTCATAATGGTAAGAACACATAATTATGCTTCATAAGCATAAATCCATAATCTCAATGTCATCAAGTATCAAGGACTTATTTTAAATCATGTCATTTTCATAATATTCACCAAATACTAAATACATCATAGATCATCACATGTCAAGGCATCACACATAAGTTTAGTGTACATACCTGTACAACTTGTAACATAACTCAAAGACATACTCACTAATGGCTTATCTTATTGGGATCATCAACGAATACTTCTCCAAATTACCCGTTGAACACTCGGAATATAATCGGATACACGGAATGCATGCACATAAGTTCCATGCCCACAGCTAGACAAACTCAATAGCCTGCGGAATATATGTGTAGCCAAGCTACCATGTAACCCACCCATAAGTAAACTCGGACTCAACTCAACGAGCTCGGGTGTTCGCATCCATAAGTGAACTCGGGCTCAACTTAACGAGTTCGGATGCCTAGTTACATCTCACGAACTCGGGCTCAACTCAACCAGTTTGGAACTCAAATATCCTAGTGACATGTCACTGTATCCTAATCTATTCCTAAGGTTCAAACGAGATTTTCCTCGATCACACATCTTTGCTGTCTTCCATGGAATGTCAGAACCGATATTTGATAGCATTTCATATTTATCAAGTAGCTCATATAATTTGCATATTACTCAATAATAACCACAAAGCATAATATTTCATGATAATAATCGTCATATCAAATAAATATCATTAAATTACTTAAAATGACAATTATGTTACTACATTTAAACATGAACTTACATCTCATTTAATAATAAGGCAATAACATTAAATTACACATTGCATTATTAAAAATCATATGAACTTACCTCGTACGCGAAAATGGCCATTTTTACCATTTTGTCCACAACCTGATATTTTCTGATTTTAGCCCGAATTTTGATTTTTCCTTGATCTATCATTTCGAATATAGCCTAATTAGGACTCACATTATTCAAATTAACCCAAAATCATATTTTTTAAAATTACAATTTTGCCCCTAAACTTTGTCAAAATTACATTTTTCCCTTAGGCTCATAAATTAAACTTCATCCTATTTTCTTATGTTTTATGACATGCTGATCATTTTTCCCTTCTATAGCAACCTCAAATTCGTACTCTAACATATACTTTTATGAACATTAGGTATTTTTACCGATTATGTTGTTTTACTCGTTTTCACGTAAAATCGCTTAGTAAAAGTTATTTAACATAATTTTAAGCTTCATATTCTACCATAAAACATCAAAATAAACACATTTCACCTATGGGTATTTTTCCAAATATAAACCCTAGGTTAAATTATTGCTAGAATAAGCTTAACCAAGTTACCGGGATTTCAAAAATGTAAAGAGCTTTAAAACGGGGCTAGGGAGCACTTACAATTGAGCTTGGGAGTTTGAACAAACCTTAACCATGACTTCTGATGGTGGAAACAGTTGAATGAAGAAGATGATAGCTAATTTGGCTTATTTCCCTTTTTTAATTCTTTTAATTATTAGTTTACCAAAATACCCCTAACTTAAAAATATTTTATTACACCCATTTCATGTCTATTTTTATCCAAAAATTAACCAATGGTCTAATTACCATTTAAGGACCCTCAATTTAAAATTTCATAACAATTGGACACCTTTAGTATGTAGAACTCAACTTTTGCACTTTTTACGATTTAGTCCTTTTGACTAAATTAAGTGCCCGAACGTCAAAATTTTTGAACGAAATTTTCATGAAATTATTCCATGAAATCGTAGATCATAAAAATATAATAAAAATAAAATTTTCATTGTCGGATTTGTGGTCCCGAAACCACTGTTCCGACTAGGCCCAAAATTAGGGTGTTACAGTAATGTTGCGGCCTTGATACTTAAAAGTGTATTGACTAGCAAATCCGTCATGTTTGACTCGTCGATCAAACTGCCATGGCCTTCCAAGTAGTAGATGTCCCGCATGCACAAGTGATACGATCCGCCTCGAAAGAGTCGAGTCGTATTAGTGTGCCTGATCGTCAACAAGAAGTTACGTTGGGTTTAATTGAAAAGGTCGGATGAAGGAAGGAAGGATATTGGTTTTGGGTTTGGATTAGAATAGGTAAGAAGAATTTGAAAGTTCGGGTTTGGAGTCCGAATAGGTATGGATGAAGGAATTGGTTCAATTAGGTAAGGGGGAATTGAAGAAATGGAATAGTCGGTTTAGGTACAGTTGGTAAATGGAGAAATGGGGTTGAACAAAAAGTACAAACAAGAACCAATACCAATTTGGTATCGACCCGTTGTTTATAAGCTCTTTTAGTTCGGTTTGGAATTGGTAAATGAAAACCTCGACCCACTATCTAACAAGATAGGAAGCTCGGTATGTTTGAACTCCACACTACGAGTAGTGATAAGTTCGGTTTCGACAAAGAACAACGGTTGACACACTAGACGCTAGGAAGCCAATCGAATCTTTGAACGAAATTTGAGAAAAAGTTTTGCCTAACAAATTCGGCAGCATAACATTAACAAAAGTCTCAAAAATCCTTTACATGAAAAAAATAACAAGTATTTATAGGCCTAAAGTCTAGGTAGCCGAATGGCTTTTCATGCTTACAAATTAAGTAAAAGAAAATTCTAGAAAATTAATCCTTAATGTGCATGACTAGATTCTGCTATGGAACATGAATTGTGAATGCTTCATGTTTAAGAAATGACAAGTGAATGAATGAAGCTCCAAGGGACACTTGCTAGGTTCGGCCTCCCTTGTTTAATGAAGCAATTAAGTGGCAACCTTTAGCCAAAAATCATGAATTAAATGGTGTAACTCCAAGGGCCAAAATAGGTGTGAATGCCAGTAATCAAGAAGAGTCCATAGGTGTGAACATGGTGAACCAAAAGGACTTGTTGTGTGAACACAATGTGAACGGAATGTAGAGGTTCATGGAGGAAGTCATTCGGCCAACCATCTCATGCATGTATTATGTCCCTTTGACCGAATAGTCACTTGTGTAGATGAAGAGGTAGCACAACATTCATGGCTCTTGGTCATTCATGAACCTTTGGAATTAATGTACCTTGCCATTCATGCATTCCACCGATTCATGCATCTTGAGTGTCCATGCACCTTAGCCATCCATGCACCCTTCAAAAGACATGTTGCTTCAAGCTCCATACATCCATTGAGTTTCTACAAAAAAATGTGACCAGAATTAATTCAAGCTAATGTGAACACAAATGTAAACATTAAATTCGGTTATGACAATTTAATTAATATCAATAAACACTTTTAAGACATATTTAATAAAACTAATGTGAACTAAATTTAATATGTGGTTTATTAATTAACTAATTAATGAACTTATTAAATAAAAATTTAATAGCAGTCAAATGAAGTCAAAGTAGTCTTCATGAGGTAGAATTCAACTCATGAGCTAAAACCGAGCTGGACTTGGACCCATGAGCTGGTAGTGAGCTGGACCCGAGCTGGGGAACTGGAAGTGAGCTGGTGGCGAGCTCGATGAGTTGAGCTGGACTTGCAGGTAGTTGCATGGTGAGTTCAAGGAACTGGAATCAGCTTTCTCGGAGCATCCTAATGGCGTTTCAATCCAAAGTTGAGCTACAAAAGCTGTGATGGACTCCTTAAACTTCTTGGCTCGAGCTTGAGTAACAGGACCTTGTGGTAGCACCATAGAATCCTCGCTCGAACTAGCTGAACCATGGGGCGCGATCACATCAACAAGAACTACGTCACATAGTACCTCGTCATGATACTTCCTAATGGAGAACAGAACAAGGACTTGTTTGGTCACTTTAAGTTCAACACCTTCATTGAGCCATTGGAGCTTGTATGGCCCCGAGTGCTTAGTAGTTGGTAGCCCCAACTTCTTCACCATGAGAGTGCTGGCCACATTTGTACAGCTTCCTCCATCAATGACCAAGCTACAAATCTTACTTTGGACAAGGCATCACGTATGGAACAAGTTTTCCCGTTGCGGCTCACTTCCAGTACTTTGTAAACTCAAACTTCTTTTAACAACAAGCATTTCACCTTCGGCCGCATATTCTATGTCTTCTTCCTCGTCGGTAGGTGCCTCAAACCTTTCTTCATTCTCTCCCTCCAATTCAATTTCACCATTCGCTCGTACCACCATAGCATTTTGGTTTGGACATTGACTCACAATATACCCTCTCCCGAGGCACTTAAAGCACTTGATGTCCCTCGTTTGATTGGGCAAGCTCTCGACAGCCTTGCCTTTACTTGATTCAGCCACGGGCTTGGTCGACTTTGCTGGCACCGTTGGCTCTTTGGCTTGGCTCAACGAAGTATTCTTACTAGCACCTTGGCTCTATTTATAGGTGTTCACGGTGGAAAAGCCTCAAACAGCACCTTTGCGTGCTAGTTGCTTCTCAACCTTGATGGCCATGTGCACCATGTCCACTAGTTTGATGTAGTGCTGAAGCTCCACAATATTGGCAATGTCTCGATTGAGACTGGCTAGAAAATGTGCCATTGTTGCCTCGTAGTCTTTTTCCACATTCGCACGAATCATTGCGGTTTCCATCTCTTTGAAATAATCTTCAACACTCCTCGATCCTTGAGTGAGATTTTGGAGTTTTTGATGAAGCTCCTGGTGATAGTAGGATGGAATAAATCTTCATTGCATCACCGCCATCATTTCAGCCCAAGTACGGATTGGGGGTTCTTCGTTCCTTCTACAGCTTGTAATTAATTGGTCCCACCATATCGTCGCATAGTCGGAGAATTCAATTGCTGCTAACTTGACCTTTTTGGTCTTGGAATAATTATGGCACTCGAACACCAATTTTATTCTTTTCCCACTTGAGATAAGCCTCCGGGTCCGATTTGCCTTGAAATGGCAGAATAGAGATCTTGATATTCTTTAGGTCATCGTCTACTCTCCCACTCTCCCTTTGGCCTCGGAGGCGTTGACCTCTCCTTCGATCACTTATATTAGAGCCTTGATCACTTTCGGGCTCATCGGTTTAGACATCTCATCATCTTATTCTCATCGATGGTGATACGATCCGACTACGTGATGAATCGAATTGTATGTAAAAGGTAAGGTGGTAAAGAAGGAATTTGTTTTGGTTCGAAATAGTAAGATGTGAAAAGCATTTCCTATGACATGTCTTATATTGGCAATTCTATTGATTCTTTTGGATTGGTTCAGCCCTTGCAAATTGTGAATATTTGTGATAAAAGTTTTTCACTTAAAAGTTTTGACGTCTTTGAATGCATAAAATCTTTGAATTCATGTGTTAAACCTTTCTGTTTAAACTTGTCTGATCAGTTGATTTGCGATAGGTTTCTGCATGAAACATTTCATCTGATTGATTTTTATCTTCAAGTTAAATCCTTAAATTTTTGTGCAAACTCTCAGTGTCTTGATTTGCATTCCCGATTGAGATTCTTGAAGTGTAATTCTTTGCTTTTTGGTCTGCCTGGTATTGCCAACTCTACACTCCTGATTGATCAAGTAAGGTTTGAATCATGTGATGGACTCGAACGATTGAAAAGTTGTATGTTTACCACTTCTTTGATTTCTCGAGTGGAATTTTAGTTATGTGGTGAGTTGATTATATTTTTTTCTAACATGTTGCCTGTTAGAATTCATGATCAAGTACGTGTGTTCAAGCCTGGCATATGTTACGTAGATTTGTTTTATGGAACATTTAAGTATTTTGCATCTTTCGCATTCAACTTATGTTTGCTTGATGTTCGAACTTTTGTTAAGGAAATGAAATTCGATGATTTGGTTTCCAATTTTGATTTGTTCTCTAATCTTTTTGCTTAGTTTAAAAACATTATTGAACTTATATGAAATTTGTGAGATTTCTTTCTGTCATATTGATGTGATCCAGCTCGGGTGGTTGAGTCGAATTCACTTAGTTGCCCGATCGTAGACGAGAGAGTCATTCGTGCCTCGAATCTTAGAAATAGAAGTGAAAAGATAGGTTTGGATAAGTGGAAGGTTTCAAAGAAGGGTAAGTTTATTAGGTTCGGCTATGGTTAGCAAAGATGGATGTTGGATGGTTGGCTCTGTTTGGTGATAACAAAAAAGAAACTCAAAGGATGGATGGGGATGGAAAACGAGCTTAACGTCAGGAATGATTCAACACTAGATAGTGTCACCCCGATTCCTATATTGTTAAGGTGAAAAGGATGAATAGATGGATAGGTGAACGCCACACCAAGATTGGTGATAAGTTCAAACAATGACGATTGACGCCACTAGCACAAGCTAGATAAGTCTTTCGAAACTTGTACGAGATATGAGAGGAAGCAACCTCACAAGAATAATGTTCATTAAACAAATTGGCAAAAGTCCTTTTATAATGAAATGAACAAACTATTTATAGACTATCATGTAGTAGTCAAATGGACAAACTAGCTAGCTTAAAGACTAATCAAATTCGGTCATGAACTAACTAGAATGTTCTAGAATGAAAACATTAATTAACTAGTCTTGATTCGGCTAATGGAAATGTGTTTGGACAGCTTCATGTATGAGCTTTAATCACTTGAATGAATGTGAACCTTTGGAAGCTCAATGGGTGTCTAGGTTCGGCCATGGGGTGCATGAAGCTTCCAAGAGGTGTCTCTTGGCCGAATAGGTGCTTAGAAACTCCAAGGGTCCTCCCATATGCATTTGGCTGTACATGGAACTTGGAAGGAAGCTTGAACCTAGCCGTACATGAACTTGCATTAATTATCCTCCATTCATGCATGTGTACCGTCCAAAGGGGATGTATTCTTCAATATCCATTGCATGCAATTAATCCTCCATGTACATGAATGTAAGACCTCCAAATATTGAACTGAACCATGCATGAATCTTCCCGTTCAATGAACATTCCCGTACATGCACCTTGCCATTAATGAACCTCCACATTCAGCTGAACCTACATGATTGAATAACATATTTAAATAAAACACAACTATTCATATAATCATAATTAAAAATATTAACTAGACAACTTAATGACACTAACTAAATTCAGACATATTAATTATAAGTCAACAAGCATATTTAATTCGGCTAGCTCAAATAATTCAAAAACACTTAGTGAGCTAAGTTGAGCTAGGGAATTCGACATGATCTGTAGCAAACTTAATTAAAAACAAAGTTAAACTTAGTTTATTGTAAAGAAAAATGAATGAGCCAAAACGAGCTAAAATCAAGCTCAAACGAGCTGAAACGAGCTCAAGTGAGCTGATTAGAGCTGAATGGCGCATGGGGAGCTGGAGAGGAGCTGAGATCGGATTGCAAAAGAGTGCATTGAGTCTTCAAGGAGTTGTCCTTAGCTCTTCCAACGTCATAGACCTTGTTATCATCCCAAATGCGCAACACCAAGGCTGATAAAGTGTCTTGAATTTGCTTGGTTCAAGCTCGAGTCATGGGGCCTTTTGGAAGCTCGATTAGTTCTTGATTTGCATTTGAGGATGCCCCGGGTGTGCTTACATCACATATTTCGTTGAAGAACTCGTTGGCTTATCTAGGTCACTATTGACGTCAACCTCCCTTCTTCTTTATCCTGAACTTATCGCTATCAAATAGTGTGGCATTCACCCTTATACCAAGGTTTCTACTTTGCTAAGTAGCGGGTCGAGGTTCTCCTATTCTCCATCTGTCCACCTTGAAAACTTATAAACATTTGGGTCAATATTTTCTAATATTGGTTCGTGTTTGTTTTTGAGATCATTTTTATTCCATTCCATTCCATCCTTTCATTTCATCATAATCGAACCATTAATTCACTTCACATCCATTGTTTGTTATCCAATTACTATATTTATCTCTATCTTTTATTATTTTTCTATAACCGAACCTACATAAACTTCATATCTATAAACTCATCTTTGAACCCTTTTTACATAGCTTCTGCCATTATTCACTTAAAACATCCTTTGAACAAACCGAAAAATACTTCTTCATAGACGATCGGGCAAACTCGCATACGACTCGACTCACCCCAAGGCGGATGGTATCATTTGGTATCACAGCTATTAAAACAAGGAATACCGATGTTCGTAGCATCACCGAAAGTTAGTTCGTAAGTAAAAAAAAATTGCAAGTTGTATTTCATTTTGTTCATTGTATTTCATTTAGTGAAAGAAAAAATTCAAAAAAAATTCGAAAAAAATTCGAAAAAAATTCAAAAAAAGGTGTGTTAAATTTTATTCTCTTTGTATTGATACGTTTCTTGTCATCCTGATCAGGTATGTTCATTTTCTACCATTCACCCCTACCCCAATGCCACACTTCAGAACCATCTTCTTCCAGCCAACCTTTAATCCCTCATCATAATCCTTTGTTAAACCATTTGAAACCAACCCCTAAGCCTACGATAAAGCCTTGGAAAGTCCAAATACGAAATTACGAAAGAAAGTTTGAGAGGTAAAAGGCACAAGTGAGTGAGCGCATTCGAGTGGTGGTAAAAGCCAAACGAGTGTAAACACGAGCGTGAGTGCAAACCATTATTTTTTCTTTCTGAGTGAAATTGTGAGGATTTTGATGTGAGGAATTTAATTTTTGTTTTACTTAACAAATTTCTTTTCAGCAATTAAAGATGTCTCGCGAAGAATTTACTGAATCAGAGTTCCAATACTTGGTGCAAGAAATGCGTAGAATGGTGAATTCTAAATTTGATACATTGCACGAGAGATTAGACCGTGTGAAGAAAAGAGACCAACGGGAACTAATGTCTTCAAGTCGGAAAGTGGAATCAAGAATATCACGAAGACATACATTCAATGATCATTCTAGAAAAGATTTCCATTGTGATTCTTATTTGTCATCGACTTCGAGACCAAGAGATTTCAATTGAGATTTCTTTTTGTCAAGGAATTTAAGACGATAAGAGTCTGACCGTGATTTTGAACCCGTCCAAGATGACATCCGAAGAGATAGGCATACCTCTTTCTGATCTTCAAAGAAATCCTACTCGGAGTATTTTTCACGAAGCATTGATCAAGATTCTTATGCAAATAATTTTCCTTCTTTTGAACAAAATCATTGTTTTCATGATTCTTTTGTATCTTCTTGTAAAAAGAAAACGAGAAAAGCAAAAGAAGAAAAAGAAAAAGAAATAAAATAGATGCTAGTAAGAGAGAAAATGAGAGATTCTTGAAAGAGCTCGAGAAAGTCATTAAAAAAGCCGATGAAAAAGAAAAAGAACAAAAAGAGAGTGAAAATGAGATTGAAAAAGAAATTGAAAAAGAGAATGAAAAAGAGTTTGAGAGAGAAAAAGAAGTTGAACAAGAACAACAAGTGGAAAAAGAGATTGAGGAAAAAGAAATGAGAGAGTTCTCGAGAAAAAAGAATCAAATGAAAAAGAAAGTGAGCAGGCAAGGATTGTTTCCACTAACCCACCTATTCGATCTTCTTGTGATGTAACTTTTCAGGTTCCTAAAGTCTTGTACGACCAATTCCAGCTTCACTACCTTCCAAACGAGAGATGTTTTCGGTTATACGAGAAAGGTAAGTACGCAAATGACGACCACCCACTTGTGATTGAAGGTAAGAAAGGTAAGGATTCTTTGTGCATCAAATCAAGGCTGTGTGATTTCAAAGTTGCTCATAAAGATTTTGATGGCTTAATTCCTGAAAGACTTGCATCTTTTGATTTGGCTAGTTATTATCTATCTTTTGGAGTATTAGCCTTTGTTTTGAAAAGTGCCATGAAAAGCATTTCCTATGACATGTCTTATATTGGCAATTCTGTTTATTCTTTTGGATTGGTTCAGCCCTTGCAAATTGTGAATATTTGTGATAAAAGTTTTTCACTTAAAAGTTTTGACATCTTTGAACGCATAAAATCTTTGAATTCATGTGTTAAACCTTTCTGTTTAAACATATCTGATCAGTTGATTTGTGATAGGTTTGCATGAAACATTTCATCTGATTGATTTTTATCTTCAAGTTAAATCCTTAAATTTTTGTACAAACTCTCAGTGTCTTGATTTGCATTCCCGATTGAGATTCTTGAAGCGTAATTCTTTGCTTTTTGGTCTGCCTGGTATTGCCAACTCTACACTCCTGATTGATTGAGTAAGGTTTGAATCATGTGATGGACTCGAACAATTGAAAAGTTGTATGTTTGTTCTTCTTTGATTTCTCGAGTGGAATTTCAGTTATGTGGTGAGTTGATTATATTTTTTTCTAACATGTTGCCTGTTGGAATTCATGATCAAGTACATGTGTTCAAGCCTGGCATATGTTACGTAGATTTGTTTTATGGAACATTTAAGTATTTTTCATCTTTTGCATTCAACTTATGTTTGCTTGATGTTCAAACTTTTGTTAAAGAAATGAAATTCGATGATTTGGTTTCCAATTTTGATTTGTTCTCCAATCTTTTTGCTTAGTTTAAAAACATTATTGAACTTATATGAAATTTGTGAGATTTCTTTCTCTTAGATTGATGTGATCTAGCGCGGGTGGTTGAGTCGAATTCACTTAGTTGCCCGATCGTAGACGAGAGAGTATGGAACTAGAAGGGAACTTGAATCTGGCTGTACATGAACATTCATTAAATGCTCTCCATTCATGCATGTGTGCCATCCAAAGTGAATGTATCTTCTCCATCCAAATGCATGTAATTAACCTTCCATGTACATGAACTTAATTCCTCCAAGCATTGAACAAGGCCGTGCATGAATCTTCTCATTCATTGAACAAACCCGTACATGCACCTAGCCTTTAATATATCTCCATATTCAGCTGAACCTAGAAAGACATGAACACATTTAATCATATCATTTAATCATAATTAAACAGCAACTAACAACCTAAATAACAACCAACTAATTTCAGACACATTAAATTAAAACTAACTAGCTTATTAAATTCGGCTAGCTCAAATAAACAAGAACAAGTTAATAAACTAAATTGAGCTAGGGAATTTGGCATGAGCTGTAGCAAATTAAGTTAAAACAAATTTAAAACTTAGTTTATTAAAATAGAATAAGAAACGAGCTAGAAAGAAGCTAAAAAAGCTCAAACGAGCTGAAACAAACTCAAGTGAGCTAGTTGGAGCTGAATTGAGCTAGGGGAGCTGGAGAGGAGCTGAAGTTGGTTTGCAGAAGAGTGCGTTGAGTCTTCAAAGAGATGTCCACAGCTTCTCCAACGTCAAAGGGCTTTGTTTCATCCCAAATTTGAGTCAACAAAGCTGTTAAAGCTTCTTGAAGTCACTTGGTATGAGCTTGAGTCATGGGTCCTTTTGGCAGCTCGATAGGATCTTGATTCGCACTTGAGGGAGCCCTAGGTGTGCATACATCAGATCCTCACGAAGACAAGCATCTCGTGAGTATTCAAGAAGAGATCCATATCGCGAGTCTTATATGCCGATGAGTTCAAGACTGATACAAACCGCCTCGGGGAGAGTCGAGTCGTATGCTGAGTTGCCCGATCGTCTACGAGAAAGTATCGTTCAATTCACTTTTGAAATGAAGTTGATGGAAAAATAGGACGGAAGCTATGTATAATGGTTCTATGATGGTTTATGGATAAGAATAATATGTATAGGTTCGGCTAAATTGGAAGGGAAAGTGAAAGAAGTAAATAGAGGATGGATATAGAAGAAAAGGGTTCTTAAAAGCAAGCACGAACCAATATTAGAAAATATCGACCCAAATGCTTATAGGCTTTCAAGGTGGAGGATGAAAGTGATAAACCTCGACCCGCTACTTAGCAAAGTAGAAACCTCGGTATATGGGTGAAAGAAACAGGGTTGACGCCACTACTAGGTAGACAAGTCAACAAAGTCTCAAACAAAGTTTAGAGAAGAAAATTCTCTCAAGATTAAATTCAATAAAAATTTTGGAAAAAAGTTGCTTACAATTGAAAGAAAAACAAATATTTATAGGCACATAAATGACCATTCAAATTTGGCATCTAGGTGTTCACACAATAATAAAAAATTTCACACTAATGTATTAAAATAGTTCATAAATTCGGCAGATTCATGAACTAGTTGAATGGACACTTTCTTCCCCCTAAGTGTGTGTATGAATGCTTAATCATAAAGAAAGGCTTCAAGTGACTTGTATGTGCACCAAAGGTTGCATTCATCTCCTTGGGACGTTCATGCACTTGTATGGAACATGTATCCTCATAATTAAACTCTTTAATAGCATGTAGGTTCATAAATGGCAGCATGAACCTAGTAAATTCGTTCTCCCATTTGTGCATACACTTAATTCAATCAATGTGTTGAATTATTGAGTTAATTCCTTCCTTTGGACGTTCTTGAACCCATCCATGCATGTGTAGTAGCTTATAGGTCAATTCAAAGTGTGAACAGCTACTTCTTGGCCGAATAAGTGCCTTGGAAAGTTAGGAGACAGCCACCATACATGCACTTAAGCCATTCATGCATTCTATCATCCCATGCATTTGATCCATTCATGGACTAGCCTTTAATGTCCATACATGCATTCGACACAGGCATGAATTTGTAGAAACCTTGCATCTAGCCGTACATGCACCAGCATTTAATACTTCTTCATTCATGAGTGTGGAATGCCCAAGAGAGATGTTTCTTCATCCATACATTGTACCGTCCAAAGGGATGTACCTACATGAAATAAACAAGTCATTAAGATATCTCATGAACACTCATAAATTCGGCATGTGTGAACACATTAATGTCATGCATTAATTCAACTATGTGAACATAATCAATTTATGTAATGACTATGACATATTAATAACAAATATTAATATAAGATAAGTTTAATGCTTAAATAAATATGTGCAAATTTTTATTTAATGCATTAAAGACAAAACCGAGTTTAAACTAAAATGAGCTAAGCTTTAGCTCGTGAGCTAAAGTTGAGCTGAGGCTAAACTCCTAAGCTAAAGTTGAGCTAAGGTTTAGCTCATGAGTTGAAAGTGAGCCAGGAGTGAGCTCGGTTTAGCTCAGGCAAGATGAATTGTACTCAAATAAGCTGGATTTGAGTTGGACGGAGCTCGTGGAGCTGGAAATGAGGTGGGATCAGCTTGCCAAAGTGTCATTGCTCGGCTTGACAGACTTGCTCGATAAAGTTTGCAGGGCGCATATCATTCCCCCCTCTTATAGGCGACTTGTCCTCAAGTCGATCTGTTTATCCATGGGAGAACTTTGACTATTGCATGGTTTTCCTCGATCAAATGGAATGGAAGATGTCACACAAACTTGAAAAATTCTTCCCACAGCCGGTAAATAGAAACTCAAAGGAGTCAAATTCAAATGTGTTTGATAGTTCATAAAATATTCATTCAATCGAACATATGCCAAAAATCTCAATTGGACAAAGCAAGCATACGTAAATTTATCAAAGAGTTTCGTTAGACCATCATTACAAACATGAAAACTAAGTTGGATCAAGGGATAATTGGTTGAAAATGATGGTAGGCACTTTAACACATTTTTCCTCATCCAAAACATTTTAATTTCTTTAATCGAATATAGCAACTCATTTGGTCCCTTGTCTTGTTCATGCAAGGTATGCCATGGCCAAAGGTATGCTAACTCTTCCTTTCGTTTTTGAACAACATGAGGGGTGTCTCCAAATTCCAACATAATAATCACATCATTACAATGCCAAAAGGAAAAATCCATCACATCACAGTATAAATAATTTCCAAACAACAAATCAAGGGAATTTTCAACTTTAATCGAATTGAGCAAAGATATTTGAAAATTTTTAGATGACTTACCTTGACGAATATGAAGAGAAGACAATTGAGGATTGGGTTTACCTTTCTCGATCAAAATGAATCTTCTCTCTTTGGATAGATAACGTAAGACAAACCTATTACTCCGATAAATTTGAATAGGTGGTGACGCACCATGACATGTCTTGCTCCTCGAGTGGTGGAATTCACAAAAATAAGACTGGTTAGTATTATCGAAAACTATGGACTTAAATGGAAAAGGAAAGTTACCATGGAAATTTGATTCAATTCCAAAAACATAAGTTGGCCTTACCTTCTCGAAATGAAACGAAAATTTCAGATGTGGCCAAACAAGGTGATTAATAAATGAATCAAAATTGAAACCCAAATCATTGAATTTCACCTTCTTATCAAAAGTTTGAACATCAAGCAAACATATTTTGATTGCAAATGATGCAAAGTGCTTAATGTTTCCATAAAATGAATTCATGTAGCAAATACCAGGCTTGAACACACGAACTTGTTTAGGAATTCCAACAAGCAACATATTAGAAAAAGATATAATCAACTCACCACACGAATTATATTTCACTAGTTTAAACACACATGCTGATTTGACAAAACCGAGCATACCAAAATGCAAAGGTTTATACTTCAAGAGTATTAATCAGGAATGCAAATCACTACATGGAAATTTTTCACAAAAACTCAAAGATTGTTCATGAAGAACACAATTGCACATATCATGTGAAGATCTTTTAACATGGATGCCAAACAAAGAATTTTTAACGAACATGCAACTTTTCAAACAGGCAGAATTTTCACAAATCAATTGAGCAGGCATATTTAAACATAAAGATTTAACACATGAGTTCAAAAAGTTTGTAGGGTCAAACACATGAGAATTTTTACGTGACAGACTTTGATCAAACATGTTCAAAATTCGCTTAGAGAAAACTAATCCAATGTTGTCAACAAATTTGCCAATGTAGTAATCGTCATAAGAAAAGCTATATAAGGCACTTTTTAAAACAAATTCGTTAACAACAGTAAGTGAACAAAAAAATCCAGATCAAGTGACTTTGATTCGATAAACAAAGAATCCTTACCTTCCTTACCTTCGATCCCAAGTGGGTGGTAGTCATTCACGAACTTACCTTTTTTGAACAACCTAAAACACCTCTCGTTTGGAAGGTAATGTAGATGGAATTGGTCGCACAAACTTCTAGGAACCTGAAAAGTTAATTCACAAGAAGATCGAACAGGAGGGTTAGTAGAAATAATTCTCACTTGCTCACTTGTTTTCTCACTCGATTCTTTTTCTTTTGAATCACTCGTTTCTTTTGTTTCAATTTCTTTTTTAGCTTCTTTTTCACTCTCAAATTTCTTTTCGTTCTCTTTTTCAATCTCATTTTCTTTTGCATTTTCTTTTTGCTTTTCAAAGGATTTTTCAAAGGCTTTTTCAAGTTCTCTCAAGATTCACTCATTTTCTCTTTTACTTGCCTCTTGCCTCTCTTTTCTTTTTATTTCATTTTCTTTTTCTTATTTTGCTTTTTCTTTTCTTTTCTTTGTTTTCTCTTTACAAAAATGTACAAAAGAACGATGAGAATACAAATCTTGTTCGAAAGATGAAGAACTATTTGCGTATAATTCACAATCAAAACTTCGTGAAGAATACTTCGAGTAAGATTTCTTTGAAGATCTAGTAGGAGTATGTCTTTCTCTTCGAACGCCATCTTGGAACGAATCAAAATCATAATCGGCTTCTCGTCTTCTCGAATTTCTTGATGAAAAGGACTTTCGATCAAAGTCACTTCTTGAATTCGCTGATGAATATGAGTCATAGTATGAATCTCTTTGTCTCGAAGTAGATGACGAAAAAGAATCACGATTGGAACTTTTTTCAGGTAGTAGTCGGGGGTATATCTCCGTGGGGTTCTTGGTTCCGTTTTACTACTTGAAGAAACTTGATCACTTTGGTCTCGTTTAGTCGCCATTCTTCGCATTTCTTGAACCAAGTATTGGTATTCCGATTCGGTGAACTCTTCGCGTGACATGATTTTTGTTGCTAAAAAGAAAATGTTAGATCACAAAACAAAAAAAAATTAAGTACCTCACCACAAACCTCACAATTTTGCTCGGAAAGAAGAAGAAAAAATGTGTCACTCCCGCTTGTGTTTACACTCGTTTGGCTTTTACCTCCACTCGAATGATCTCACTCTCTCTAGCCTTTTACCACTCAAGCTTACTCTCGTAACCTCATATTTTGTTTCTTTCGACTTGTCTTGGTGCCTTGGGGTCGGTTTCAAGATGGTTACAAAGGTTAGAATGTCACGGTGTGCGGGTAGGCTAAAAAAAAGTAGTCTTTGGTGTAGTGTGGCATTTTGGAAATGGGGTGCAAAGTTGATGAAAAGAACACTTTGTCGATCGGTTCAAAATATAAACAACAGAAGAACTTGATCACTTCACGTTTTTTTTTATAATTTTCATTTTTTTTGTCTTTTTTTAATACTTCACAATATCACTATTACAAGAGAGAGAACGAAAATTACAACTTGAATTTTTTTTCTTAATTCAAATTTTTTTCCCAACGAACCTAGTCCGATCTTGATACGAACATCGGTGCCTCTCGATTTACAAGCTCTGATACCAAATGATGTGATCTGGCCCGAGTAGATGAGTCGAATTCACGTAGTTGCCCGATCGTAGTTCGAGAGAGTCGTTTGTGTCTCGGATTTTAGTAATAAAAGTAAAATAATGGATTAGAATAAGCGGAAGGTTTCAAGAAGGGTAAGTTTAGTAATAGGTTCTTTATGTGTAGCAAAGATGGGTGATGGATAAATGGGTCGGTTTGGTATAACAAGAAAATAATTTGAAGGATGGGAATGGAAAACGAACTCAACGTTAGGAATGATTCAACACTAAGAAGTGTCACCCCGGTTCTTATATTGTTAAGGTGAAAAGATGGATAGATGGATAGGTGAATGCCACACCAAGATTGGTGATAAGTTCAAACAAGACGATTGACGCCACTAGCACAAGCCAGATAAGTCTTTCGAAACTTGTACGAGATATGAGAGGAAGCAACCTCACAAGAACAAATGTTCATTAACAATTTTGGCAAAAGTCCCGTACAACTGAAAGAAAACAAATACTTATAGGCACATAGATGACCATTCAAATTCGGCATCTAGGTGTTCACACAATAATAAAAGCGTTCACACTAATGTATTAAAATAGTTCATAAATTTGGCAGATTCATGAACTAGTTGAATGGACACTTTCTTCCCCCTAAGTGTGTGCATGAATGCTTAATCATAAAGAAAGGCTTCAAGTGACTTGTATGTGTACCAAAGGTTGCATTCATCTCCTTGGGACGTTCATGAACTTGTATGGAACATGTATCCTCATAATTAAACTCTTTAATAGCATGTAGGTTCATAAATGGCAGCATGAACCTAGTAAATCCGTTCTCCCCTTTGTGCATACACTTGATTCAATCAATGTGTTGAATTATTGAGTTAATTCCTTCCTTTGGACGCTCTTGAACCCATCCATGCATGTGCAGTAGCTTATAGGTCAATTCAAAGTGTGAACAGCTACTTCTTGGCCGAATAAGTGCCTTGGAAAGTTAGGAGACAGCCACCATACATGCACATAAGCCATTCGCATTATATCATCCCATGCATTTGATCCATTCATGGACTAGTCTTTAATGTCCATACATGCATTTGACACATGCATGAATTTGTAGAAACCTTGCATCTAGCCGTACATGCACCAGCATTTAATACTTCTTCATTCATGAGTGTGGAATGCCCAAGAGAGATGTTTCTTCATCCATACATTGTACCGTCCAAAGGGATGTACCTACATGAAATAAACAAGTCATTAAGATATCTCATGAACACTCATAAATTCGGCATGATGTGAACACATTAATGTCATGCATTAATTTAGCTATGTGAACATAATCAATTTATGTAATGACTATGACATATTAATAACAAATATTAATATAAGACAAGTTTAATGCTTAAATAAATATGTGCAAATTTTTATTTAATGCATTAAAAACAAAATCGAGTTTAAACTAAAATGAGCTAAGCTTTAGCTTGTGAGCTAAAGTTGAGCTGAGATTAAACTCCTAAGCTGAAGTTGAGCTAAGGTTTAGCTCGTGAGTTGAAAGTGAGCTAGGAGTGAGCTCGGTTTAGCTCAGACAAGATGGATTGAGCTCGAATAAGCTGGATTTGAGCTGGACGGAGCTTGTGGAGCTAGAAACGAGCTGGGATCAGCTTGCCAACATGTCATTGCTCGGCTTGACAGACTTGCTCGATAAAGTTCGCGGGGCGTGCTCGTATCACGTGAGATGAAAGTTCATGTTGTGATAAATATCCATACTTGCTTGATGCTCATATGATGTAGTGCACTTGGCTTACTTGATAAGATGAACGGGATAAATAGAAATTCGTAGAGGTATGAGTAAAGGTTCCTAATATCATGATATGAATGAAAATGTCATTGCCTTGATTGAACGTTGATAAAATGTCAATGATATTTTTTATGAGATAAATTATTATAATGAAATGAATTTATCTATGTTAAATTGTTTGGACTGAATTATATGATTGTAATGATATGATAATGCACAAAATGAAAGTTGCAATTGTGATGCAAATATCTATGTTTGTTTAGCCCTTATATGATTTCATGAGTATGATTTGTTTGAGTAAATGAATGGATAAGTCAAGCTATCCAGAAAACATAGAATGCATGCATGAGTATACTTGTCTAAATGGGGTAACTATAAAATTTGTGTAAACCAACATGAATGATGCATTGCCTGAATAAATGATATGATTTTGATGATGGAAATTGTGTCATATGTATATGTATGAAAAAGTTGAGTTAGAGGCCCTACAACTCCTTCCCCTTACCGAAGTGGTGTTTATAATGGAATTTCATGAAATTTGTACTGAGTAAGTTTCCGGTTGAGAAACCAAAGAGTTCAGTGCTAGAATAATTATAAGTATGACTAGAGATTGAAGAATGAGTTGATAAGTAAAGTCAAAGTTAGAAAAGTATCATATTAGCATAAGGATTATTGAGTTATGCACTGTTCCAGTTAGAGAAGAAATTTTTTTTGATAAATCGAATTACTAAGGTACAAGGTCAAGAAAAGTGCAAATCAAAATTTATTCAGAATTGGTCTTCTTTAGTGAAAGGTAATATGAAATTTGTGATGGCAGAAATGTTGAGGAAATGATATCTGAAATGTGTAATATATGAGTGTGACAGTTACGGTTGGACAGATTTTAGCAGTTTCTTCTAAGATGTTCTATGTGTTTATCTGTTCCCAGAAATATTTCTATGGTTGTTGATCTTTTAAAGAAATTATTGTTATATAGGGATGTTTTCTAATCCTGATGTTGGACGAAAGCATTGGTAGCCTGACTGGTTTATAATTTGTATTGCTCTATTCCTTCAGGCATTCTATTATATTCTGCCTGATAAAAATTGATGAGAGATTATGTATGATACTATGATTCTGTTTCTTCTACTTGATGCTCCATTTGATATATATATGGGAAGATACATTGTTCTTGTTGCATTTGATTCCAGTGAGATTAAATGATGTTTTCTTCTAGATTTCTTTTCTCTGAGGAATTATCGAGATCTTCTGTATTTTCTTATGAGTTTGATTTTTGATTTTTTTATAGTATCGTATCTTGAGTTTCTTTATTCTGGGTTTCTCTATCTTGGATTTCTTTATTCGGTTTTCTTGTTATCTTTATTCTGTAATTTGTCAATTATAACTCATGTTCGAAGTGCGTTCTTCAGCTTGTGATAATCCTGTCAAGTATGACTATACTTCTGATTTGATTTGGGTAATGTGGTGATTTCAGTATTGAGATTTTTCTAATTTTTGTGTAAGGTTTGACATCAGTAAAGGCATAGTGATAAAAGCGCGAGTTTCAATCGGCATAGTAGATTACTTCTCTTGAGTAAGTCAATCATAGGTAATGTCTTCAATTGAGATGTTTTGGTTACTTGAGCTAATGCAATTGACGGTTTTGATTAACGTAAGGAATGAATAGTAAAAGATAGCATGATGAATTGTTTTGTAACAAGAAGAAAGGATTACTTGAAATGTCATTCACTGGTGATTAATATCGACTCGAGTGTTCAATCTGTATGAATTGTGATGTGTTTCAAGAAAATAAGGTAATGTAATAGTTTAGAGCATTCGATGCCACGAAAAATCTGAGCTGTTAATGGGGTTAAAGCCGAGCATCAGGATCTATCAGAGTTACGCCAGTATTGATATTAGGATGAAAATGAGAAAGGCTTATTCTCGAGGCCATATCAGAATTATTTTCGTAGTGAAAAAGGAAAATGCGATGTATCTTATTGTTAAATGTCTGATGAGATCTGTAAATCATATCAGTATTTAATGAATTTCTACTCATCAGATTAATGGAATTTCAGGTCTCTTTGATTGTTGGATTTCTTGGAATTCTAGTCTCCATTAACCAAATTGAGATTTGGGTTTTATGTCAAGATGACAAGGGAAACTGAGAAGAGTTGAAAATTTAAAAACAATTGAGAGATGAGTCCATAAGCTTTCAGAATATATGAGAAATTAAATAGATATATTGGAGGCACCGCCTGAGTGAAAGTTCTTTGGCACCGAATATGAAAATTGAGGAATCTAAGTGAAGATCACAAAAAGACCACTTTTTCGGTAAGATTTTCAGGGACGAAAATCCTTAAAGGGGGGAGAGTTGTAATATCCCGATTTGGGCATAGTCGGAACAGTGGTTTTGGGACCACAAATTCGATGAGGAAAATTTCATTTTTATTATATTTTTATGGTCTACGATTTCACGAAATGATTTCGTGAAAATTTCGTTTGAAAATTTCAATGTTTGGGCACTTAATTTAGTAAAATGGACTAAATTGTAAAAAGTACAAAAGTTGAGTTTTATATGTTAGAGGTGTCTAATTGTCATGAAATTTTAAATAGGAGGTCCTTAAATGATAATTAAACCATTGTATAACTTTTGGACAAAAATGGTCTTGTTTGGGTAAAATTTGAAAGAATAGTAAAAAGGGCATTTTGGTCATTTAAGGGTAAAATGAATTAAAAGACAAATTTTAAACCCCAAATGTATCCCTTTCTTCTTGCTACAGTAGAATGTACCAAGAGCAGCCATGGTTAGGGTTTGACCAAGCTTCCAAGCTTAATAGTAAGTGATTCAGAGCTCCGTTTTTAATGTTCTATGTATTTTTGAAATCCCGGTAACTTGTTCTACTTATTTCTACCATTAATTTGAGCTAAGGTTCATGTCTAAAAATTTACCCATGAATAATATGCATGTATTTTGATGTCTAATGATAGAAAATGAAGGCTGGGTGTTAGATAAATGACTTTTGCTAAGCGATTTTACGTGAAAACGAGTAAAATAACATAATTGGTAAAAATACCTAATGTTCATAAATACATGTTAGAGTGAGAATTAGATGTTGCTATTGAAGGGAAAAATGATCAGTATGACATAAAACATAAGAAAATAGGGTGAAGTTTAATTTACGAGATTTGGGGCAAAAGTGTAAATATGTGAAAGTTTAGGGGAAAAATTATAATTTTTCCAAAATATGATTTTGGGTCGATTTGAATAATATGAGTCCTAATTATTTGAAATGATAGAGCAAGGAAAATCAAAATTCGGGCTAAAATCGACAAAATACCAAGTTGTGGACAAAATGGTAAAAATGACCATTTTCGCATACGAGGTAAGTTCATATGATTTTAATAATGCAATGTGTATTTTAATGTTAATGTTATGATATTATATGAATAGTAAGTATACATATATGTGAATAATTTGATATTATGTAAATGATGTAACATTACTATATGTTGTTGATGTATTTATAATGGTATGATGATTATTATTTACGAATTGTTGCATGTTATGATTATTGTTGAATTATTATACAAATTATGTGGAATACTTGAAAAATATGAGTTGCCATCGGAGTATTGATATTAACATCACGAGAAAGATGGCAAAGGCATATGATCGAGGAAAAATCCCGTCTGAACCTTAGGAATAGATTAGGATACAAGTGACATGTCACTAGGATATTTTAGTTCCGAACTCGTTGAGTTGAGTCTGAGTTCGTGAGATGTAACTAGGCATTTGAACTCGTTGAGTTGAGTTTGAGTTCACTTATGGATGTCAACACCCGAGCTCGTTAAGTTGAGTCTGAGTTCACTTATGGGTGGGTTACATGGTAGCTTTGATACGATCGTGTCCTGGAGTGCATCAAATTCGAACAAGGATCCAACGGTGCTGCCCCAAGGACCAATCACGCGAGCTCGAGCTAAACAATTCAAAGAGGCCATTTCGGCCTTAATTATTCAGTTGTGGGACGAGAGACTTTGGTTGGAGGAATAGAACTTTTTGGGACATTTTGTTAATGTTATGCTGCCAAATTTGTGAGGCAAACTTTTCTCTGTTTTCGTTCAAAGATTTGTTGGCTACCTAGTGTTCTAGTTGTGTCATCCATTTTCTTTGTTGAAAACTGAACTTATCACTACTCGTAGTGTGGCGTTCAAACATACCGAGGTTCTTATCTTGCTAGATAGTGGGTCGAGGTCACCTTAACCACTCTTAAACCGAACTAAAGGGCTTATAAGCAATGGGTCATTACCAAATCAGTATTGGTTCTTGTTTGCACTTTTGGTTCAATCCATTTTTTTTCTTACCATCTCAAAATAAAATAAATTCCTTCTTTCACATCTTACCCTTTTCATACATATTCTTAAACCAACTACTAATTTGTCAAACAACTTCATTCCTTACCAACTTCACTAAACTAAATTGTCAATTACTTCTCGTAGACGATCGGGCATTCTTCATACGACTCGACTCACCCTGAGGCGGTTCGTATCATTTGGTATCAGAGCAACAAAAACAAGGAGTATGAGCATTTGAAATTACTCCCGGGATAGCTGTGACTCATCAAGTAAGTTTCAAAAAAAATCGAAAAAAAATAAAAAAAAGTTAAAAAAATTAGAAAAAAACCTTAAAAAAAATTTTGACCATTGTTTTACTTCTTCTCCATTTTTCGGTCCTGAAACTTTTACCTTCTCATCCACTTCCATCCTTAACCTTTTCGCCACACTACACCTGAATTTTTTTTTTCTTGTAAGCCTACCCTGTATTAAATCACATCATCCCTTGTTACCCATTTGAAACCGATCACCTAGACTAAGGATAAGCCTTGGCGAATCTGCTTACGAAATCACGAGAAAGGTATAGAGAGGTAAAAGGCATGAGAGTTGTGAGCGCAATAGAGTGGAAATAAAAGCCTATTCTCGAGCGTAAACACGAGCGTGAGTGAAATTCCTCTTTCTTTCTGAGTGATCGTGAGGTTTTGTGTGAGGTTCCTTACTAAATCCAATGTCACAAGAAGCTGATCCTAACATGGAAGATCGTCCCGCACGACAACCTGTTCGCAACGTTCCTGATTTGAACATGCAAGCTCTATTACGAGAGATGGAAAGACTCTTAGACCGAAGATTAAATCCTCTCGAAGATCGTCTATTCCAAGTCGAAGCGAGAGAGCAACGTGAAGGACCTCCTGAAGTAGTCCAACTTAGACGGGAGGGACCAAACCAACAACGGGAAAGACAAAGAGCTCAAGATGATGATGTAAATGATCCTAGTGATTCGGTCCATGAACTTTCAAAAACATGAACATTAAATAGCCCCTACTTGCATGAACGTCTCCAATACATGTACTCCCTTAAATGCCATCCATTGAACCTCAATTCTACATGCACCTCTTCATACATTGCACCAAGCCCTACATGAACTTGCATTAATTTCCTTCCATGCATGCATGTGTGTCATCCAAAGGGATTGGATCTTCTAGATACATTCATGCATGAATCTTCATCATTCATGTAACCGAATGTGCATTTGAACCCAAACATTCATGTATTTTGTGCATTCATGTATTTGATAAATACATGAACTTGTAAACACCTTGAATCTGGTCATGCATGGACCTAATTAAATGTTGTTCATTCATGCATGTGGGATGTCCAAAAGAGATATTTCTTCAAGCATTCATTGCGCCGTCCATGAGCATTGTACCTACAAGAAATAAAACAATTCATAAGACATCATGTGAACACATATAAATTCAGCACAATGTGAACACATTTAAGTTATGTAATATCTATGACATATTAATAACAAATATTAATATAAGACAAGTTTAATGCTTAAATAAATATGTGCAAATTTTATTTAATGCATTAAAGACAAAATCGAGTTAAACTAAAATGAGCTAAGCTTTAGCTCGTGAGCTAAAGTTGAGCTGAGATTAAACTCCTAAGCTAAAACTGAGCTAAGGTTTAGCTCGTGAGCTGAATATGAGCTAGGAGTGAGCTCGGTTTAGCTCAGGCAAGTTGGATTGAGCTTGAATAAGCTAGATTTGAGCTGGACGGAGCTCGTGGAGCTGGAAACAAGCTTGGATCAGCTTGCCAACATGTCAATGCTTGGCTTGACAGGCTTGTTCGATGAAGTTCGTGGGCGTGCTCGTATCACAATGTCTTTTCAATTTCTTTTCTTTGTCAATATCTTTTGCTCTTTTCCTTGTTCACTTTCCTTTCTATCTTTTTCTCTCTTTTCTTTATTTCGTCTTTCGATTTCGTTCAAAATTTGCTCATTCTCTCTCATAATCTTTTATTGCTTCTCTTTTCTTTTGATCTCCTTTTGCTTTTCATCTTTTTCTTTTCTCGTCTTCTTTTTACAAGAGGTTACAAAAGATTTAGGAGAATAATCATTTTGTTCAAAAGAAGAAAAATCATTTACATATGATTCACGAACAATCCTTCATGAAGATCTCTCCGTGGATGTTTTCTTTGGAGTTCTTGAAGAGGAGTATCTTTCATCTCGCACGTCTTCTCGGAAGGATTCAAAATCAAAATTGGCTTCTCTTCGTCTCGAATTCCTTGATGAAAAGGAATCTCGATCAAAATCTCTTCTTGAATTCTTCGATGAGTAGGAGTCATAGTATGGGTCTCTTTGTCTCGAAGTCATTGGCGAATAGGAATCATAATAGGAATCTTTTCTCGAGTAGTCATCGAATGTATATCTCCGTGATGTTCTTAGTTCCACTCTCTGACTTGATGACATTCGTTCCCGTTGGTCTCTTTTCTCCACACAGTCTAATCTCTCGTGCAATTTGTCAAACTTAGTATTCACCATTCTTCGCATTTCTTGCACCAAATATTAATATTTCGATTTGGTAAATTTTTTGCGAGACATGATTGTTATCGCTGAAAAGGAAGATTGTTAAGTAAAATAGAAATAAAGTCCTCACTACAAAATCCTCACGAGTTCACTAGGAAAGAAAAAAGAAAATTGACACTCACGCTCGTGTTTACACTCTTATAGGCTTTTTCGTCACTCGAATAATCTCACACACTCGTGCCTTTTACCTCTCAAACTTTTCTCTTACAACTTCGTAGTCAGACTTGCCAAGGCCTTACTGTAGGCTTAGGGGTCGGTTGCAAATGGATTAACAAGGAATAAAGATGAGGGGGTTAAGGGATGGTTGAAAGAAAAATTGGAATGGTTTTTGAGTGTGGCGATAGGGTAGGAAGTGAATGGTAGAAAATCAAACGTACCTGGTCGGGAATACAAAAATATAAACAAAGATCATAAACTTTTGCACTTTTTTTTATAACTTTGAATATTTTTTATAGCACTTTTTTCTTTGATTTTTTTTATACTTCTCATTCTTCTTGTTTTTTTCAATTACAAGAATGCTAAATACAATGCTTTTGATACAAAATAATTTTTTTAATTTTTTTCACTTTACGAACCTATTCTCGATGATGGTGCTACCTCAGTACTTCCCATTTTACAAGCTCTGATACCAGATGATAGGATCCACCTCTGATACTAACCGCCTCGGGGAGAGTCGAGTCGTATGCTGAGTTGCCTGATCGTCTATGAGAAAGTATCGTTCAATTCACTTTTGAAATGAAGTTGACGGAAAAAATAGGACGGAAGCTATGTATAATGGTTCTATGATGGTTTATGGATAAGAATAATATGAATATTCGGCTAAATTGGAAGGGAAAGTGAAAGAAGTAAATAGATGATGGATATGGAAGAAAAGTGTTCTTAAAAGCAAGCACGAACCAATATTAGAAAATATCGACCCAAAATGCTTATAGGCTTTCAAGGTGGAGGATGAAAGTGATAAACCTCAACCCTCTACTTAGCAAAGTAGGAACCTCGGTATATGGGTGAACGCCACACTATTTGATAGTGATAAGTTATGGATAGTGAAGAACAGGGTTGATGCCACTAGGCTTCCTAGATAAGCCAACGAAGTCCTCAACGAAATATGAGAGAAAGAAATCTCACAAATTCCATAAAAGTTTAACAAAGTTTCATTAAGTGAAAATTCTAACCTCTTACAAATGAAATAACATATATTTATAGCCTAAATAAAAGTAGCTGAATGGACAAGCTTAGAAGCTAAGAAATTCGGCCATAAACACCTAGATAATTCTAGAAGAAAAATCATGAATATCCATGAATGTGCAGCCCTTTAATGTTCCATCATCCCCCTTGGCTGAATGAAGCTTTAACGCACCTTGAATACTTGAATGGTTAGCTTGAAAATGCATGGATCATGCATGAAATGTCCCAATGTATGTTCCTCCATAAATTCGGTCCATGAACCTTCAAAAACATGAACATTAAATAGCCCCTATTTGCATGAACGTCTCCAATACATGAACTCCCTTAAATGCCGTCCATTGAACCTCAATTCTACATGCACCTTTTCATACATTGCACCAAGCCCTACATGAACTTGCATTAATTTCCTTCCATGCATGCATGTGTGCCGTCCAAAGGGATTGGATCTTCTAGATACATTCATGCATGAATCTTCATCATTCCTGTAACCGAATGTGCATTTGAACCCAAGCATTCATGTATTTTGTGCATTCATGTATTTGGCAAATACATGAACTTGTAAACACCTTGAATCTGGTCATACATGCACCTAATTAAATGTTGTTCATTCATGCATGTGGGATGTCCAAAAGAGATGTTTCTTCAAGCATTCATTGCGCCGTCCATGAGCATTGTACCTACAAGAAATAAAACAATTCATAAGACATCATGTGAACACACATAAATTCAGCAAAATGTGAACACATTTAAGTTATGTGATATCTATGACATATTAATAACAAATATTAATATAAGACAAGTTTAATGCTTAAATAAATATGTGCAAATTTTATTTAATGCATTAAAGACAAAACCGAGTTAAACTAAAATGAGCTAAGCTTTAGCTCGTGAGCTAAAGTTGAGCTGAGATTAAACTCCTAAGCTGAAGCTGAGCTAAGGTTTAGCTCGTGAACTGAATATGAGCTAGGAGTGAGCTCGGTTTAGCTCAAGCAAGTTGGATTGAGCTTGAATAAGCTGGATTTGAGCTGGACGGAGCTCGTGGAGCTGGAAACGAGCTTGGATCAGCTTGCCAACATGTCAATGCTCGGCTTGACAGGCTTGTTCGATGAAGTTCGTGGGACGTGCTCGTATCAACCTCGGGGATGAGTCGAGTAATATGTGAGATGCCCCATCGTCTACGAAGAAGTATCATTCAGTTTGTTCAAAAGGATGTTTTTAAGTAAATATTACGGAAGCTATTCAAGGGATTCAAAGATAGGGTTTAAAATTTGAATATTAAAGGTTCGATTTAAAGGAAATAAAAGAATGAAAAAAAGGTCATAGTTTGGTTTGGTTAAGATGAAATGTAAGTATGGAAAGAAAGGAACTCAAAAGCAAGCACGAACCAATACTAGAGAGTATTGACCCAATTGCTACTAGGCTTTTAAGGTGATCGGATGGAAAAAGGTAAACCTCGACCCACTACTTAGCAAAGTAGGAACCTTGGTATAGTTTCGAACGGTACACTATGAATATTGATAAGTTCGGGATAGATGAAAAATAAGTTGACGCCACTAGGCTTCCTAGATAAGCCAACAAGTCTTTAACAAAATTAGGGAGAAAAGAAACTCACCAAATAGTTTCATTAACAAAGAAATAATAATCAAAGTTCAACAACCTTTTCAAATGAAAACAAACAGCTATTTATAAGCTAAGGGAAGGTAGCCGAATGGATAAAAGAGCATTGCTTAAAGACTAAGTAAAATTTAACTAGAACATTCTAGATTAAGCTAGAACTAAACTATTAAAATGCTAAGTCCAAATTCAGCTTCTTGATGCCAAAAGACATGCTTTTTGAAGAAGAAATATGGTTGGATGAATGTAAAGCATGGGAGCTTGATAGCCATGTCTAGATTCGGCCAAGGAGAGAATGAATGGAAGCCTTCGTGCATGCTTTGGCTGAATGGCCACATGGGAAATATCAACCAGCATGTCTTTAATTTTTTGTCCATTTGTCTCCACGAAAAGGCAAATGGGAAGAAGGAAAATTCAGCAACTTTTAATGTTATCCATGCATGTTTTATTTAATGCTTCAGGAGCTCATTTAAGACGTCCATGCATGGGAAACACTTCAATAAATGCCGTCCATGAACATGTCTTGGCCATGCACAAAACACCCTCTGAAGTGCTGCACATTGAATTCATTTCTTGCCATGAACCTACAACAAACTAATGCATCAAGTAAACAACAATTAATTCGGCCATGCATGCTTGCCACAAACAGCCTCTTTAATGGACTAGGATCAGCTTGCTAATAGTGCAATGCTTGGCTTGGTAAGCTTGACCTAAGTAGTTCACGGGGCGGGTTCGTATCACAAGTATAGCTAAAATTTTACTCGAATAAACCTGAATACCCAATGTTGATACAACATCGCCCAGAAAACTGACTTCGCTTAACCAAAACTCACATTTACTGAACTTCACATACAACTGTTTATCTCGCAAAGCCTGTAACACAAGTCTCAGATGTTCGACATGTTCGATTTCATTACAGGAATAGATCAAAATATCATCTATGAACACAACTACAAACCGATCCAAATATTGTCTGAAGATCTAATTCATCAAATCCATAAATACAGCAGGTGCATTAGTAAGTCTGAAAGGCATAACCAAAAACTCATAGTGTCCGTACCTTGTTCGGAAAGCAGTCTTTGGCACATCATAATCTTTAACTCACAACTAATAGTAGCCTGATCTCAAATCTATCTTCGAAAACACTGTAGCCCCTTTCTGTTGATCAAACAAATCATTGATCCGTGGCAACAGGTATTTATTCTTTATAGTCACTTTATTGAGCTGTCATAATCAATGGACATTCTCATAGTTCTGTCTTTCTTTTTTACAAATAGCACTGGGGCACCCCAAGGTGAGAAACTCAGTCGCGCAAAACCTCTATTTGTCAACTCTTGCAACTGAGCTTTTAATTCTTTTAATTCAGTAGGTTCCATTCTTACAGAGCTATGGATATTAGAGTCATCCTAGGCATTAACTCAATACCAAACTCTACTTCCTGAATAGGTGGCAAACCCGATAATTCTTCAGTAAACACATCCAGATACTCACACACAATTGGTACTGATTCAATGTTTCTTTTAGCCACTTTACTATCAAACACGTAGGCAAAATAAGCTTCACTACCTTTCCTCTCATATTTCTGAGCTAGCATTGAAGATATTACTGCTGGTAAACCATTCAAATCATTAGATTCAATCCGAATAATCTCATCATTCTGGCTCCATAGATCAATGGTCTTCCTCTTATAGTTCACAACAGCATCATGTAAAGTCAACTAGTCCATACCCAGAATTATATCAAACTCATCAAATGGCAACAACATCAAATTAGCCGGAAAGCACAAATCTCGAATCATCAAAGAACAATTCTTACACACTTTATCAACCATAACACACCGGCCCAAAGCATTTGACACTCTAATCACAAACTCAGTAGACTCAACAGGCAGAGTCTTACTGAATACTAAAGTCTAACAAACATAAGAATGAGTCAAACCAGGATCAATAAATGCAATTACATTAGTATCATAAAGAGTAAATGTACCAGTAATGACATCTGGGGATGAAGCCACTTCTCGCGCGCGTATAGAATAGGCTCTAGCAGGTGCACGAGCCTTAGATCTGGCTGCTGTATCTTTAGTCCCTCTCTGACTACCACTCACGTGATGCGATCCCGGTAGCATCATGTTTCGGTACATCTCGACGACATCGAGATTGGCCTAAACTCGAGGGGCCCAAATGCAAAATGAGACCTTTAAATTCATTTATGCTGTTGGAATAAAGACTTGATTTATCTTAGTTACTTTAGTCTTTAATTATGTCTTATTTATTAAATACATATTTTAATTATGACATGCATTATGTGTTCTGCATTTAATAAAGTCATACATTATGTGACTCCGATGTTAGTTTAAGTCACTTCATTAAATTAAGTCTTGCATTAAGTAACTCATTTGTTCATTTAGTTTGCATTTTAAACCATGCATTTAAGCATCTTAGTTTAATAAATGAGTTGCTGGACATTTATTCAACTCATCTTAGTTTAATTAATAAGTGTTTTTGTTGAACTTTATTTAATAGTTGCTTCTTTAAATAATCTAGTTCCTAGGATAATTTATTGATGCATGAATTTAAGTTCATTTAATAATGCTTCTCTTAATTAAACTTGTTGTTGAATAAATGATGCATAAGTGTTAGTTCATTTATTTAAGTTAGTTGTTAATTTGTTTTAAGCTTAATAAATGAATAAATGTGATGGTTACATGTGTTAATTGCAGGTGACTTTTTAGCTCCCATCTATTATTATTAAAGGCTGTTATGCATTCAATAAGGTGACTTTTCAAGAGATTTCAGTTACAAAATAGAGGGTTGTTACAAAGAGGCTTTAAATATCATTAAGAAGTTGTTTCTATCAATTAAAGGAGAGCATTATTCTTCTTTAAATTAGGCAGCAACTTTGTTTCATCTTCCATAACCGTTTGCTTCATGAGTAATCACTACATGCATTCAATTCTCCTTCAAAGAAGCTGGTGTCTTTTCGGTTGCTCATGGAGACTTCAAAAGACTTTGAAAGCAACTTAATTGAAGAAGTAAATCAAATTGAAGGCTGGAGTTACTTGGAATAGAATTTCTATAGTTGTGACTTTTCATTAGGCCTCATTATTAGCTTCATTAAAAGTGACCTTTCAGCTAGCTTTCCTTTTGACACTATAAATTCATGTAACCAGCCTTTTGAAGAAACACTACTTTTTGGACATTTTTGAATGATATTCTGCCAAATTTGTGAGGCAAACTTTTCTCTGTTTTCGTTCAAAGATTTGTTGGCTACCTAGTGTTCTAGTTGTGTCATCCATTTTCTTTGTTGAAAATCGAACTTATCACTACTCGTAGTGTGGCGTTCAAACATACCAAGGTTCCTACTTTGCTAAGTAGCGGGTCGAGGTTCTCATATTCTCCATTCGACCACCTTGAAAACTTATAAACAATTGGGTCAATATTTTCTAATATTGGTTCGTGTCTGTTTTCGAGATCATTTTCATTTTCATTCCATTCCATCTTTTCATTTCATTATAACCAAACCTACAAAAACTTTATATCCATAAACCCATCTACATAAACTTCATATCCATAAACCCATCTTTGAATCCTTTTACATAGATTCCACCATTATTTACGTTAAAACATCCTTTTGAACAAATCGAACGCTACTTCTTCGTAGACGATCGGGCAAACTCACATACGACTCGACTCACCCCGAGGCGGATCGTATCATCACGTTACCCGCATTTCTAGGTGGTCTACCTCAAGCTGCAGTATTACTCAATCTCGTATTTTGCACTGGATTTTCTTCAACCAACACTAGGCAATCACGAATATAATGATCCATTGATCCACATTTAAAACTGGCTGATCATGCAATCTGTAACTATCGGGATGTCATTTGCTGCAATGTTTACACTCGGGTTGATTTGATCTGACATTACCCACACTAGCTACTGAGGTAGCTCTCGAGCTCATAGGTGGTCTACTCTGATCCCATCTAGAATAACCCGAATTTTCATTCCATTCCATCTTTTCGTTTCATTATAACCAAACCTACAAAAACTTTATATCCATAAACCCATCTACATAAACTTCATATCCATAAACCCATCTTTGAATCCTTTTACATAGATTCCGCCATTATTTACGTTAAAACATCCTTTTGAACAAATCAAACCCTACTTCTTCGTAGACGATCGGGCAAACTCACATACGACTTGACTCACCCCGAGGCGGATCGTATCATCACGTTACCCGCATTTCTGGGTGGTCTACCTCAAGCTGCAGTATTACTCAATCTCGTATTCTGCACTGGATTTTCTTCAACCAACACTAGGCAATCACGAATATAATGATCCATTGATCCACATTTAAAACTAGCTGATCATGCAATCTGTAACTATCAGGATGTCATTTGCTGCAATGTTTACACTCGGGTTGATTTGATCTGACATTACCCACACTAGCTACTGAGGTAGCTCTCGAGCTCATAGGTGGTCTACTCTGATCCCATCTAGAATAACCCAAAGTGGCTTTGGAACTACTGAAATCATCTCGAAACTTCTTTGGTGCCAATCGGAATGACTTACCAGGGTGTTCTTTTACGTGCATCTCTAGCTTCAAAGTCAGCTTTTCTTTTCTCTTTCCTAAGCTCTTCAGCTTTGCAGGCTCGCTCAACCAGCACTACTATAAGATCTCGCCTCAGTTTAGTGAGTTGAGTCAATATGATACCTGATCGTCTAACGAGGAAATATCGTTCGGTTTACAGAGTTTAGTTGTAAATGGACTAAGGTTGAAAAGGGTTATCAAAGAAGGGTTCAAATAGATAAGTTTGGTTATTTATAGGTTCGGTTCACAAAGGGAAATACAACGGACTCGTGATAGAAAGATGGAAATGGCAAAATGATCTTAAGCTCAAGATCGAACCAACACTAAGAGAGAGTGTTGACCCGAAACTTATTTGGCCTAAGGTGATTCGGTGAAAGAAGGAAAAGACCTTGACCCGTTTCCTATCAAAGGTAAGAATCAAACGTATAGTGGATGATGCGAGCACGCCCAGCGAACCCTGTCAGTCAAGTCTCCTTAGTCGAGCCTTGCATTGCTGGCAAGCTAATCCCAGTTCATTTCCAGCTCCACGAGCTCTGTCCAGTTCAAATTCAGCTCATTTGAGCTCGATCCAGCTCAATACTTTAGTCTTTAATTATGTCTTGTTTAATTAAATGCATTTTTAGTTAATTTCATGCATTATTGATCTACATATTTTAATTATGACATGCATTATATGTTCTGCATTTAATAAAGCCATGCATTATGTAACTCCCATGTTAGTATAAGTTTGCATCATTAAATTAAGTCTTGCATTAAGTACTCATTTGTTCATTTAGTTTGCATTTCAAACCATGCATTTAAGCATCTTAGTTTAATAAATGAGTTGCTGGACATTTATTCAACTTATCTTAGTTTAATTAATAAGTGTATTTGTTGAACTTCATTTAATAAGTGTTGCTCTTAATTAATCTAATTCCTAGGATTATTTATTGATGCATGAGTTAAGTTTATTTAATGATGCTTCTTTAATTAACTAGTTGCTGGAATAATCGATGCATAGTTCATTTACCTAAGTTAAGTATTAATGTGTGTTATGTTTAATAAGTGTTTACATGTATTTAATAAGCTCATTTTAATGTATTTATTGCATGAGTCTTTTCAAGTCATAACCGTTACATTACAAGGGTTGTTATACATTAAATAAAGTGAAAGTTTAAGTCATTTTCGGTTACAAATGAAGTGGCTGTTACAAGGGATGTTTTATACATCATTTAAAGGAGGTTTAAGGGGCATTTTATTATCCAAATTAATTTTGGAAGCAAATTTTCCACTACCATCCCTTTTTCCATTTCAAAGGTTATTTCAAGCATTCAAACATCATTAAGAAGTTGATTAAGAAGATGGTGTCCATTCGGCTGACCAAGGGCTAACTCAAGAGTCATTTTTCAAGCACTTAAAGTCATTCATTCAGCTGAATTAAAGTGAATTCAAGGATGGAGTTATTTGGCTCAAGAATGTGAAAAGACTTAAATTAAATTTCAGCTTTTAATTGGCACATTAAGTTGAATGTTTGTGACCATTCAGCTAGCCTATTTTAGCACTATAAATAGGTGAAATCAGCCTTTGTAAAGGGATGATCTTTTTGCTTAGTTTAAAACATTATTGAACTTATATGAAATTTGTGAGATTTCTTTCTCTCATATTTCGTTGAAGAACTCGTTGGCTTATCTAGGTCACTGGTGGCATCAATCTGCCTTCTTCTTATCCTGAACTTATCATTATCAAATAGTGTGGCATTCACCCTTATACTAAGGTTCCTACTTTGCTAAGTAGCGGGTCGAGGTTCTCCTATTCTCAATCCGACCACCTTGAAAACTTATAAGCATTTGGGTCAATATTTTCTAATATTGGTTCGTGTTTGTTTTTGAGATCATTTTCATTCCATTCCATTCCATCCTTTTGTTTCATCATAAACAAACCATCAATTCATTCACATCCATTGTTTGTTGTCTAATTACTATATTTATTTCCATCTTTTATTATTTTTCTATAACCGAACCTACATAAACTTCATATCCATAAACCCATCTTTGAACCCTTTTTACATAGCTTCTGCCTTTATTAATTTAAAACATCCTTTGAACAAATCGAACGATACTTCTTTGTAGACAATCGGTGATACGATCTGCCTCGGAAGAGTCGAGTTGTATTAGTGTGCCCGATCATCGACAAGAAGTTATGTTAGGTTTAATTGAAAGGTTGGATAAGAGAAAAAAGGATATTGGTTTTGGTTCGAATTGGAATAGGTAAGAAGAATTGAAAGTTTGGGTTTAGGGTCTGAATAGGTATAGATGAATGATTTGGTTCAATTAGGTAAGGGTGAATTGAAGGGTAAGAACGAAATGGTACGAATGGAATGGTCGGTTTAGGTGCAATTGGTAATAGAGAAATGGGGTTGAACAAAAAGTGCAAACAAGAACCAATACCGATTTGGTATCGACCCGTTGTTTATAAGCTCTTTTAGTTCGGTTTGGGTTTGATAAAGGAAAACCTCGACCCACTATCTAACGAGATAGGAACCTCGGTATGTTTCAATGCCACACTACGAGTAGTGATAAGTTCAGTTTCGACAAAGAACAATGGTTGACACAACTAGAACGCTAGGAAGCCAATCGAATCTTTGAACGAAATTTGAGAAAAGTTATGCCTCACAATTTTGGCAGCATAACATTAACAAAGTCCAAAAGTTTTTTTTAAAAAGGAAAATAACAAGTATTTATAGCCTAAAGACTAGCTAACCGAATGGACACTTTACATACTTAATAATTAAGTAAAAGTCTCATGAATGCATCTTGAAAATTCTAAAAAGAAGTCCTTTGATGTTCATGACCAGATTCGGCTATGGTGGAGATGTCTTGAAGATTTTCATGCTTAAGGAAATGAATCATGAATGAGAGACTCCCTTAGACATTAGCTAGGTTCGGCCAACTTGAGTAATTGAGACAATCAATTCATGTTGTTTGGTGAAAAGTTGGGAATTAATTGAGGAGACTTCATGAGCCAAATTAAGTGTGAATGCCGATTCTTGAAGAGTCCATAGGTGTGAACACTTTGAATTGAAAGGCCATGCCATGTGAACATAATGTGTACAGGATTTTAAGGTTCATGGTGTAGCGCCCCAATTTTTAGGAATTCTGTGAATGTTGGCATAGGTTTAATTATGTTTGTGGGCCTCTAGAAGGCCCAAGCTTAAGATAGAACCCGTTAATTTTAGTTAATTTTCGTTCCATAAGAAAAAGGGGGTGAAATTATGAAATAGAACCTATGTGAAAATGTTTGAAAATGCTATAGGCTAAATTGAAGTGGCCAAATAAATAGGAGTGCAAAATAGGAGGATTTGCATGACAAACCTCCCATTTTACATGAAGTGGCCAGCCATCATGTTGTTGTAGACAATATGAGCACTTGATATCCATAATTCATGGTACAAATTGATAATGGGTTAGGTAAATGTTCCATGATAATGGATTAGGTAAATATTCCATGATAATGGGTTAGGTAAATGTTCCATGATAATGGTTTAGGTAAATGTTCCATGATGGGCATTTCATGTCTTTTGTATTAAAGAATTAAATGGATGAAATATGAAATTTTATTAAAAGAAAAAGGAGAGGAGAAAGCTCTTGAATGTTCGGTCACTTGGGGAAGAAAATTGAAGGTAAGTTCATGGTAGTTTGCTTCTATCTTGATGTTCATGAGTTCTTCTTGATTCTACCTTAACTCTTGAAGCATATTTTGGTTTTTGGTTGTGTTGTGAGCATTTGGTCATGAATTAAAATGAAGGAAAGGTTGTTGTTTCATGTTCTTTTGATGAAAAATGGAAGATATGTGAAGTTGAGCCAAACAAATGAGCATGCATGTGCTTAGATGCTAAGAGGAAAAATCGGCTAATATGTTGTACTTTAAAATGATGAAATGGAGATTATACTTAAGTTAAATCATAGATATGTGATGATTGATTGGTGATATACATGTTTAAAAAAAAACATGCATGCAAGTTATGTGTGAAAAAGTGATTTGATAATAAATCTGCTTGGGACAGCAGCAGTAACGTGAATTTGGAAAATCACCATAAATTGTGGGAGATGAGTTAGAAGCTAAATAAATTATGTAATTAAAGATTAATGAGTCTATTTTCAAATGAAATAAACAAGAACATATTTTGAATTCTATACAATGAGAATTTTATTCGTAATGAAGAGTGGTCAGATTAGTCAAACAGTGAAACATGGGAAACTTTAAAAAAAATCAGGTATTGATTGGCTAAACCAAAAAATCTGAAAATTTTATGGATAGAAGATATATGAGTCTATTTTCAGGTAAAATTAACAGCACTTGATTTGGAGTTTCATAGCTCCAGTTATAAATGATTTAGTGACTATTGTTCAGGAAGACAGCTTGCAGTGAGATTATGATTATGTGGTAAACATTGACAAAAATTTGTTAATGAGTTGCTTATTGATTTCTTATAAGCTTACTATGATCTGTAGGTGTGGTTGGCCGAATATTGTAAGGGGTTAATACATAGTTCGTATTTGGATAGTTAGATTAATGTGTTAGTAATCCAATTGTAGGCAGTTCGTGTGTGGATCTCGTCAGCATATTGTCGCAAATAGGTGTGTAACTAACACCCTCTTTCTTAGTCTGGATCGGCAAAAGTCGAAAAGCTGAAATGCCGAAAATTGGTATTTTGTAGATTTGCGAGTGTGCGAATGCTCGTGAGGTAAATCGATTAATGTTTTTGGTAAGCTACAAAATTTGGACTGCAAAGTGCATGATTTACGTGCTTTAATATTTTTGGGCTTAATGGGCCAAAATTAGAATGATGGGCCAACGGCCCAATTCGTAAGAACCCTCGATGCGTGATTCATTAGTACGTGAAAAGTAGGAATATGCATGAAAAACCCTAAAATAGATAAATTACTGAAATACCTTTAAAAGTGGAAAATTTACGCTTTACCCCTAGTAGATAAATTACCAAAATACCCCTAGGGTTAAATTGACCTAAATGCATGTTTGATTTGTTATTATCTCGATGCATGGGATTGGGATATTGACAGAGGAAGTCTTGAAAGTGGCTTGTCCACGTCTTTGGCTTTGCCTCAATTTATCGATAACTGAGCAAGCAAGGCTGCAAGCTGTGGAGTGTTAAATGGGTGGGTTGAGCTATTCCCACATGGAGTGTAGGGTTGGTACGGGTGGAGTGTAGTGGTTGATGGGTTGAGTAGTCTCCCCAAATGGGCTTGCATATGTTATTGATGTTGCATGTATTTTGAAATGGGCCTATAGGCCATACTGTTATCTGAATAAGGGGCTCTAGTTTATTGTAATCTGTAAAGGGCTCTAGTCCAGTACCACTGTTACCTGAATGGGCTTAGGCCCAATAGGCTTGAGCTGACTTGGGCTTTGAATGGGTTTTCCTTACACGCTGAGTTTCCCCAAACTCACCCCTTTTATTTTCATCCACGCAGGAAATCCCCAACCATAGTGGGCTTGGAGCTGTGAGGGAATTCGGAGTGGCCACCCGTTCTAAAAGTTTGATTTTCTTCTAGTGAACTGGACATCCTTTTATTTACGTTTGAAGTTTTGGGTTTTTTAAATATAATAAGGCCGCTTAATTATTTTTGATGGTTTTAATATGTATTACTAAGATAGGTATTACTTATTTTAACTGTTGAAATTGGATAGCTTTAGGGCGCGTTTTCAAAAACAACAATTGATTTCAAAATAACACGACAACAAGCAAAGCTTCCGCAATGAAAGTATTTTCCAAAATTAATCACTTTTCCTAAAAATGATATAATCAAATCGGTTTTGTGACAGCCCAAAATTGACCCTAGTCGGGAAGTGGTTTCGGGACCGCTAAACCGAGTCACCGAAATGTTTGAACGTAATATTTATTGTCTAGAATATGTATTTATGAATGTGTGAAAATTTCAAGCTTCGATTTAGTCGATTGCATGTGAATTCAGTTACTAGGACTTGTGTGACACTTTTGAAATGTGATAGGCTAATCTATAAGGACCTAATAGTGCATGTAATCAAAAGGGGGGACTTGCATGTCAAATTTCCCCCTAATAGCTAGTGGCCGCCATGACAAGGATTATGGGTAAAAACATGTCATAAAACATGTTGGGACAATGGTGTATGTAAGAAAAAAATAAAATAATGAGCATGGGAATTTAATAATGAAAGGTAACAAAAAAAAAAAGAGAATGGTGAGTGTCCCCCCCCTTTGCCGTGAGTTGAAGAAAAGAGAAGAAAAAAATTTGTTGTTCATCCTTTTTTTCATTTCTTTGATCTGAAATTCTAAGGAAGAAGGAAGGGGTTCTTGCTTCATGCTTGGTTTGGAAGAGGATTAGGAGGAGGTTTGGCCATACTTGTGTCTAGATTAAGGTATGTTTGAGGTTGTGCCATGAGATTCATGCATGTTCTTAGTTGCTAGCTTGAGTTCTAATTAGTCCATGGTTCAAAACTTTGCTATATCATGGGGATGATATTCGGCCAAGGTAGATTTTGTGTTAATGTCATTGCATGTTAAATATGAAGCTTGCTAATGATACATGTGATGGTGGATTGATGGCTCTTGGACTTTCTTTTTAGCATTTTTGAGTAAGACATTAAGTTTTGGAATTGATGGAATGGAGAGTATGCTTAAGTTGTGTTATGAACAACTATGTGTTAAATTGAGGGTTGCTAAGCTAGCTATTAAGGTGAAGTGCAATGTTAGTGATTGATTAATAGTGTATATACATGTATGCATATTCGGCCATCAAATTAAGAGCATAGGTGATGATGAGTCTATGCTTTGTACATTCGGCCATATATATATATATATATGCATGTGTGATTGAATTATTGATAGTAGGGCTATAGCATATGGTTATGAGCCGAATAGCTAAGAGCATGAGGTAGCAAGATAAAAATTTTACCATGCCGTTCCTTATGTCATAAAATCATTAAAATGTGAATATCAATATGTGTAGCAAAGCGGTTGAATGAGTTAATTTATTTGTTTAAGCTCAAGATCCTAAAGGAGAGGCGTCCAACAAGGGGAAATCGAAGGTCATCGAGTAGCCGACTTGGAATTATTTTACACCACACAAGGTAGGTCACTAAGCATATATTTTGTATTGATTTAAATAGACATAATGTCTATGTAATTATGCCGAAAGGAATGATAAATTTATATACATGTATGTATGTGGTGATGAAAGTATTGAATGAAAAGAAAAGAGGTGAGATGTATTGAGTTGTTGATTTCGCACTAAGTGTGCGGGTATAAACATTTGTGATCATGAGAATGGCACTAAGTGTGCGGGTTTAAAATTTGTACAGCACTAAGTGTGCGAGTTTGATCATATAGCACTAAGTGTGCGAGTTGATTATATAGCACTAAGTGTGCGAACTCACTATATGCTTTTGAATCACTATTGACACTTGAGTGTGCGACATTATTGAGTCGATCACGGACGATGGATCGGGTAAGTACCTTGAGTTCATGGCTAATAGGCGCTATGTTTATATTTGGAGTTGAGCTTGGTAAGTTTCAACCTATGTGACAATTTAAATTGAAGTCACGTACATAAGAATTATCGTGGAATAAGTGAAAGGTCATGTAGATGTATGATTGTAACGAAAACAAAATGGTGTATAAAAATGCTTCAAATATCCTATTGATTAGTATATGGAATGTGAATGTGTAACTTGGTATGAGATTGAATCGAAAGGTCTAAGGAACTATGGTATAGTTCGGTTTGAATGGAGTAATTAGCCTCGTTCCATTTTGTTTCCTCTTGCGATAATGTTATTAATGGTTGGTAGTGCATTGCTTATGACTTCTTGAGATATATACTCATTCGGTGTTTGCTTGTCACCTATTTTAGGTTTCTTGGACTCGACTTTTTGCGTATTCGGGACCGTCCTCAAGTCATCACACCGCTAACAACTTTTGGTATTTTCTTCGTAGTTGGTCTAGGAGTACATTTCAAGCATGTATAGTTTGTTATGCTTTGTTGAAATTTGGTATGTAAACTTTTAGCCATGCGAAAATGGTGTAAATGTTCGGTTGGAATTGGTTTTGTGATGTTTGGACACAAGTCATGGTTATAATTTGGGACATGCACAATGAATTATTAGTTAAATCAAGGAAAAGTCATGAAATAGGCATAGTTTGTTTTAGTAACGATCTTGACAAAGAAGAAGTGGTGTGGATGTGAAAAATCACTAAAAATAGTAGGAATGGAATTAAATAGTGAATAAATTATGTAAATGAGCCTTGACGAATCTACTTTCATATGGAAGAAACGAAACGGTCATATGAGTTGTATCCTAAGAGATATTTAGGTATTCGTGAAATAGGGCCAGAACGGTTTCTGGATTCCCTGTCCCAACTTTGGAAATTCATTATAAATTAACCAGAGATAATTAGGAGTCATACCATATATGTATAGATTCCTCTTTGAGTCTAGTTTCTATAGAAATAAACGGCATCAGTATTGAAGCCCTGCACAGGGAGATATTCAAGTTGTAACACATGAAGGTTAGTGTAGTCGACCCCTGTAACATGGGAGACTTTAACTAATAAACTGTACTAATGGGCTCAACCAAAAATTCTAGAAAAAATATGTAGATGGACATATGAGTCTAGTTTCAGGGAAAAATTACGAAACTGATTTTTGAGTTTTGAAACTCCAGATATGACTTTTAAAGGCGGCGGTGGACGCAAAGAACCAAACTTTGTCGGAAATTTTTTATGGATTTGTGAAAACAATTAAGTTAAGTCTGTGTGCACCTTGTATTCGACTCGTAGCGGATTGGATGCACGGGTGTTACAATTTATTGGTATCGAGCTATGGTTTAGTCTGTTCTAGGACTACCATAGCACGTATGAGTCTAGCTATACATGCCTTAATGTTAATGTTTAAATGTGTGATGACTTCGACGGTTAAAATTTTTGTTTTGATTAGTAAATGGATCCTGTAGAGAGAACCTTGGCGGATGATGTTGAAAGTGTAGCGGCTGCTCCTGCGCAAGGGACGCCACCTGTTGAACCTCAGTCATCTGCGAATAATCAAGGTGAGGGGGCTAAACAAGCCTTCTTTACCATGATGAATGAGTGGGTCGCGCAATATGCCCGAACCAATCCGGTACATCCAACAGTTCGAATTTGAATAATCCACCCCAAGAGCCCGTAATGCCATCGATTCATCGATCTGTGAGGTTTGAGTAAGCCACCAGACTTGATTAGGAAGCGCGGCTGAGGAGTTCAAGGCCATAGTTCTTGATGATGCCGAAAGGGCCGAAGTTCGCTTGATAACACCATTCGGTGTTTGATGAACTATCATGCACACCCGATGAATGTCTAAAGTGTGCTATATCCTTGTTGCGAGACTCAACTTACTATTGGTGGAGGACTTTGATTTCCATAGTCCCAAACGAATGAGTTACTTGGGATTTCTTTCAAATAGAATTTTGAAAGAAATATATTAGTCAACGGTTCATCGATCAAAAGCGTAAGGAATTCTTGGAACTCAAGCAAGGCCGTATGACAGTATCTGAATACGAACATGAGTTCGTAAGACTCAGTCGGTATGCCCGGGAGTGTGTGGCTGATGAGGTTGCTATGTGCAAGAGATTTGAAGAAGGATTGAATGAAGATTTAAAGCTACTAGTGGGTATTCTGGAAATAAAAGAATTCGTAACACTAGTTGAACGAGCCTGCAAGGCGGAGGAACTTGGAAAGGAGAAGAAGAAGGCTGAATTTGAAGCTAGAGACTATCGCAAAAGATCGACGGGTAAAGCTCCGTTCTCGGCTGTAAAGAAGTTCAGGGAGGACACTAATAAATCGAGGACGACTGCGGGAATTTCTATTAGAGCACGACCATCGACAGACTCCCGAGCTACTTCGGTAGCTAGTGTGGCCAATAACCGTCAAGAGAAACCTGAATGCCCCCAATATGGGAGAAGACACATAGGTGAATGTTGGGGTAAGTCTACCAACAGGGCCTGTTACGGATGCGGTTCGAAGGACCACTTCATTAGAGATTGCACGGAGCTTGATGAGAAGAATAGGATGCAAGGTGCAAGACCTAGTCGAATGACAGCTAGAGGTAGACCACCGAGAATTTCAGGAGGTAGGGGTGGTAGTCAGAGAGGGGCCTCTGATATGGCTGTTCGATCCGAGACCCGTACTCCTGCTAGAGCATATGCCATTCACGCACGAGAGGAGGCATCCTCCCCTGATGTTATCACTGGTACTTTCACTCTCTTTGATACTAGTGTGATTGCATTGATTGACCCTGGCTCTACTCATTCATATGTATGTGAAACCTTAGCATCCAGTAAGACTCTACCTGTTGAGTCTATTGAGTTCGTAATCCGAGTGTCAAATCCCTTGGGTCAATATGCGCTTGTTGACAAAGTGTGTAAGAATGCCCTCTAATGATCCGAGAATCCTGTTTTTCGGCCGATTTGATGCTTTTACCATTTGATGAATTTGATGTTATTCTTGGTATGGACTGGTTGACCGTATATGACGCAGTGGTGAGTTGCAAAAGAAAAATCATTGATTTAAGGTGCACAAATAACGAGATAATCCAAGTTGAGTCTACGGACTTAAAGGGGTTGCCAGCTGTAATATCATCAATGTTGATTCAGAAATATGTAAGAAAGGGGTGCGAATCATACCTTGCGTATGTACTTGATGACAAAGAGTTAGAAAAGAAACCCGAATCTATGCCGGTGGTTTGTGAATACCCGGATGTTTTTCCCGAAGAATTACCGGGTTTACCACCTGTTCGGGAAGTAGAGTTTGGTATTGAGCTTGTACAGGACTACGCCAATTTCGATAGCTCCGTGTCGTATGGCACCAACCGAGTTGAAGGAGTTGAAAGCTCGGTTGCAAGAGTTGACGGATAGAGGTTTCGCCGACCAAGTTTTTCACCTTGGGTGCACCTGTTGTTTGTGAAAAGAAGGACGGAACCATGAGGTTGTGCATCGACTATCGTCGACTTAATAAAGTGACAATAAAGAACAAATATCCGTTATCACGTATCGTTGATTTGTTCAATCAACTGAAGGAGCCTCGGTGTTCTCAAAAATAGATTTGAGATCGGGCTATTATCGATTCATGAATTCGAGATTCGGACATACCCAAAAGCGCCTTGAGCGAGATATGGTCACTACGAGTTCTTAGTGATGCCGTTTGGGCTCACTAATGCCCTGCGGTATTTATGGATTTGATGAATCGGATCTTGGACCATATTTGGATCGGTTCGTAGTTGTGTTCATTGACGACATCTTGGTCTATTCAAGAGATGAGACCGAACATGTGGAGCACCGAGATTAGTGTTGCAAATTTTACGGGATAAGCGGTTATATGCTAAGTTCAGCAAGTGTGAGTTCGGTTAAGAGAGTTAGCTTCTTGGGTCATGTGGTATCTCAGCATCGGGTATTCGAGTCGACCAGAGCAAAATTTCAACCATACTTAACTGGAAGCCTCAGAAATATTATTGAGGTTTGGAGCTTTTTGGGACTTGCTTACACTACCGACAGTTTGTGAAAGGTTTCTCGATGATAGCCACACCCATGACGGCTACTTCAAAAAGATGTTAAGTTGAATGGACGAAAAATGTCGAAAAGTTTTGATCAACTGAAAACTTATTTGACTAAGCTCAATTTTAGTGCAGCCGAATCGGGCAAAGAGTTTGTCATCTATAGTGACGCCTCCCTACTTGGGTTGGGTTGCGTATTGATGTAAGAAGGTCGAGTTGTGGCCTATGCGTCGAGACAATTAAAGCCACATGAGAAAAATTATCCGACCCATGATCTCGAACTAGCTGCCATCGTATTCGCTTTGAAAATATGGCGACACTACCTATTTGGGGAGAAGTGCCACATGTATTCGGATCACAAAAGTCTCAAATATTTGATGACTCAAAGAGACTTGAATCTGCGACAAAGACGTTGGCTCGAGTTGTTAAAAGATTATGAGCTTGTCATTGATTATCACCCGGGAAAGGCTAATGTGGTTGCGGATGCCTTAAGTCGTAAATCACTTGTTTGCCTTATGACGATGAATGTACACTTATCTCATTCTATCCGACAATGTACTAGTGGCGGAATTAAAGGCCAAACCCTTGTTGATTCGTCAAATTCGTGAAGCTCAGAAAGTCGATGATGAATTGGTTGCAAAATGGGCTGAATGTGTTCCGAATGTTGAATCAGAGTTTCAAGTTGATGATGACGATTGTTTGAGGTTCAGAAATCGTTTGTGTGTTCCAAGAAATTCGAACTCATTTCGATGATTCGAACGAAGCTCATTGTAGCCGAATGTCAATTCACCCGGGAGTACGAAGATGTACAATGATTTGAAATGTCGGTTTGGTGGCATGGTATGAAACGAGACATCTCCGACTTTGTTTCGAGATGTTTAATATGTCAACAAGTGAAAGCGGAACATCAAGTGCCTTCAGGATTACTTCAGCCGATCAAGATACCTGAGTGGAAATGGGATCGAGTCACAATGGACTTTGTGTCCGGACTACCATTGTCCGCAAGTAAGAAGGATGCGATTTGGGTTGTTGTTGATAGACTGACTAAGTTGGCTCACTTTATCCCCGTGCGTACGGATTTTTCATTGGATAAACTAGTTGAATTGTACGTTTCTCAGGTTGTGAGATTACACGGGGTACCGATTTCTATTATGTCGGATAGAGATCCGAGATTCACCTCGCGATTTTGGAAGAAATTGCAAGAAGCTTTGGGTATCAAGTTGCATTTCAGCACCGCCTTTCACCCCCAAACCGATGGTCAATCCGAGCGGATAATTCAGATACTTGAGGATATGTTGAGATGTTGCATCCTCGAGTTCAGTGGTTCATGGGAATGGTACTTACCTTTGATTGAATTCACTTACAACAATAGTTTTCAATCAAGTATTAAGATGGCACCTTACGAGGCTTTGTACGGTCGTAAATGCCGTACACCATTGTTTTGGACCGAGCTCGGTGAAAGTAAAATTTTCGGAGTTGATTTGATTAAAGATGCTGAACAGAAAGTAAAGGTAATCCGTGAAAGTCTGAAGGCGGCCACAGATCGCCAAAAATCGTACGCGGATCTGAAATGAAAACACATTGAGTATCAGGTGGGAGACAAAGTGTTTCTTAAAGTTTCACCTTGGAAAAAGATACTCGATTTGGTAGTAAAGGCGATTGAGTCCGAGGTTCATCGGGCCATATGAGATATCCGAACGAGTCGGTCCAGCTTATGTATCGTTTGATTTTGCCCCCTGTACTTGAAAAGATTCACAACGTCTTCCATGTTTCGATGCTTGACGTTATAGATCTGATCCGTCACACGTAATTAGTCCATCAGAGGTTGAAATTCAAGCCGATATGAGTTATGAAGAAGAACCGATTCGTATCCTAGCTCGTGAAGTGAAGGAGTTGCGAAACAAAAGGGTTCCGTTAGTAAAAGTGTTATGGCTCAAACACGGGATGGAAGAAGCTACTTGGGAACCCGAGAACTCTATGAAAGAGCGATACCCAAACCTATTTACCGATAAGATTTTCGGGGACAAAAATTTCTTAAGTGGGGGAGAGTTGTGACAGCCCAAAATTGACCCTAGTCAGGAAGTGGTTTCGGGACCACTAAACCGAGTCACCAAAATGTTTGAACGTAATATTTATTGTCTAGAATATGTATTTATGAATGTGTGAAAATTTCAAGCTTCGATTTAGTCGATTGCATGTGAATTCAGTTACTAGGACTTGTGTGACACTTTTGAAATGTGATAGGCTAATCTATAAGGACCTAATAGTGCATGTAATCAAAAGGGGGGACTTGCATGTCAAATTTCCCCCCTAATAGCTAGTGGCCGGCCATGACAAGGGATTATGGGTAAGAACATGTCATAAAACATATTGGGACAATGGTGTATGTAAGAAAAAAATAAAATAATGAGCATGGGAATTTAATAATGAAAGGGAACAAAAAAAAAGAGAATGGTGAGTGTCCCCTCCCTTTGCCGTGAGTTGAAGAAGAAAAGAGAAGAAAAAAATTTGTTGTTCATCCTTTTTTTCATTTCTTTGAGCTGAAATTCTAAGGAAGAAGGAAGGTGTTCTTGCTTCATGCTTGGTTTGGAAGAGGATTAGGAGGAGGTTTGGCCATACTTGTGTCTAGATTAAAGTATGTTTGAGGTTGTGCCATGAGATTCATGCATGTTCTTAGTTGCTAGCTTGAGTTCTAATTAGTCCATGGTTCAAAACTTTGCTATATCATGGGGATGATATTCGGCCAAGGTAGATTTTGTGTTAATGTCATTGCATGTTAAATATGAAGCTTGCTAATGATACATGTGATGGTGGATTGATGGCTCTTGGACTTTCTTTTTAGCATTTTTGAGTAAGACATTAAGTTTTGGAATTGATGGAATGGAGAGGATGCTTAAGTTGTGTTATGAACAACTATGTGTTAAAACGAGGGTTGCTAAGCTAGCTATTAAGGTGAAGTGCAATGTTAGTGATTGATTAATAGTGTATATACATGTATGCATATTCGCCATCAAATTAAGAGCATAGGTGATGATGAGTCTATGCTTTGTACATTCGGCCATATATATATATATATATATATATGCATGTGTGATTGGATTATTGATAGTAGGGCTATAGCATATGGTTATGAGCCGAATAGCTAAGAGCATGAGGTAGCAAGATAAAAATTTTACCATGCCGTTCTGTATGTCATAAAATCATTAAAATGTGAATATCAATATGTGTAGCAAAGCGGTTGAATGAGTTAATTTATTTGTTTAAGCTCAAGATCCTAAAGGAGAGCGTCCAACAAGGGAAATCGAAGGTCATCGAGTAGCCGACTTGGAATTATTTTACACTACACAAGGTAGGTCACTAAGCATATATTTTGTATTGATTTAAATAGACATAATGTCTATGTAATTATGCCAAAAGGAATGATAAATTTATATACATGTATGTATGTGGTGATGAAAGTATTGAATGAAAAGAAAAGAGGTGAGATGTATTGAGTTGTTGATTTCGGCACTAAGTGTGCGGGTATAAACATTTGTGATCATGAGAATGGCACTAAGTGTGCGGGTTTAAAATTTGTACAGCACTAAGTGTGCGAGTTTGATCATATAGCACTAAGTGTGCGAGTTGATTATATAGCACTAAGTGTGCAGACTCACTATATACTTTTGAATCACTATTGACACTGAGTGTGCGACATTATTGAGTCGATCACGGACAGCGGATCGGGTAAGTACCTTGAGTTCATGGCTAATAGGCACTATGTTTATATTTGGAGTTGAGCTTGGTAAGTTTCGAACCTATGTGACAATTTAAATTGAAGTCACGTACATAAGAATTATCGTGGAATAAGTGAAAGGTCATGTAGATGTATGATTGTAACGAAAACAAAATGGTGTATAAAAATGCTTCAAATATCCTATTGATTAGTATATGGAATGTGAATGTGTAACTTGGTATGAGATTGAATCGAAAGGTCTAAGGAACTATGGTATAGTTCGGTTTGAATGGAGTAATTAGCCTCGTTCCATTTTGTTTCCTCTTGCGATAATGTTATTAATGGTTGGTAGTGCATTGCTTATGACTTACTGAGTTATATACTCATTCAGTGTGTTTGCTTGTCACCTATTTTAGGTTTCTTGGACTCGACTTTTTGCGTATTCGGGACCGTCCTCGAAGTCATCACACCGGCTAACAACTTTTGGTATTTTCTTCGTAGTTGGTCTAGGAGTACATTTCGGCATGTATAGGCTGTTATGCTTTGTTGAAATTTGGTATGTAAACTTTTAGCCATGTGAAAATGGCGTAAATGTTTGGTTGGAATTGGTTTTGTGATGTTTGGACACAAGTCATGGTTATAATTTGGGACATGCATGATGAATTATTAGTTAAATCAAGGAAAAGTCATGAAATAGGCATAGTTTGTTTTAGTAACAGATGTTGACAGCAGTAGTGGTGTGGATGTGAAAAATCACTAAAAATAGCAGGAATGGAATTAAATAGTGAATAAATTATGTAAATGAGCCTTGACGAATCTACTTTCATATGGAAGAAACGAAACGGTCATATGAGTTGTATCCTAAGAGAAATTTAGGTATTCGTGAAACAGGGCCAGAACAGTTTCTGGATTCCCTATCCCGACTTTGGAAATTCATTATAAATTAAACAGAGATAATTAGGAGTCATACCATATATGTATAGATTTCTCTTTGAGTCTAGTTTCTATAGAAATAAACGGCATCATTATTGAAGCCCTGCACAGGGAGATATTCAAGTTGTAACACACGAAGGTCAGTGTAGTCGACCCCTGTAACATGGGAGACTTTAACTAATAAACTGTAGTAATTGGCTCGACCAAAAATTCTAGAAAAAAATTTGTAGATGGACATATGAGTCTAGTTTCAGGAAAAAATTACAAAACTGATTTTCAAATTTTGAAACTCCAGATATGACTTTTAAGGCGACAGTGACGCAGTAACCAGCTTGTCTGGAATTTTTTTTATGGACTGTGAAAACAATTAAGTTAAGTCTGTGTGCACCTTGTATTCGACTCCGGTAACGGATTTGGGTACGGGGTGTTACAGGTTTCCTAGAAATATCCATGACGTTAAGGTGTGGCAATGGCGGTATGCATGTCTAGGACTGGATCCGAAGTGATGTTGTGAGCATGCCCGGGGCATCTTCGAGTGCAAACCAAGATCTAAACGAGCTGCCTAAAGGACCTATAACTCAAGCTCATGCTAAACATTTCCTAGAAGCTATTTTAGCTTCTAATGCAAAACCTTGTTGAAACAAGGGCCAATGCTCACAAAATCAGCTTGAAGCAACTATCCAAAGGACCCGTGCATTGTTGGCAAGCTGATTCTAGCTCATTTCGCTCCTCGAGCTCAAGTCCACTCAACTCAGCTCATTTGAGCTCGTTTCAGCTTGTTTGAGCTCAACCAAGCTTACTTTCAGCTCCTTCTTTCTTCCTTTCAATAAACTAAGTCTTAATTTAGTTTATAATTAAGTTTGCTACAGCTCATGCGAAACCCCTAGCTCAATTTCAACTCATTAAGTGTTTTGACTATTTTTGAGCTAGCCGAATTTACTTCATTAGTTGACTTATAATTATTATGTTTGAATTTAGTTAATTTCATTAAATTGTTTAATTATTAATTATGATTTTTATGAATAGTTATATTTTAATTAATTGTGTGTTAATTCATGTAGGTTAGCCGAATGTGGAAGGTACATTCATGAAGAGATGCATGAACGAGAAAGTTTAATGAATGGGAAGATTCTTACACGGCCTGGTTCAATGCTTGGAGGGAATTAAGTTCATATACATGGGAGGTTAATTACATGCACGTGGATTAAGAAGATACATTCACTTTGGACGGCACACATGCATGAATGAAGGCATTTATTTCATGTTCATGTACGGCCAGATTCAAGCTCCCTTCTAGTTCATGCATGACCAAATGTATGTGGGTGAAATACATGAATTGTTTGCTGTCCAATTGACTTCCCTAGGTGTCTATTCAGCCAAGAGACACTTTTTGAATGATTCATTCATCCCATGGCTGAATTTAGGCAAGCTATTGAGTTCCCAAGACATCACATTCATCCAAGATGCTTTGCTTACACATGAAGCTGTCCAATGGAGTTCCCATCAGCCGAATTTAGTCCTAGCTAATTAAATACTTGTTCTAGATTATTCTAGTGCATTCATAGTTGAATTTATTTAGTCTTTAAAGCTATTAGTTTGTCCATTCGGCTACTACTTGTTAGCCTATAAATAGTTTGCACATTTCATTGTAAAGGGACTTTTGCCAAATTTGTTAATGAACATTTGTTCTTGTGAGGTTGCTTCCTCTCATATCTCGTACAAGTTTCGAAAGACTTATCTGGCTTGTGCTAGTGGCGTCAATCGTCTTGTTTGAACTTATCACCAATCTTGGTGTGGCGTTCACCTATCCATCTATCCATACTTCACCTTAACAATATAGGAACCGGGGTGACACTTCTTAGTGTTGAATCATTCCTGACGTTGAGTTCATTTTCCATTCCCATCCTTCGAATTATTTTCTTGTTATACCAAACTGACTCATTTATCCATCACCCATCTTTGCTACACATAACCGAACCTATTACTAAACTTACTCTTCTTGAAACCTTCTGCTTATTCTAATCCATTATTTTACTTTTATTACTAAAATTCGAGACACGAACGACTCTCTCGAACTACGATCGGGCAACTACGTGAATTCGGCTCATCTACCCGGTCCGGATCACATCATTTGGTATCAGAGCTTGTAAATAGAGAGGCACCGACGTTCGTATCAAGATCGAACTAGGTTTGTTGTGAAAAAAATTTTCAAGTTGTAGTTTTCGTTCTCTCTCTTGTAATAGTGATATTATGAAGTATTAAAAAAAAGACAAAAAAAACGAAATTATAAAAAAAAAGTGAAGTGATCAAGTTCTTCTTTTGTTTATATTTTGACCCGATCCACAAAGTGTTCTTTTCATCAACTTTGCACCCCATTTCCAAAACGCCACACTACACCAAAGACTATTTTTCTTTTAGCCTACCCGTACACCGTGACATTCTAACCTTTGTAATCATCTTGAAATCGACCCCAAGGCACCAAGACAAGTCGAAAGAAACAAAATACGAGGTTACGAGAGTTGTAAAGCCAAAAACGAGTGAAAACACGAGTGTGAGTGCCATTATTCTTTCTTTCCGAGTGAACTCGAGAGGATGTTGTAGTGAGGACTTTGTGTCTATACTTAACAATTTTCCTTTCAGCGATAACATCATGTCTCGCAAAGAATTTGCTGAATCAGAATATCAGTATTTGGTGCAAGAAATGCGAAGAATGGTGACAACTAAGTTTGAAAAATTGCACGAGAGATTAGATCGTGTGGAGAAAAGAGACCAACGGGCACGAATGTCATCAAGTCAAAAAGTGGATTCAAGAGCATCATGGAGATACACATCCAACGACTACTCAAGAAGAGATTACGATCGAGATTCTTTTTCATCAAGGAATTCAAGACGAAGAGAAGCCGATTTTGATTTTGAATCCTTCCGAGAAGACGTGCGAGATGAAAGATACACCTCTTCAAGAGCTAAAAAGAAAATAGCCACGGAGAGATCTTCACGAAGGATTGTTCGTGAATCATATGTAAATGATTTTTCTCCTAAATCATTTGTAACCTCTTGTAAAAAGCAAGCGAGAAAAGAAGAAGACGAAAAGCAAAAAGAGATCAAAAGAAAAGAGAGGCAAGAAAAGATTATGAGAAAAAATGAGAGGATTTTGAATGAAATCGAGAGAAGAAACAAAGAAAATGAGAGAATCTTGAATGAAATCGAGAAAAGAAACAAAGAAATGAAAGAAAAAGAAAAAGAGATTGAGAGTGAAAAAGAAAATGAGATTGAAAAAGAGAATGAAAAAGAGTTTGAGAGAGAAAAAGAATGTGAACAAGAAAAAAGAGTGGAAAAAGAAATTGAGATAAAAGAAACGAGTGGTTCAGAAGAAATAGAATCGAGTGAAAATGATGTTAGTGAGCAAGAGAGAATTCTTTCTACTAATACTTATGCTCGATCTTTTAGTGATCTTTCTTTTCAGGTTCCTAAAAGTCCGTGTGACCAAATCCAACTCCGATACCTTCAAATCGAGAGGCTTTTTCAGTTGTTTGAAAAAGGTAAGTCCGTGGACGACCGCCACCCATTGGAAATCGAAGGTAAGGAAGGTAAGGAATCTTTGTTTATCGAATCAAGTGATGTGATCACGCCCCATGGTTCAGCTAGTTCGAGCGAGGATTCTATGGTGCTACCACAAGGTCCTATTACTCGAGCTCGAGCCAAGAAGTTTAAGGAGTCCATCACAGCTTTTGTAGCTCAACTTTGGATTGAAACCCATTAGGATGCTCCGAGAAAGCTGATTCCAGTTCCTTGAACTCACCATGCAACTACCTGCAAGTCTAGCTCAACTCATCGAGCTCGCCACCAGCTCACTTCCAGTTCCCACTGGGTCCACTCACTACCACTCATGGGTCCAAGTCCAGCTCGGTTTTAGCTCATGAGTTGAATTCTAGCTCATGAAGACTACTTTGACTTCATTTGACTGCTATTAAATTTTTATTTAATAAGTTCATTAATTAGTTAATTAATAAACCACATATTAAATTTAGTTCACATTAGTTTTATTAAATATGTCTTAAAAGTGTTTATTGATATTAATTAAATTGTCATAATCGAATTTAATGTTTACATTTGTGTTCACATTAGCTTGAATTAATTCTGTTCACATTTTCTTGTAGAAACTCAATGGATGTATGGAGCTTGAAGCAACATGTCTTTTGGAGGGTGCATGGATGGCTAAGGTGCATGGACACTCAATATGCATGAATCGGTGGAATGCATGAATGGCAAGGTACATTAATTCCAAAGGTTCATGAATGACCAAGAGCCATGAATGTTGTGCTACCTCTTCATCTACACAAGTGACTATTCGGTCAAAGGGACATAATACATGCATGAGATGGTTGGCCGAATGACTTCCTCCATGAACCTCTACATTTCGTTCACATTATGTTCACACAACAAATCCTTTTGGTTCACCATGTTCACACCTATGGACTCTTCAGGTTACGGCATTCACACCTATTTTGGCCCTTGGAGTTACACCATTTAATTCATGATTTTTGGCTAAAGGATGCCACTTAATTGCTTATTAAACAAGGGAGGCCGAACCTAGCAAGTGTCCCTTGGAGCTTCATTCATTCAGTTGTCATTTCTTAAACATGAAGCATTCAAAATTCATGATCCATAGCAGAATCTAGTCATGCACATTAAGGATTAATATTCTAGAATTTTCTTTTACTTAATTTGTAAGCATGAAAAGCCATTCGGCTACCTAGACTTTAGGCCTATAAATACTTGTTATTTTTTGTTCATGTAAAGAACTTTTGAGACTTTTGTTAATGTTATGCTGCCAAATTTGTTAGGCAAAACTTTTTCTCAAATTTCGTTCAAAGATTCGATTGGTTTCCTAGCGTCTAGTGTGTCAACCGTTGTTCTTTGTCGAAACCGAACTTATCACTACTCGTAGTGTGGCGTTCAAACATACCGAGGTTCCTATCTTGTTAGATAGTGGGTCGAGGTTTTTATTTACCAATTCCAAACCGAACTAAAAGAGCTTATAAATAACGGGTCGATACCAAATCGGTATTGGTTCTTGTTTGCACTTTTTGTTCAACCCTATTTCTCCATTTACCAATTGTACCTAAACCGACTATTCCATTTCTTCAATTCCCCCTTACCTAATTGAACCAATTCCTTCATCCATACCTATTCGGACTCCAAACCCGAACTTTCAAATTCTTCTTACCTATTCTAATCCGAACCCAAAACCAATATCCTTCCTTCCTTCATCCGACCTTATCAATTAAACCCAACGTAACTTCTTGTTGACGATCGGGCACACTAATAGGACTCGACTCTTCCGAGGCGAATCGTATCATCAAGGCCGCCTGATTTAAAAATTATTCATAAGGATTTTGATGGCATAACTTCTGAAAAACTTCCATCTTTTGATCTAGCTAATTATTGTTCACATATTAATGTTAACGTTGTTGATTCAATAGATGCCACGAAGATTTCATTTTATGACATGTTTTATAACGGCAATTCTGTTGATTCTGTTGGACTGGTTTATCCTGCGCAAATTGTGAATGTATGTGATAAAAGGTTTCCACATTTTGATAAGCATGGCTATGTAAATTCTTTGAATTCATTATTCTGTTTAGACGTGCCTATTCAAATGATTTGTGATGGATTTGAATTTCCGAAAGGTCGCATGAACACAACTTCTTTGCTCGATATATGTGGTAAAAGATTTTTGCATGAAATATTTAATCTGTTTGATTATGCTCTTCAAGAGAAATCTTTGAATTTCTATGCAAAATATCCATGTTTTGGACTGTTTGTTCAACTAGGATTTGTGAAACATGAGTGCTTGTGTATTTGTCAGTTTAAAGTCTCTTTGATTCACTTTTGCGACCTATCTATGAAAATGAAATTTTTGCTGCAATTGGGGATAAGTGATCAAAACCGAGTCGTTAAGCTGGGAGTAAGCCAATTCGAGTTGTTTCCAAGAAAAGGTAAGCATTGTGATCTTATTGTAAGTAACTTTGTTTTACCTTCTCATCTTCTTCGAGTCTTATCTTTATTTTTGGAAATTAAGCATGTGGCTGGATTACAAAATCAAAACCTAGTTTTTGATTCTGAAAATTTTAATTTTGATCCCAGCATTAGTTTATTTGCCCAACTTTGGATTAAGAAGGTGGAGCGAGATTGTATGTTCTTCTTTCGGTGTTTCCTTAAACTTCTTCATTATTTTGTTGTTGAAACTTTGAAATGGCCTATCCAAAAAGAGGAAGGACATATGACTAATATTTTGTCTTTTCGAGTCTGGTGTGACTTTTAGGTTATTGTGAGCCATTCTACCCCATTCGACGACCAAGGGTCTAGTGACGACGAAAGCTTTTTACCAAGCAAATGGCCCGACTTGAGGACAAGTCGCTTTGAAGACGGGGGGAATGATGTGAGCACGCCCGGGGATCTTCGAGTGCAAACCAAGATCTAAACGAGCTGCCTAAAGGACCTATAACTCAAGCTCATGCTAAACATTTCCTAGAAGTTATTTTAGCTTCTAATGCAAAACCTTGGTTCGAAACAAGGGCCAATGCTCACAAAATCAGCTTGAAGCAACTATCCAAAGGACCCGTGCATTGTTGGCAACCTGATTCTAGCTCATTTCCAGCTTCTCGAGCTTCGTCCAGCTCAACTCAGCTCATTTGAGCTCGTTTCAGCTCGTTTGAGCTCAACCGAGCTTACTTTCAGCTCCTTCTTTCTTCCTTTTAATAAACTAAGTCTTAATTTAGTTTATAATTAAGTTTGCTACAGCTCATGCCGAAACCCCTAGCTCAATTTCAACTCATTAAGTGTTTTGACTATTTTTGAGCTAGCCGAATTTACTTCATTAGTTGACTTATAATTATTATGTTTGAATTTAGTTAATTTCATTAAATTGTTTAATTATTAATTATGATTTTTATGAATAGTTATATTTTAATTAATTGTGTGTTAATTCATGTAGGTTAGCCGAATGTGGAAGGTACATTCATGAAGAGATGCATCAACGAGAAAGTTCAATGAATGGGAAGATTCTTGCACGGCCTGGTTCAATGCTTGGAGGGAATTAAGTTCATATACATGGGAGGTTAATTACATGCATGTGGATTAAGAAGATACATTCACTTTGGACGGCACACATGCATGAATGAAGGCATTTATTTCATGTTTATGTATGGCCAGATTCAAGCTCCCTCCTAGTTCATGCATGACCGAATGTATGTGGGTGAAATACATGAATTGTTTGCTGTCCAATTGACTTCCCTAGGTGTCTATTCAGCCAAGAGACACTTTTTGAATGATTCATTCATCCCATGGCTGAATTTAGGCAAGCTATTGAGTTCCCAAGACATCAAATTCATCCAAGATGCTTTGCTTACACATGAAGCTGTCCAATGGAGTTCCCATCAGCCGAATTTAGTCCTAGCTAATTAAAGACTTGTTCTAGATTATTCTAGTGCATTCATAGCTGAATTTTTTTAGTCTTTAAAGCTATTAATTTGTCCATTCGGCTACTACTTGTTAGCCTATAAATAGTTTGCACATTTCATTGTAAAGGGACTTTTGCCAAATTTGTTAATGAACATTTGTTCTTGTGAGGTTGCTTCCTCTCATATTTCGTACAAGTTTCGAAAGACTTATCTGGCTTGTGCTAGTGGCGTCAATCGTCTTGTTTAAACTTATCACCAATCTTGGTGTGGCGTTCACCTATCCATCTATCCATACTTCACCTTAACAATATAGGAACCGGGGTGACACTTCTTAGTGTTGAATCATTCCTGACGTTGAGTTCGTTTTCCATTCCCATCCTTCGAATTATTTTCTTGTTATACCAAACTGACCCATTTATCCATCACCCATCTTTGCTACACATAACCGAACCTATTACTAAACTTACCCTTCTTGAAACCTTCCGCTTATTCTAATCCATTATTTTACTTTTATTACTAAAATCTGAGACACGAACGACTCTCTCGAACTACGATCGGACAACTACGTGAATTCGACTCATCTACCCCAGCCGGATCACATCACGAAGGGAGCTTGGGACTTAAGCAGTCCGATGGACTCACCACCACTTTTCCGGTTTCCTACCTGGTGTACAACTTCCATTCACTTTAACCTATAATAAAATTATCTTTTAAAACACTAAGTAGGTTTTTCTAGATCAACAATATAAAATGTTTTGAACGCTTTGATGTGGCATGTCAGTTCCGGTCATAACGTCTGGGCCGAGTTTGAGGTGTTACATTTAGTGGTATCAGAGCCTAGGTTGCAACAACTCAGCTGTGGAATGGGTTTACAAAAATAAAGATTTTCGAAAACGAAAATTTTATAAAGAATGCGAAAAACTCAATTTTCAAAATTTAGATCATTAGAAGTTGGCATTCCGAATCTCCGGCTCAAGTCTGTAAGTATTACTCTAAACTCTTCTGAATATTTTTCTGACTTATCTATCTGTACTGAAATCCTGCTAGGATACTCTAGATAGGATGATACTGAAACCATAGGAAAATCTGATAAGAGACTGAAATTGTAGCTAGACTTCGATTCTATTTAAAACAAACTCTAAACTACTGTCTGATTCATAAAACATCTGTAATAAACACTGGAATATTAATTGATGCATAAAAATTCATAATCAAGATAATACGATATGAGTACAAGAGGCCGTGGACGGAGCCGAGGAAGTGCTCGAGCGAGATCTTCGTCTTCGAGACATATACTGGCAGTGGATACACCGATACCACTGAAAACAGAGGTAGAGTCTCATGATTGTGGTGCCGGGGATGATGCCCTATTACAGGCAATGCTTCGTGTTCTAGAAAGGGTTGCCGGGGAAAGTATGGGCAATGGAGTTCAGGGATCTATTTCTAAAAGACTTCGGGTTAACGGAGTGGATATCTTTAGGGGTGTGTCTGGTATAGCCCCGAATGTGGCGGAATATTGGTTGGAGGCCACAGAACGGATTATGGACAACTTGGACTACTCTGAGGAGATTGTGAGTGGGGTATCTGTACTAAGTCCTTTAGGTCACTCGGTTAGGGTAGACAAACTGTATAGGGATGTACCCTTAGAAACTCAAGGTAGGATTTTCCCTGTAGATCTAATGGAGTTACCGTTCAGAGAGTTTGATCTCATTTTGGGAATGGACTGGCTTGTTAAGCATAAGGCGACTCTGGATTGTACTGCTAAACGAATGGTGTTAAGGACCACAAAGGATGACGAGGTTATGGTGATAGGTGAGCGAAGGGATTATTTGTCCAATGTGGTGTCGGCTTTAAGAGCCGAAAAGTGGATTCAGAAAGGTTGTGAGGCCTATTTGGCATTTGTAAGTCAGTCAGAAGAGGAGGGACTGACAGTGGATAAGGTTAGGACCGTAAAGGAGTTTCAAGATTTTTTCCGGAGGAGCTTCCAGGATTGCCTCCGAACTGAGAAGTTGAGTTTGGAATAGATTTGTTGCCTAGAACGGCGCCCGTGTCCATCGCACCGTATAGGATGGCACCGAAGGAGTTAGTGGAGTTAAAGGCTCAAATTCAAGAGTTGTTGGATAGGGGCTTCATTAAGCCAAGCGTGTCTCCATGGGGAGCACCGGTGCTATTCGTGAAAAAGAAGGATGGTACGATGCGGATGTGCATTGATTATCTCCAGTTGAACAAACTGACGATTAAGAATAAGTATCCACTGCCAAGGATTGACGATCTGTTCGACTAGCTTAGAGGAGCTTCTGTATTCTCCAAGATTGACCTTTGATCTAGATATCATCAGTTAAGGGTCAATGAGGTAGATATCCATAAGACGGCATTCAGGACTCGGTATGGTCATTCCGAGTTTCTTGTTATGCCATTTGGACTGATGAACGCTCCTGCAGCATTTATGGATCTGATGAATCGTGTGTTCCAACCATTTTTTGATCAGTTCGTAGTCGTCTTTATTAACGATATCCTGGTATGTTCTGAAACTGAAGCGAAACATGATGAGCATCTCCGTATAGTGCTGCAAGTGTTAAGGGAGAAGGAACGCTTTGCGAAGTTCAGCAAGTGTGAATTTTGGTTGAGGGAGGTAACCTTCTTAGGACATGTGGTCTCTGCTGAGGGGATTAAGGTAAACCCTCAGAAAATTGAAGCGATTTTGGAGTGGAAGCCGCCTAGGATGGTGTCGGAAATTCGAAGTTTCCTAGGGTTGGCAGGATACTACAGAAGGTTTGTGGAAGGTTTTTCTGTGATGGCAGCACCTCTGACAAAACTCATAAGGAAAGGGGTACCGTTTGTATGGACTGAGACCCAGTAGGAGGCTTTTGAGAAGTTGAAGAAAGTTTTGACTGAAGCACCTGTGTTAATTCAGCCAGAGTCTGGGAAGGATTTTACTGTGTATAGTGACGCATCACATGTAGGCTTGGGCTGCGTGTTAATGCAGGAGGGTAAGGTTGTTGCATATGCATCACGACAGCTTAAACCTCACGAAGGGAACTATCTTACTCATGATTTGGAGTTGGCGGAAGTGATATTTGCACTTAAGATTTGGAGACATTACTTGTACGGGGAGAGGTGTATTATATACACAGACCACAAGGGTCTTAAGTATTTGTTGACTCAGAAGGAGCTGAACCTTAGGCAAAGGAGATGGATTGAGTTGCTTAAGGATTATGACTATTCGATCGAGTATCACCAGGCAAGGCTAATGTGGTAGCCGATGCTCTAAGTCGTAGAGTCAGATGTCGATCCGAGAGCAATGTTTGCTCGTCGAGTCAGATGATGATGGAAGTCTGCTGGTGAGTTGCAAGTGAGGCCAACCTGGTGGATCAGATTAAGGAAAAGCAGTTGAACGATGAGTCTTTGGTCGCTTCGTTTTCAACAAGTTAAGGAAGGGGAAACTTCTGAGTTTGGGTTAAATGGCGAAGGAGTTCTGTGTTTTCGAGGAAGAATTTGTGTTCCGAAGGACTCTGATTTGAGGCATACAATATTGAAGGAAGCTCATGGAGGACTTTGTGCCCAGTTTTACCCCTAGTAGATAAATTACCGAAATACCCCTAGGGTTAAATTGACCTAAATGCATGTTTGACCGTTGTTATTTATTGCATGCCATGTTGTTATTATCGATGCATGGGATTGGGATATTGACGGAGGAAGTACTGAAAGTTGCTTGTCCACGTCTTGGAGGCTTTGCCTCAATTCTTCGATAACTGAGCAAAGGCAGCAAGCTGTGGAGTGTTGGGTGGGTGGGTTGAGCTATTCCCACATGGAGTGTAGGCTGGTACGGGTGGAGTGTAGTGGTTGGTGGGTTGAGTAGTCTCCTAAATGGGCTTGCATATGTTATTGATGTTGCATGTATTTTGAAATGGGCCTATGGGCCATCTTTATTATCTGAATAAGGGCTAAGGCCCGGTTATTGTAATCAAAAGGGCTCGGTCCATACCACTATTACTTGAATGGACTTAGGCCCAATAGGCTTGAGCCGACTTGGGCTTTGAATGGGTTTTCCTTACACACTGAGTTTCCCAAACTCACCCTTTTATTTTCATCCACGCAGAAATCCCCAACCATAGTGGGCTTGAAGTCGTGAGGGAATTCAGTGGCCACCCGCTCGAAAGTTTGATTTTCTTCTGGTGAACTGGACATCCTTTTATTTACGTTTGAAGTTTTGGGTTTTTAAATGTAATAAGGCCGCTTAATTATTTTTGATGGTTTTAATATGTATTACTAAGATAGGTATTACTTATTTTAACTGTTGAAATTGGATAGCTTTAGGGCGCGTTTTCAAAAACAACAATTGATTTCAAAATAACATGACAACAAGCAAAGCTTCCGCAATGAAAGTATTTTCCAAAATTAATCACTTTTCCTAAAAATGACATAATCAAATCAGTTTCCTAGAAATATCCATGAAGTTAAGGTGTGGCAATGGCGGTATGCATGTCTAGGATTGGATCCGAAGGAGCTTGGTACTTAGCGATCAGATGGACTCACCACCTCTTTTCCGGTTTCCTACCGGTGCATGACTTCCATTCACTTTAACCTATAATGAAATTATCTTTAAAACACTAAGTAAGTTTTTCGGATCAACAATATAAAATGTTTTGAATGCTTCGATGTGGCATGTCGGATCCGGTCATAACGTCTGGGCTGGGTTTGGGGCGTTACACATGGAGGGAGATGTTCGGCCACATGTATGAAGTAATGGGAAGTCTCCTTTTAGCCGAATAGTCACTTGGAAAAATGAAGGAGTAGCGCACCATACATGAATGGAAACATTCATGAACCTTGAACACATTGAATGTGGCCATACATGTACTTAGTCGAACATGCACCTAAGAGATTCAAAGCCCTTAACCGTCCATGCACCTCCAAAAAGACATGTTGCTTCATGCTCCATGTGTCCATTGAGTTTCTACAAGAAAATGTGAACAGAATTAATTCAAGCTAATGTGAACACAAATGTAAACACTAAATTCGGTTATGATAATTTAATTAACATCAATAAACACTTTTAAGACATATTTAATAAAACTAATGTGAACTAAATTTAATATGTGGTTTATTAATCAACTAATTAATGAACTTATTAAATAAAAATTTAATAGCAGTCAAATGAAGTCAAAGTAGTCTTCATGAGCTATAATTCAACTCATGAACTAAAAACTGAGCTGGACTTGGACTCATGAGCTGGTAGTGAGCTGGATCCGAGCTGGGGAACTGGAAGTGAGCTGGTGGTGAGCTCGATGAGCTGAGCTGGACTTGCAGGTAGTTGCATGGTGAGTTCAAGGAGCTGGAATCAGCTTTCTCAGAGTGTCCTAATAGCGTTTCATTCCAAAGTTGAGCTACAAAAGCTGTGATAGACTCTTTAAACTTCTTGGCTCGAGCTCGAGTGACAGGACCTTGTGGTAGCACCATAGAATCCTTGCTCAAATTAGCTGAACCATGGGGCACGATCGCATCAATTGGGCAAACTCACATGCGACTCGACTCACCCAGAGGCAGATTGTATCATTTGGATCAGAGCTACTAAAACAAGGAGTACTGACACTCGTAGCATCACCGGAAGTTAGTTCATAAGAAAAAATTCAAAAAAAATCAAAAAAAATTAAAAAAAGCGTGGTAAATTTTATTCTCTTTGTATTGATACTTTTCTTGACATCCCGATCAGGTACATTCATTTTTTACCATTCATCCCTACCCCAATGCCACACTTCAAAACCATTTCCATCTTCCTCCTGCCAACCCTTAATCCCTCATCATAATCCTTTGTTAAACCATTTGAAACTGACCCCTAAGCCTACAATAAGGCCTTGGCGAGTCCAAATATGAAATTGTGAGAGAAAGATTGAGTGGTAAAAGGCACGAGCATGTGAGAATATTCGAGTGAAGAAAAAGCCTGTAAAGAGTGAAAACACGAGCGTGAGTGAAACCCATCAATTTTCCTTTTTGAGTGAATAGTAAGATTTTGTTGTGAGGAATTTACTTTTGGTTTTGTCTAACAAATTTTCTTTCCAATAATAACATCATATCTTGCGAAGAATTTACTGAATCAGAGTTCCAATATTTGGTGCAAGAAATGCGAAGAATGGTGAATTCTAAATTTGATATATTGCACGAGAGATTAGACTGTGTGAAGAAAAGAGACCAACGGGAATGAATATCTTCGAGTCAGAAAGTGGAATCAAGAATATCACGAAGACATACATTCAATGATCATTGAAGAAAAGATTTCCATTGTGATTCCTATTCGTCATCGGCTTCAAGACCAAGAGATTTCAATCGAGATTTCTTTTTGTCAATGAATTCAAGACGACAAGAGTCTGACCTCGATTTTGAACCCGTCCAAGATGACATTCAAAGAGATAGACATACCTCTTTTCGATCTTCAAAGACATCTTACTCGGAGTATTTTTCACGAAGCATTGATCAAGATTCTTATGCAAATAATTTTGAACAAAATCATTGTTTTCATGATTCTTTTGTATCTTATTGTAAAAAGAAAACGAGAAAAGCAAAAGAAGAAAAAGAAAAGGAAATAAAAGAGAGGCAAGAGGATAGTAAGAGAGAAAATGAGAGATTCTTGAAAGAGCTTGAGAAAGTCATTGAAAAAGCCGATAAAAAGAAAAAGAACAAAAAGAGAGTGAAAATGAGATTGAAAAAGAGAATGAGGAAAAAGAAACGAGAGATCTCGAGAAAAATGAATCAAGTGAAAAAGAAAGTGAGCAAGCAAGGATTGTTTCCACTAACCCACCTATTCAATCTTCTTGTGATGTAACTTTTCAGGTTCCTAAAGTCTTGTACAACCAATTCCAGCTTCACTACCTTCCAAACAAGAGATGTTTTTGGTTATTCGAGAAAGGTAGGTATGCAAATAATGACCACCCACTTGTGATTGAAGGTAAGAAAGGTAAGGAATCCATGTTTATCGAATCAAGGTTGTCTAATTTTAAAATTGCTCATAAAGATTTTGATGGGTCAATTTTTGACACGCCTCCATCATTTGATTTGATTAGTCCTTGTTCATCTCTTGATGACCCTGCTTAGAAAAGTGCCATGAAAATTCTATCTTGTGACACGTTTGATCCTTCTATTGGATTGGCTGACCCTAATCGAATTTTAGATGTGTTTGATAAAAGCTTTGCACATACAAATTTTGGTTATATAAACTCTTTGAACTCATGTGTTAAATATGTCTATTTAAACATGCCTGTTCTTTTGGTTTGTGATAGATTTGAATCTTTGAAAAGTTGTATGTTTACCACTTCTTTGATTGCTCGAGTGGAATTTCAGTCATGTAGTGAGTTGATTACATCATTTTCTAACATGTTGTGGACATTGGAAATTACTCAAAATATGTTGCATGTTGGAACGAATGATCAAGTTCGTGTGTTCAAACCTGGTATTTGTTACTTTGATTTGTTTTATAGAAGCTTCAAGCAACTTGCTTGTTGTGCATCTTATTTAAGTTTGTTTGATATTCGTACTTTAATTAAGGCAATGAAACTTAATGACTTTGGTTTCAATGTTGTTTTGAACCTTAATCATTTTGCTTGGCTACATTTGAAATATTTGTTTCATTTTGACAAGGAAAGGTCGACTTATGATATGGGACTTGAATTCAATTCTAATTATGATTTATTTTATTGATTTAAGCCTATTGTTTTCATTAATACTAACCCCTCTCATTTTTGTAAATTCCACCCTTCGAGAAGCATGAGATGCTGATACGAGCACGCCCCGTGAACTTCATCGAACAACTCTGTCAAGCTGAGCATTGACATGTTGGCAAGCTGATCCCAGCTTGTTTCCAGCTCCAAGAGCTTCGTCCAGCTCAAATCTATTCGAGCTCAATCCATCTTGCCTGAGCTAAACCGAGCTCACTCCTAGCTCATTTTCAACTCATGAGCTAAACCTTAGCTCAACTTCAGCTTAGGAGTTTAGCCTCAGCTCAACTTTAGCTCACGAGCCAAAGCTTAGCTCATTTTAGTTTAAACTCGGTTTTGTCTTTAATGCATTAAATAAAAATTTGCACATATTTATTTAAGCATTAAACTTGTCTTATATTAATATTTGTTATTAATATGTCATAGTCATTACATAAATTGATTATGTTCACATAGCCAAATTAATGCATGATATTAATGTGTTCACATCATGCCAAAATTATGACTGTTCATGAGATGTCTTAATGACTTGTTTATTTCATGTAGGTACATCCCTTTGGACAGCACATGCATGTAAGGAATTAATGCAAGGTGCATGCATAGAAAGGTTCAATGGACGGCAATCAAGAGGCATATGCATGTTCATGATGGTCATTAATGTATTTGAAGATTCATGGATCAAATTAATGATGGACCATGCATTGGACGATTCATGTATTGATCATGTGTTCACACCTTGTGTTCACACCATGATGACCATTCGGTTGGATGTTCACACACAAGACTCTACTCAAGCTCCTTGTTCACACCAAGTTTGATCCTTCATGAAGCCTCATTTAATTAAGCCACTCATGGTGAAACAACATGAATTAAAGGCTCCATTAAAGGAGTTAGCTGAATCTAGCCATGCATGCATGAAGAACATTTATCCAAGTACATCAATGCATATTCATGAAGCTAACCACTCACCTCCCATTCGGCTGAACATGGACAAGAACATCATTGGACATTTTTCTAGAAGTTTCATGTTTTAATTAGGTACATTACTTAATTGTTAAGTTCATGAATGGACTATTCGGCTAGCATAAGATACTAGTATAAATAGTTGGTTATTTTCAATTGTAGGGGACTTTTTGCCAAAATTTTTGATACGAGCATGCCCCGCGAACCTTATCGAACAAGTCTATCAAGCCAAGCATTGACATGTTGGCAAGCTGATCCCAGCTCGTTTCCAGCTCCACGAGCTCCGTCCAGCTCAAATCCATCTTATTTGAGCTCAATCCAACTTGCCTGAGCTAAACCGAGCTCACTCCTTGCTCATATTCAGCTCACGAGCTAAACCTTAGCTCAACTTCAGCTTAGGAGTTTGATCTCAGCTCAACTTTAGCTCACGAGCTAAAGCTTAGCTCATTTTAGTTTAAACTCAGTTTTGTCTTTAATACATTAAAAAAAATTTGCACATATTTATTTTAAGTATTAAACTTGTCTTATATTAATATTTGTTATTAATATGTCATAGTCATTACATAAATTGATTATGTTCATATAGCCGAATTAATGCATGACATTAATGTGATCACATCATGCCGAATTTATGAGTGTTCATGAGATGTCTTAATGACTTGTTTATTTCATGTAGGTAGATCCTTTTGGACGGCACATGCATGAAAGGAATTAATGCAAGGTGCATGCATAGAAAGGTTCAATGGACGGTAATCAAGAGGCATATGCATGTTCATGATGGTCATTCATGTATTTGAAGATTCATGAATCAAATTAATGATGGAACATGCATTGGACGGTTCATGTATTGATCATGTGTTCACACCTTGTGTTCACACCATGATGACCATTCAGTTGGATGTTCACACACAAGAGTCTACTCAAGCTCCTTGTTCACACCAAGTTTGACTCTTCATGAAGCCTCATTTAATTAAGCCACTTATGGTGAAACAACATGAATTAAAGGCTCCATTAAAGGAGTTAGCCGAATTTAGCCATGCATGCATGAAGAACATTTATCCAAGAACATCATTGGACATTTTTCTAGAAGTTTCATGTTTAAATTAGGTGCAAAGCTTGGGACGCATGGTGCATGGATGAAAAAATGTTGGTGTACTGCCCATTTGTGTTCCCCAAGTGACTATTCGGTCATGGCTCTCCAAATAACCAAGGTGGTCATTAAGTGTTCCTTAAAGCTTTCACACTTGGCTGGACTCGCGTTCACATTCCATGGACCATTCGGTTATCTTTGTTCACATTTGATGACTCTTCAATGGATGGTGTTCACACCCAAAAAGGCTAATGAGCTCTCCACATTAATTCTAGCACTTTTGCCAAGCATCACCAATTTATGGCTCACTTATTAGCCTTGGCCGAATCTAGCCTTTGTTCCAAAGGTCTTGTTCACACCTTGTTCATTCATCTCCCATTCTTTAGCCATAAAGGTGACTATTTGGATGAAGGTGCAGCCGAACATGGACAAGCTTATTAAGTGTTAATTTTCTAGAATTTTCAAGAACATTCAAGGCTTATCTTACTTAGTTCATAAGTTATGAATTTGCCTTTTTGGCTGGATTTGTAAGGCCTATAAATTCGGCCATTTACATTGTGTAAGGGACTTTTTGGTAAAATTTTTATTGAATTTAATCTTGTGAGAATTTTCTTCTCTAAACTTTGTTTGAGACTTTGTTGGCTTATCTACCTAGTAGTGGCGTCAACCCTGTTTCGTTCAAAACTATACCAAGGTTCCTACTTTGCTAAATAGTGGGTCGAGGTTTATCTTCTTTCATCCGATCACCTTAAAAGCCTATAGGCAATTGGGTCAATACTCTCTAGTATTGGTTCGTGCTTGCCTTTGAGTTCCTTCTTTCCATTCTTTCATTTACTTTAAACCGAACCTTAATATTCATATTTTAAACCCTTCCTTTGAACCCCTTGAATAGCTTCCGCATAATTTATTTAGAAACATCCTTTTTGAACAAATCAAACGATACTTTCTCGTAGACGATCGGGTAAACTCGTATACACTCGACTCACCTCGAGGCAGATCGTATCATCTGGTATCAGAGCTACTAAAATGAGAAGATCGTGCGACGAAATTAATCCCGGGCTAGTCCAAGTGAACGCAAGTAGGATCCGGAAAAAAAGAGTATAGAAAAAAAATTTTGTATACCGAAGTTTTCTCATTTCGATTAGTTTGTTGTTATTATAAAAACAAAAATTTTCGCAGCCGAAGAAAAAAAATCTATACAAAAGTGTTTCTATTGTATTTAGTTTGCTGATATAGTACAAAAAAAAAAGTTATACAAGTTTAAAAAAATCAAAAAAAATTCAAAAAAAAGGTGTTTTATGCAATTTGATTGCTATTTGAACATCAAGCCTTGATTTGAAATAGTTCCCGATCCATCTTCTGTTCTAATCTCATACACGCCACAATTTTTACCCAATTCCCTTTTTCTTTCAGCTAACCCGTAACCCCTCATTTGCTATCCTTTGTAAAACCATTTGAAACCGATCCACAATACTAGAGATCAAGTCATACTAAGTCTGTTACAAGGTCACAAAAGGAAGATTGAGAGGTAAAAGGCACGAGCGAGTGAGAACATTTGAGTGGAGGTAAAAGCCAAACGAGTGTAAACACGAGCGGGAGTGACACCTTTTTCTTCTTCTTTCCAAGCGAAATTGTGAGGTTTGTGGTGAGGTACTTAATTTTTTTATTTTGTTTTGTGATCTAAAATTTTCTTTTCAGCAAAAAAAATCATGTCACGTGAGGAGTTTACCGAATCGGAATACCAATACTTGGTACAAGAAATGCGTAAAATGACGGAGTCCAATACTAAGAACATACACGAGAGATTAGATCATTTGGAAAAACAAGATCAAAGTGATAGAGTTTCTTCGAGTCGAAAAATGGAGAAAAGAACCCCACGGAGATATACCTTTGACTACTACTTGAAAAAAAGTTCCTATCATGATTCCTTTTCACCATCTACTTCGAGACAAAGAGATTCATACTATGACTCATATTCATCAGCGAATTCGAGAAGTGACTTCGATTGAAAGTCCTTTTCATCAAGAAATTCGAGAAGACGAGAAGCCGATTACGATTTTGATTCGTTCCAAGATGGCATTCGAATATAAAGACATACTCCTACTAGATCTTTAAAGAAAACTTACTCGGAGTATTCTTCACAAAGTTTTGATTGTGAATCATACACAAATAGTTCTTCATCTTTCGAACAAGATTTGTATTCTCATTGTTCTTTTGTACATTCTTGTAAAGAGAAAACAAAGAAAAGAAAAGAAAAAGCAAAAGAAGAAAAAGAAAAATAAATAAAAAGAAAAGAGAGGCAAGAGGCAAGTAAGAGAGAAAATGAGCGAATCTTGAGAGAACTTGAAAAAGCCTTTGAAAAGCAAAAAGAAAATGAAAAAGAAAATGAGATTGAAAAAGAGAACGAAAAGAAATTTGAGAGTGAAAAAGAAGATGAAAAGAAATTGAAACAAAAGAAACGAGTGATTCAGAAGAAAAAGAATCGAGTGAGAAAACAAGTGAGCAAGTGAGGATTATTTCTTCTAACCCACCTGTTCGATCTTCTTGTGAATTAACTTTTCAGGTTCCTAGAAGTTTGTGTGACCAATTCATCTACATTACCTTCCAAACGAGAGGTGTTTTAGGTTGTTCGAAAAAGGTAAGTTCGCGAATGACAACCACCCACTTGCGATCAAAGGTAAGGAAGGTAAGGATTCTTTGTTTATCGAATCAAAGTCACTTGATTTGGCTAATTTTTGTTCACTTACTGTTGTTAACGATTTTTATTTAAAAGGTGCCATATACAGCTTTTCTTATGACGATTACTACATGATACGACCATACCTCCCGAGTCGTCGGCTGCCAATGAAGATCCTCTCAAATTGCCCATAGGACCAATCACCCGAGCTTGAGCAAAGAGGTTCAAAGACGCAACAACAGCCTTAGTTGATAGAGTTTGGGGTGAAACCATTGCTGGACTTCTTGAAAGCTCTTGGAACAGCAAGCCAAGCAAACCATGCATACTCTTTCAAGCTCAAATCAGCTCAAATCAGCTCAACTTCAACTTAACTTAGCTCATTTCATTTTTACGTTTAATTTGCTGGAATAAAATCATTTAATTTTCTGTTAGTTAAATTAGTTAATTAGGTCTTAATAATTATTTTGTCAAAATCTGGACTTTATAACTAGGTATAATGGTGTCCTAAACTAGCTTAATTTATTAGCTAATTAATTTGTCAAGTTTAAGACCGGTTTTAAATGTGCTGCTCATTAAATGTGCCCAGCCGATTTTTGCTATTAAATTTGTCTAAGTTCCAGCAGATTTAATACATGTCTTAACCTTGCATAATTAATTTTCCTTAGCTATTACAAGTTTTAAATGTGTCTTTAGCACCCGAAATTAATGTGTCTAAATAAATTAATGTGCTGAATTAATTTGTGTGTGTAGGTGCAAAGCATGGGACGGCATTTAATCAAATTAAAGTGGCTGAATTAGTTTTCCCAAAAGCCATGATGGTTCGGTCAATGCAACAATCACCATAAGCTGATGGTTACTCTCCCCAACTTGGCTACTCAATTTTCAAAGCTGGCATTCAAGATTTTCACACCAACAACCATGCGTTCACATTGAGGGGCTGTCCATTGATTTGCTTTCACACTTTATGGCCGGCCAACTACTCAAGGAGCTCATTTAAATGCTAAGGCCATTCATCTCTTCCAAGCATCAGCTTAATTAAGCTCCCAAGTTCCAATGCCGAATTTAAATTTGCATTTCAGCTCCCAAAACATGCCATTAATTCCAGCTTCTAGAAATGTCGTCCAATGAGTTCTCCAAAGCCAAGAAGCTTCAAGGAAACGTCCTAAATAAATCTGGAATTTTCTAGCTTAATTAGGAAGAAAACAAAAGGCTATTTAGCTACCTAAAGTGCTATTCGGCTAGCCTTTGCAACAGCTATAAATAGTTTGTTTATTTCTTGTAAATGGACTTTTGGCCAAATTTTATAGAACTGAACTTTTGTTCTTGTAAGAACTTCTTCTCTAAGTCTCGTTTAAGATTTTCATTGGCTTATCTACCTAGTAGTGGCGTCAACCTCTTTCTTTACGAAACTGAACTTATAACTAGTTTTAGTGTGGCGTTCAAAACCCTTTATACCGAGGTTCCTATCTGCCTAGATAGTGGGTTGAGGTCTATTTCGTTTCAACCATCCCTTCTTAAGAACTCATAAGTTTCAGGTCGGTATTGGCTAATATCGGTTCAACTTGTTCTTAGGACCACCATTCCCATATTTCATTCCTTTTTCTGAACTAAAACCAAAATTACCAATATCCTAATTCCCTTTCCTTACCCAAACCTAAGATTACCTATCCATCCTTGAACCCAACTTACATAACCAATTTAACTTCAATCCGAATTATCTATCCCTTCTATTTCCGATGAAGCTTTCTCGAAGACGATCGGGCAATCTACATACGACTCAACTCAGGTCGAGGCGAGCTCGTATCACTACATTGGCAAATTTGTTGACAACATTGGATTAGTTTTCTCTAAGCGAATTTTGAATGTGTTTGATCAAAGTCTGTCACTTAAAAATTCTGATGTGTTTGACCATGCAAACTTTTTGAACTCATGTGTTAAATCTTCATGTTTAAATATGCCTGCTCAATTGATTTGTGATAAATCTGCTTGTTTGGAAAGTTGCATGTTCTCCAAAAATTCTTTGTTTGGCATCCATGTTAAAAGATCTTCACATGATATATGCAATTGTGTTCTTCATGAACAATCTTTGAGTTTTTTGTGAAATTTCCATGTAGTGATTTGCATTCCTGATTGATACTCTTGAAGCATAAACCTTTGCATATTGGTATGATCTATTTTGTCAATTCAACATGTGTGTTTAAACTAGTGAAATATAATTCGTGTGGTGAGTTGATTATATCTTCTTCTAATATGTTGCTTGTTGGGATTCCTAATCAAGTTCGTGTGTTCAAGCCTGGTATTTGCTACATGAATTCATTTTATGGAAACATTAAGCACTTTGCATCATGTACATTCAAATTATGTTTGCTTGATGTTCGAACTTTTGATAAGAAGGTGAAATTCAATGATTTGGGTTTCAATTTTGATTCGTTTACTAAATCACCTTGCTTGGCCACATCTGGAATTTTAGTTTCATTTCGAGAAGGTAAGACCAACCTATGTTTTTGGAATTGAATCAAATTTCCATGGTAACTTTCCTTTTCCATTTAAGTCCATAGTTTTCGTTAATACTAACCATTCTCATTTTTGTGAATTCCACCCCTCGAGGAGCATGACATGTCATGGTGCATCACCACCAATTCAAATTTATCGAAATAATAGGTTTGTCTTACGTTATCTATCCAAAGAGAGAAGATTCATTTTGACCGAGAAAGGTAAACCCAATCCTCAATTGTCTTCTCTTCATATTCATCAAGGTAAGTCATCTGAAAAGTTTCAAATATCTTTGCTCAATTCGATTGAAGTTAAAAATTCCATTGATTTGTTGTTTGGAAATTATTTATACTTTGATGTGATGGATTTTTCTTTTGGCATTGTAATGATGTGATTATTATGTTGGAATTTGGAGACAACCCTCATGTTGTTCAAAAACGAAAGAAAGAGTTAGCATACCGTGCATGAGCAAGACAAGGGATCAAATGAGTTGCTATATTCGATTAAAGAAATTAAAATGTTTTGGATGAGGAATAATGTGTTTAAGCGCCTGCCATCATTTACAACCAATTATCCCTTGATCCAACTTAGTTTTCATGTTTGCAATGATGGTCTAATGAAACTCTTTGATAAATTTACGTATGCTTGCTTTGTCCAATTGAGATTTTTGGCATTTGTTCGATTGAATGAATTTTTTATAAACTATCGAACACATTTGAATTTGACTCCTTTGAGTTTCTTTTTACCGGCTGTGGTAAGAATTTTTCAGGTTTGTGTGACATCTAATACGAGCACGCCCCGCGAACTTTATCGAGCAAGTCTGTCAAGCCGAGCAATGACATGTTGGCAAACTGATCCCAGCTCGTTTCCAGCTCCACGAGCTCCATCCAACTCAAATCCAGCTTATTCGAGCTCAATCCATCTTGCCTGAGCTAAACCGAGGTCACTCCTAGCTCACTTTCAACTCACGAGCTAAACCTTAGCTCAACTTTAGCTTAGGAGTTTAGCCTCAGCTCAACTTTAGCTCACGAGCTAAAGCTTAGCTCATTTTAGTTTAAACTCGGTTTTGTCTTTAATGCATTAAATAAAAATTTGCACATATTTATTTAAGCACTAAACTTGTCTTATATTAATATTTGTTATTAATATGTCATAGTCATTACATAAATTGATTATGTTCACATAGCTGAATTAATGCATGACATTAATGTGTTCACAAACATGCTTAATTTATGAGTGTTCATGAGATATCTTAATGACTTGTTTATTTCATGTAGGTACATCCCTTTGGACGGTACAATGTATAGATGAAGAAACATCTCTTTTGGACATTCCACACTCATGAATGAAGAAGTATTAAATGCTGGTGCATGTACGGCTAGATGCAAGGTTTCTACAAATTCATGCATGTGTCGAATGCATGTATGGACATTAAAGGCTAGTCCATGAATGGATCAAATGCATGGGATGATAGAATGCATGAATGGCTTAAGTGCTTGTATGGTGGCTGTCTCCTAACTTTCCAAGGCACTTATTCGGCCAAGAAGTAGCTGTTCACACTTTGAATTGACCTATAAGCTACTACACATGCATGGATGGGTTCAAGAACGTCCAAAGGAAGGAATTAACTTAATAATTCAACACATTGATTGAATTAAGTGTATGCACAAAGGGGAGAACGAATTTACTAGGTTCATGCTGCCATTTATAAACCTACATGCTATTAAAGAGTTCAATTATGAAGATACATGTTCCATACAAGTGCATGAACATCCCAAGGAGATGAATGCAACCTTTGGTGAACATACAAGTCACTTGAAGCCTTTCCTTATGATTAAGCATTCATGCACACACTTAGGGGGAAGAAAGTGTCCATTCAACTAGTTCATGAATCTGCCGAATTTATGAACTATTTTAATACATTAGTATGAACATTTTTATTATTGTGTGAACACCTAGATGCCGAATTTGAATGGTCATCTATGTGCGTATAAATATTTGTTTTTCTTTCAATTGTAAGGAACTTTTTGCCAAAATTTTTATTAGAATTTTCTTCTCTAAACTTTGTTTGAGACTTTGTTGACTTATCTACCTAGTAGTGGCGTCAACCCTGTTTCGTTCACCCTTACGCCGAGGTTCCTACTTTGCTAAGTAGCGGGTCGAGGTTTATCATTTTCGTCCTCCACCTTGAAAGTCTATAAGTGATTGGGTCAATACTCTCTAGTATTGGTTCGTGCTTGCTTTTGAGTTCCTTCTTTCCATTCTTTCTTTTACTTTAAATCAAACCTTAATATTCATATTTTAAACCCTTCATTTGAACCCCTTGAATAGCTTCCGCATAATTTATTTAGAAACATCCTTTTTGAACAAACCGAATGATACTTTCTCGTAGACGATCGAGTAAACTCGCATACGACTCAACTCTCCCCGAGGCAGTTCGTATCAACATCTTCCATCCCATTTGATCGAGGAAAACCATGCATGAGTCAAAGTTCTCCCATGGACAAATAGCTCGACTTGAGGACAAGTCGCCTAAAAGAGGGGGGGATGATACAAGCACGCCCCGCGAACCTTATTGAACAAGTCTGTCAAGCCGAGCATTGACATGTTGGCAAGCTAATCCCAGCTCGTTTCCAGCTCCACGAGCTCTGTCCAGCTCAAATCCAGCTTATTTAAGCTCAATCCAACTTGCCTGAGCTAAACCGAGCTCACTCCTAGCTCATATTCAGCTCATGAGCTAAACCTTAGCTCAACTTCAGCTTAGGAGTTTAATCTCAGCTCAACTTTAGCTCACGAGCTAAAGCTTAGCTCATTTTAGTTTAAACTTAGTTTTGTCTTTAATGCATTAAAAAAAATTTGCACATATTTATTTAAGCATTAAACTTGTCTTATATTAATATTTGTTATTAATATGTCATAGTCATTACATAAATTGATTATGTTCATATAGCCGAATTAATGCATGACATTAATGTGATCACATCATGCCGAACTTATGAGTGTTCATGAGATGCCTTAATGACTTGTTTATTTCATGTAGGTACATCCCTTTGGACGGCACATGCATGAAAGGAATTAATGCAAGGTGCATGCATAGAAAGGTTCAATGGACGGCAATCAAGAGGCATATGCATGTTCATGATGGTCATTCATGTATTTGAAGATTCATGAATCAAATTAATGATGGAACATGCATTGGACGGTTCATGTATTATTGATCATGTGTTCACACCTTGTGTTCACACCATGATGACCATTCGGTTGGACGTTCACACACAAGAGTCTACTCAAGCTCCTTGTTCACACCAAGTTTGACTCTTCATGAAGCCTCATTTAATTAAGCCACTCATGGTGAAACAACATGAATTAAAGGCTCCATTAAAGGAGTTAGCCGAATTTAGCCATGCATGCATGAAGAACATTTATCCAAGAACATCATTGGACATTTTTCTAGAAGTTTCATGTTTAAATTAGGTGTAAAGCTTGGGACGCATGGTGTATGGATGAAACAATGTTGGTGTGCTGCCCATTTGTGTTCCCCAAGTGAATGGTCATGGTTCTCCAAATAACCAAGGTGGTCATTAAGTGTTCCTTAAAGCTTTCACACTTGACTGGACTCGCGTTCACATTCCATGGACCATTCGGTTATCTTTGTTCACATTTGATGACTCTTCAATGGATGGTGTTCACACCCAAAAAGGCTAATGAGCTCTCCACATCAATTCCAGCACTTTTAGCCAAGCATCACCAATTTATGGCTCACTTATTAGCCTTGGTCGAATCTAGCCTTTGCTCCAAAGGTCTTGTTCACACCTTGTTCATTCATCTCCCATTCTTTAGCCATAAAGGTGACTATTTGGATGAAGGTGCAGCCGAACATGGACAAGCTTATTAAGTGTTAATTTTCTAGAATTTTTAAGAACATTCAAGGCTTATCTTACTTAGTTCATAAGTTATGAATTTGCCTTTTCGGCTGGATTTGTAAGGCCTATAAATTCGGCCATTTACATTGTGTAAGGGGCTTTTTGGAAAAAATTTTATTGAATTTAATCTTGTGCGAATTTTCTTCTCTAAACTTTGTTTGAGACTTTGTTGGCTTATCTACCTAGTAGTGGCGTCAACCCTGTTTCGTTCAAAACTATACCAAGGTTCCTACTTTGCTAAGTAGTGGGTCGAGGTTTATCTTCTTTCATCCGATCACCTTAAAAGCCTATAGGCAATTGGGTCAATACTCTCTAGTATGGGTTCGTGCTTGCTTTTGAGTTCCTTCTTTCCATTCTTTCATTTACTTTAAACCGAACCTTAATATTCATATTTTAAACCCTTCCTTTGAACCCCTTGAATAGCTTCCGCATAATTTATTTAGAAACATCCTTTTTGAACAAATCGAACGATACTTTCTCGTAGACGATCGGGCAAACTCGCATACGACTCGACTCACCCCGAGGCGGATCGTATCAATTTTTATTGAATTTAATCTTGTGAGAATTTTCTTTTCTAAACTTTATTTGAGACTTTGTTGACTTATCTACCTAGTAGTGGCGTCAACCCTGTTTCTTTCAAGCCTATACCAAGGTTCCTATCTTCATAGATAGTGGATCGCGGCTTTATCGTTTTAACCATCCACCTTAAAGAAACCATAAGTTTAGGGTCATCACTTTTTAGTGTCGGTTCTACTTGTTCTTAAGCTACCCAATTCCATACCCTACGACCACCCTTGTCAAACATTAGCAACCAAAACCACTCCATCCTTTATCGCCTAAGCCTTAAAGTTACGAACGGAACTTCTCGTTAAGACGATCGGGCAACTCAGCATACGACTCGACTCTTCCCGAGACGGATCGTATCAGATGCCGTGGTACCTCATTGTCCATTCAAATTGATCGAAGTAAAAGGCTTGTTTTACATTACCTTTCCGAGGAAAGAAGATTTGTTTTGATTGAAAAAGATAAAACTGTTCATGAGATTTCTTCTTCTAAAGGCTAAGGAGCTGAAAACGAACTGGGATCAGCTTGCCAACATGTCAATGCTCAGCTTGACAGACTTGTTCGATGAAGTTCGCGAGGCGTGCTCGTATCAGCATCTCATGCTTCTCGAAGGGTGGAATTTACAAAAATGAGAGGGGTTAGTATTAACGAAAACAATAGGCTTAAATGAATAAAATAAATCATAATTAGAATTGAATTCAAGTCCCATATCATAAGTCGACCTTACCTTGTCAAAATGAAACAAATATTTCAAATGTAGCCAAGCAAAATGATTAAGGTTCAAAACAACATTGAAACCAAAGTCATTAAGTTTCATTGCCTTAATTAAAGTACGAATATCAAACAAACTTAAATAAGATGCACAACAAGCAAGTTGCTTGAAGCTTCTATAAAACAAATCAAAGTAACAAATACCAGGTTTGAACACACGAATTTGATCATTCGTTCCAACATGCAACATATTTTGAGTAATTTCCAATGTCCACAACATGTTAGAAAATGATGTAATCAACTCACTACATGACTGAAATTCCACTCGAGCAATCAAAGAAGTGGTAAACATACAACTTTTCAAAGATTCAAATCTATCACAAACCAAAAGAACAGGCATGTTTAAATAGACATATTTAACACATGAGTTCAAAGAGTTTATATAACCAAAATTTGTATGTGCAAAGCTTTTATCAAACACATCTAAAATTCGATTAGGGTCAGCCAATCCAATAGAAGGATCAAACGTGTCACAAGATAGAATTTTCATGGCATTTTTCTAAGCAGGGTCATCAAGAGATGAACAAGGACTAATCAAATCAAATGATGGAGGCATGTCAGAAATTGACCCATCAAAATCTTTATGAGCAATTTTAAAATTGGACAACCTTGATTCGATAAACATGGATTCCTTACCTTTTTACCTTCAATCACAAGTGGGTGGTCATTATTTGCATACCTACCTTTCTCGAATAACCAAAAACATCTCTTGTTTGGAAGGTAGTGAAGCTGGAATTGGTTGTACAAGACTTTAGGAACCTGAAAAGTTACATCACAAGAAGATTGAATAGGTGGGTTAGTGGAAACAATCCTTGCTTGCTCACTTTCTTTTTCACTTGATTCATTTTTCTCGAGATCTCTTGTTTTTTTTCCTCAATCTCTTTTTCCACTTGTTGTTCTTGTTCAACTTCTTTTTCTCTCTCAAACTCTTTTTCATTCTCTTTTTCAATCTCATTTTCACTCTCTTTTTGTTCTTTTTCTTTTTATCGGCTTTTTCAATAACTTTCTCAAGCTCTTTCAAGAATCTCTCATTTTCTCTCTTACTATCCTCTTGCCTCTCTTTTATTTCTTTTTCTTTTTCTTCTTTTGCTTTTCTCGTTTTCTTTTTACAAGAAGATACAAAAGAATCATGAAAACAATAATTTTGTTCAAAATTATTTGCATAAGACTCTTGATCAATGCTTCGTGAAAAATACTCCGAGTAAGATGTCTTTGAAGATCGAAAAGAGGTATGTCTATCTCTTTGAATGTCATCTTGGACGGGTTCAAAATCGAGGTCAGACTCTTGTCGTCTTGAATTCATTGATGAAAAGAAATCTCGATTGAAATCTCTTGGTCTTGAAGCCGATGACGAATAGGAATCACAATGGAAATCTTTTCTCCAATGATCATTGAATGTATGTCTTTGTGATATTCTTGATTCCACTTTCTGACTTGAAGATATTCGTTCCCGTTGGTCTCTTTTCTTCACATAGTCTAATCTCTCGTGCAATATATCAAATTTAGAATTCACCATTCTTCGCATTTCTTGCACCAAATATTGGAACTCTGATTCAGTAAATTCTTCGCAAGACATGATGTTATTATTGGAAAGAAAATTTGTTAGACAAAACCAAAAGTAAATTCCTCACAACAAAATCTTACTATTCACTCAAAAAGGAAAATTGATGGGTTTCACTCACGCTCGTGTTTTCACTCTTTACAGGCTTTTTCTTCACTCGAATATTCTCACATGCTCGTGCCTTTTACCACTCAATCTTTCTCTCATAATTTCATATTTGGACTCGCCAAGGCCTTATCGTAGGCTTAGGGGTCAGTTTCAAATGGTTTAATAAAGGATTATGATGAGGGATTAAGGGTTGGCAGGAGGAAGATGGAAATGGTTTTGAAGTGTGGCATTGGGGTAGGGATGAATGGTAAAAAATGAATGTACCTGATCGGGATGTCAAGAAAAGTATCAGTACAAAGAGAATAAAATTTACCACGCTTTTTTTTTAATTTTTTTGATTTTTTTGAATTTTTTCTTATGAACTAACTTCTGGTGATGCTACGAGTGCCAGTACTCCTCGTTTTAGTAGCTCTAATACCAAATGATACAATCTTCCTCTGGGTGAGTCGAGTCGTATGCGAGTTTTCCCGATTGATGCGATCGTGCCCCATGGTTCAGCTAATTTGAGCAAGGATTCTATGGTGCTACCACAAGGTCCTGTCACTCGAGCTCGAGCCAAGAAGTTTAAAGAGTCTATCACAGCTTTTGTAGCTCAACTTTGGAATGAAACGCTATTAGGACACTCTGAGAAAGCTGATTCCAGCTCCTTGAACTCACCATGCAACTACCTGCAAGTCCATTTCACTCATCGAGCTCACCACCACTCACTTCCAGGTTCCCCAACTCGGATCCACTCACTACCACTCATGAGTCCAAGTCCATTCAGCTTTTAGTTCATGAGTTGAATTATAGCTCATGAAGACTACATTGACTTCATTTGATTGCTATTAAATTTTTATTTAATAAGTTCATTAATTAGTTAATTAATAAACCACATATTAAATTTAGTTCACATTAGTTTTATTAAATATGTCTTAAAAGTGTTTATTGATGTTAATTAAATTATCATAACCAAATTTAGTGTTTACATTTGTGTTCACATTAGCTTGAATTAATTCTGTTCACATTTTCTCGTAGAAACTCAATGGACACATGGAGCATGAAGCAACATGTCTTTTTGGAGGTGCATGGACGGTTAAGGGCTTTGAATCTCTTAGGTGCATGTTCGACTAAGTACATGTATGGCCACATTCAATGTGTTCAAGGTTCATGAATGTTTCCATTCATGTATGGTGTGCTACTCCTTCATTTTTCCAAGTGACTATTCAGCTAAAAGGAGGCTTCCCATTACTTTATACATGTGGCCGAACATCTCCCTCCATGTGTAACACCCCAAACCCGGCCCAGACGTTATGACCGGATCCGACATGCCACATCGAAGCGTTCAAAACATTTTATATTGTTGATCCAGAAAAACTTACTTAGTGTTTTAAAAGATAATTTCATTATAGGTTAAAGTGTATGGAAGCTGTGCACCAGGTAGGAAACCGGAAAAGAGGTGGTGAGTCCATTGGACTGCTTAAGTACCAAGCTCCCTTCGGATCCAATCCTAGACATGTATACCGCCATTGCCACACCTTAACGTCTTGGATATTTCTAGGAAACCGATTTGATTATGTCATTTTTAGGAAAAGTGATTAATTTTGGAAAATACTTTCATTGCGGAAGCTTTGCTTGTTGTCATGTTATTTTGAAATCAATTGTTGTTTTTGAAAACACGCCCTAAAGCTATCCAATTTCAACAGTTAAAATAAGTAATACCTATCTTAGTAATACATATTAAAACCATCAAAAATAATTAAGCGGCCTTATTACATTTAAAAAAACCCAAAACTTCAAATGTAAATAAAAGGATGTCCAGTTCACCAAAAGAAAATCAAACTTTCAGAACGGGTGGCCACTCTGAATTCCCTCACGACTTCAAGCCCCTATGGTTGGGGATTTCTGTGTGGATGAAAATAAAAGGGTGAGTTTGGGGAAACTCGGTGTGTAAGGAAAACCCATTCAAAACCCAAGTCACTCAAGCCTATTGGGCTAAGCCCATTCAGTAATGATGGTCTTGGACCGAGCCCTTTTGAGATTACAATAAACCGGGCCTTAGCCCTTATTCAGATAACAATATGGCCTATAGGCCCATTTCAAAATACATGCAACATCAATAACATATGCAAGCCCATTTAGGAGACTACTCAACCCACCAACCACTACACTCCACCCGTACCCTACACTCCATGTGGGAATAGCTCAACCCACCCAAATTTAACACTCCACAGATTGCACCTTGCTACTCGATTAACGATAAATTGAGGCAAAGCCTCCAAGACGTGGACAAGCCACTTTCAATACTTCCTCTGTCAATATCGCAATCCCATGCATCAGATAATAACAACATGGCATGCAGTAAATAACAACAGTCAAACATGCATTTAGGTCAATTTAACCCTAGGGGTATTTTGGTAATTTATCTACTAGGGGTAAAATTGGGCACAAAGTCCTCCATGAGCTTCCTTCAATATTGTTTGCCTCAAATCAGAGTCCTTTGAAACACAAATTCTTCCTCGGAAACACAGAACTCCTTCGCCATTTAACCCAAACTCAGAAGTTTCCCCTTCCTTAATTTGTTGAAAACGAGCGACCAAAGACACATCGTTCAACTGTTTTTCCTTAATTTGATCCACCCAGGTTGGCCTCACTTGCAACTCAGTCAACAGACTTCCATCATCATACAGACTCTGACGAGCAAATATTGCTCTCAGATCAGATACAGCTCTACAACTTAGAGCATCGGCTACCACATTAGCCTTGCCTGGTGATACTCGATCAAATAGTCATAATCCTTAAGCAACTCAATCCATCTCCTTTGCCTAAAGTCCAGCTCCTTCTGAGTCAACAAATACTTAAGACCCTTGTGGTCTGTGTATATAATACACCTCTCCCCGAACAAGTAATGTCTCCAAATCTTAAGTGCAAATATCACTTCCGCCAACTCCAAATCATGAGTAAGATAGTTCCCTTCGTGAGGTTTAAGCTTCCTGCATTAACACGCAGCCCAAGCCTACATGTAATGCGTCACTGTACATAGTAAAATCCTTCCCAGACTCTGGCTGAATTAACACAGGTGCTTCAGTCAAAACTTTCTTCAACTTCTCAAAAGCCTCCTGCTGAGTCTCAGTCCATACAAACGGTACCCCTTTCCTTATGAGTTTTGTCAAAGGTGCTGCCATCACAGAAAAACCTTCCACAAACCTTCTGTAGTATCCTGCCAACCCTAGGAAACTTTGAATTTCCGACACCGTCCTAGGCGGCTTCCACCCCAAAATCGCTTTAATTTTCTGAGGGTTTACCTTAATCCCCTCAGCAGAGACCACATGTCCTAAGAAGGTTACCTCCCTCAACCAAAATTCACACTTGCTGAACTTCGCAAAGAGTTCCTTCTCCCTTAACACTTGCAGCACTATACGGAGATGCTCATCATGTTTCGCTTCAGTTTCAGAACATACCAGGATATCGTTAATAAAGACGACTACGAACTGATCAAAAAATGGTTGGAACACACGATTCATCAGATCCATAAATGCTGCAGGAGCGTTCGTCAGTCCAAATGGTATAACAAGAAACTCGAAATGACCATACCGAGTCCTGAATGTCGTCTTATGGATATCTACCTCCTTGACCTTTAACTGATGATATCTAGATCAAAGGTCAATCTTGGAGAATACAGAAGGTCCTCTAAGCTGGTCGAACAGATCGTCAATCCTTGGCAGTGGATACTTATTTTTAATCGTCAGTTTGTTCAACTGGAGATAATCAATGCACATCCGCATCGTACCATCCTTCTTTTTCACGAATAGCACCGGTGCTCCCCATGGAGACACGCTTGGCCTAAATGAAGCCCCTATCCAACAATTCTTGAATTTGAGCCTTTAACTCCACTAACTCCTTCAGTGCCATCCTATACGGTGCGATGGACACGGGCACCGTTCTAGGCAACAAATCTATTCCAAACTCAATTTCTTGGTTCGGAGGCAATCCTGGAAGCTCCTCTAGAAAAACATCTTGGAACTCCTTTACAGTCCTAACCTTATCCACTGTCAGTCCCTCCTCTTCTGACTAACTTACAAATGCCAAATAGGCCGCACAACCTTTCTGAATCCACTTTTCAGCTCTTAAAGCCGACACCACATTGGACAAATAATCTATCACCATAACCTCATTATCCTTTGTGGTCCTTAACACTATTCGTTTAGCAGCACAATCCAGAGTCGCCTTATGCTTAACAAGCCAGTCCATTCCCAAAATGAGATCAAACTCTCTGAACGGTAACTCCATCAGATCCACAGGGAAAATTCTACCTTGAGTTTCTAAGGGTACATCCCTATACAGTTTGTCTACCCTAACTGAGTGACCCAAAGGACTTAGTACAGATGCCCCACTCACAGTCTCTTCAGAACAGTCCAAGTTGTCCATAATTCGTTCTGTGGCCTCCAACCAATATTCCGCCACATTCGGGGCTATACCAGACACGCCCCTAAAATCTCCGCTCCGTTAACCTGAAGTCTTTTAGAAATAGATCCCCGAACTCCATTGCCTGTACGTGCCCCGACAACCCTTTCCAGAACACGAAGCATTGCCTGTAATAGGGCATCATCCCCGGCACCGCAATCATGAGACTCTACCTCTGTTTTTAGTGGTACCGGTGCATCCACTGCCGGCATATGTCTCGAAGACGAAGATCTCGCTCGAGCACTTTCTCGGCTCCGTCCACGGCCTCTTGTACTCATATCGTATTATCTTGATTATGAATTTTTATGCATCAATTAATATTCCAGTGTTTATTACAGATGTTTTATGAATCGAATGAGAGTTTAGAGTTTGTTTTCGCAGAATCAAGTCTAGCTACAATTTCGATCTCTTATCGATTTTCCTATGGTTTCGGATCATCCTATCTAGAGTATCCTAGCAGATTTGATGCAGATAGATAAGTCAAAAAAATATTCAGAAGAGTTCAGAGTAATACTTACAGACTTGAGCCGGAGATTCGGAATGCCAACTTCTAAGGATCTAAATTTTGAAAATCGAGTTTTCCGCATTCTTTATAAAATTTTCGTTTTCAAAAATCTTTGTTTTTGTAAACCCATTCCACAACTGAGTTGTTACAACCTAGACTCTGATACCACTAAATGTAACACCCCAAACTCGGCCCAGATGTTATGACCGGATCCGACATGCCACATCAAGGCGTTCAAAACATTTTATATTGTTGATCCAGAAAAACTTACTTAGTGTTTTAAAAGATAATTTCATTATAGGTTAAAGTGAATGGAAGCTGTGCACCAGGTAGGAAACCGGAAAAGAGGTGGTGAGTCCATCAGACTGCTTAAGTACCAAGCTCCCTTCGTGATGTGATCCGGCCTGGGTAGATGAGTCGAATTCACGTAATTGCCCGATCGTAGTTCGAGAGAGTCGTTCGTGTCTCGAATTTTAGTAATAAAAGTAAAATAATGGATTAGAATAAGTGGAAGATTTCAAGAAGGGTAAGTTTAGTAATAGGTTCGGTTATGTGTAGCAAAGATGGGTGATGGATAAATGGGTCGGTTTGGTATAACAAGAAAATAATTCGAAAGATGGGAATGGAAAACGAACTCAACGTCAGGAATGATTCAACACTAAGAAGTGTCACCCCGGTTCCTATATTGTTAAGGTGAAGTATGGATAGATGGATAGGAGAACGCCACACCAAGATTGGTGATAAGTTCAAACAAGACGATTGACGCCACTAGCACAAGCCAGATAAGTCTTTCGAAACTTGTACGAGATATGAGAGGAAGCAACCTCACAAGAACAAATGTTCATTAACAAATTTGGCAAAAGTCCCTTTACAATGAAATGTGCAAACTATTTATAGGCTAACAAGTAGTAGTCGAATGGACAAACTAATAGCTTTAAAGACTAAATAAATTCAGCTATGAATGTACTAGAATAATCTAGAACAAGTCTTTAATTAGCTAGGACTAAATTCGGCTGATGGGAACTCCATTGGACAGCTTCATGTGTAAGCAAAGCATCTTGGATGAATGTGATGTCTTGGGAACTCAATAGCTTGCCTAAATTCGGCCATGGGATGAATGAATCATTCAAAAAGTGTCTCTTGGCCGAATAGACACCTAGGGAAGTAAATTGGACAGCAAACAATTCATGTATTTCACCTACATACATTCGGCCATGCATGAACTAGAAGGGAACTTGAATCTGGCCGTACATGAACATGAAATAAATGCCTTCATTCATGCATGTGTGCCGTCCAAAGTGAATGTATCTTCTTAATCCACATGCATGTAATTAACCTCCCATGTATATGAACTTAATTCCCTCCAAGCATTGAACCAGGCCGTGCATGAATCTTCCCATTCATTGAACTTTCTCGTTCATGTATCTCTTCATGAATGTACCTTCCACATTCGGCTAACCTACATGAATTAACACACAATTAATTAAAATATAACTATTCATAAAAATCATAATTAATAATTAAACAATTTAATGAAATTAACTAAATTCAAACATAATAATTATAAGTCAACTAATGAAGTAAATTCAGCTAGCTCAAAAATAGTCAAAACACTTAATGAGTTGAAATTGAGCTAGGGGTTTCAGCATGAGCTGTAGCAAACTTAATTATAAACTAAATTAAGACTTAGTTTATTGAAAGGAAGAAAGAAGGAGCTGAAAGTAAGCTCGGTTGAGCTCAAACGAGCTGAAACGAGCTCAAATGAGCTGAGTTGAGCTGGACGGAGCTCGAGGAGCTGGAAATGAGCTAGAATCAGCTTGCCAACAATGCACGGGTCCTTTAGATAGTTACTTCAAGCTGATTTTGTGAGCATTGGCCCTTGTTTCGAACCAAGGTTTTGCATTAGAAGCTAAAATAGCTTCTAGGAAATGTTTAGCATGAGCTTGAGTTATAAGTCCTTTAGGCAGCTCGTTTAGATCTTGGTTTGCACTCGAAGATGCCCCGGGCGTGCTCACATCACTTCAGATCCAATCCTAGACATGCATACCGCCATTGCCACACCTTAACGTCATGGATATTTCTAGGAAACCGATTTGATTATATCATTTTTAGGAAAAGTGATTAATTTTGGAAAATACTTTCATTGCGGAAGCTTTGCTTGTTGTAGTGTTATTTTGAAATCAATTATTGTTTTTGAAAACGCGCCCTAAAGCTATCTAATTTCAACAGTTAAAATAAGTAATACCTATCTTAGTAATACATATTAAAACCATCAAAAATAATTAAGCGGCCTTATTACATTTAAAAAAACCCAAAACTTCAAACGTAAATAAAAGGATGTCCAGTTCACGAGAAGAAAATCAAACTTTCGAGCGGGTGGCCACTCAAATTCCCTCACGACTCCAAGCCCACTATGGTTGGGGATTTCTGCATGGATGAAAATAAAAGGGTGAGTTTGGGGAAACTCGGTGTGTAAGGAAAACCCATTCAAAGCCCAAGTCACTCAAGCCTATTGGGCCTAAGCCCATTCAGTAATGATGGTCTTGGACGAGCCCTTTTGATTACAATAAAGCTGGGTCTTAGCCCTTATTCAGATAACAGTATGGCCCATAGGCCCATTTCAAAATACATGCAACATCAATAACATATGCAAGCCCATTTGGGGAGACTACTCAACCCACCAACCACTACACTCCATCTGTACCAACCCTACACTCCATGTGGGGAATAGCTCAACCCACCCAGCCCAACACTCCACAGTTGCAGCCTTGCTGCTCAGTTAACAGTAAATTGAGGCAAAGCCTCCAGTACGTGGACAAGCCACTTTCAGTACTTCCTCTGTCAATATCCCAATCCCATGCATCAGATAATAACAACATGGCATGCAGTAAATAACAACAGTCAAACATGCATTTAGGTCAATTTAACCCTAGGGGTATTTTGGTAATTTACCTACTAGGGGTAAAACTGTAAATTTTCCACTTTTAAAGGTATTTCAGCAATTTATCTATTTTAGGGTTTTTCATGCATATTCCTACTTTTCACGTACTAATAGAATCACGTACCGAGGGTTCTTACCGAATTGGGCCCGTTGGCCCATCATTCCAATTTTGGCCCATTAAGCCCAAAAATATCGAGGGCACAGAAATCATGCACTTTGCAGTCCAAATTTTGTAGCTTACCAAAAACATTAATCGATTTACCTCACGAGCATTCGCACACTCGCAAATCTACAAAATACAGATTTTCGGCATTTCGGCTTTTCGACTTTTGCCGATCCAGACTAAGAAAGAGGGTGTTAGTTACACACCTATTTGCGACGATATGCTGACGAGATCCACACACGAATTGCCCACAATTGGATTACTAACACATTAATCTAACTATCCAAATACGAACTACGTATTAACCCCTTACAATATTCGGCCAACCACACCTACAGATCATAGTAAGCTTATAAGAAATCAATAAGCAACTCATTAACAAATTTTTGTCAATGTTTACCACATAATCATAATCTCACTACAAGCTGTCTTCCTGAACAACAGTCACTAAATCATTTATAACTGGAGCTATGAAACTCCAAATCAAGTGCCGTTAATTTTACCTGAAAATAGACTCATATATCTTCTATCCATAAAATTTTCAGATTTTTTGGTTTAGCCAATCAATACCAGATTTTTCTTAAAGTTTCCCATGTTTCACTATTTGACTAATCTGACCACTCTTCATTATGAATCAAATTCTCATTGTACAGAATTCAAAATATGTTCTCGTTTATTTCATTTGAAAATAGACTCATTAATCTTTAATTACATAATTTATTCAGCTTCTAACTCATCTCCCACAATTTATGGTGATTTTCCAAATTCACGTTCTCTTTGTTGTCCCAAGCGATTTATTACCAAATCACTTTTTCACACATAACTTGCATGCATTTTTTTTTTAAACATGTATATCACCAATCAATCATCACATATCTATGATTTTACTTAAGTATAATATCTATTTCATCATTTTAAAGTACAACATATTAGCCGATTTTTCCCCTTAGCATCTAAGCACATGCATGCTCATTTGTTTGGCTCAACTTCACATATCTTCCATTTTTCATCAAAAGAACATGAAACAACAACCTTTCCTTCATTTTAATTCATGACCAAATGCTCACAACACAACCAAAAACCAAAATATGCTTCAAGAGTTAAGGTAGAATCAAGAAGAACTCATGAACATCAAGATAGAAGCAAACTACCATGAACTTACCTTCAATTTTCTTCCCCAAGTGACCGAACATTCAAGAGCTTTCTCCTCTCCTTTCTCTTCTCTAACTTTAGGCTATGATGAACAAAGATGGACAAAACTTTGTTCTTTTCACCCCTTTTTCTTTTAATAAAATTTCATATTTCATCCATTTAATTCTTTAATACAAAAGACATGAAATGCCCATCATGGAACATTTACCTAAACCATTATCATGGAACATTTACCTAACCCATTATCATGGAATATTTACCTAATCCATTATCATGGAACATTTACCTAACCCATTATCAATTTGTACCATGAATTATGGATATCAAGTGCTCATATTGTCTACAACAACATCATGGCTGGCCATTTCATGTAAAATGGGAGGTTTGTCATGCAAATCCTCCTATTTTGCACTCCTATTTATTTGGCCACTTCAATTTAGCCTATAGCATTTTCAAACATTTTCACATAGGTTCTATTTCATAATTTCACCCCCTTTTTCTTATGGAACGAAAATTAACTAAAATTGACGGGTTCTATCTTAAGCTTGGGCCTTCTAGAGGCCCACAAACATAATTAAACCTATTCCAACATTCACAGAATTCCTAAAAATTGGGGCGTTACACCATGAACCTTAAAATCCTGTACACATTATGTTCACATGGCATGGCCTTTCAATTCAAAGTGTTCACACTTATGGACTCTTCAAGAATCGGCATTGACACTTAATTTGGCTCATGAAGTCTCCTCAATTAATTCCCAACTTTTCACCAAACAACATGAATTGATTGCCTCAATTACTCAAGTTGGCCGAACCTAGCTAATGTCTAAGGGAGTCTCTCATTCATGATTCATTTCCTTAAGCATGAAGAATCTTCAAGACATCTCCACCATAGCCGAATCTGGTCATGAACATCAAAGGACTTCTTTTTAGAATTTTCAAGATGCATTCATGAGACTTTTACTTAATTATTAAGTATGTAAAGTGTCCATTCGGTTAGCTAGTCTTTAGGCTATAAATACTTGTTATTTTCCTTTGTAAAAAAAAACTTTTGGACTTTGTTAATGTTATGCTGCCAAAATTGTGAGGCAAAACTAATACGATCCGGCTCGGAAGAGTCGAGTCATATTAGTGTGCCCGATCGTCAACAAGAAGTTACGTTGGGTTTAATTGAAAAGGTCGAATGAAGGAAGGAAGGATATTGGTTTTGGGTTCGGATTAGAATAGGTAAGAAGAATTTCAAAGTTCGGGTTTGGAGTCCGAATAGGTATGGATGAAGGAATTGTTTCAATTAGGTAAGGGGGAATTGAAGAAATGGAATAGTCGGTTTAGGTACAATTGGTAAATGGAGAAATGGGGTTGAACAAAAAGTGCAAACAAAAACCAATATCGATTTGGTATCGACCAGTTGTTTATAAGCTCTTTTAGTTCTGTCTGGAATTGGTAAATAAAAACCTCGACCTACTATCTAACAAGATAGGAACCTCGGTATGTTTGAACGCCACACTACGAGTAGTGATAAGTTCGGTTTCGACAAAGAACAACAGTTGACACACTAGACGCTAGGAAGCCAATCGAATCTTTGAACGAAATTTGAGAAAAAGTTTTGCCTAACAAATTCTGCAGCATAACATCAACAAAGTCCAAAAGTTTTTTTTACAAAGGAAAATAGCAAGTATTTATAGCCTAAAGACTAGCTAACCGAATGGACACTTTACATACTTAATAATTAAGTAAAATTCTCATGAATGCATCTTGAAAATTCTAAAAAGAAGTCCTTTGATGTTCATAACCAGAAATAAGAAGTATTTATAGGCCTAAAGTCTAGGTAGCCGAATGGCTTTTCATGCTTACAAATTAAGTAAAAGAAAATTCTAGAAAATTAATCCTTAATGTGCATGACTAGATTCTGCTATGGAACATGAATTGTGAATGCTTCATGTTTAAGAAATGACAAGTGAATGAATGAAGCTCCAAGGGACACTTGCTAGGTTCGGCCTCCCTTGTTTAATGAAGCAATTAAGTGGCAACCTTTAGCCAAAAATCATGAATTAAATGGTGTAACTCCAAGGGCCAAAATAGGTGTGAATCTTTGTAACTTTGAAGAGTCCATAGGTGTGAACATGGTGAACCAAAAGACTTGTTGTGTGAACACAATGTGAGCGGAATGTAGAGGTTCATGGAGGAAGTCATTCGGCCAACCATCTCATGCATGTATTATGTCCCTTTGACCGAATAGTCACTTGTGTAGATGAAGAGGTAGCATAACATTCATGGCTCTTGGTCATTCATGAACCTTTGGAATTAATGTACCTTGCCATTCATGCATTCCATCGATTCATGCATCTTGAGTGTCCATGCACCTTAGCCGTCCATGCACCCTCCAAAAGACATGTTGCTTCAAGCTCCATACATCCATTGAGTTTCTACAAGAAAATGTGAACAGAATTAATTCAAGCTAATGTGAACACAAATGTAAACATTAAATTCGGTTATGACAATTTAATCAATATCAATAAACACTTTTAAGACATATTTAATAAAACTAATGTGAACTAAATTTAATATGTGGTTTATTAATTAACTAATTAATAAACTTATTAAATAAAAATTTAATAGCAGTCAAATGAAGTCAAAGTAGTCTTCATGAGCTAGAATTCAACTCATGAGCTAAAACCGAGCTGGACTTGGACCCATGAGCTAGTAGTGAGCTGGACCCGAGCTGGGGAACTGGAAGTGAGCTGGTGGCAAGCTCGATGAGTTGAGCTGGACTTGCAGGTAGTTGCATGGTGAGTTCAAGGAACTGGAATCAGCTTTCTCGGAGCGTCCTAATGACGTTTCCATCTAAAGTTGAGCTACAAAAGCTGTGATGGACTCCTTAAACTTCTTGGCTCGAGCTCGAGTAACAGGACCTTGTGGTAGCACCATAGAATCCTCGCTCGAACTAGCTGAACCATGGGGCGCGATCACATCAAAAACTTTTCTCAAATTTTGTTCAAAGATTCGATTGGCTTCCTAGCGTTCTAGTTGTGTCAACCGTTGTTCTTTGTCGGCCCGAACTTATCACTACTCGTAGTGTGGCATTCAAACATACCGAGGTTCCTATCTCGTTAGATAGTGGGTCAAGTTTTCCTTTATCAAACCCAAACCGAACTAAAAGAGCTTATAAACAACGGTCGATACCAAATCGGTATTGGTTCTTGTTTGCACTTTTGTTCAGCCCATTCTCTATTACCAATTGCACCTAAATCGACCATTCCATTTGTACACGATACGATCACGGCTTCCCATAAGCCAAGTCCAAGCCGAGATCCGATGGTGCTACCTCAAGGGCAGATCACAAGGGCTCGTGCAAAACAATTTAAAGAAGTCATTATAGCTCTAGTTCAGCATGTGTGGGATGTTGTCAATGCAAGACCTATCGAACCGCTTAGTGGCCATTTTGGAAATCCATGCGAACTTTTCTACAAGTTCATTTCAGCTCACCAAGCTCACCTTCAATTCAAGTTAGCTCCCATGTAGCTCCACACCAGCTCATTAGCTCGGGACCACTCATTATCACTCACGAGTTTAGGCCCACTCGGGTTTAACTCATGAATTAACCATCAGCTCATGGAGTTCACTTTGAATTCATTTGACTACTATTGACTTTTTTATTAATAAGTTCAATAATTAGTTAATTAATATCCTACATATTAAATTTAGTTCACATTAGTTATATTAAGTATGTCTTAAAAGTGTTTATTGATGATAATTAAATTTGTCATAACCGAATTTAATGTTGATATTTGTGTTCACATTAGTTTGAATTAATTATGTTCACATTTCTTGTAGGAGCATAATGGACATATGGAGATTAAAAGCAAGCATGAATTTTGAAGGTGCATGGACGGTTGGGGGGCTTGAATCTCTTAGGTGCATGTTTGGCCAAGTGCATGTATGAACATATTCAATGTCTTTAAGGTTCATGAATGTTTCCATTCATGTATGGTGTGCTATCTCTTCATTCTCCAAGGTGACCATTCGGCCAAAGGGCACTCACACATGCATGAAGATAGCTTGGCCAATTAGCTTCCCCATGACTCTCCTTAATTCGTCCGCACCTATGTTCACATGGCAAGACCATTCGGTTCACCTTGTTCACACTAGAAGACTCTTCAACATTCGGTTTCACACACATGATGGCCCTTGGAGTGTCCACAATTAATTCATACTTTTGGCCAAACATTGCTTCATTTAACAAGGTTGGCGAATCTACAAGTGATCATTGGATATCATGCATTCACTTTGAGTTTTCTTAAGCATGAAGATGCATTCATCCACCATTCCCAAAACCGAATTTGGTCATGCATATTAAGAGTTATTTTTCTAGAATTTTCTTTTAATTAATGTGTAAGTATGATAGGCCATTCGGCTACCTAGACTTAGGCTTATAAATACTTGTTCAATTTCCATGTAAAGGACTTTTGAAACTTTTGTTAATGTTATCTTTTGAAATTGTGAGGCATACTTTTCTTATATTTCGTTCAAAGATTCGTTTGGCGTTCCTAGCGTTCTAGTTGTGTCAACCGTGTTCTTTGTCGTACCCGAACTTATCACTATTCGTAGTGTGGCATTCAACATACCGAGGTTCCTATCTTGTTAGATAGTGGGTCGAGGTTTCCCTTACCAAACCTATAACCGAACTCAAAAGGCTAAATCAATGGGTCGATACCATTTTGGTATTTGGTTCTTGAAAGTACCTTTAGTAGTTCAAACCCGTTCTTTCTTCTTTACCTATTCGAACCTAAACCGACCAATTTGTTCATACCATTTTGTTCCTAAACTTTCGTTCCTACCATTCCATTCGTACCCCTCTTTCTACTCTGACTATACCTTCAACTCAACTAATCCTAACGTAACTTCTCGTAGACAATCGGGCAATTTACATACGACTCGACTCTTCCCGAGACGGTTCGTATCATCTGGTATCAGAGCTACCTAAACGAGAAGCCTAGACGTTCGAAGCGGAGCATTCCCGAGGTAGGTTCAGAAAAAAATAAAAAAAAATAAATAAATAAAAAATTCGTACACCGAAGTTTTCTCATTTCGATTAGTTTGTTATTGTTGCTATAAAAACAAAAATCTACGCAGCCGAAAAAAAATCGTGTACAAAAGTATTTTTATTATATTTAGTTTGTCGACATAGTACAACAAAAACAAGTTATACAAGTTAAAAAAATAAAAAAAATCGAAAAAATCAAAAAAAAATAAAAAAAATCGAAAAAAAAGTGATTTATGCAATTCAATTGTTATTTGATCGTCAAGCTTTGATCTTATATAGTTCTCGACCCTTCTTCTATTCTACTCTCCCTAATTCGCCACATTTTTTACCCAATTCCCTATTTTTTCTGCCTACCCTATATCGAATACATCAATCACTTGTTATCCCTTTTGAACCGACCACCTAGACCAAGGACCGAGCCTTAACGAATCTGCTTACGAAATTACGAGAAAAGTCAAGAGAGGTAAAAGGCAAGAGAGTGTGAGCGCATTCGAGGGGAGGTAAAAGCCGAATTAAGAGTGTAAACACGAGTGTGAGTGTCATCAAGCTTCTTTCTTTCTGAGCAGATTGAGAGGATTGGTTTGTGAAGCTATCTTAAACGAATAGATGTCCCAAAATAGTGGACAAAACATGGAAGAACAACAAGGCGACAACCCGTCGAAGCGTTCAGATTTGCAAATGCAAGCCCTTTTGCGTGAGATGGAACGATTACTTGATCGAAGGCTTAATCCTCTTGAAGATCGACTCTACCAAGTCGAGGCCCAAAGACAACGCGATGAATATCCTGAAGTTGCTAGGCAAAGACAGACGAAGACAACCAAGGGTTCAAGATGATGTTGTTAATGAAAATAGTGAAGATGAAAGCGATCACGGGTCTAACATAAGCCTAGAAAGGAGACGTCCTTGAAATCATGGACAAGTAGATCGAAGGCGGGAAGATGATGACTTGAAGAATATCAAACTCTCCATCCCTCCTTTCCAAGGTAAATCTGATCCCGAGGCGTACCTTGAGTGGGAGAAGAAAATCGAACTAGTGTTGAATGTCATAACTACTCGAAAATAAGAAAGTCAAACTCGCGCAATTGAGTTTTGATTACGCAATGATATGGTGGGATCGATTGACCACTAGTTGGAGGCGTAACGGGAGCATCCCATTTCCACTTGGACCGAAATGAAGGCGGTTATGCGGCGACGATTCATTCCATCCTACTATCATCGGGAGTTGCATCAAAAACTCCAAAATCTCATCCAAGGGACAAAGAGTGTGGAAGATTATTATAAAGAAATGGAAGTGGCTATGATCCGTGTCGATTTACAAGAAGATCGAGAAGCCACAATGGCTCGCTTTCTAGCCGGCCTTAATCGAGAGATTGCAAATGTCGTAGAACTGCAACATTACATTGAGGTTGTGGACATGGTCCACATGGCTATCAAAGTGGAGAAGCAGTTGAAGCGAAAAGGTACCACCCGAGCCTATCCTAACACCAATCCTTCTAAATGGGGCCAAAGCACAAGCAAGGGTTTTCCAACAAATCGAGCGAAGGATTCTTCAACAATATCTAAAGCGAATAAGCCTATTCTTTGAGTCAAGTAAAGGTAAGGCTCTGAAAGTTCCACCGCCTGTTCAAGGGACATAAAGTGCTTCAAGTGTCTTGGTCGTGGACATATAGCGAGTCAGTGCCCGAATAGACGTACCATGGTGATAAGGGCCGACGGTGAGATTGAAACGGAGGACGAGGAAGAGAATGATGCTGAATCGAATTCTGAAGTTGAGGAGGACTTAGAACAACCTGTTGAAGGTGAGTTACTCGTCGTCAAGAGAAGCCTAAGTCTTCAAAGTGTGGAAGACGAACAACAACGTGAGAACATTTTTCATTCGAGATGTCAAGTGCAAGGGAAAGTGTGTAGCATCATAATCGATGGAGGGAATTGCACAAACGTGGCAAGCACCCTCATGGTGGAAAAGTTAGTGTCAACCACCAAGCACCGAATCCATACAAGCTCCAAGTGGCTTAACTATGGTGGTGAACTCAAAGTGACAAAACAAGTCCTAGTGTCCTTTAGCATCGGGAAGTATTCGATGAAGTATTATGTGATGTAGTGCCGATACACGCGCCATTTGCTTCTAGGGCGACCATGGCGATTCGATCGACGGGTGATGCATGATGGTTACACTAATAGATACTCCTTCAAACATCTTGGCAAGAACGTGACACTTGCACCCCTCACTCCAAGCAAGTGTACGAGGATCAACAAAAACTTAAACTTTCGATGGAACAAGCGAGAGAAAAGAAAAGAGTGCAAAAGAAAATTAAGGAAAAGAGAAAAAGACTAAAAATGCGTGAGAAAATGAAAAGAAACAAAAACAAGTAAAAAGGAGAGGAAAAAGAAAGTGGAAAAATGAGTGTGTTTGCGAGGGTTAGTGATATCCGTGACGATGTTTTTGAGACGACCTATGTATGTATTTATGTACAAGGACGCATTGTTGAATACTAACGAGTTACTGAAAACTTTCACGCTTCAGATTGTCTTTGATTCAGAATTTGAAGACATATTTCGGACGAAATACCAAGTGGGCTGCCCCTATCCAAGGCATCGAACATCACATAGACTTAGTACACAGGCGCACTACCCAACCGTCCCCACTTATCGGAGTAATCCAGAAGAAACGAAGGAATTACAAAAGCAAATTACTGAACTCCTAGACAAAGGATACATCCGAGAGAGCTTAAGTCCCTGTGCGGTGCTGGTGCTGCTTGTACCTAAGAAAGATGGGTCGTGGAGGATGTGCGTGGATTGTCGTGCCATCAACAAAATCACTATCAAGTATCGACACTCGATACCCCGTCTTGACGACATGCTTGTCGAATTAAGTGGAGACTAAATTTTCACGAAAATCGATCTTAAAAGTGGCTATCATCAAATACGAATACGAGAAGGCGATGAATGGAAGACTGCCTTCAAAATGAAATTGGGTTTGTACGAATGGTTGGTAATGCCATTCGGCCTTACAAATGCTCCCAGCACTTTTATGAGATTGATGAACCATGTATTACGTGCGTTTATTGGTAAATTTTGTGTTGTATACTTTGACGATATCTTGGTCTACAAAAAACTTTAGAGGAGCACGTACCACATTTACGAGCGGTGTTGGAAACTTTACGAAAAGAGGTATTGTATGCTAATCTCAAAAAGTGTTCATTTTGCAATCGATAAAGTTGTGTTTTTAGGTTATGTCGTGAGTGCCAACGGTTTGGAGGTGGATCAAGAAAAAGTTCAAGCGATTCAAGAATGGCCGCGTCCGACGAACATTAGCCAAGTTCGAAGCTTCCATGGATTGGCTAGCTTCTACCGTCGATTTGTGCCCAACTTTAGCACCATTGCAGCAGCCTTAACAAGCGTGATTAAGAAAAACTCGCATTTCTTGATCGAAGATCAAGAACGTTCATTTAATTTGATTAAAGAATGTCTTGTGAAAGCTCCTCTATTGTCCCTTCCAGATTTTACTAAAACATTTAAAATTGAGTGTGACGCTTGGTGTAGGGATCGAGTGTGTTGACCCAAGACGGAAGACCGGTGGCGTGCTTGATGAGAAATTAAGTGGCGCTTCTCTCAATTATCCGATGTACGACAAAGAGATGTATGCCTTGATTCGATCACTTGAAACTTGGCAGCACTATCTAAGACCGAAGGAGTTCGTGATTCATTCCGATCACGAAGCACTTAAGTTTATTAAAGGTCAGCATAAACTCAACAAACGACATGCAAAATGGGTCGAGTATTTAGAGTCATTTCCCTACGTCATCAAATACAAGAAAGGTAAAGAAAATATAGTGGCTGATGCCTTGTCACGGAGATATACCTTATTGACCACTCTTAATTCTAAGTTGGTTTTTATCATATGAAAGAGTTGTATGCTAATGATGAGGATTTTGGAAATATATATGCTGCTTGTGAAAATGGGTCTTTTGAGAAATTTTTCAGGTACAAAGGGTTTCTTTTTAAAGAAAATAGGTTGTGTATACCACAAGGCTCCATTCGAGAGTTACTTATGTTGGAGGCGCATAGTGGTGGCCTAATGGGACACTTTGGAATAAGCAAGACATTGTCGACCCTCCATGAACATTTTTACTAGCCGCGAATGCGGAGAGACGTGGAGCGGATCTGTGAACGCTGCCTAATTTGTAAATGGGCTAAGTCGAAGGTCCAACCTCATGGACTTTACACACCACTTCCCATTCCCGACACCCCGTGGACCGATGTCTCTATGGATTTTATTCTTGGATTACCAAAAACTAAGACAGGGAAGGACTCAATCTTTGTTGTAGTCGATAGATTCTCTAAAATGTCACATTTTATTTCTTGTGCTAAAACTGATGACGCTGTGCATATTGCTAATTTGTTTTTTAGGGAAATTGTACGATTGCATGGATTACCAAGAACGATTGTTTCCGATCGAGATACAAAGTTCTTGAGTCACTTTTGGCGGACATTATGGGGAAAACTTGGGATGAAGTTATTGTTTTCAACCACTTGTCATCCCCAAATGGATGGCCAAACTGAGGTGGTAAACCGAGTTTTGTCAACTTTGTTGCGAGCGTTGGTACGAAAGAACCTCAAGACGTGGGAAGAATGTTTACCCCACATCGAGTTTGCTTATAATCGCTCTGTTCACTCAGCAACCAAATTCTCTCCTTTTGAGACTGTCTATGGATTTAATCCTCTTACTCCTCTTGATTTATTACCTTTTCCTGTTGATCAATTTGTCCATACAGATGCAAGGAAAAAGGCTGAATTTGTCAAGGAATTACATAGGAAAGTTCGAGAGAATATTGAATCTCGAACCGAGCAATACGTCCAACGAGCCAACAAAGGACGAAAACAAGTTGTATTTGAACCCGGAGACTGGGTCTGGGTGCACATGAGAAAAGAAAGGTTTCCAGCTCAACGAAGATCTAAGTTGTTGCAGCGAGGAGACGGCCCCTTCCAAGTCATCGAGCGAATCAATGAAAATTCGTATAAACTTGACTTACAAGGTGAGTACAATGTTAGTGCTAGTTTTAATGTCTCTGATGATACGAACCGCCTCGGAAGAGTCGAGTCGTATTAGTGTGCCCGATCGTCAACAAGAAGTTACGTTAGGTTTAATTGAAAAGGTCAGATGAAGGAAAGAAGGGTATTGGTTTTGGGTTCGGATTAGAATAGGTAAGAAGAGTTTGAAAATTCGGGTTTGGAGTCTGAATAGGTATGGATGAAGGAATTGGTTCAATTAGGTAAATGGAGAAATGGGGTTGAACAAAAAGTGCAAACAAGAACCAATACCAATTTGGTATCGACCGTTGTTTATAAGCTCTTTTAGTTCGGTTTGGAATTGGTAAAGGAAAAACTCGACCCACTATCTAACAAGATAGGAACCTCGGTATGTTTGAGCGCCACACTACGAGTAGTGATAAGTTCGGTTTCGACAAAGAGCAACGGTGACACACTAGAACGCTAGGAAGCCAATCGAATCTTTGAACGAAATTTGAGAAAAGTTTTGCCTAACAAATTTGGCAGCATAACATTAACAAAAGTCCAAAAGTTCTTTACAAAGTAACACAAGCCACAATTTATAGTGAATGCAAGGGATAGCCGAATAGGCTCTTGAGGTAGCTAAATGGTTTCGAAAATTCCAGAATTTTGATGAAGCTTCCTTGAAGTTTCTTGTGCATGGAGAACGGTAAGGGGCAGCTTCTAGATGCTTTGATTCAATAGAAAAATTGAATGAATTGTTTGGGAGTTGAAATGCCATCAATAGGTTCGGCCAAATGCTTGAATTTGGAATTAATCTTGCTTGATTCAGCCGAATGTTCATGTGATTAAGGAGCTGTCTAGAGCACTTCAATAGTCTTAGAATGTGAACAAACCGATTTGAACAGCCACACATGTGTGAACAAACAAAACCGAACAGCCCTTGGTGTGAAAGGAATAATCGGTGGGTGTGAACAGCCTTAATTTGTCTTGGGCAGCCAATCGGTCTTCTTGAAGAGTTGTAAGGTTTGGCTGAATGGTCACTTAGGGAACACCAAAGATCAGCACACCAATTTTAAATCATCCATGCACCTATGCCGTCAAGGGTAATGTACCTACAACATTTAATTCAGCAAATTAAATCCTTTTAGACACATTAAATTGACAACATAAATAAAACTTGCACCATAAATTAGGCTGGACATAATTAATCTTTGTAATAGTTAAGACATATTTAATTGGTCCTAATTAATTAAGTACTTAATTTAGAACATAATTAAAACATGTCCAGATTATGACAAATTAATTATTAAAACAAATAACTAATAAAACTAACAGCAACTTAAATGATTTATTCCAAATAATAAACGCAATAATGAAATGAGCTGAAACGAGCTCGTTGAGCTAAGTTAAGTTGAAGTTGAGCTGATTTGAGCTTGAAGGAGTATGCATGGTTTGCTTGGCTTGCTGGTCCAAGAGCTTTCAAGAAGTCCAACAACGGTTTCACCCCAACCTCTATCAACTAAGGTTGTTGTTGCATCTTTGAATCTCTTTGCTCGAGCTCGGTGATCGGTCTTACGGGCAATTCGAGAGGATCTTCATTGGCAGCCGACAACTTGGGAGGTGTGGTTGTATCATTCCCCTCTCTTGAGCGATTTGCCCCAAATCGTCACCTATATCATAGAAAGAGAGATCAGCTACATTAAAGGTAGCACTTACATTGTACTCACACGGGAGATCAAGTTTATAAAATTATCGTTTATTAGTTCCAAGACTTGAAACGGCCCATCTCCTCTCGGCAATAACTTCGACTTTATTTGAGCCGGAAACCTTTCTTTTCGCATATGAACCCACACCCAATCTCCGGTTCAAAACTACTCATTTTCGGCCTTTGTTCAGCATTACGCACATAGGACTCGATCCTAGCCTCGATATTGGCCCGCACCTTGCATGTAAATCCTTGACAAAATCGCCTTTTCTTCGCATCTACATGGACAAACCGATCGGTAGGTAAAGGCAATAGATCTAAAGGAGTCAAGGGATTAAACCGTAAACAATTTCAAATGGGGAGAATTTAGTCGCAGAATGGACGAACGATTATCGCAAACTCAATATGGGGTAGACAGTCCTCCCGTCTTCAAATTCTTCCAACGATGGCCCAAGTAAAGTAGATAGAACTCTATTGACAACTTCCGTTTGGCCATCGGTTTGGGGTGGCAGTGGTCGAAAATGAAGTTTGGTCCCTAATTTACCCCACAAAGACCTCCAAAAGTGACTTAAAAATTTTGCATCTCGGTCGAGACACGATCGTCGAGGAATGCCATGTAGTCTAACAATATCCCTAAAAACAAGTTCAGTAACATGAACGGCATCGTCGATCTTAGTACGAGCAATAAAATGAGACATTTTGAAAATCTATCAACAACAACAAAATAGAATCCTTCCCCGTTTTTGTGCGCGGAAGTTCGAGAACAAAATCCATGGAGATGTCAATCCACGGTGCTTCAGGAATGGGCAATGGTGTGTACAAGCCATGGGGTTGAACCTTTGATTTAGCCTTTTTGCAGGCTATACACCTTTCGCAAACTCACTCCACAAGCCATGGGGCGCGATCACATCAAAAACTTTTCTCAAATTTTGTTCAAAGATTCGATTGGCTTCCTAGCGTTCTAGTTGTGTCAACCGTTGTTCTTTGTCGAAACTGAACTTATCACTACTCGTAGTGTGGCATTCAAACATACCGAGGTTCCTATCTCGTTAGATAGTGGGTCGAAGTTTTCCTTTATCAAACCCAAACCGAACTAAAAGAGCTTATAAACAACGGGTCGATACCAAATCGGTATTGGTTCTTGTTTGCACTTTTTGTTCAGCCCCATTTCTCTATTACCAATTGCACCTAAATCGACCATTCCATTTGTACCTGATACGATCACGGCTTCCCATAAGCCAAGTCCAAGCCGAGATCCGATGGTGCTACCTCAAGGGCAGATCACAAGGGCTCGTGCAAAACAATTTAAAGAAGCTGTTATAGCTCTAGTTCAGCATGTGTGGGATGATGTCAATGCTAGACCTATCGAACCAGTTAGTGGTCATTTTGGAAATCCATGCCAAACTTTTCTACAAGTTCATTTCAGTTCACCAAGCTCACCTTCAGTTCAAGTTAGCTCCCATGTAGCTCCACACCAGCTCATTAGCTTGGGACCAGCTCATTATCAGCTCACGAGTTTAAGCCCAGCTCGGGTTTAACTCATGAATTAACCATCAGCTCATGGAGTTCACTTTGAATTCATTTGACTACTATTGACTTTTTAATTAATAAGTTCAATAATTAGTTAATTAATATCCTACATATTAAATTTAGTTCACATTAGTTATATTAAGTATGTCTTAAAAGTGTTTATTGATGATAATTAAATTTGTCATAACCGAATTTAATGTTGATATTTGTGTTCACATTAGTTTGAATTAATTATGTTCACATTTCTTGTAGGAACATAATGGACATATGGAGATTAAAAGCAAGCATGAATTTTGAAGGTGCATGGACGGTTGAGGGCTTGAATCTCTTAGGTGCATGTTCGACCAAGTGCATGTATGACCATATTCAATGTCTTTAAGGTTCAGGAATGTTTCCATTCATGTATGGTGTGCTATCTCTTCATTCTCCAAGGTGACCATTCGGCCAAGGGCACTTACACATGCATGAAGATAGCTTGGCCAATTAGCTTCCCATGACTCTCCTTAATTGTTCACACCTATGTTCACATGGCAAGACCATTCGGTTCACCTTGTTCACACTAGAAGACTCTTCAACATTCGGTTTCACACACATGATGGCCCTTGGAGTGTCCACAATTAATTCATAGTTTTTGGCCAAACATTACTTCATTTAACAAGGTTGGCCGAACCTACAAGTGACCATTGGACATCATGCATTCACTTTGAGTTTTCTTAAGCATGAAGATTCATTCATTTCCTATTACCATAGCCGAATCTAGACATGCACATTAAGGGTCATTTTTCTAGAATTTTCTTTAATTAATGTGTAAGCATGAAAGGCCAATCGGCTACCTAGACTTAGGTCTATAAATACTTGTTCAATTTCCATGTAAAGGACTTTGGAAACTTATGTTAATGTTATGCTGCCAAAATTGTGAGGCAAACTTTTCTTATATTTCGTTCAAAGATTTGTTTGGCGTTCCTACCGTTCTAGTTGTGTCAACCGTGTTCTTTGTCGTACCTGAACTTATCACTATTCATAGTGTGGCGTTCAACATACCGAGGTTCCTATCTTGTTAGATAGTGGGTCGAGGTTTTCCCTTACCAAACCTATAACCGAACTCAAAAGGCCTAATCAACGGGTCGATACCATTTCGGTATTGGTTCTTGAAAGTACCTTTAGTAGTTCAAACCCGTTCTCTTCTTTACCTAATCGAACCTAAACTGACCAATTTGTTCATATCCTTTTGTTCCTACCCTTTCATTCCTACCATTCCATTCGTACCCCTCTTTCTACTTTGACCATACCTTCAACTCAACTAAACCTAACGTAACTTCTCATAGATGATCGGGCAATTTACATACGACTCACTCTTCCCGAGACGGTTCGTATCAAGTACTGACGTAGCACCATCATCGAGAATAGGTTCGTAAAGTGAAAAAAATTAAAAAAATTATTTTGTATCAAAAGCATTGTATTTAGCATTCTTGTAATTGAAAAAAACAAGAAGAATGAGAAGTATAAAAAAAATCGAAGAAAAAAAGTGTTATAAAAAAATATTCAAAGTTATAAAAAAAAGTGCAAAAGTTTATGATCTTTGTTGTTATTTTTGTATTCCCGATCAGGTACGTTTGATTTTCTACCATTCACTTCCTACCCCATCACCACACTCAAAAACCATTCCAATTTTTCTTTCAGCCATCCCTTAACCCCCTCATCTTTATTCCTTGTTAATCCATTTGCAACCGACCCCTAAGCCTACAGTAAGGCCTTGGCAAGTCCGACTACGAAGTTGCAAGAGAAAAGTTTGAGACGTAAAACGCACGAGTGTGTGAGATTATTCGAGTGACGAAAAAGCCTATAAGAGTGTAAACACGAGCGTGAGTGTCAATTTTCTTTTTTCTTTCCTAGTGAACTCGTGAGGATTTTGTAGTGAGGACTTTATTTCTATTTGACTTAACAATCTTCCTTTTCAGCGATAACAATCATGTCTCGCAAAAAATTTACCAAATCGAAATATTAATATTTGGTGCAAGAAATGCGAAGAATGGTGAATACTAAGTTTGACAAATTGCACGAGAGATTAGACTGTGTGGAGAAAAGAGACCAACGAGAACGAATGTCATCAAGTCAGAGAGTGGAACTAAGAACATCACGGAGATATACTGATGTGATTCGGCCCGGGTAGATGAGTCGAATTCACGTAGTTGCCCGATCGTAGTTCGAGAGAGTCGTTCGTTCACGTAGTCACCCCGGTTCCTATATTGTTAAGGTGAAAAGTTGGATAGATGGATAGATGAACGCCACACCAAGATTGGTGATAAGTTCAAACAAGACGATTGACGCCACTAGCACAAGCCAGATAAGTCTTTCGAAACTTGTACGAGATATGAGAGGAAGCAACCTCACAAGAACAAATGTTCATTAACAATTTTGGCAAAAGTCCTTTACAAATGAAAGAAAACAAATATTTATAGGCACATAGATGACCATTCAAATTTGGCATCTAGGTGTTCACACAATAATAAAACGTTCACACTAATGTATTAAAATAGTTCATAAATTGAATGATTCATGCACTAGTTGAATGGACACTTTCTTCCCCCTTGGTTTGTGCATGAATGCTTAGTCATAAAGAAAGGCTTCAAGTGACTTGTATGTGCACCAAAATGTTGCATTCATCTCCTTGGGACGTTCATGCACTTGTATGGAACATGTATCTTCATAATTAAACACTTTAATGGCATGTAAGTTCATAAATGGCAGCATGAACCTAGTAAATTCGTTCTCCCCTTTGTGCATGCACTTAATTCAATCAATGTGTTGAATTATTGAGTTAATTCCTTCCCTTGGACGTTCTTGAACCCATCCATGCATGTGTAGTAGCCTATAGGTCAATTCAAAGTGTGAACATGTTCAAGGAGCTCTATGGTCAACATAGAATTAGTTAGCAGCTACTTCTTGGCTGAATAAGTGCCTTGGAAAGTTAGGAGAGAGCCACCATACATGCACTTAAGCCATTCATGCATTCTATCATCCCATGCATTTGATCCATTCATGGACTAGCCTTTAATGTCCATACATGCATTCGACACATGCATGAATTTGTAGAAACATTGCATCTAGCCGTACATGCACCAGCATAAAATACTTCTTCATTCATGAGTGTGGAATGCCCAAAAGAGATGTTTCTTCATCCATACATTGTACCGTCCAAAGGAATGTACCTACATGAAATAAACAAGTCATTAAGACATCTCATGAACACTCATAAATTGGCATGATGTGAACACATTAATGTCATACATTAATTGGCTATGTGAACATAATCAATTTATATAATGACAATGACATATTAATAACAAATATTAATATAAGACAAGTTTAATGCTTAAATGAATATGTGCAAATTTTTATTTAATGTATTAAAGACAAAACCGAATTTAAACTAAAATGAGCTAAGCTTTAGCTCGTGAGCTAAAGTTGAGCTGAGGCTAAACTCCTAAGCTGAAGTTGAGCTAAGGTTTAGCTCGTGAGTTGAAAGTGAGCTAGGAGTGAGCTCGGTTTAACTCAGGCAAGATGGATTGAGCTCGAATAAGCTAGATTTGAGCTGGACGGAGCTCGTGGAGCTGGAAGCGAGCTTGGATCAGCTTGCCAACATGTCATTGCTCGACTTGACAGACTTGCTCGATAAAGTTCACGGGGCGTGCTCGTATCATTCCCCCCTCTTTTAGGTGACTTGTCCTCAAGTCGAGCTGTTTATCCATGGGAGAACTTTGACTCGTGCATGGTTTTCCTCGATCAAATGGGATGGAAGATGTCACACAAACCTGAAAAATTCTTACCACAGCCGGTAAAAAGAAACTCAAAGGAGTCAAATTCAAATGTGTTCGATAGTTCATAAAATATTCATTCAATCGAACATATGCCAAAAATCTCAATTGGACAAAGCAAGCATACGCAAATTTATCAAAGAGTTTCGTTAGACCATCGTTACAAACATGAAAACTAAGTTGGATCAAGGGATAATTGGTTGAAAATGATGGTAGGCACTTAAACACATTATTCTTCATCCAAAACATTTTAATTTTTTTAATTGAATATAGTAACTCATTTGGTCCCTTGTCCTGCTCATGCAAGGTATGCCGTAGCCAAAGGTATGCTAACTCTTCCTTTCGTTTTTGAACAACATGAGGGGAGTCTCCAAATTCCAACGTAATAATCACATCATCACAATGCCAAAAGGAAAAATCCATCACATCAAAGTATAAATAATTTCCAAACAACCAATCAATGGAATTTTCAACTTCAATCGAATTGAGCAAAGATATTTGAAAATTTTTAGATGACTTACCTTGATGAATATGAAGAGAAGACAATTGAGGATTGGGTTTACCTTTCTTGGTCAAAATGAATCTTCTCTCTTTGGATAGATAACGTAAGACAAACCTATTACTCCGATAAATTTGAATAGGTGGTGACGCACCATGACATGTCTTGCTCCTCGAGGGGTGGAATTCACAAAAATAAGACTGGTTAGTATTATCAAAAACTATGGACTTAAATGGAAAAGGAAAGTTACCATGGAAATTTGATTCAATTCCAAAAACATAGGTTGGCCTCACCTTCTCGAAATGAAACAAAAATTTCAGATGTGGCCAAACAAGGTGATTAGTAAACGAATCAAAATTGAAACCCAAATCATTGAATTTCACCTTCTTATCAAAAGTTCGAACATCAAGCAAACATAATTTGAATGCAAATGATGCCAAGTGCTTAATGTTTCCATAAAATAAATTCATGTAGCAAATACCAGGCTTGAACACACGAACTTGATTAGGAATTCCAACAAGCAACATATTAGAAGAAGATATAATCAACTCACCACACGAATTATATTTCACTAGTTTAAACACACATGTTGAATTGACAAAACCGAGCATACCAATATGCAAAGGTTCATGCTTCAAGAGTATCAATCGGGAATGTAAATCACTACATGGAAATTTTGCACAAAAACTCAAAGATTGTTCATGAAGAACACAATTGCACATATCATGTGAAGATCTTTTATCATAGATGCCAAACAAAGAATTTTTAGAGAACATGCAACTTTTCAAACAAGCAGATTTATCACAAATCAATTGAGCAGGCATATTTAAACATAAAGATTTAACACATGAATTCAAAAAGTTCGCATGGTCAAACACATCAAATTTTTAAGTGACAGACTTTGATCAAACACATTCAAAATTAAGCTTAGAAAACTAATCCAATGTTGTCAACAAATTTGCCAATGTAGTAATCGTCATAAAAAAAACTGTATATGGCACCTTTTAAAACAAAATCGTTAACAACAGTAAGTGAACAAAAATTAGCCAAATCAAGTGACTTTGATTCGATAAACAAAGAATCCTTACCTTCCTTACCTTCGATCGCAAGTGGGTGGTTGTCATTCGCGAACTTACCTTTTTCGAACAACCTAAAACACCTCTCATTTGGAAGGTAATGTAGATGGAATTGGTCACACAAACCTCTAGGAACCTGAAAAGTTAATTCACAAGAAGATCGAACATGTGGGTTAGTAGAAATAATCCTCACTTGCTCACTTGTTTTCCCACTTGATTCTTTTTCTTCTGAATCACTCGTTTCTTTTATTTCAATTTCTTTCTCTTTAATCTCTTTTTCAATTTCTTTTTCAACTTCTTTTTCTCTCTCAAATTTCTTTTCATTCTCTTTTTCAATCTCATTTTCTTTTTCATTTTCTTTTTGCTTTTCAAAGGCTTTTTCAAAGGCTTTTTCAATTCTCTCAAGATTTGCTCATTTTCTCTCTTACTTGCCTCTTGCCTCTCTTTTCTTTTTATTTCATTTTCATTTTCTTCTTTTGCTTTTTCTTTTCCTTTCTTTGTTTTCTCTTTACAAGAATGTACAAAAGAACGATGAGAATACAAATCTTGTTCAAAAAATGAAGAACTATTTGCATATGATTCACAATCAAAACTTCGTGAAGAATACTCCGAGTAAGATTTCTTTGAAGATCTAGTAGGAGTATGTCTTTCTCTTCGAACGCCATCTTGGAATGAATCAAAATTGTAATCAGCTTCTCGTCTTCTCGAATTTCTTGATGAAAAGGACTTTCGATCGAAGTCACTTCTCAAATTCGTTGATGAATATGAGTCATAGTATGAATCTCTTTGTCTCGACGTAGATGGCGAAAAGGAGTCACAATTGGAACTTTTTTTAGGTAGTAGTCGGGGGTATATCTCCGTGGGGTTCTTGGTTCCGTTTTACGACTTGAAGAAACTCGATCACTTTGGTCTCGTTTAGTCGCCATTCTTCGCATTTCTTGAACCAAGTATTAGTATTCTGATTCGGTGAACTCTTCGCGTGACATGATTTTTGTTGCTAAAAAGAAAATGTTAGATCACAAAACAAAATAAAAAAAAATTAAGTACCTCACCACAAACCTCACAATTTCGCTCGGGAAGAAGAAGAAAAAAGGTGTCACTCTCGCTCGTGATTACACTCGTTTGGCTTTTACCTCCACTCGAATGATCTCACTCGCTCTAGCCTTTTACCACTCAAGCTTACTCTCGTAACCTCGTATTTTGTTTCTTTCGACTTGTCTTGGTGCCTTGGGGTCGGCTTCAAAATCGGTTACAAGGGATAAGATGTATAGGTTATGGGTAGGCTAAAAGAAAATTTTTCTTTGGTGTAGTGTGGTGTTTTGGAAATGGGGTGCAAAGTTGAGGAAAAGAACACTTTGTCAATCGGGTCAAAATATAAACAAAAGAAGAACTTGATCACTTCACTTTTTTTTTTTATAATTTTCGTTTTTTCTTTTTTGTCTTTTTTTTAATACTTCACAATATCACTATTATAAGAGAGAGAACGAAAATTACAACTTGAATTTTTTTTCACAACGAACCTAGTTCGATCTTGATCTGACGTCGGCGCCTCTTGATTTACAAGCTCTGATACCAAATGATGTGATCCGGCCCGGGTAGATGAGTCGAATTCACGTAGTTGCCCGATCGTAGTTCGAGAGAGTCGTTCGTTCTTCGGGTTTTAGAACTAGAAGTGAATGAAAAGATACGGGTAAGCGGAAGGTTTCAAAGTAGGGTGAATTTAGTAATAGGTTCGATTTAGTAGCAAAGATGGATGATGGTTCAATGGCTCGATTTGGAATAACAAGAAAATAATTCGAAGGATGGGAATGGAAAACGAACTTAACGTCAGGAATGATTCAACACTAAGAAGTGTCACCCCGGTTCCTATATTGTTAAGGTGAAAAGATGGATAGATGGATAGATGAACGCCACACCAAGATTGGTGATAAGTTCAAACAAGACGATTGACGCCACTAGCACAAGCCAGATAAGTCTTTCGAAACTTGTACGAGATATGAGAGGAAGCAACCTCACAAGAACAAATGTTCATTAACAATTTTGGCAAAAGTCCTTTACAAATGAAAGAAAACAAATATTTATAGGCACATAGATGACCATTCAAATTCGGCATCTAGGTGTTCACACAATAATAAAACGTTCACACTAATGTATTAAAATAGTTCATAAATTCGTGATTCATGCACTAGTGAATGGACACTTTCTTCCCCTTGGTTTGTGCATGAATGCTTAGTCATAAAGAAAGGCTTCAAGTGACTTGTATGTGCACCAAAAGGTTACATTCATCTCCTTGGGACGTTCATGCACTTGTATGGAACATGTATCTTCATAATTAAACACTTTAATGGCATGTAAGTTCATAAATGGCAGCATGAACCTAGTAAATTCGTTCTCCCCTTTGTGCATGCACTTAATTCAATCAATGTGTTGAATTATTGAGTTAATTCCTTCCCTTGGACGTTCTTGAACCCATCCATACATGTGTAGTAGCCTATAGGTCAATTCAAAGTGTGAACATGTTCAAGGAGCTCTATGGTCAACATAGAATTAGTTAGCAGCTATTTCTTGGCTGAATAAGTGCCTTGGAAAGTTAGGAGACAGCCACCATACATGCACTTAAGTCATTCATGCATTCTATCATCCCATGCATTTGATCCATTCATGGACTAGCCTTTAATGTCCATACATGCATTCGACACATGCATGAATTTGTAGAAACATTGCATCTAGCCGTACATGCACCAGCATAAAATACTTCTTCATTCATGAGTGTGGAATGCCCAAAAGAGATGTTTCTTCATCCATACATTGTACCGTCCAAAGGAATGTACCTACATGAAATAAACAAGTCATTAAGACATCTCATGAACACTCATAAATTCGGCTTGATGTGAACACATTAATGTCATACATTAATTCAGCTATGTGAACATAATCAATTTATATAATGACAATGACATATTAATAACAAATATTAATATAAGACAAGTTTAATGCTTAAATGAATATGTGCAAATTTTTATTTAATGTATTAAAGACAAAACCGAGTTTAAACTAAAATGAGCTAAGCTTTAGCTCGTGAGCTAAAGTTGAGCTGAGGCTAAACTCCTAAGCTGAAGTTGAGCTAAGGTTTAGCTCGTGAGTTGAAAGTGAGCTAGGAGTGAGCTCGGTTTTGACTCAGGCAAGATGGATTGAGCTCGAATAAGCTAGTTTTGAGCTGGACGGAGCTCATAGAGCTGGAAACGAGCTTGGATCAGCTTGCCAACATGTCATTGCTCGACTTGATAGACTTGCTTGATAAAGTTCGCGGGGCGTGCTCGTATCATATACATTCGATGACTACTTGAGAAAAGATTCCTATTATGATTCCTATTCGCCAATGACTTCGAGACAAAGAGACCCATACTATGACTCCTTACTCATCGAAGAATTCAAGAAGAGATTTTGATCGAGATTCCTTTTCATCAAGGAATTCGAGACGAAGAGAAGCCAATTTTGATTTTGAATCCTTCCGAGAAGACGTGCGAGATGAAAGATACTCCTCTTCAAGAACTCCAAAGAAAACATCCACGGAGAGATCTTCATGAAGGATTTTTCGTGAATCATATGTAAATGATTTTTCTTCTTTTGAACAAAATGATTATTCTCCTAAATCTTTTGTGACCTCTTGTAAAAAGAAGACGAGAAAAGAAAAAGATGAAAAGCAAAAGGAGATCAAAAGAAAAGAGAAGCAATAAAAGATTATGAGAGAGAATGAGCAAATTTTGAACGAAATCGAAAGACGAAATAAAGAAAAGAGAGAAAAAGATAGAAAGGAAAGTGAACAAGGAAAAGAGCAAAAAGAGATTGACAAAGAAAAAGAAATTGAAAAAGACATTGTGATACGAGCACGCCCCACGAACTTCATCGAACAAGCCTGTCAAGCCAAGCATTGACATGTTGGCAAGCTGATCCAAGCTCGTTTCTAGCTCCACGAGCTCCGTCCAGCTCAAATCCAGCTTATTCGAGCTCAATCCAACTTGCCTGAGCTAAACCGAGCTCACTCCTAGCTCATATTCAGTCACGAGCTAAACCTTAGCTCAATTTCAGCTTAGGAGTTTAATCTCAGCTCAACTTTAGCTCACGAGCTAAATCTTAGCTCATTTTAGTTTAACTCTATTTTGTCTTTAATGCATTAAATAAAATTTGCACATATTTATTTAAGCATTAAACTTGTCTTATATTAATATTTGTTATTAATATGTCATAGATATTACATAACTTAAATGTGTTCACATTGTACGGAATTTATATGTGTTCACATGATGTCTTATGAATTGTTTTATTTCTTGTAGGTACAATGCTCATGGATGGCACAATGAATGCTTGAAGAAACATCTCTTTTGGACATCCCACATGCATGAATGAACAACATTTAATTAGGTGCATGCATGACCAGATTCAAGGTGTTTACAAGTTCATGTATTTATCAAATACATGAATGCACAAAATACATGAATGTTTGGGTTCAAATGCACATTCAGTTACATGAATGATGAAGATTCATGCATGAATGTATCTAGAAGATCCAATCCCTTTGGACGGCACACATGCATGCATGGAAGGAAATTAATGCAAGTTCATGTAGGGCTTGGTGCAATGTATGAAGAGGTGCATGTAGAATTGAGGTTCAATGGACGGCATTTAAGGGAGTACATGTATTGGAGACGTTCATGCAAGTAGGGGCTATTTAATGTTCATGTTTTTGAAGGTTCATGGACCGAATTTATGGAGGAACATACATTGGGACGTTTCATGCATGATCCATGCATTTTCAAGCTAACCATTCAAGTATTCAAGGTGCATTAAAGCTTCATTCGGCCAAGATGGAACATTAAAGGGCTGCACATTCATGGATATTCATGATTTTTCTTCTAGAATTATCTAGGTGTTTATGGCCGAATTTCTTAGCTTCTAAGCTTGTCCATTCAGCTACTTTTATTTAGGCTATAAATATATGTTATTTCATTTGTAAGAGGTTAGACTTTCCACCTAATGAAACTTTGTTAAACTTTCATGGAATTTGTGAGATTTCTTTCTCTCATATTTCGTTGAGGACTTCGTTGGCTTATCTAGGAAGCCTAGTGGTGTCAACCCTGTTCTTCACTATCCCGAACTTATCACTATCAAATAGTGTGGCATTCACCCATATACCGAGGTTCCTACTTTGCTAAGTAGTGGGTCGAGGTTTATCACTTTCATCCTCCACCTTGAAAGCCTATAAGCATTTGGGTCAATATTTTCTAATATTGGTTCGTGCTTGCTTTTAAGAACCCTTTTCTTCCATATCCATCATCTATTTACTTCTTTCACTTTCCCTTCCAATTTAGCCGAACCTATACATATTATTCTTATCCATAAACCATCATAGAACCATTATACATAGCTTCCGTCCTATTTTTCCATCAACTTCATTTCAAAAGTGAATTGAACGGTACTTTCTCGTAGACGATCGGGCAAACTCGCATACGACTCGACTCTCCCTGAGGCGGTTCGTATCACATTGAAAAATAAAAAGAGTGTGTGCAAGAAAAAAGAGTTGAAAAAGAGATTGAGATAAAAGAAAGAGTGGAAGAAGCAAGTGATCTTAAAGAAAAAGATTCGAGTGAAAAAGATGTTTGTGAGCAAGTGAGGATTGTTTCCACTAACCCACCTGTTAGTTTTTCTTGTGATATCTCTTCCCAGGTTTTTGAAAATTTGTGTAACCAATTTCAGCTTCAATACCTTCCCAACAAGCGGCGATTTTGGTTGTACAAGAAAGGTAAGAACGAGAATGACAACTGCCTACTTGTGTCTGAAGGTAAGTGAGGTAAGGACTCTATGATTATCGAGTCACGATCATTTGATTTAAAAACAGCTAATAAAGGTTTTGATGGTTCAATTTCTGAAAGGTTTCCAAATTTGGTCTGGTTAGTTATTGTTCAACTTTTGATGTTAATATCCTTGTTTCAAGAAGAGCCATGAAAAGTTTTGTCTTATGACATGTTTAACCCTTCTGTTGAGTTGTGATACGATCTGCCTCGGAAGAGTCGAGTCGTATTAGTGTGCCCGGTCGTCAACAAGAAGTTACGTTGGGTTTAATTGAAAAGGTCGGATGAAGGAAGGAAGGATATTGGTTTTGGGTTCGAATTAGAATAAGTAAGAAGAATTTGAAAGTTCAGGTTTGGAGTCGAATAGGTATGGATGAAGGAATTGGTTCAATTAGGCAAGGGGGAATTGAAGAAATGGAATAGTCGGTTTAGGTACAATTGGTAAATGGAGAAATGGGGTTGAACAAAAAGTGCAAACAAGAACCAATACCGATTTGGTATCGACCCGTTGCTTATAAGCTCTTTTAGTTCGGTTTGGAATTGGTAAATAAAAACCTCGACCCACTATCTAACAAGATAGGAACCTCGGTATGTTTGAACGCCACACTACGAGTAGTGATAAGTTCGGTTTTGACAAAGAACAACGGTTGACACACTAGACACTAGGAAGCCAATCGAATCTTTGAATGAAATTTGAGAAAAAGTTTTGCCTAACAAATTTGGTAGCATAACATTAACAAAAGTCTCAAAATTTCTTTACATGAAAAAAACTAACAAGTATTTATAAGCCTATAGCCTAGGTAGCCGAATGGCTTTTCATGCTTACAAATTAAGTAAAAGCAAATTCTAGAAAATTAATCCTTAATGTGCATGACTAGATTCTGCTATGGAACATGAATTGTGAATGCTTCATGTTTAAGAAATGACAAGTGAATGAATGAAGCTCCAAGGGACACTTGCTAGGTTCGGTCTCCCTTGTTTAATGAAGCAATTAAGTGGCAACCTTTAGCCAAAAATCATGAATTAAATGGTGTAACTCCAAGGGCCAAAATAGGTGTGAATGCCGTAACCTGAAGAGTCCATAGGTGTGAACATGGTGAACCAAAAGGACTTGTTGTGTGAACACAATGTGAACGGAATGTAGAGGTTCATGGAGGAAGTCATTCGGCCAACCATCTTGATACAACCACACCTCCCGAGTTGTCGGCTGCCAATGAAGATCCTCTCGAATTGCCCGTAGGACCGATCACCCGAGCTCGAGCAAAGAGATTCAAAGATGCAACAACAACCTTAGTTGATAGAGTTTGGGGTGAAACCGTTGCTGGACTTCTTGAAAGCTCTTGGACCAGCAAGCCAAGCAAACCATGCATACTCCTTCAAGCTCAAATTAGCTCAACTTCAACTTAACTTAGCTGAATGAGCTCATTTCAGCTCATTTCATTATTGCGTTTATTATGCTGGAATAAATCATTTAAGTTGCTGTTAGTTTTATTAGTTATTTGTTTTAATAATTAATTTGTCATAATCTGGACATGTTTTAATTATGTTCTAAATTAAGTAATTAATTAATTAGGACCAATTAAATATGTCTTAACTATTACAAAGATTAATTATGTCCAGCCTAATTTATGGTGCAAGTTTTATTTATGTTGCGAATTTAATGTGTCTAAAAGGATTTAATTTGCTGAATTAAATGTTGTAGGTACATTACCCTTGGACGGCATAGGTGCATGGATGATTTAAAATTGGTGTGCTGATCTTTGGTGTTCCCTAAGTGACCATTCAGCCAAACCTTACAACTCTTCAAGAAGACCGATTGGCTGCCCAAGACAAATTAAAGGCATTCACACCACGATTATTCCTTTCACACCAAGGGCTGTTCGGTTTTGTTTGTTCACACATGTGGCTGTTCAAATCGGTTTGTTCACATTCTAAGACTATTGAAGTGCTCTAGACAGCTCCTTAATCACATGAACATTCGGCTGAATCAAGCAAGACATTAATTCCAAATTCAAGCATTTGGCGAACCTATTGATGGCATTTCAGCTCCCAAACAATTCATTCAATTTTTCTATTGAATCAAGGCATCTAGAAGCTGCCCTTACCGTTCTCCATGCACAAGAAACTTCAAGGAAGCTTCATCAAAATTCTGGAATTTTGAAACCATTTAGCTACCTCAAGAGCCTATTCTATTATCCTTGCATTCACTATAAATTGTGGCTTGTGTTACTTTGTAAAGAAATTTTTGGACTTTTGTTAATGTTATGCTGCCAAATTTGTTAGGCAAAAACTTTTCTCAAATTTCGTTCAAAGATTCGATTGGCTTCCTAGCGTTCTAGTGTGTCAGCCGTTGCTCTTTGTTGAAACCGAACTTATCACTACTCGTAGTGTGGCATTCAAACATACCGAGGTTCCTATCTTGTTAGATAGTGGGTCGAGGTTTTTCCTTTACCAATTCCAAACCGAACTAAAAGAGCTTATAAACAACGGGTCGATACCAAATCGGTATTGGTTCTTGTTTGCACTTTTTGTTCAACCCCATTTCTCTATTTACCTAATTGAACCAATTCCTTCATCCATACCTATTCGGACTCCAAACCCGAATTTTCAAACTCTTCTTACCTATTCTAATCCGAACCCAAAACCAATACCCTTCTTTCCTTCATCTGACCTTTTCAATTAAACCTAACGTAACTTCTTGTTGACGATCGGGCACACTAATACGACTCGACTCTTCCGAGGCGGTTCGTATCACATCTCATACATGTATTATGTCCCTTTGACCGAATAGTCACTTGTGTAGATGAAGAGGTAGCACAACATTCATGGCTCTTGGTCATTCATGAACCTTTGGAATTAATGTACCTTGCCATTCATGCATTCCACCGATTCATGCATCTTAACCGTCCATGCACCCTCCAAAAGACATGTTGCTTCAAGCTCCATACATCCATTGAGTTTCTACAAGAAAATGTGAACAAAATTAATTCAAGCTAATGTGAACACAAATGTAAACATTAAATTCGGTTATGACAATTTAATTAATATCAATAAACACTTTTAAGACATATTTAATAAAACGAATGTGAACTAAATTTAATATGTGGTTTATTAATTAACTAATTAATGAACTTATTAAATAAAAATTTAATAGCAGTCAAATGAAGTCAAAATAGTCTTTATGAGCTAGAATTCAACTCATGAGCTAAAACCGAAATGGACTTGGACCCATGAGTGGTAGTGAGTTTGGACCCAGTGAGGAACCGAAAGTGAGTGGTGGCGAGCTCGATGAGTTGAGCTGGACTTGCAGGTAGTTGCATGGCGAGTTCAAGGAACTGGAATCAGCTTTCTCGGAGCGTCCTAATGGCGTTTCCATCCAAAGTTGAGCTACAAAAGCTGTGATGGACTGCTTAAACTTCTTGGCTCGAGCTCGAGTAACAGGACCTTGTGGTAGCACCATAGAATCCTCGCTCGAACTAGCTGAACCATGGGGCGCGATCACATCATTCCCCCCTCTTCAAAACAACTTGTCCCCAAGTCGAAATCTGCATTAAAAAGGGTTAAATCTGACACATTAAAAGTAGCGCTGACATTATAATCTCCTGGCAAGTCAATTTTATAAGAATTTTCATTTATTCGCTCTAAAACTTGAAAAGGACCGTCTCTGTGAGGCAGTAGCTTATATTTCCGTTGGGTCGGAAAACGCCCCTTGCGCATATGAATCCAAACCCATTCTCCGGGTTCAAAAACTACTCGTTTCGGCCTTTGTTCGCATTACGCACATAGGACTCAGTCCTAGCCTCGATATTGGCCCGCACCTTGCTATGTAAATCCTTGACAAAATCGCCTTTTTCTTCGCATCTACATGGACAAACCGATCGATGGTAAAGGCAATAGATCTAAAGGAGTCAAGAGATTAAAAGCCGTAAACAATTTCAAATGGGGAGAATTTAGTCGCAGAATGGACAGAACAATTATACGCAAACTCAATATGGGGTAGACAATCCTCCCACGTCTTCAAATTCTTTCGAACGATGGCCCGAAGCAAAGTAGATAGAACTCTATTGACAACTTCCGTTTGGCCATCGGTTTGGTGGTGGCAGGTGGTCGAAAACAGAATTTTGGTCCCTAATTTACCCCACAAAGACCTCCAAAAGTGACTTAAAAATTTTGCATCTCGGTTCGACACGATCGTACGAGGAATGCCATGTAGTCTAACGATATCCCTAAAAAATAAGTTTGCAACATGAACGGTATCGTCAGTCTTAGTACAGGCAATAAAATGAGACATTTTTGAAAATCTATCAACAACAACAAAAATAGAATCCTTCCCCGTTTTTGTGCGCGGAAGTCCGAGAACAAAATCCATGGAGATGTCAATCCACGGTGCTTCAGGAATGGGCAATGGTGTGTACAAGCCATGGGGTTGAACCTTTGATTTAGCCTTTTTGCAGACTATACACCTTTCGCAAACTCGCTCCACGTCTTTTCGCATCCGCGGCCAATAAAAATGTTCGTGGAGAGTGGCTAGCGTCTTATTGATCCCGAAGTGTCCCATAAGCCCGCCACTATGTGCCTCATGCACTAATAGGTCTCGAACAGATCCACAAGGAATGCATAATTTACCTTCTCGGAAAAGATAGCCCTCGTACCTATAGAAATTTTCAAAAGGACCTTTCTCACAAGAAACAAATATCTCTCCAAAATCGGAATCGTTTACATAGGAATCTTTTAATAATGTAAAACCAAGAATCTTAGAATCCAAATATGATAACAGAGTATACCTTCTTGAAAGCGCATCAGCCACGATATTATCTTTACCTTTCTTATATTTGATGACATACGGAAACGACTCAAGGTATTCAACCCACTTTGCGTGGTGTCGGTTCAACTTATGTCGGCCTTTGATGTGCTTCAAGGCTTCGTGATCAGAGTGAATAACGAATTCCTTAGGCCATAAGTAATGTTGCCATGTCTCAAGGGCTCGTATGAGCACGTACATCTCTTTATCATACACCGGATAGTTGAGTACGGCTCCATTGAGTTTTTCACTAAAGTAAGCCACAGACGTCTGTCTTGTATCAACACGGCCCCGATTCCAAGGCCTGAAGCATCGCACTCGATCTCAAAAGTCTTCGAGAAATCTGGAAGGGCAAGCAAAAGAGCGTTAGTGAGACAATCTTTGATTTTTATAAATGATTTCTCTTGTTCATCGTTCCAAATAAAAGAAGAATTTTTCTTAATAACACTCGTAAGTGGAGCAGCAATAGTGCTGAAATTCGAAACGAATCGTCGATGAAAACTTGCTAGGCCATGGAAACTTCGAACTTGCGTAACGCTAGTAGGCCTTGGCCAATCTCGTATGGCCTTAATCTTCTCTTGGTCTACCTCGAGACCATCCGCACTAACCACAAATCCTAGAAAAACAGTGTTGTTAGAACAAAAGAGCATTTCTTTAAATTAGCATATAAGGTCTCTTTTAAAAACTTCTAAAACAGATTTGAGATGACTTACATGTTCTTCCATAGATTTGTTTGTAAATCAATATATCGTCGAAATATACCACACAAAACTTACCAATGAAAGGCCTTAAGACATGGTTCATTAGTCTCATGAACGTACTTGGAGCGTTGGTAAGGCCAAAAGGCATAACCAACCATTCGTATAGTCCATGCTTGGTCTTGAATGCTGTTTTCCATTCGTCTCCTTCTCGCATCCGAATTTGGTGGTAGCCACTCTTCAAATCGATTTTTGAGAACACTTTGGCCCCACTAAGCTCATCTAACATGTCATCTAAGCGAGGAATGGGATGATGGTATTTGATTGTTATCTTGTTAACGGCTCGGCAATCCACGCACATGCGCCATGTTCCGTCCTTTTTTGGTACCAATAATACGGGAACAGCACAGGGACTTAGGCTCTCGCGAATGTAGCCTTTTTCCATCAGTTCATTGACTTGTCTTTGCAACTCCTTGGTCTCCTCCAAATTGGCTCGGTAAGCAGGTCGATTTGGAATAACCGCTCCCGGCACAAAATCAATTTGATGCTCGATTCCATGAAGTGGTGGAAGACCACTCGGGGTTTTTTCCGGAAAAACGTCTTGGAAATCCTACAACAAAGACAAAATAGGAGGGGGCGGGGTATCGGGTAAATCGTTAGTAGAAATTAATGCTTCCTTGTACAAAAGTACAACAGTTCGATTTATCACCAAAGGCTTCCTCACATCACTAACTCTTGCAAAAACACTCATTTTCTCAATTTTCTTTTCTTTTTCTTCTTTTTCTTGGATATTTTTCTTGTCACTCTCTTTTGTTTTTTTTTCTTATTTTTCTCTTCCTTTACTTTTTTACAACTTTCTTTTTCTTTTTCTCTCATTTGCTCAACAGAAGCTTTTAGCTTGATTTGGTCTTCATACACTTGTTTGGGAGTCAACGGCGCTAACGTCACATTCTTTCCCATGAATTTGAATGTATACCGGTTGGTATACCCGTCATGTTGAACTCGTCTATCAAATTGCCACGGTCGGCCAAGTAACAAATGCCCCGCATGCATCGGTACAACGCCACAAAGAACTTCATCCGAATACTTGCCGATGTTAAAAGAGACAAGTACTTGTTTCATTACCTTAAGCTCTCCTCCGTCATTGAGCCATTGAATTTTGTAGGGGCTCGGATGCTTGGTAGTAGGCAAACCAAGTCTTTCAACCATCATGGTACTTGCTACATTGGTACAGCTGCCTCCGTCGATAATGACGCTATAGACTTTGCCTCCGACTTGGCACCGAGTGTGGAAGATATTCTCTCGTTGGAGATTATTCTCCGTGCCTTGGAGACTTAGACATCGTTTTACAATAAGTAGTTCTCCTTCCATGGGTTGTTCCACGTCCTCCTCAACTTTGGAAGCCGATTCAGATTCTTTCTCCTCCTCATCCTCCGTTTCGATCTCGCCATCGGCTCGCAATACCATGGTCCTTCGATTTGGGCATTGGCTTGCTATGTGGCCTCTTCCGAGACACTTAAAACACTTAATATCCCGATTTCGATTGTATGACGATTCGGGTGCCTTGCCTTTGTTTACTTCGGCGATGGGCTTGTTGGTTTTTGGAGGTACCGTGGTCTCCTTCCCTCGAGGATTGGCAGGTCCTTTACTTGATCCTTGGCTCCACTTTGAAGGGTTGGAAGTGGGAAACCCTTGACTTGGGCCTTTTCTCTTGAGTTGTCTTTCCACCTTGATGGCCATATGGACCATATCAACCACTTCAATGTAGTGTTGTAATTCCACTACGTTTGCTATATCTCGATTTAGACCAGCCAGGAATCGCTCCATCATTGCTTCGGGATCTTCTTGGACATTCGCTCGAATCATCGTGATTTCCATCTCTTTGTAGTAATCCTTGACAATTTTGGACCCTTGCGTGAGATTTTGGAGTTTTTGGTGCAACTCCCGGTGGTAGTACGCAGGGATAAATCATCGCCTCATCACCGCCTTCATTTCGATCCATGTAGAGATAGGACGTTCCGTTCACCGTTACGCCTCCGACTAGTGGTTAGTTGTTCCCACCAAATCATGGCGTAGTCCGAAAACTCTATTGCTGCTAGTTTCACCTTTTTATTCTCGGAGTAATTGTGACAATCGAACACCAACTTATCTTTTTTTCCCACTCAAGATAGGCCTCCGGATCCGATCTACCTTGAAACGGTGGAATAGACAGTTTAATGTTCTTGAGATCATCATCTTCGTGTCTTCGATCTCGTTGTCAGTGTTGCCTACGTTGATCACTAGCATTAGACTCTTGTTCACTTTCAAGATCACTAAGGTCATTTGCTTCGTCGTCTTGGACCCTTCGTCTTCCCCAATTCTGATTTGGCCTCTCCCGTCTTGGTCTAACCCCCTTGGATGCTCTTTCACGTTGGCCATTCGTCTCAACTTGGAACAAACGGTCTTTGATGGGATTGAGCCTTCGACCTAGGAGTCGCTCCATTTCTCGTAATAAGGCTTGCATGTTTAAGTCGGGGACGTTTCGAATGGGTTGTCTTGCTGGACGATCTTCCACGTTGTGATCTGACTCTTCTGACATTAAAACGTTGTTAACGTAAACCTCACAATCTCTCGAAAAGGAAAATAAGATGTTTCTCTCACACTCGTGTTTACACTCGAAATTAGGCTTTTACCTCCACTATATTGCACTCACAACTCTCGTGCCTTTTACCTCTCTAAACCTTTTCTCGTGATTTCGTAAGCAAATTCGTTTAAGGCTTAGTCCTTGGTCTAGGTGGTCGGTTCAAAAGGGGTAACAAGTGATTGATGTATTCGGTTTCAGGTAGGCTGAAAGAATAGGGAATTGGGTTAAAAGTGTGGCGTATTAGGACGAGTAGGATAGAGGATGGATCGGAAACTATATCAAATCAAAGCTTAACGATCAACTAACAATTGAATTGCATAAATCACTTTTTTTTCGATTTTTTTTCAGATTTTTTTTTAAACTTGTATAACTTTTTTTTGTACTATATCAGCAAACTAAATACAATAGAAGTACTTTTGTACACGATTTTTTTTTCTCGGCTGCGTAGATTTTTCTTTTATAATAACAGCAACAAACCAATCAAAATGAGAAAACTTCGGTATACGAAAATTTTTTTCTATACTTTTTTTTCTGAACCTACCTCGGGAATGCTTCGCTTCCGCTTCGAACGTCTAAGCTTCTCGTTTTAGGTAGCTCTGATACCAGATGATACGATCCGCCTCGGAAGAGTCGAGTCGTATTAGTGTGCCCGGTCGTCAACAAGAAGTTACGTTGGGTTTAATTGAAAAGGTCAAATGAAGGAAGGAAGGATATTGGTTTTGGGTTCGAATTAGAATAAGTAAGAAGAATTTGAAAGTTCGGGTTTGGAGTCCGAATAGGTATGGATGAAGGAATTGGTTCAATTAGGCAAGGGGGAATTAAAGAAATGGAATAGTCGGTTTAGGTACAATTGGTAAATGGAGAAATGGGGTTGAACAAAAAGTGCAAACAAGAACCAATACCGATTTGGTATCGACCCATTGTTTATAAGCTCTTTTAGTTCGGTTTGGAATTGGTAAATAAAAACCTCGACCCACTATCTAACAAGATAGGAACCTCGGTATGTTTGAACGCCACACTACGAGTAGTGATAAGTTCGGTTTCGACAAAGAACAACGGTTGACACACTAGACACTAGGAAGCCAATCGAATCTTTGAACGAAATTTGAGAAAAAGTTTTGCCTAACAAATTCGGTAGCATAACATTAACAAAAGTCTCAAAAGTTCTTTACATGAAAAAAAATAACAAGTATTTATAAGCCTAAAGCCTAGGTAGCCGAATGGCTTTTCATGCTTACAAATTAAGTAAAAGAAAATTCTAGAAAATTAATCCTTAATGTGCATGACTAGATTCTGCTATGGAACATGAATTGTGAATGCTTCATGTTTAAGAAATGACATGTGAATGAATGAAGCTCCAAGAGACACTTGCTAGGTTCGGCCTCCCTTGTTTAATGAAGCAATTAAGTGGCAACCTTTAGCCAAAAATCATGAATTAAATGGTGTAACTCCAAGGGCCAAAATAGGTGTGAATGCCGTAACCTGAAAAGTCCATAGGTGTGAACATGGTGAACCAAAAGGACTTGTTGTGTGAACACAATGTGAACGGAATGTAGAGGTTCATGGAGGAAGTCATTCGGCCAACCATCTCATACATGTATTATGTCCCTTTGACCGAATAGTCACTTGTATAGATGAAGAGGTAGCACAACATTCATGGCTCTTGGTCATTCATGAACCTTTGGAGTTAATGTACCTTGCCATTCATGCATTCCACCGATTCATGCATCTTAGCCGTCCATGCACCCTTCAAAAGACATGTTGCTTCAAGCTCCATACATCCATTGAGTTTCTACAAGAAAATGTGAACAGAATTAATTCAAGCTAATGTGAACACAAATGTAAACATTAAATTCGGTTATGACAATTTATTAATATCAATAAACACTTTTAAGGCATATTTAATAAAACAAATGTGAACTAAATTTAATATGTGGTTTATTAATTAACTAATTAATGAACTTATTAAATAAAAATTTAATAGCAGATCAAATGAAGTCAAAGTAGTCTTCATGAGCTAGAATTCAACTCATGAGCTAAAACCGAGCTGGACTTGGACCCATGAGTGGTAGTGAGTGGACCCAGTGGGAACCGAAAGTGAGTGGTGGCGAGCTCGATGAGTTGAGTTGGACTTGCGTAGTTGCATGGTGAGTTCAAGGAACTGGAATCAGCTTTCTCGAGGCGTCTAATGGCGTTTCCATCCAAAGTTGAGCTACAAAAGCTGTGATGGACTGCTTAAACTTCTTGGCTCGAGCTCGAGTAACAGGACCTTGTGGTAGCACCATAGAATCCTCGCTCGAACTAGCTGAACCATGGGGCGTGATCACATCATGTTGGTTTTGCCTATGCGAATTGTGGAGGTTTGTGATAAAAGTTTTGCACATACAACTTTTGATGTGTTTGAATAAAACTCTTTGAATATATGTGCTAAACCTTTTTGCTTAAACATGCCTATTCGAATGGTCTGTGCTGGATTTGAACTTTTGAAAAGTTGCATGTTCACAATTCTTTTGTTTGACATACATGTTAAAAGGTTTTCGTCCAAAATGCTTACTTTGTTGGATTGTTTCCATCAAAAGAAAACTTGAAATTTTTGTACGAAGTTTCCATGTTTTGATCTACCTATTCGATTGAGTTTTGTGAAGTATGAATGTTTGCATGTTCGTCTGCCTAAACTTTCTTTGATTCACTTTTGTGATTTATTTGAGAAAACAAAATTCTTGTTTTATTTTGGGATAAGTGATCAAAATCGAGTGTGTAAGCCTGGAGCTAGCCACTTTAAGTTGATACCAAGAAAAGGTAAGCATTGTAATCCCATTATAAATAAATTTGTTGTACCTTTTCATCCGTTACGAATTTTATCTTCATTTCTGAAAATAAATCTTGTGGTTAGTTTACAAAATCAAAATCAAGTTTTTGATTCTGGAAATTTTTTTTTAATCCCGGAATCAGTTTGTGCTATCCACCTGTGAATAACATCTGAGCATGTCCTTTTAAGTATATCCTTCCTAATGGTATTGACATTTTTCATTTTTATGGAGATTACATTTTGAAAACCACAAATTGTCTTTTTAACTTTTTACCTTTTTAGGTTTATTCGAGTCCAAAATATCGATTACATTACCTTGCTAAGGAGCGAAGATTTGTTCTACAAGAATGAGGTAAATTCAAACTTTCGTTATGTAACTTACAAGGTAAGTAAAAAATGTCTTTGTTTTGTTTGAAAGGTGAAGAACTCGGTGTTGTTGATGATGACTTTGTGGAAAGTGGCCATATATTCATCCTGCTACTGTAAGTCCATTCAATCGAATACGACAAGATAAGGTTGTTCAAATCAAAAAGCCAAGTGAATATGTCATTTGTTTTGATCCATTTGGAATGTTGTGGTTGAAACGAGGAATGCATTCTTGTTTGCTAAATTATGTGATTAATTATTCCTTGCTTCCATTCTGTTCAATTGTTCATATTGATGACATATCGAAATTGTGCGATAATATGAAGCATCCATGTTATGAACGAATAAAATTTTTTCCATATGATCTTTGGACTGGATTTTATATGTGTTATTTGAATTTGAGTTCTTCGTACTTGTCATTGTCAAATTTGGTGAGTAAATTCAAAAAATTTTGTGAGATAACCTTTGTCCCATTTGACTAAGGAAAGCCGCACGAGAGAAAATATTTTCCAGTAGACAAACAGCTCGACTTGAGGATAAGTCGCCCTCAAGAGGGGGAATGATACGAACCCGCCCCGTGAACTACTTATGTCAAGCTTACCAAGTTGAGCATTGTACTATTGGCAAGCTGATCCTAGCTCATTTCTAGCTCCTCGAGCTCCGTCCAACTCAATTCAGCTTGTTACCAGTTTAATTTTGGTTTGACACAGCTCATTAGGGCTCAACTCTGTTTGACGCAAGCTCATTGAGCTTGATTCAAAATTATTTAATTTCATGCATTCTAATTTTCTGAAATAATTAAGTTAGTTTATTTAGATAGCTTAAAATAATTAGCTCATTTTAATTTGTCAAATCAATACATAATTAAATAGAGTTTTAATGTGTCTTAGTTTAGGACATGAATTTAATATGTCAAGTTTAGGACAAATTAATTAGCGGCTGCTATTTATTTATCTAAGCCGAATTTAATGGTTGTCCTAGCATTAAACATGAGTCATAAATATGTCCTTATTGATACGAGCACGCCCCGCGAACTTTATCGAGCAAGTCTGTCAAGCCGATCAATGACATGTTGGCAAGCTGATCCAAGCTCGTTTCCAGCTCCACGAGCTCCGTCCAGCTCAAATCCAGCTTATTCGAGCTCAATCAATCTTGCCTGAGCTAAACCGAGCTCACTCCTAGCTCACTTTCAACTCACGAGCTAAACCTTAGCTCAACTTCAGCTTAGGAGTTTAACCTCAGCTCAACTTTAGCTCACGAGCTAAAGCTTAGCTCATTTTAGTTTAAACTCGGTTTTGTCTTTAATACATTAAATAAAAATTTGTACATATTTATTTAAGCATTAAACTTGTCTTATATTAATATTTGATATTAATATGCCATAGTCATTACATAAATTGATTATGTTCACATAGCTGAATTAATGCATGACATTAATGTGTTCACATCATGCCGAATTTATGAGTGTCCATGAGATATCTTAATGACTTGTTTATTTCATGTAGGTACATCCCTTTGGACGGTACAATGTATGGATGAAGAAACATCTCTTTTGGGTATTCCACACTCATGAATGAAGAAGTATTAAATGCTGGTGCATGTACGGCTAGATGCAAGGTTTCTACAAATTCATGCATGTGTCGAATGCATGTATGGACATTAAAGGCTAGTCCATGAATGGATCAAATGCATGGGATGATAGAATGCATGAATGGCTTAAATGCATGTATGGTTGCTGTCTCCTAACTTTCCAAGGCACTTATTCGGCCAAGAAGTAGCTGTTCACACTTTGAATTGACCTATAAGCTACTACACATGCATGGATGGGTTCAAGAACGTCCAAAGGAAGGAATTAACTCAATAATTCAACACATTGATTGAATTAAGTGTATGCACAAAGGGGAGAACGAATTTACTAGGTTTATGCTGCCATTTATGAACCTACATGCTATTAAAGAGTTTAATTATGAGGATACATGTTCCATACAAGTGCATGAATGTCCCAAGGAGATGAATGCAACCTTTGGTGCACATACAAGTCACTTGAAGCCTTTCTTTATGATTAAGCATTCATGCACACACTTAGGGGGAAGAAAGTGTCCATTCAACTAGTTCATGAATCTGCCGAATTTATGAACTATTTTAATACATTAGTGTGAACGTTTTTATTATTGTGTGAACACCTAGATGCCGAATTTGAATGGTCATCTATGTGCCTATAAGTATTTGTTTTCTTTCAATTGTAAGAAACTTTTTCCAAAATTGTTAATGAACATTTGTTCTTGTGAGTTTGCTTCCTCTCATATCTTGTACAAGTTTCGAAAGACTTATCTGGCTTGTGCTAGTGGCGTCAATCGTCTTGTTTGAACTTATCACCAATCTTGGTGTGGCGTTCACTTATCCATCTATCCATACTTTCACCTTAACAATATAGGAACCGGGGTGGCACTTCTTAGTGTTGAATCATTCCTAACGTTGAGTTCGTTTTCCATTCCCATACTTCGAATTATTTTCTTGTTATACCAAACCGACCCATTTATCCATCACCCATCTTTGCTATACATAACCGAACCTATTACTAAACTTACCCTTCTTGAAACCTTCCACTTATTCTAATCCATTATTTTACTTTTATTACTAAAATCTGAGACACGAACGACTCTCTCGAACTACGATCGGGCAACTACGTGAATTCGACTCATCTACCCGGGCCAGATCACATCACTTATTTAGACATGTTATTAATGTGTTTGTGATTAAAGCATGAATTTAAATTGTCTCAACATTGCTGCTGGTTTAATGTGCCGAATTTAATTCATGTTGCTACTTTGTCCAGCCGAATTTATGGTGCATGTTAATTGCTGTCCGAATTAAAGAGATGTTGGAGCAAGCATGGGATGAATTTAAGGAGTTTTTTAGCATGCAAGGGGCATCCATTAAAGAGGCTGTTTGTGGCAAGCATGCATGGCCGAATTAATTGCTATTTACTTGATGCATTAATTTGTTGTAGGTTCATGGCAAGAAATGAATTCAATGTGCAGCACTTAAGAGGATGTTTTGTGCATGGCCAAGACATGTTCATGGACGGCATTTATTGAAGTGTTTCCCATGCATGGGCGTCTTAAATGAGCTGCTGAAGCATTAAATAAAACATGCATGGATAACATTAAAAGTTGCTGAATTTTTCTTCTTCCCATTTGTCTTTTCGTGGAGACAAATGGACAAAAAATTAAAGGCATGCTGGTTGATATTTCCCAAGTGGTCATTTGGCCAAAGCATGAATGAAGGCATCCATTCATTCTCTCCTTAGCTGAATCTAGAAATGGCTATCAAGCTCCCATGCTTTACATTCATCCAGCCACATTTCTTCTTCAAGAAGCATGTCTTTTGGCGTCAAGAAGCTGAATTTGGACTTAGCATTTTAATAGTTTAGTTCTAGCTTAATCTAAAATGTTCTAGCTGAATTTTACTTAGTCTTTAAGCAATGTTCTTTTATCCATTCGGCTACCTTCCCTTAGCTTATAAATAGTTGTTTGTTTTCATTTGAAAAGGTTGTTAAACTTTGATTATTGTTTCTTAGTTAATGAAACTATTTGGTGAGATTGTTTTCTCCCTAATTTCGTTAAAGACTTGTTGGCTTATCTAGGAAGCCTAGTGGCGTCAACCTATTTTTCATCTATCCCGAACTTATCACTATTCATTAGTGTGGCATTTGAAACTATACCAAGGTTCCTACTTTGCTAAATAGTGGGTCGAGGTTTACCTTTTTTCATCTGATCACCTTAAAAACCTATAAACAATTGGTTCAATACTCTCTAGTATTAGTTTGTGCTTGCTTTTGAGTTCCTGTCTTTCCATACTTACATTTCATCTTAACCAAACCAAACTATCACCTTTTTTTTTGCATCATTTTATTACCTTTAAATCGAACCTTTAATATTCATATTTTTAACCCTATCTTTGAACCCCTTGAATAGCTTCCGCAATATTTACTTGAAAACATCCTTTTAAAAAAACCAAATGACACTTCTTCGTAGACGATCCGGCATCTTACATACGACTCGACTCATCCCCGAGGTAGATTGTATCAACTTGATTGGAAACCTCCGAGGAATGTTTCTGAAGTCTGATGCTCTCTGGGACTTGTTGGTTATTATAGACAATTCATGAAAGGTTTCTCTATGATTGCAGCTCCAATGACAAAGCTATTGTAGAAAGATGTTAAGTTAGAGTGGTCAGAAAAGTGCAAGAAAAGCTTTGATCAATTGAAAGCCCTTTTGATCGAAGCTCCAGTACTAGTTCAGCCAAAATTGGGTAAAGAATTTGTTATCCATAGTAATGCATCTATAAATGGTTTGGGTTGTGTTTTGATGCAGAAAGGAAAAGTTATAGCTTATGCCTCGAGACAGTTAAAGCCACATAAAAGGAACTATCCGACACACGACCTGGAATTGGAAGCTATCATGTTTGCATTGAAGATATTACGTCACTACCTGTTCGGAGAGAAATGTCATGTTTATTCTGATAACAAAAGCCTGAATACTTGATGACTCAGAAAGATCTGAATTTGAGACAACGCTGATGATTAGAATTACTAAAAGACTATGAGCTTGTGATTGACTATCACCCGGGAAAGGCTAATGTTGTTGCTAATGTTTTAAGCTGAAAATCACTGTTTGCTTTGCGTGTAATGAATACGCATATGGCTATGTCTGATGATGGTTTAATAATAGCTTAATTGAAAGCAAGACAATTATTTTTCCAACAAATTTGTGATGCCCAGAAGGTTGATAATGAGTTGATAGCAAAACGATCTCAATGTGATTCAAATGCTAATTCAGAGTTTTGAATTTATGCTGATGACTATTTGAGATTTAGAAACCAGATATGTGTCCTGAGAAATGATGCGATCCCGGTCGCATCATGTTTCGGTACATCTCGACGACATCGAGATTGGCCTAAACTCAAGGGGCCCAATGCAAAATGAGACCTTTAAATTCATTTATGTTGTTGGAATAAAGACTTGATTTATCTTAGTTACTTTAGTCTTTAATTATGTCTTATTTATTAAAAACATATTTTAATTATGACATGCATTATGTGTTCTGCATTTAATAAAGTCATACATTATGTGACTCCAATGTTAGTTTAAGTCAGCTTCATTAAATTAAGTCTTGCATTAAGTAACTCATTTGTTCATTTAGTTTGCATTTTAAACCATGCATTTAAGCATCTTAGTTTAATAAATGAGTTGCTGGACATTTATTCAACTCATCTTAGTTTAATTAATAAGTGTTTTTGTTGAACTTTATTTAATAGTTGCTTCTTTAAATAATCTAGTTCCTAGGATAATTTATTGATGCATGAATTTAAGTTCATTTAATAATGCTTCTCTTAATTAAACTAGTTGTTGGAATAAACGATGCATAAGTGTTAGTTCATTTATTTAAGTTAGTTGTTAATTTGTTTTAAGCTTAATAAATGAATAAATGTGACGGTTACATGTGTTAATTGCAGGTGACTTTTAGCTCCCATCTATTATTATTAAAGGCTGTTATGCATTCAATAAGGTGACTTTTCAAGAGATTTCAATTACAAAAGAGAGGGTTGTTACAAAGAGGCTTTAAATATCATTAAGAAGTTGTTTCTATCAATTAAAGGAGAGCATTATTCTTCTTTAAATTAGGCAGCAACTTTGTTTCATCTTCCATAACCGTTTGCTTCATGAGTAATCACTACATGCATTCAATTCTCCATCAAAGAAGCTGGTGTCTTTTCGGTTGCTCATGGAGACTTCAAAAGACTTTGAAAGCAACTTAATTGAAGAAGTAAATCACATTGAAGGCTGGAGTTACTTGGAATAGAATTTCTATAGTTGTGACTTTTCATTAGGCCTCATTATTAGCTTCATTAAAAGTGACCTTTCAGCTAGCTTTCCTTTTGACACTATAAATTCATGTAACCAGCCTTTTGAAGGACACTACTTTTTCGAATATTTTTGTTAATGATATTCTGCCAAATTTGTGAGGCAAACTTTTCTCTGTTTTCGTTCAAAGATTTGTTGGCTACCTAGTGTACTAGTTGTGTCATCCATTTTCTTTGTTGAAAACCGAACTTATCACTACTCGTAGTGTGGCGTTCAAACATGCCAAGGTTCCTACTTTGCTAAGTAGTGGGTCGAGGTTCTTATATTCTCCATCCGACCACCTTAAAAACTTATAAACATTTGGGTCAATATTTTCTAATATTGGTTCGTGTTTGTTTTTGAGATCATTTTCATTTCCATTCCATTCCATCTTTTCGTTTCATTATAACCAAACCTACAAAAACTTTATATCCATAAACCCAACTACATAAACTTCATATCCATAAACCCATCTTTGAATCCTTTTACATAGCTTCTGCCATTATTTACGTTAAAACACCCTTTTGAACAAATCGAACGCTACTTCTTCATAGACGATCGGGCAAATTCACATACGACTCGACTCACCCCGAGGCGGATCGTATCAAGAAATTCAGAGTTGATTCAGGTAATCTTGAATGAAGCTCATAGCAGTCGGTTATCTGTTCACCCAAGTAGTACAAAGATGTATAATGATCTAAAACAGCTCTACTGGTGGCATGGTATGAAACGAGACATTTCTGACTTTGTTTCAAAATGCTTAATCTGTCAACAAGTAAAAGTCGAGCATCAAGTGCCTTCCAGATTGCTTCAGCCGATCATGATACCTGAGTGGAAATGGGACAGAGTTACTATGGATTTTGTATCTGGGTTACCGTTGACACCAAACAAGAAAGATGCAATCTGGGTTATTATAGATAGATTGACTAAATCGACTCATTTTATCCCAATTTGTACTGATTATTACTTGATAAGCTTGTTGAATTATATGTTTCTCAGATTGTGAGATTACACGGTGTGCCTATTTCTATTGTTTTGGATAGAGATTCGAGATTTACATCATGATTTTGGAAGAGATTGCAAGATGCATTAGGTACAAAATTACATTTTAGCACTGCTTTCCATCCGCAGATAGATGGTCAGTCTGAGCGAATCATTCAGATACTTGAGGATATGTTAAGATGTTACATTCTCGACTTTGAAGGTACGTGGGAATGATACTTACCTCTGATTGAATTTACGTATAATAATAGCTTTCAATCGAGTATCAAAATGGCACCTTATGAGGCTTTGTACGATCGTAAATATCGTACACTGTTGTACTAGACTGAGCTCAGTGAAAATAAGATACACGGGGTTGATTTGATCAGAGAAACTAAGCAGAAAGTGAAAGTGATCCATGAAAGTCTGAAAGCCGCATCAAATTGTCAGAAATCATATGCGGATTTGAAACGTAAAGATATAGAGTTTCAGATCAGAGATAAAGTCTTCTGGAAAGTCTCATTGTGGAAGAAAATACTCAGATTTGGTCGTAAAGGAAAATTGAGTCCGAGGTTTATTGGACAGTATGAGATTATAGAACGCATTGTCACGGTTGCTTATAGGTTGTTATTGCCACCTGAGTTAGAAAAGATCCACAATGTATTCCATGTTTCGATGCTTCACAGATATCGATCTGATCCTTCACATGTGATTAGTCCGTTTGAGATTGAGATTAAGCCTGATATGACATACGAGAAAGAATCGATTCGTATTTTGGCTCACGAGATTAAAGAGTTGCGAAATAAGAAATTCTGTTAGTTAAAGTATTGTGGCATAAACACAGAGTTCAGGAAGCAACGTGGGAGCTAGAGGATCAATGAGAGAACGTTATCTGAACCTATTCACCGGTAAGATTTTCAGCAATGAAAATCCCTAAGGGGGAGAGTTGTAACAGCTTGATTTAGACCCTAATCAGAATGGTGGTTTTGGGACCACGAATCTAAGTTAGAAAAATATTTAAAAAAATTATTTTCTGTGTTTATTTTGTGTGAATTTATATCTGTGAAATTTTCATGATTTAGTTTTGTCGTTTGGATGTCCGATTAAATAAAGGACTTAATCGCGTAAAATGAAAACTTGGTAGTTATTTCTAAAAAGGGCATAATTGCTATTGGATTTATTAATGGAAGCCTTTATGTTGCAATTAGCCCATTAAAAGAAAGGGTGGACGGTAATAGGCATATATATTATATGGTTTTATTATAATTATATTAAGGTTAAAAGTGTAATTAGGTAAAAATGTTAAATATCATTAAGAAGTTTTTCTATCAATTAAAGGAGAGCATTATTCTTCTTTAAATTGGGCAGCAACTTTGTTTCATCTTCCATAACCATTTGCTTCATGAGTAATCACTACATGCATTCAATTCTCCATCAAAGAAGCTGGTGTCTTTTCGGTTGCTCATGGAGACTTCAAAAGACTTTGAAAGCAACTTAATTGAAGAAGTAAATCACATTGAAGGCTGGAGTTACTTGGAATAGAATTTCTATAGTTGTGACTTTTCATTAGGCCTCATTATTAGCTTTATTACAAGTGACCTTTCAGCTAGCTTTCCTTTTGACACTATAAATTCATGTAACCAGCCTTTTGAAGGAAAACTTTTTGGAATATTTTTGTTAATGATATTCTGCCAATTTGTGAGGCAAACTTTTCTTTGTTTTCGTTCAAAGATTTGTTGGCTACCTAGTGTTCTAGTTGTGTCATCCATTTTCTTTGTTGAAAACCAAACTTATCACTACTCGTAGTGTGGCGTTCAAACATACCAAGGTTCCTACTTTGCTAAGTAGCGGGTCAAGGTTCTCATATTCTCCATCCGGCCACCTTGAAAACTTATGAACATTTGGGTCAATATTTTCTAATATTGGTTCGTGTATGTTTTTGAGATCATTTTCATTTCCATTCCATTCCATCTTTTCGTTTCATTATAACCAAACCTACAAAAACTTTATATCCATAAACCCATCTACATAAACTTCATATCCACAAACCCATCTTTGAATCCTTTTACATAGCTTCTGCCATTATTTACGTTAAAACATCCTTTTGAACAAATCGAACGCTACTTCTTCGTAGACGATCGGGCAAACTCACATACGACTCGACTCACCCCGAGGTAGATCTGATACGAGCACGCCCCGTAACCTTATCGAACATGTGACAACCCGAATTAGGGCCTAATCGGAATAGTGGTTTCATGACCACAAATCCGAGATAGAAATAATTGTTTTATTATTATTTTGGGGTTTATGATATGATTGCATGATTTTGTGAAAATTTCGTGATGAAATTCTATGCCTAAAGTGCTTAAATTGAAAATAGGGACTAAATCGAATAAGTTGCAAAATTTACATCCCGGAAGTTTTTAGTATGAAATTGTTTTGGAATATTAATTAGGAGGTCTTAAATAGCAATTTGACCAATTTTAAATTCATGGACAAAATTAGGACATGGAAGGAATTTTTGAAAGTTTAGTAAGGAGGGGCATTTTGGTCATTTGGATATTAAATGAAATAAAATGGGAAAAATAACACAAAAATTGATCATCATCCTCCTTAGTTGCTGCCGAATTCTCCCTCTCTCCATAGCTAGGGTTTCTTCAATTTTCAAGCTCCATAGTAAGTGATTCCAAGCCCCGTTTTTAATGTTCTTTACGTTTTTGGAATCCCGGAAGCTCGATTAAGCTTATGCTAGTAATAATTTAACCTAGGGTTCACATTTGGAAAAATACCCATAGGTGAAATTTGTGTATTTTGATGTTTTATGATAGAATATGAGGTTTTAAATTATGTTAAATAACTTGTGCTACTCGGTTTTAAGTGAAAACGAGTAAAAGCAAGATAATCGGTAAAAATACCTATTGTTCATAACTATATGATAGAGTGAGAATTTGATGTTGTTGTAGAAGAGAAAAATGTTCAGCATATCATAAAACATAAGAATAAGGGCTGAAATTAAATTCCCGAGCCTAGGGGCAAAAATGTAATTTTTCCATAATGTGATTTTTGGATTGAAATAAATAGTATGAGTATTAAATGAGCTAAATGTGTTATTATAGATCAAGAAAGACGCGGAATTGATCTCGAACGGGGGAAGGAAAAAGTTTTGGACTAAATTGCAAAATTTCCATATTTTGCACCAAGGTAAGTTTGTATGTAAATATTACAATAATTTCATGTACATTCTTATATTTCAGCCTATTATATAAACATACTAGCTGATGTTAAAATGTAAATCGACTATTGGAAGAATGGAAATAAATATAGAGAGAGAGATCCCGGTTGAACAATCGGAGAGATCGAATGAAATAGAGGGAGCGTAGCTAGGTCACATGTATGATGCTGAGTGCACATCATGTGTACAAGAAAGCTACGAGACACCCTGTAGTAGCTAGGTCACATGTGTGATACGTGTGATACGAGATGTATCCCATGTAGACAAGAGAGCTACGTGAAAGATAAATGTAGCTAGGTCGCATGCGTGATTCCAAGTGAAGGACACCATGTAGACAAGAGAGCTACGAGACAAATCGGTTAGGTCGCATGAGTGGTACTAAGTGTTCACCATGTGTACAAGAGCGCCGAACTAAACGAAGTATGATGGTGGAGCTGTGTGCTGAAACCATTAAATATCGAGGATTGATCCGAATTGTTCAACGGGATGGTTTTGTGGTGATATTGTGGTTTGGACCTACACTTATGGTGAATGAAATGTGGTGAAAATGATTTGTGGTATATACATATATAAGATAAAATGAGGTTAGCATAAAGAATGTGTGAAAGAGTGAAACTAGCATTAAAACTGTTTTTAAATGGTAACAGTGACGTGACTTTGAAAAATCACCAAAAATAGGAGGAATATAATTAGAGGTTGAATGAGATGTAAAATTAAAGCTTAATGAGTCTACTTTCATATAAAAGAAACAGAGCAAGCAAAGGAATTCTATATTTTGAGATAGTTACAATTGTATGTGACTTGCTCAGGATGAATACGTGATCCCCTGTTCCAACTTTGAAAAATCATTAAAAATTGTACAAAAAAAATTAAGAAATATAGTTTACATGCCTAAATTCCTTATTGAGACTAGTTTTAAATGAAACAGACTTCAGGGTTGTTTGAATTGTGTACTGAGAGATATTCAATTCGTAGTGAACAGAGGTCAGATCAGTCGAGCTGTGTAACAGGGAAACTTTAACTAATAAACTGTACTAATCGGCTGAACCAAAATTATAGAAAAAATTAGCAAAAAGCTTTATGAGTCTAGATTCAGGGAAATTTTACGGATTTGAATTTCGAGCTTTGTAACCCGAGTTATGATTTATTTAGTGAATATGACACAGAGAGACAGCTAAATCAAAGTGGAATGAATAGTGAAGTTAAAGTAGATAAACTTGAATTGTTGTGTAAATATGTTAGATTCTTTAATTAGTATTTACATACTTACTTACTAAGCTATAAGCTTACTTTGTTTCTCTCTTTTGTCTTATAGTGTTCTTGACTTGCTCAGAGTTAAGGATCGTGAAGATCTACCCGCACTATCATACTTTAGGGTATTTGAACTAAATGTTTTGAATTATGGCATGTATAGTAGGCTTAATTATTTTGTTACGTGTCATATTTGTCTAGATTAAAATATTAGTTACAAGATTTCGACCAGATACTTTGTACAAGCCATTAAAGTGGGCTAATATTGTTCAAGACATATGTTATACGATGCACTATCAAATTGGATGACATATTTATATCTCGATTATGTTTAATGGTATGTGTTATGTTCTGGTAATACCTTATATCCTGTTCCGGCGACGGTAACGGGTAAGGGGTGTTACAGAACAAGTCTGTCAAGCTGAGCATTGACATGTTGGCAAGCTGATCCCAGCTCGTTTCCAGCTCCACGAGCTCCGCCCAGCTTAAATCCAGCTTATTCGAGCTCAATCCAACTTGCCTGAGCTAAACCGAGCTCACTTGTTTCCAGCTCCACGAGCTCCTTCCAGCTCAATTCAGCTCATTTCAGCTTGTTTGAGCTCAACCGAGCTTACTTTTAGCTCGTTCTTTATTTCAATAAATTAATCTAAGTTTTAGTTTTATACTAATTAGTTTGCCACAGCTCAATTACGAAAATCCTAGCTCAAATAAGTTCATTAAAATGTTTTTCATTTAGTTTGAGCTAGTTGAATTAATAAGCTATTTAATTTCAATTTAATTTGTCCTAATTAGTTAAATTGTTATTTAAGTTATGTTTTTATATTACATGTTTTAATTATGTAATAATAGAATTAATGTGTGGAATGTTTGTTCACATTTGGCCGAATTTAAGTTGTTCACATGGGATTTAATGAATTGTTTTTCATTCATGTAGGTGCATGCACGATTTTGTTCAATGTATGGGGAGATTCATACACGACCGGATTCAAAGCAAGGGAGGATTCATGCATGACTTCCTACAATGCATGGTGTGCTGAACAATGGTCTTCCAAGCACCTATTCGGCCAAGGGGTAGCTAATGAATTAATTTCCAAGTCAAATACATGAAGGAAGGCTAATGGATGGTGCATGAACAGCTAGTTACAACGAACGGGAGAATGCATGTATGACTAGTTACATGAATTGTGTTGACTGTTTTGGCTTCCCTAAATGACTATTCGGCCAAGAAACACTTGTTAGAAGATTCATTCAAGCCATAGCCGAATCTAGACAAGGCCATTAAGCTTCTTGCATCCAAGTTCATTCATTGATTTTTCCTTCATCAAGAAGCTGTCCATTGAAGATCCAATCAACCGACTTTAGTTAAGCACATCTAGTGATGTTTTCTAGATCATTCTAGCCTATTCAAGACGATTGTTTAACTCTTAAGTCTTGTTAATTTGTCCATTCGGCTAGCTTTATGTACTGCTATAAATACTTAACATATTTCAAGTTGGAGGGACTTTTTGCCAAAATTTTTATTGAATTTAATCTTGTGAGAATTTTCTTCTCTAAACTTGTTTGAGACTTAGTTGACTTATCTACCTAGTAGTGACCTCAACCCTGTTTCGTTCACCCTTATACTGAGGTTCCTACTTTGCTAAGTAGCGGGTCGAGGTTTATCACTTTCATTCTCCACCTTGAAAGCATATAAGCAATTGGGTCAATACTCTCTAGTATTGGTTCGTGCTTGCTTTTGAGTTCATTCTTTCCATTCTTTCATTTACTTTAAACCGAACCTTAATATTCATATTTTAAACCCTTTATTTGAGCCCCTTGAATAGCTTCCGCATAATTTATTTAGAAACATCCTTTTTTGAACAAACCGAACGATACTTTCTCGTAGACAATCGGGCAAACTCTCATAAGACTAGACTTACCCCGAGACGGATCTTATCATTTGGTATCAGAGCTACTAAAACGAAAAGATCGTGCGATGAAATTAATCCCGGGCTAGTCCAAGTGAACGCAAGTAAGTAGGATCTGAAAAAAAGTACAGAAAATTTTTTTTTGTATACTGATACGAACCGACTCGGGGAGAGTCGAGTCATATGCTGAGTTGCCCGATCGTCTAGGAGAAAGTATCGTGCAATTCACTTTTGAAATGAAGTTGATGGAAAAATAGGACGGAAGCTATGTATAATGGTTCTATGATGGTTTATGGATAAGAATAATATGTATAGGTTCGGCTAAATTGGAAAGGAAAGTGAAAGAAGTAAATAGAGGATGGATATGGAAGAAAAGGGTTCTTAAAAGCAAGCACGAACCAATATTAGAAAATATCGACCCAAATGCTTATAGGCTTTCAAGGTGGAGGATGAAAGTGATAAACCTCGACCCGCTACTTAGCAAAGTAGGAACCTTAGTGATACGATCCGCCTCAGGGTGAGTCGAGTCGTATGTGAGTTTGCCCGATCGTCTACGAAGAAGTAGCGTTAGATTTGTTCAAAAGGATGTTTTAACAAAGTTTTTGTAGGTTTGGTTATAATGAAACGAAAAGATGGATTGGAATGCAAATGAAAATGATCTCGAAAACAGACACGAACCAATATTAGAAAATATTGACCCAAATGTTTATAAGTTTTCAAGGTGGTCGAATGGAGAATATGAGAACCTCGACCCGCTACTTAGCAAAGTAGGAACCTTGGTATGTTTGAACGCCACACTACGAGTAGTGATAAGTTCAGTTTTCAACAAAGAAAATGGATGACACAACTAGAACACTAGGTAGCCAACAAATCTTTGAACGAAAACAGAGAAAAGTTTGCCTCACAAATTTGGCAGAATATCACTCAAAAATGTCCAAAAAGTAGTCTCCAAAAGGCTTGGTTACAAGAATTTATAAGGCCAAAATGAGCTAGTCGAATGGTCACATAGTAAAGTGCTATTAAAGGGCTAATTATAAATCAAAGACTTTTGAAATTCTAGAGTCAATAACTCCTCTCTTTAACTAGCTGAATTAATGTCCTTAAAGGCTTGAAAAATGACTCTTGATTTTCCCTTTGGCTAGTTGAATAGACTCCAGCCACTTTAATGAAATTTGCAATGCATAAATTTTCCATTAAGTAGCAAAAAAAACGTTGGGGTATTTGAACAAGCTGCTACCAGATTTTAAAGGACATGAAATGCTCCTTTAAACTCTCTTTTAATGATGCTTAATGCTTCCTTTATAACAGTCCCCTCTTTTGTAACCAAAATAACTTGAAAAGTCTCCTTTATTGAATGCGTAACAGCCTTTGTGAATTGAAAAGTCACCTGCAATTAAAACATATGTAACCGTCACATTTATTCAATTATTAAGATTTAAACAAATTAACAACTACGTAAATAAATGAACACACACTTATGCATCATTTATTCCAACAACTAGTTAATTGAAAGAAGTATTTAATGAACTTTAACTCATGCACCAATAAATTAACCTAGTAACTAGATTAATTAAAGAAGCAACTCATTAAATTAAATTCATCAAATAAACTCATTTAATTAAACTAAGATGAGTTGTATTAATGACCAGCAACTCATTTATTAATCTAAGAAGCTTAAATGCAAGTATTAAAATGCAAACTAAATGCAAAGCTAAAAGAAATAAATAAAAGTTCAATTTAGTTGGAACGGGTTCAAGGAGCAGAAATTGAGCTGAAATTAGTTTGGAAAATGTTGCAAGGACACTTTATTAAGCTGGTCCCAACTCGATCTATTTCTCCAACCAAAACCTCGCCCCACACTTGATTAACTAAGGCCGAAATGGCCTCCTTGAATTGCTTAGCTCGAGCTCGCGTAATTGGTCCTTGAGGCAGCACCATTGAGTCCTTGCTCGAACTTGATGCACTGCAGGTCGCGATCATATCACTCAGTATATGGGTGAACGCCACACTATTTGATAGTGATAAGTTCGGGATAGTGAAGAACAAGGTTGACGCCACTAGGCTTCCTAGATAAGCCAACGAAGTCCTCAATGAAATATGAGAGAAAGAAATCTCACAAATTCCATAAAAGTTTAACAAAGTTTCATTAAGTGAAAAGTCTAACCTCTTACAAATGAAATAACATATATTTATAGCCTAAATAAAAGTAGCTGAATGGACAAGCTTAGAAGCTAAGAAATTCGGCCATAAACACCTAGATAATTCTAGAAGAAAAATCATGAATATCCATGAATGTGCAGCCCTTTAATGTTCCATCATCCCCTTGGCGAATGAAGCTTTAATGCACCTTGAATACTTGAATGGTTAGCTTGAAAATGCATGGATCATGCATGAAACGTCCCAATGTATGTTCCTCCATAAATTCGGTCCATGAACCTTCAAAAACATGAACATTAAATAGCCCCTACTTGCATGAACGTCTCCAATACATGTACTCCCTTAAATGCCGTCCATTGAACCTCAATTCTACATGCACCTCTTCATACATTGCACCAAGCCCTACATGAACTTGCATTAATTTCCTTCCATGCATGCATGTGTGCCGTCCAAAGGGATTAGATCTTCTAGATACATTCATGCATGAAGCTTCATCATTCATGTAACCGAATGTGCATTTGAACCCAAACATTCATGTATTTTGTGCATTCATGTATTTGAAAAATACATGAACTTGTAAACACCTTGAATCTGGTCATGCATGCACCTAATTAAATGTTGTTCATTCATGCATGTGGGATGTCCAAAAGAGATGTTTCTTCAAGCATTCATTGCGCTGTCCATGAGCATTGTACCTACAAGAAATAAAACAATTCATAAGACATCATGTGAACACACATAAATTCAGCACAATGTGAACACATTTAAGTTATGTGATATCTATGGCATATTAATAACAAATATTAATATAAGACAAGTTTAATGCTTAAATAAATATGTGCAAATTTTATTTAATGCATTAAAGACAAAATCGAGTTAAACTAAAATGAGCTAAGCTTTAGCTCGTGAGCTAAAGTTGAGCTGAGATTAAACTCCTAAGCTGAAGCTGAGCTAAGGTTTAGCTCGTGAGCTGAATATGAGCTAGGAGTGAGCTCGGTTTAGCTCAGGCAAGTTGGATTGAGCTCGAATAAGCTGGATTTGAGCTGGACGGAGCTCGTGGAGCTGGAAACGAGCTGGGATCATCTTGCCAACATGTCAATGCTCGGCTTGACAGACTTGTTCGATGAAGTTCGCGGGGCGTGCTCGTATCATATACCGAAGTTTTCTCATTTCGATTAGTTTGTTATTGTTACTATAAAAACAAAAATCTACACAGCCGAAGAAAAAAAATCGTGTACAAAAGTGTTTCTATTGTATTTAGTTTGTCGATATAGTACAACAAAAAAAGTTATACAAGTTAAAAAAATTCGAAAAAAATTCAAAAAAATTTGAAAAAAAATCTGAAAAAAGGTGTTTTATGCAATTCGATTGCTGTTCGAATGTCAAAGCCCTTGGTTTGATATCGTTCCCGATTCATCTTCTATTCTAATCTCATCCACGCCACACTTTTTTACCCAATTCCTTTTTTCTTTCAGCCAGCCCGTAACCCCTCATTTGCTATCCTTTGTAAAACCATTTGAAACCGATCCATAATACTAGAGATCAAATCATACTAAGTGATACGATCGCGACCTGGAGTGCATCAAGTTCGAGCAAGGACTCAATGGTGCTGCCTCAAGGACCAATTACGCGAGCTCGAGCTAAGCAATTCAAGGAGGCCATTTCGGCCTTAGTTAATCAAGTGTGGGGCGAGGCTTTGGTTGGAGAAATAGATTGAGTTGGGACCAGCTTAATAAAGTGTCCTTGCAACATTTTGCAAACTAATTTCAGCTCAATTTCCGCTCCTTGAACCCGTTTCAACTAAATTGAACTTTTATTTATTTCTTTTAGCTTTGCATTTAGTTTGCATTTTAATACTTGCATTTAAGCCTCTTAGTTTAATAAATGAGTTGCTGGTCATTAATACAACTCATCTTAGTTTAATTAAATGAGTTTATTTGATGAATTTAATTTAATGAGTTGCTTCTTTAATTAATTTAGTTACTAGGTTAATTTATTGGTGCATGAGTTAAAGTTCATTAAATACTTCTTTTAATTAACTAGTTGTTGGAATAAATGATGCATAAGTGTGTGTTCATTTATTTACGTAGTTGTTAATTTGTTTAAAGCTTAATAATTGAATAAATGTGACGGTTACATATGTTTTAATTGCAGGTGACTTTTCAATTCACAAAGGCTGTTACGCATTCAATAAAGGAGACTTTTCAAGTTATTTTGGTTACAAAAGAGGGGGCTGTTATAAAGGAAGCATTAAGCATCATTAAAAGAGAGTTTAAAGGAGCATTTCATGTCCTTTAAAATCTGGTAGCAGCTTGTTCAAATACCCCAACGTTTTTTTGCCACTTAATGGACAATTTATGCATTGCAAATTTCATTAAAGTGACTGGAGTCTATTCAACTAGCCAAAGGGAAAATCAAGAGTCATTTTTCAAGCCTTTAAGGACATTAATTCAGCTAGTTAAAGAGAGGAGTTATTGACTCTAGAATTTCAAAAGTCTTTGATTTATAATTAGCCTTTTTAATAGCACTTTACTATGTGACCATTTGGCTAGCTCATTTTGGCCTTATAAATTCTTGTAACCAAGCCTTTTTGACACTACTTTTTGGAATATTTTTGTTAATGATATTCTGCCAAATTTGTGAGGCAAACTTTTCTCTGCTTTCGTTCAAAGATTTGTTGGCTACCTAGTGTTCTAGTTGTGTCATCCATTTTCTTTGTTGAAAATCGAACTTATCACTACTCGTAGTGTGGCGTTCAAACATGCCAAGGTTCCTACTTTGCTAAGTAGTGGGTCGAGGTTCTCATATTCTCCATCCGACCACGTTGAAAACTTATAAACATTTGGGTCAATATTTTTTAATATTGGTTCGTGTTTGTTTTTGAGATCATTTTCATTTCCATTCCATTCCATCTTTTCGTTTCATTATAACCAAACCTACAAAAACTTTATATCCATAAACCCAACTACATAAACTTCATATCCATAAACCCATCTTTGAATCCTTTTACATAGCTTCTGCCATTATTTACGTTAAAACATCCTTTTGAACAAATCGAACACTACTTCTTCATAGACGATCGGGCAAATTCACATACGACTCGACTCACCCCGAGGCGGATTGTATCATTTGGTATCAGAGCTACAAAAACGAGGAGTACGAGCATTCAAAATTACTCCAGGAATAGTCTGTGACTCATCAAGTAAGTTTCAAAAAAAACGAAAAAAAAGAAAAAAAAGAAAAAAAATTTCAAACAAAAATTCTGGAAAAAAACAAAATCTGAAAATTTGAACATAGTTTTACTTCTTCTCCATTTTTCAATCCTGAAACCTTTAACCTCTCATCCACTTCCATCCTTGACCTTTTCGCCACACTATACCCGAATTATTCTCTTTCTTGTAAGCCTACCCAATTGTAAATCACATCATCCCTTGTTACCCATTTGAAACCGACCACCTAGACTAAGGTTAAGCCTTGGTGAATCTGCTTACGAAATCACGAGAAAGGTAAAGAGAGGTAAAAGGCACGAGTGTTGTGAGAGCATTAGAGTGTTGAAAAAGCCGATCTTGAGTGCAAACACGAGTGTGAGTGCATTCAAATTTTATTGTGAGTGACTAGTGAGGTTTGTGGTAAGGTATTCATTTTCTATTTTGTTTTATTCATTTTTCTTTTCATCTATTAATCATGTCTCGAGAAGAGTTTTCAGCCTTTGAATTTCAATATTTGTTGAAAGAGATGGAGTGCATGCTCGATCGAAAAATCAAGCCTGTCCAAGAAAAGCTAGACCATCGAGCAAGAGTTCAACGAAAGCAAATTGTTCCAAGTCAGAAAAAGGAGTCAAGAACATCACAGAGACACACATCTGATGACTACTCGAGAAGAGATTTCTATCGTGATACCTATTCGACAAGAAATTCGAGTAGAAAGAAAGAAAGCTTCGAGTCTAAGGTCTTTCGAGATAACAAACGAGGGAGCCCAAGTAACTCTTCGTATGCATCCACGAAGACTCATTCTCGAAGAATTGATCGTGAACTCTATCTAAATGATTTCACATCTTTCGAACAAAATACTTATCATGTTGATTCACTTGTATTATCTTCAAGTTGTAAAGAAAAAATGAGAAAAAGAAATGAAAGAGAGGCAAGAGGCGAGTAAGAGAGAAAGAGAGATTCTTGAAAGAGATTGAGAAAGTCATTGAAAAAGCCGTTGAAAAAGAAAAAGAACAAAAAGAGAGGCAAAAGATGATCATGAGAGAAAACGAGTGGATTCTAAAAGAAATCGAGAGAAGCAAAAAAGAGAAAGAATGTGAACAAGGAAAAAGAGTGGAAAAAGAAATTGAGATAAAAGAAACGAGTGATTCAGAAGAAATAGAATCGAGTGAAAACGATGTTAGTGAGCAAGCGAGGATTCTTTCTACTAACACTTCTGCTCGATCTTTTTGTGATCTTTTTTTTTAGGTTCCTAAAAGTCCGTGCGACCAAATCCAACTCTGATACCTTCAAAATGAGAGGCGTTTTCAGTTGTTTGAAAAAGGTAAGTTCGTGGACGACCGCCACCCATTGGAAATCGAAGGTAAGGAAGGTAAGGAATATTTGTTTATCGAGTCAAGGCCGCCTGATTTAAAAATTACTCATAAAGGTTTTGATGGCATAACTTTTGAAAAATTTCCATCTTTTGATTTGGCTAATTGTTGTTCATATATTAATGTTAACGATGTTGATTTAAAAGATGCCATGAAGATTCCGTCTTATGACATGTTTTATAACGACAATTCTGTTGATTCTGTTGGATTGGTTCATCCTGTGCAAATTGTGAATGTGTGTGATAGTAGTTTATCACGTTTTGATTTGTTTGATTATAAAAATTCTTTGAATTCATCTTTCTGTTTAAACGTGCCTATTCAAATGATTTGTGATGGATTTGAATTTTTGAAAGGTCGCATGATCACAACTTCTTTGCTCGATATATGTGTTAAAAGTTTTTTGCATGAAATAATTGATCTGTTTGACTTTGTTCTTCAAGATAAATCTCTGAAATTTTGTGCGAGATTTTCATGCTTTGATCTATCTGTTCGAGTAGAAATTATGATGCAAGATTGTTCGAGTATTTGCATGTTTAAGTTTCCTTTGATTTACTTCTATGATAACATGTTGCATCGTTTCTTTGGTGATAAAATGAATATGCTTGGTTGTGCCAATTTTTCAAGTCTAGTTGAACGAGTGAAATTTGAATCATGCGATGAGTTGATTATATTTTCCTTATTTAACATGTTGCCTGCTAAATCAAATGACCAAGTTTGTGTGTTCAAGCCTGGTATTTGCTACATGAATTCATTTTATGGAAACATTAAGCACTTTGCATCATTTGCATTCAAATTATGTTTGCTTGATGTTCGAACTTTTGATAAGAAGGTGAAATTCAATGATTTGGGTTTCAATTTTGATTCGTTTACTAATTACCTTGTTTGGCCACATCTAAAATTTTCGTTCCATTTTGAGAAGGTAAGATCGACTTATGCTTTGGGACTTGAATCAAATTTCAATGATGATTTATTTTTTTCTTTTCAGTCCATACCTCCTATTGAAACTAACCTTTTACATTTTTGTGAATGTAAACCTTTAAAAAGCATGAGCTGTCATGGTGCTTCGTCACCCACCCAAGTTGATCGAGATAAAAGGTTTGTTTTACATTATTTGTTTGAAGAGAGAAGATTCATCTTGTTTGAAAAAGGTCAAACTGAACATAAATTTTCTTCTCTTCAAGATCGACAAGGTAAAGTTTACGAAAATTTTCAAATACCTTTACTCTATTCGAATGTTGTTGAAAATCTTTTTGATGGTTTGATGTTTGGAAATTGTTTGTACCTTGTTGTGATTGATTGTTGTCTTTGTCCTAGTAGTGATCCGTTTGTGTTGGAAAGTGATTACACAAATCATGTTGTTAATAAGAGAAAGAGTGATTTAGTTTCCAATTGGCCATGGTACACTTTGCGTGTACATTCCCATGAATTGTTATTTTTGAATAAACATATTGAAATGTTTTGGATGAGGAATAATGTGTTTAAGTGCCTGCCATCGTTTACAACCAATTATACCTTGATCCAACTTAGTCTTCATGTTTGCACAATTGGTCTAACAAACTCTTTGATAAATTTACGTATGCTTGCTTTGACCAATTGAGATTTTTGGCATATGTTCGATTGAATGAATTTTTTATGAACTATCGAACACATTTGAATCTGACTCCTTTGAGTTTCTTTTTATTGGCTGTGGTAAGAATTTTTCAGGTTTGTGTGACATCTTCCATCCCATTTGACTGAGGAAAACCATGCATGAGTCAAAGTTCTCCCATGGACAAACGGCTCGACTTGAGGACAAGTCGCCTAAAAGAGGGGGGGAATGATACGATCGTGACCTGGAGTGCATCAAGTTAGAGCAAGGACTCAATGGTGCTGCCTCAAGGACCAATTACGCGAGCTCGAGCTAAGCAATTCAAGGAGGCCATTTCAGCCTTAGTTAATCAAGTGTGGGGCAAGGCTTTGGTTGGAGAAATAGATCGAGTTGGGACCAGCTTAATAAAGTGTCCTTGAAACATTTTGCAAACTAATTTCAGCTCAATTTCCGCTCCTTGAACCTGTTTCAACTAAATTGAACTTTTATTTATTTCTTTTAGCTTTGCATTTAGTTTGCATTTTAATACTTGCATTTAAGCCTCTTAGTTTAATAAATGAGTTGCTGGTCATTAATACAACTCATCTTAGTTTAATTAAATGAGTTTATTTGATGAATTTAATTTAATGAGTTGCTTCTTTAATTAATCTAGTTACTAGGTTAATTTATTGGTGCATGAGTTAAAGTCATTAAATACTTCTTTTAATTAACTAGTTGTTGGAATAAATGATGCATAAGTGTGTGTTCATTTATTTACGTAGTTGTTAATTTGTTTAAAGCTTAATAATTGAATAAATGTGACGGTTACATATGTTTTAATTGCAGGTGACTTTTCAATTCACAAAGGCTGTTACGCATTCAATAAAGGAGACTTTTCAAGTTATTTTGGTTACAAAAGAGGGGGCTGTTATAAAGGAAGCATTAAGAATCATTAAAAGAGAGTTTAAAGGAGCATTTCATGTCCTTTAAAATCTGGTAGCAGCTTGTTCAAATACCCTAACGTTTTTTTTGCCACTTAATAGACAATTTATGCATTGCAAATTTCATTAAAGTGACTGGAGTCTATTCAACTAGCCAAAGGGAAAATCAAGAGTCATTTTTCAAGCCTTTAAGGACATTAATTCAGCTAGTTAAAGAGAGGAGTTATTGATTCTAGAATTTCAAAAGTCTTTGATTTATAATTAGCCTTTTTAATAGCACTTTACTATGTGACCATTTGGCTAGCTCATTTTGGCCTTATAAATTCTTGTAACCAAGCCTTTTTGACACTACTTTTTGGAATATTTTTGTTAATGATATTCTGCCAAATTTGTGAGGCAAACTTTTCTCTGTTTTCGTTCAAAGATTTGTTGGCTACCTAGTGTTCTAGTTGTGTCATCCATTTTCGTTCAAACTCGTAGTGTGGCGTTCAAACATGCCAAGGTTCCTACTTTGCTAAGTAGTGGGTCGAGGTTCTCATATTCTCCATCCGACCACCTTGAAAACTTATAAACATTTGGGTCAATATTTTCTAATATTGGTTCGTGTTTGTTTTTGAGATCATTTTCATTTCCATTCCATTCCATCTTTTCGTTTCATTATAACCAAACCTACAAAAACTTTATATCCATAAACCCAACTACATAAACTTCATATCCATAAACCCATCTTTGAATCCTTTTACATAGCTTCTGCCATTATTTACGTTAAAACATCCTTTTGAACAAATCGAACGCTACTTCTTCATAGACGATTGGGCAAATTCACATACGACTCGACTCACCTCGAGGCGGATCATATCACTAAGTCTGTTAAAAGGTTATAAGAGGAGAAAGGAGCGGAAAAAGGCATGAGCGAGTGAGATCATTCGAGTGGAGGTAAAAGCCAAACGAGTGTAAACACGAGCAGGAGTGACACCTTTTTTTCTTCTTCTTTCCGAGTGAAATTGTGAGGTTTGTGGTGAGGTACTTAATTTTTTTTTATTTTGTTTTGTGATCTAACGTTTTCTTTTTAGCAACAAAAATCATGTCACACGAAGAGTTCACCGAATCGGAATACCAATACTTGGTTCAAGAAATGCGAAGAATGGTGACTAAACGAGACCAAAGTGATCGAGTTTCTTAAAGTCGTAAAACGGAACCAAGAACCCCACGGAGATATACCCTCGACTACTACCTGAAAAAAAGTTCCAATCGTGATTCCTTTTCTCCATCTACTTCAAGACAAAGAGAGTCATACTCATATTCATCAGTGAATTCGAGAAGTGACTTCGATCGAAAGTCCTTTTCATCAAGAAATTCGAGAAGACGAGAAGCCGATTATGATTTTGATTCGTTCCAAGATGGCATTTAGAGAGAAAGACATACTCCTAGTATATCTTCAAAGAAATCATTCAAGGAGTATTCTTCACGAAGTTTTGATTGTGAATCATATGCAAATAGTTCTTCATCTTTCAAACAAGATTTGTATTCTCATAATTCTTTTGTACATTCTTGTAAATAGAAAACAAAGAAAAGAAAAGAAAAAGAAAAAAGAAAAAGAAAACAAAATAAAAAGAAAAGAGACGCAAGAGGCAAGTAAGACAAAAAATGAGCGAATCTTGAGAGAACTTGAAGAAGCCTTTTGAAAAAGCCTTTGAAAAGCAAAAAGAAAATGAAAAAGAAAATGAGATTGAAAAAGAGAATGAAAAGAAATTTGAGAGTGAAAAAGAAGTTGAAAAAGAAATTGAAACAAAAGAATCAGTGAGAAATCAAGTGAGCAAGTGAGGATTATTTCTACTAACCCATTGTTCGATCTTCTTGTGAGTTAACTTTTTAGGTTCCTAGAAGTTTGTGCGACCAATTCCATCTACATTACATTCCAAATGAGAGGTGTTTTAGGTTGGTCGAAAAAGGTAAGTTCACAAATGACAGCCACCCACTTGCAATTGAAGGTAAGAAAGGTAAGGATTCCTTATTTATTGATTCGAGGCCGTTTGAATACAAAGTTGCTCATATAGACTTTTATGGCCTTATTTTTGAAAATCTTCCATCTTTTGATTTGGTTAATTACTGTTCACATATTAATGTTAACGATGTTGTTTCAAAAGATGTCATGAAGATTCCGTCTTATGACATGTTTTATAACGGCAATTCTGTTGATTCTGTTGGATTGGTTCATCCTGTGCAAATTGTGAATGTGTGTGATAGCAGTTTTTCACGTTTTGATTTGTTTGATTATAAAAATTCTTTGAATTCATCTTTCTGTTTAAATGTGCCTATTCAAATGATTTGTGATGGATTTGAATTTCTGAAAGGTTGCATGATAACAGCTTCTTTGCTTGATATATGCATTAAAAGATTTTTGCATGAAATAATTGATCTGTTTGACTTTGTTCTTCAAGATAAATCTCTGAAATTTTGTGCGAGATTTCCATGCTTTGATCTATCTGTTCGAGTAGAAATTATGATGCAAGATTGTTCGAGTATTTGCATGTTTAAGTTTCCTTTGATTTACTTGCATGATAACATGTTGCATCGTTTCTTTGGTGACAAAATGAATATGCTTGGTTGTGCCAATTTTTCAAGTCTAATTGAACGAGTGAAATTTGAATCATGTGATGAGTTGATTATATTTTCCTCATTTAACATGTTGCTTGCTAAATCAAATGACCAAGTTCGTGTGTTCAAGCCTGGTATTTGCTACATGAATTCATTTTATGGAAACATTAAGCACTTTGCATCATTTTCATTCAAATTATGTTTGCTTGATGTTCGAACTTTTGATAAGAAGGTGAAATTCAATGATTTGGGTTTCAATTTTGATTCGTCTACTAATCACCTTGCTTGGCCACATCTGGAATTTTCGTTTCATTTCGAGAAGGTAAGACCAACCTATGTTTTTGGAATTGAATCAAATTTCCATGGTAACTTTCCTTTTTCATTTAAGTCCATAGTTTTCGTTAATACTAACCATTCTCATTTTTGTGAATTCCACCCCTCGAGGAGCATGACATGTCATGGTGCGTCACCACCTATTCAAATTTATCAGAATAATAGGTTTGTCTTACGTTATCTATCCAAAGAGAGAAGATTCATTTTGACCGAGAAAGGTAAACCCAATCCTCAATTGTCTTCTCTTCATATTCGTCAAGGTAAGTCATCTGAAAATTTTCAAATATCTTTGCTCAATTCAATTGAAGTTGAAAATTCCCTTGATTTGTTTGGAAATTATTTATACTGTGATGTGATGGATTTTTCCTTTTGGCATTGTAATGATGTGATTATTATGTTGGAATTTGGAGACACTCCTCATGTTATTCAAAAATGAAAGGAAGAGTTAGCATACCTTTGGCCATGGCATACCTTGCATGAACAAGACAAGGGACCAAATGAGTTGCTATATTCGATTAAAGAAATTAAAAGGTTTTGGATGAGGAATAATGTGTTTAAGTGTCTACCATCATTTACAACCAATTATCCCTTGATCCAACTTAGTTTTCATGTTTGCAACGATGGTCTAATGAAACTCTTTGATAAATTTACGTATGCTTGCTTTGTCCAATTGAGATTTTTGGCATATGTTCGATTGAATGAATTTTTTATGAACTATCGAACACATTTGAATTTGACTCCTTAGAGTTTCTTTTTACCGGCTGTGGTAAGAATTTTTCAGGTTTGTGTGACATCTTCCATCCCATTTGATCGAGGAAAGCCATGCACGAGTCAAAGTTCTCCCATGGACAAATAGCTCGACTTGAGGACAAGTCACCTAAAAGAGGGGGGATGATACGAGCACGCCCTGCAAACCTTATCGAACAAGTCTGTCAAGCCGAGCATTGACATGTTGGCAAGCTGATCCCAGCTCGTTTCCAGCTCCACGAGCTCCGCCCAGCTCAAATCCAGCTTATTCGAGCTCAATCCAACTTGCCTGAGCTAAACCGAGCTCACTTGTTTCCAGCTCCACAAGCTCTGTCCAGCTCAATTCAGCTCATTTGAGTTCATTTCAGCTCGTTTGAGCTCAACTATGCTTACTTTCAGCTCGTTCTTTATTTCAATAAATTAAACTAAGTTTTAGTTTTATACTAATTAGTTTGCTACAGCTCAATTACGAAAATCCTAGCTCAAATAAGTTCATTAAAATGTTTTTCATTTAGTTTGAGCTAGTTGAATTAATAAGCTATTTAATTTCAATTTAATTTGTCCTAATTAGTTAAATTGTTATTTAAGTTATGTTTTATATTACATGTTTTAATTATGTAAAAACTGAATTAATGTGTGGAATGTTTGTTCACATTTGGCCGAATTTAAGTTGTTCGCATGGGATTTAATGTATTGTTTTTCATTCATGTAGGTGCATGCACGGTTTTGTTCAATGTATGGGGAGATTCATGCACGACCGGATTCAAAGCAAGGGAGGATTCATGCATGACTTCCTACAATGCATGGTGTGCTGAACAATGGTCTTCCAAGCACCTATTCGGCCAAGGGGTAGCTAATGAATTAATTTCCAAGTCAAATACATGAAGGCTAATGGACGGTGCATGAACAGCTAGTTACAACGAACGGGAGAATGCATGTATGACTAGTTACATGAATTGTGTTGATTGTTTTGGCTTCCCTAAGTGACTATTCGGCCAAGAAACACTTGTTAGAAGATTCATTCAAGCCATACCGAATCTAGACAAGGCCATTAAGCTTCTTCCATCCAAGTTCATTCATTGATTTTTCCTTCATCAAGAAGCTGTCCATTAAAGATCCAATCAGCCGAATTTAGACAAGCACATTTAGTGATTTTTTCTAGATCATTCTAGCCTATTCAAGACGATTGTTTAACTCTTAAGTCTTGTTAATTTGTCCATTCGGCTAGCTTTATGTACTGCTATAAATATTTAGCATATTTCAAGTTGAAGGGACCTTTTGCCAAAATTTTTATTGAATTTAATCTTGTGATAATTTTCTTCTCTAAACTTTGTTTGAGACTTAGTTGACGTATCTACCTAGTAGTGGCTTCAACCTTATTTTGTTCACCCTTATACCGAGGTTCCTACTTTGCTAAGTAGCGGGTCGAGGTTTATCACTTTCATTCTCCACCTTGAAAGCCTATAAGTAATTGGGTCAATACTCTCTAGTATTGGTTCGTGCTTGCTTTTGAGTTCCTTCTTTCCATTCTTTCATTTACTTTAAACCGAACCTTAATATTCATATTTTAAACCCTTCATTTGAACCCCTTAAACAGCTTCCGCATAATTTATTTAGAAACATCCTTTTTTGAACAAACCGAACGATACTTTCTCGTAGACGATCGGGCAAACTCGCATACGACTCGACTCACCCCGAGGCGGATCGTATCAGGATCGTATCACTTCTTCAAGCTCGTCTAATTCAACCCGAGCTCATTTAGCTTAATTTCAACCCATTTTTAATTTTCTGGAATAAGTATTTAATTTGCTATAATAAACTTAAAAGAGACATGACTATTGGTTTCCCTACATGACTTAAAAATAAAATTAAAGCTTGTAAAAACCTTAGTTAATTGTTGAAGGTGAAAGGTCACAAATAGGTATTTGAATAGTCATAAATAGACTGGAAGAAGACATTATTTTGTTTAGAAGACTTTTGATCCTTTGATTAATGTTTATAACATTTTGTGAGTTTTTTAACTCTCCTATTTTGTTTTAGACTCAGCATGACTTATCTAGTTTGCTAGTGGCGTCATCCTGTTTCTTTCCGAAGGCGTTCACCCTATTCCAATTGGTTCCTATCTCCATATAGATAGTGGGTTACGGTTTAGCTATCCTTCTATCCACCTTTAAGTGTCCTATAAGATTTGGGTTAGGATTCTATTTTAGTACTAGTTCTTTCTTGATCTCAAAGCCATTCAAACCATCCACATTACTATTTTTCAAACTACACCAAACCATATCCCTTAATTATCTCAAACTATTACATACTATTTAAAGCCTTACTTAGCCAAATTCAACATACTCTGTTCAAGAATGATACTTCTCCATTTTAATGATCAGGTAACATAAACTACTCGAATCATCACTACGGTGAGTTCGTATCATTTGGTATTAGAGCTAGCTAAAATCGAGGAGTACGGACGTTCGTGAAGTTGCCAGAGTAAGTATTTGAAAAAAATTCAAAAAAAATATTCATGAATGTGATTGTACAAGTGTTGAATGTATTTGTATTGAAAAAAAACAAAAGAGTTATGAAACTAAAAAAATTCGGAGATAAAAAAAAAAGTGCTTGAAAAGTGTTCATAAGTTACCCGATATTCAAAATTGTTTCTCTATCAAATTCAAACCCAAACGCGACAGCACCCCTTTTTATTTTCTTTCAGCCTACCAAAACCAATATCATCAACCATCATAACCTTTTTGAAGCTGACCCCTAGGCTTGCTTATAAGTCTAATTAAGTCTTTTACGAACTTCAAGAGGCGAAACTAGTGGTAAGAGGCACGAGAGTTACTAAGAGCATTTGAGTGTTGAAAGAAGTCGTAAAAGAGTGCAAACACGAGTGGAGTGCCATATTATTTTTCTTTATGAGTGAATAGTGAGGTTTGAAGTGAGGTTCAATAAAAATGTCTCTAAGTTTCAAAAGAAGAATTGCTGCTGTTGGTGGCTGGTTCAATCCAACATACCAAGAATCCAATCAAAGCGAAAGGCGACGTGTTTATAGAAACTGAGGCTTTAGAGAGCATGAACTTATTGATGGTGATTTGAAGAATCACAAGCTAACTATTCCACTGTTTCAAGGTCGATCTGACCCAGAGGTATACCTTGAATGGGAAAAGAAGGTAGAATTGGTTTTTGAGTACCATGACTACTCGGAAAGTAAGAAAGTGAGGCTTCGGTGAATGGTTTCTCTGATTATGCCATGACTTGGTGAGATCAATTCACCATGAGTCAAAGACAAAATGGAGAGTGCCCAATGTCAACATGATCCAAAATGAAGGATGTGATGCGCAAGCATTTCGTTCCATCTTCCTACCATCGGCAGAGAAATTCTTCAAGCCAAAGGACGAAAATGAGATTGTCAAAGAGTTCCATGTCCAACGACTATGTGAGAAAAGACTCCTATCGAGATTCCTACTCAACGAAGAATTCAAGCCGAAATAACTCAAGCTTCGAATTTGAAGCCTATTATAGTGGCAAACGAGAAGGTTCAAGCAATTCTACGTATACTCCAAGATATTCATCCATGAAGAATCAATCTCCAAGATACTCCAAGCCTATAACCTTCAAATACTTTGTGAATTCGGGTTTGTTTCAATCAAAGAATAAGGTAAGACCGATTTCTATTTTTGATCCTAGCATTGATTCATATGTTCAATTTGTGAATAACATTTCAGCATGTTCTTTCGAGTTCATCATCCATGGTGTCATTAACCTCTTTCATTTCCGTGAAGGAAGGCAAGCAACTAATCTGCTTCCTTTCGAGTCTTGTGTATTTTTCAGGTTTGTGATGGTGAAATTTTTTTTCGAGCAAATGGCCCTATTTGAGGACAAATTGTCTTCAAGAGGGAGGGTATGATGTGAACCCAGTCGCATCATGTTACAACCCAACTTGTCGACACCAAGATTGGGCTAAACTTGAGGGGCCCAAATGCAAAATGAAGTTTTTAATTTCAGTTTGTTAATTTGGCTGCTGGAAAATAAGTACTTTGATTCATTTATTTTAGTTACTTTAGTTATTTTAGTTTGTGTCATTAATTATGTCATAGTTTGAACATCATTAATATGTGTTCTGCATTTAATAAAGTCATGTATTATGTAACTCTCATGTAAGTTAAGTTTGCATAATAAATTATGACATGCATTATGTAATTCCGATGTTAGTTAAAGTTTACATCTTAAACCATGCATTTAAGCATCTTAGTTGTTAAATATGTTTGAGTTTGTTTATATAAGTATGTTATTTAAATTGGCTATTACTTTTTACTATATAAATTAAAATATGTTTATTTTCATTTTAGATAAGGTCATTTGAGCTGCATGTTCATTAATAAATTTGTGTATGAGTGTTTATAGTGTGCTGATTTTTATGAGTGTCTTTAATGCTTAATTATCTACCTTGTAGGTGACTATTCATATGGCTAATTGGCTCTTCAAGTTTTGGACGTTTTTCAAGCTTTCAAAGCTCATTATGGTGGCTGTTCAAATGGACCAAGAGTGACTCTTCAAGTCTGATCAGTTTCATACACTCAAAGCTAGTTATGGTGCCAATTAATGAGATGAATGCACAAGTCTTTTGACATTCGATTTAAGGGAGATGAAGGGACATCAAATAGCACATTAAGGGTTCATTAAGTCAATTATAAAGTAAAGAGACATGCCTTTTCATCTACACCAAAATCAAGTGAAGAGATATAACTATTGGTTTCCCTACATCACTTAAAACGAAATCAAAGCTTGTAAAATTGAATAGTCATAATAGTGCCTATAAATAGATTGTAAGGAGACATTATTTTGTTTAGAAGACTTTTGATCCTTTGATTAATGTTTATAACATTTTGTGAGTTTTTCAACTCTCCTATTTCGTTTTAGACTTAGCATGACTTATCTAGTTTGCTAGTGGCATTGATGTGAGCACACCCGGGGCATCCTCGAATGCATATCAAGATTCAATTGAGCTTCCAAAAACACCCATAACTCGAGCTTGTGCTAAACATTTCCTAGAAGCTGTTTTAGCTTCTGATGCAAAACCTTGGTTTGAAACAAGGGCCAATGCTCACAAAATCAGCTCGAAGCAACTATCCAAAGAACCTGTGCATTGTTGGCAAGCTGATCCTAGCTCATTTCTAGCTCCTCGAGCTCTGTCCAACTCAACTCAGCTCATTTGAGCTCGTTTCAACTTGTTTGAGCTCAATCGAGCTTACTTTCAGCTCGTTCTTTATTTTAATAAATTAAACTAAGTTTTAGTTTTATACTAATTAGTTTGCTACAGCTCATTAATGAAAATCCTAGCTCTAATAAGTTGATTAAATGTTTTCACTTAGTTTGAGCTAGCCGAACTTAATGCTACTAGCTAGTCTTTAATTAATGTGTTTTGTTTAGCTTAGCATGATGTTTATGATGCTTAGTTCATGCTCTTAACATGTACAGCTAAATATACATTGGGATTTAATGTGTTCATGTTTCTTGTAGGTTCAGCCGAATGTATTGAGTACATTTAATGAGATTCATGCACGGCTAGGTACATGGAATATAAGAGTTCATGCATGAACGAATTTATGCATGGTGGGCTGGCTATTGGTGATCCCTAAGCAACCTTTTGGCCAAGAGTTAAGTTCCACAAAGTGACCGAATACATGAAGGAGCCATTAATGCAAGTACATGTGATACGTTCACGGCTTCCCATAAGTCAAGTCCAAGCTGAGATCCGATGGTGCTACCTCAAGGGCCGATCACAAGGGCTCGTGCAAAACAATTTAAAGAAGCTGTTATAGCTTTAGTTCAGCATGTGTGGGATGATGGCAATGCTAGACCTATCGAACCAGTTAGTGGTCATTTTGGAAATCCATGCCGAACTTTTCTACAAGTTCAGTTCAGCTCACCGAGCTCACCTTCAGCTCAAGTTAGCTCCCATGTAGCTCCACACCAGCTCATTAGCTCGGATCCAGCTCATTATCAGCTCACGAGTTTAAGCCCAGCTCGGGTTTAGCTCATAAATGTTAATCAGCTCGTGGAGTTCACTTTGAATTCATTTGACTACTATTGACTTTTTAATTAATAAGTTCAATAATTAGCTAATTAATATCCTACATATTAAATTTAGTTCACATTAGTTATATTAAGTATGTCTTAAAAGTGTTTATTGATGATAATTAAATTTGTCATAACCGAATTTAATGTTGATATTTGTGTTCACATTAGTTTGAATTAATTCTGTTCACATTTCTTGTAGAAACGCAATGGACATATGGAGATTAAAAGCAAGCATGAATTTTGAAGGTGCATGGACGGTTGGGGGACTTGAATCTCTTAGGTGCATGTTCGGCCAAGTGCATGTATGACCATATTCAATGTCTTTGAGGTTCATGAATATTTCCATTCATGTATGGTGTGCTATCTCTTCATTCTCCAAGGTGACCATTCGGCCAAAGGACACTCACACATGCATGAAGATAGCTTGGCCAATTAGCTTCCCCATGACTCTCCTTAATTCGTTCACACGTATGTTCACATGGCAAGACTATTCGGTTCACCTTGTTCACACTAGAAGACTCTTCAACATTCGGTTTCACACACATGATGGCCCTTGGAGTGTCCACAATTAATTCATACTTTTTGGCCAAACATTTGCTTCATTTAACAAGGTTGGCCGAACCTACAAGTGACCATTGGACATCATGCATTCACTTTAAGTTTTCTTAAGCATGAAGATTCATTCATTTCCTATTACCATAGCCGAATCTAGACATGCACATTAAGGGTCATTTTTCTAGAATTTTCTTTAATTAATGTGTAAGCATGAAAGGCCAATCGGCTACCTAGACTTAGGTCTATAAATACTTGTTCAATTTCCATGTAAATTTTGAAACTTATGTTAATGTTATGCTGCCGAAATTGTAAGGCAAACTTTTCTTATATTTTGTTCAAAGATTCGTTTGGCGTTCCTAGCATTCTAGTTGTGTCAACCATGTTCTTTGACGTACCCGAACTTATCACTATTCATAGTGTGACGTTCAACATACCGAGGTTCCTATCTTGTTAGATAGTGGGTCGAGGTTTCCCTTACCAAACCTATAACCGAACTCAAAAGGCTTAATCAATGGGTCGATACCATTTCAGTATTGGTTCTTGAAAGTACCTTTAGTAGTTCAAACCCGTTCTCTTCTTTACCTAATCGAACCTAAACCGACCAATTTGTTCATATCCTTTTGTTCCTACCCTTTCATTCCTACCATTCCATTCGTACCCCTCTTTCTACTTTGACCATACCTTCGACTCAACTAAACCTAACGTAACTTCTCGTAGACGATCGGGCAATCTACATACGACTCGACTCTTCCCGAGACGGTTCGTATCAACATGCATGGCTTAATACATCGTATGGAAGGATGCAAGTACAACTAGTGTTCAATGGATGGAATTTGAAAGAATTCATGTATTGGGGACGTTCATGCAAGTGGGGGCTATTTTATGTACATGTATTTGAAGATTCGTGGACCGTAATTAAGGAAGAACATGCATTGGGACGTTTCATGCATGTATCATGCATATCCAAGATGTCCTTTCAAGTATTCAAGGTACATTCAAGCCTCATTTGGCCAAGGGAGATGTAGGAGTAATAAAGGGCTGCACATTCATGAACTATGGCTTTTCTTCTAGGCTAAGTATGCATGAATGCATCAAGTGAAGCAACATGATGGTTCGGCCAATTCATGCACCATCTCTAAGCATGAGCTGAATTTTAATGCTTTTGTGTGAACATGTTAAATTCAAATGTGAACAGAATTTAAGTTAGTGTGAACATCATAGATGCCGAATATCAATAGGCATCTTAGGCTTATAAATAGTTTGTTTATTTCTTTGTAAAAGGACTTTTGCCAAATTTGTTAATGAACATTGTTCTTGTGAGGTTGCTTCCTCTCATATCTCGTACAAGTTTTGAAGACTTATCTAGTTTGTGCTAGTTGCGTCTATCGATCTTGTTTGAACTTATCACCAGCTTTGGTGTGGCGTTCACCTATCCATCTATCCATATTTTTCACCTTAACCATATAGGAATTGGGGTGAAACTTTTTAGTGTTGAATCATTCCTGACGTTGAGTTCATTTTCCATTCCCATTTCAAATTTCTTTCTTGCTAACCAAACCGAGCAGTCTATCCTTCATCCATCTTTGCTACCCTTAGCCCAACCTATTGCTAATTCTACACTTCTTGAAACCTTCCGCTTACCCTATTCTATTTTTTTACTTCTATTACTAAAAATTCGAGGCACGAACAACTCTCTCGACTACGATCGGGCAACTAAGTGAATTCAACTCAACCACTGGGCCGAATCACATTAGGCATCATCCTGTTTCTTTCCAAACTTATCACTCCTAAACCGAGTGTGGCGTTCACCCTTATACTGATTGGTTCCTATCTCCATATAGATAGTGGGTCACGATTTAGCTATCCTTCTATACACCTTTAAGTGTCTTATAAGATTTGGGTTAGTACTCTATTTTAGTACTAGATCTTTCTTAATCTTAAAGCCATTCAAACCATCCACATTACCATTTTTCAAACCACCCGAGTTCCTTTGTTAAACAAAACCATATCCCTTAATTATCTCAAACTATTACATACCCCTTTGTTTAAAGCCTGACTTAACTGAATTCAACCAATACTTTGTTCAAGAACGATACTTCTCCATTTTAAGATCGGTCAACATAAATGACTCGAATCATGATACGAACTACCTCGGGGAGAGTCGAGTCGTATGCTGAGTTGCCCGATCGTCTACGAGAAAGTATCATCCAATTCACTTTTGAAATGAAGTTGATGGAAAAATAGGACGGAAGCTATGTATAATGGTTCTATGATGGTTTATGGATAAGAATAATATGTATAGGTTCGGCTAAATTGGAAGAGAAAGTGAAAGAAGTAAATAGATGATGGATATGGAAGAAAAGGGCACGAACCAATATTAGAAAATATCGACCCAAATGCTTATAGGCTTTCAAGGTGGAGGATGAAAGTGATAAACCTCGACCCGCTACTTAGCAAAGTAGGAACCTCGGTATATGGGTGAACGCCACACTATTTGATAGTGATAAGTTCAGGATTAGTGAAGAACAGGGTTGACGCCACAGGCTTCCTAGATAAGCCAACAAAGTCCTCAACGAAATATGAGAGAAAGAAATCTCACAAATTCCATAAAAGTTTAACAAAGTTTCATTAAGTGAAAAGTCTAACCTCTTACAAATGAAATAACATATATTTATAGCCTAAATAAAAGTAGCTGAATGGACAAGCTTAGAAGCTAAGAAATTCGGCCATAAACACCTAGATAATTCTAGAAGAAAAATCATGAATATCCATGAATGTGCAGCCCTTTAATGTTCCATCATCCCCCTTGGCTGAATGAAGCTTGAATGCACCTTGAATACTTGAATGGTTAGCTTGAAAATGCATGGATCATGCATGAAACATCCCAATGTATGTTCCTCCATAAATTCGGTCCATGAACCTTCAAAAACATGAACATTAGATAGCCCCTACTTGCATGAACGTCTCCAATACATGTACTCCCTTGAATGCCGTCCATTGAATCTCAATTCTACATGCACCTCTTCATACATTGCACCAAGCCCTACATGAACTTGCATTAATTTCCTTCCATGCATGAATGTGTGCCGTCCAAAGGGATTAGATCTTCTAGATACATTCATGCATGAATCTTCATCATTCATGTAACCGAATGTGCATTTGAACCCAAACATTCATGTATTTTGTGCATTCATGTATTTGACAAATACATGAACTTGTAAACACCTTGAATTTGGTCATACATGCACCTAATTAAATGTTGTTCATTCATGCATGTGGGATGTCCAAAAAAGATGTTTCTTCAAGCATTCATTGCGCCGTCCATGAGCATTGTACCTACAAGAAATAAAACAATTCATAAGACATCATGTGAACACACATAAATTCAGCACAAGGTGAACACATTTAAGTTATGTGATATCTATGACATATAAATAACAAATATTAATATAATACAAGTTTAATGCTTAAATAAATATGTGCAAATTTTATTTAATGCATTAAAGACAAAATCGAGTTAAACTAAAATGAGCTAGGCTTTAGCTCGTGAGCTAAATGATGTGAGCACACCCGGGGCATCCTCGAATGCACACCAAGGATCTATTGAGCTGCCAAAAGGTCCCATGACCCGAGCTCGAACCAAGTAACTTCAAGATGCTATATCAGCCTTTGTGATGTGCATTTGGGAAGATAACCAGCTCTATAACGTTGGAGGAGCTAAGAATAACTCCTTGAAGACTCCATGCACCATTTTGCAATCCGACCTCAGCTCCTCTTTAGCTCCCCCATGCGCCATTCAGTTCCCATTAGCTCACTTGAGCTCGTTTTAGCTCGTTTCAGCTCGAATTTAGCTCGTTTCAGCTCATTCCTTTTTCATTTCAATAAATTAAGTATTAATCTAGCTTATAACTAAGTTTGTTACAGCTCATGCAAAATTCCCTAGCTCAATTTAGCTCACTAAGTGTTTTTGACTATTTGAGCTAGCTGAATTTATTATAAGTTGACTTATAATTATTGTGTTCAAATTTAGTTAGTGATATTATGTTATTTAGTTATTATTTTTAATTATAATTATATGAATAGTTGTGTGTTATTTAATTATGTTATTTAATTATGTAGGTTAGCCGAATTTGGAAGATACATTCATGGCATTTAATGCAAGGTGCATGAACAGGAATGTTCATTGAACGGGAGGATACATGCATGGACCGGTTCAATGTTTGGAGGACATACATTCATGTACATAGAAGGTTAATGCATATTGAAAGGTGCATCTCCCTTGGACGGCACACATGCATGAATGGGGGTAATCAATGCAAGTGCATGTATGGCTAGGTTCAAGGCCCCTTCCAAGTTCCATGTACAACCGATGCATGTGGGAGGATCCTTGGAGTTTCCTAAGCACCTATTCGCCAAGAGACACCCTTTGGGAGTTTCATGCATCCCATGGCCGAACCTAGACAATCCCATTGGCTTCCAAAGCTTGCTCATACATGAAGCTGCCCATTCACCTCCCATTCGGCCGAACATGGACAAGGACACCATTGGTCATTTTTCTAGAAGGTTCATGTCTTAATTTAGGTTCATTACTTAATCATTAAGTTCATGAATGGACTATTCGGTTAGCATAAGAAACTAGTATAAATAGTTTGTTGATTTCATTTGTAAAGGACTTTTGCCAAATTTGTTAATGAACATTTGTTCTTGTGAGGTTGCTTCCTCTCATATCTCGTACAAGTTTCGAAAGACTTATCTGGCTTGTGCTAGTGGCGTCAATCGTCTTGTTTGAACTTATCACCAATCTTGGTGTGGCGTTCACCTATCCATCTATCCATACTTCACCTTAACAATATAGGAACTGGGGTGACACTTCTTAGTGTCGAATCATTCCTGACGTTGAGTTCGTTTTCCATTCCCATCCTTCGAATTATTTTCTTATTATACCAAACTGACCCATTTATCCATCACCTATCTTTGCTATACATAACCGAACCTATTACTAAACTTACCCTTCTTGAAACCTTCCGCTTATTCTAATCCATTATTTTACTTTTATTACTAAAATCCGAGACACGAACGACTCTCACGAACTACGATCGGGCAACTACATGAATTTGACTCATCTACCCGAGCCGGATCACATCATTTGGTATCAGAGCTTGTAAATCGAGAGGCGCCACGTTCGTAACAAGATCGAAATAGGTTCGTAGTTAAAAAAAATTCGAATTAAAAAAAATTCAAGTTGTAATTTTCGTTCTCTCTCTTGTAATAGTGATATTGTGAAGTATTAAAAAAAGAGACAAAAAAAACGAAATATAAAAAAAAAGTGAAGTGATCAAGTTCTTCTTTTGTTTATATTTTGACCCGATCGACAAAGTGTTCTTTTAATCAACTTTGCACCCCATTTCCAAAACGCCACACTACACCAAAAAAAAAATTCTTTTAGCCTACCCATAACCTATACATCTTATCCCTTGTAACCGATTTTGAAGCCGACCCCAAGGCACCTAGACGAGTCTAAAGAAACAAAATACGAGGTTACGAGAGTAAGCTTGAGTGGTAAAAGGCTAGAGTGTATGAGATCATTTGAGAGTTTAAAAAAGCCTAAAACGAGTGCAAACACGAGTGGAGTGTTCATCAATTTTCTTTGCGAGTGATTAGTGAGATTTGTGGTGAGGATTTGAATATGCAAGCCTTACTTTGAGAAGTTGAACGGTTGTTTGATCGAAAGTTGGGCCGATACAAGATCGACTCGATCAAGTGGAGGAAGAGGCCGACGAGCAAGGACCCCAATAAGTCCACCTCGAGACCGTGGTGAAGGCATGTTCGAGATGACAAAGTTTCGATCCAAGTGAAGCCGAAGCGAGGCTGGTTCGAATGTTAGTACCCGACGGAGAGGCCAACGTCATCGTGGACAACGAGAGCGAGAAAGGTTCGATGATGACTTGAAAAGTATTAGGTTATCAATTCCCCCATTCCGAGGCCGTTTGGATCCCGAAGCATATTTGGAGTGTGAGAAAAAGATCGAACTCATTTTTAAGTGCCATAACTACTCGGAGGTAAAGAAAGTTAAGTTGGCTGCCATAGAATTCACCGACTATGCCATGATTTGGTGGGACCAACTCACGACAACCTGAAGGCGAAATGGCGAGCGTCCCATTAACACTTGGGCTGAAATGAAGGCTGTCATGCGCCGAAGGTTCATTCCAACACACTACCACCGAGAACTTTACCAAAAACTCCAAAATCTCTCCCAAGGTACGAGGAGTGTCGAGGATTATTACAACAAATAAATGGAAGTTGCTATGATTCGTGCGAATGTGGATGAGGATCGAGAAGCAACTATGGCTAGATTTCTGTCCGGACTTAACCGTGAGATTGCCAATGTTGTGGAGCTACAACATTATGTGGAGATAGTTGATATGGTCCACATGGGCATCAAAATCGAGAAGCAACTCAAGAAGAAAGGTGCTGCCCGAGGCTATTCAACCACCAATGTGTCTCGATGGAACCAAGGCACTAGCAAGAATGCTACGGAGAGCCAAACGAAAGATCCTAAGGCACCTATCAAAGCTACCAAACCTACGGGTGAAAATAGCAAAGGCAAGGCTGTTGAAGGTACTCAAAACCGGACGAGAGACATAAAATGTTTCAAGTGCCTTGGAAGAGGGCATATTGCGAGTCAGTGTCCGAATCGGAACGTCATGGTGATTCAACCAAATGGCGATATTGAATCGGAGGAGGAGGAGAATGAAAAAGTTGAAAACAATAACGAAACCCTTTCCGATGCCGAGGAAGAAATGGAGTACGCGGTCGAGGGTGAGATGCTTGTTGTTAAGAGGAGCTTAGGTTCGCAAGGTACTGAACTTGATCCGCAACGAGAGAACCTTTTTCATACCCGTTGTTTTGTTCGTGGAAAGGTTTGTAGCGTAGTGATTGATAGAGGAAGTTGTACAAATGTTGCGAGTACCCTCCTAGTTGAAAGACTTGATTTGCCGACAAGTGTTCATCCGAGTCCATACAAGCTACAATGGCTTAATGATGGAATTGAGCTAAAGGTAACCAAGCAAGTTCTTGTTCCATTTTCAATTGGAAAGTATGAAGATGAAGTTCTTTGTGATGTGGTGCCCATGCATGAGGGACATATACTGCTTGGGAGGCCCTGGCAATTCGACCGAAGAGAGAAGCATGATGGGTTTGCAAATCAATATACTTTCAAGTATCAAGGTCAAAATTTTACTTTGGCACCTTTGACACCAAAACAAGTTGTGGAGGATCAACAATGGTTAAAGTAATCTTTGGAACGAATGCGAGAGGAAAAAGAAATTGAAAGAGAAAAGAAAACGAGTTGTGATAAAAAAATGAGAGAAAAAGAAATTCAAAGAAACATGAGTGAAGAAAAGAAAAGAGTTTTGATTAACCAAAGTTTTCTTCGTTCTAATTCTTTTCAGGTTGACTCAAGCCCTATGATGCGATTATGATACATTCCCGAAGAGAGAAGGTTTGTAATGATTGGAAAAGGTAAAGTTAATTCTTGTTTTTGTGAACAAGGTAAGGTTTCTGGAATTTCTATTACATTTTTGCCCAACTTGATTGATGAAGAAAACATTAACGATGAAGATATAACTGTTTTGGTTGATGGACACAAGACTTTTGATAAGCATAAAGTTGATAAGTTTGATGAATTCTTGCTGTCCAAATTGCGTAGTTTAAGAGCACAAAAACATGAGATAAATTTTTCTTTTCCATTGTTTGCCTATGATGGACGTATGCAGGTTTTGAAATGTCAAATGAATTCCTGTCAAAGTTCTAATACTTCGCAAGTACAATTTGAAATGAACAAGCGAAGTACGGACATTATATTCTCAAAATCCTTGTTCATTAAGTTTTTGAATGAGATATGTTTATTTGATAGTGAACATGGGATATTGATATTATTCTGTTGTGATGGTCTTAAGTGTGAGAAGACTTTCTTCCATGACCGTTTGGATAAGTTTCTGCTTTGTAATGATTCTCAATTGGTTGCAAGTTATGAAACGTTTTTGCAGCGAGGCATGACGCGTCCACTAAACACATCCATCCAAGAACGATCAAGTAGGCATCCCTGTTTCAAAATTAACCATCAGCTCGACCTGAGGACAAGTCACTTTGAAGACGGGGGGAATGATGTGAGCACACCCGGGGCATCCTCGAATGCACACCAAGGATCTATTGAGCTGCCAAAAGGTCCCATGACCCGAGCTCGAACCAAGCAACTTCAAGATGCTATATCAGCCTTTGTGATGCACATTTTGGAAGATAACCAGCTCTATAACGTTGGAGGAGCTAAGAATAACTCCTTGAAGACTCCATGCACCATTTTGCAATCTGACCTCAGCTCCTCTTCAGCTCCCCCATGCGCCATTCAGTTCCCATTAGCTCACTTGAGCTCGTTTTAGCTCGTTTCAGCTCATTCCTTTTTCATTTCAATAAATTAAGTATTAATCTAGCTTATAACTAAGTTTGTTACAGCTCATGCCGAATTCCCTAGCTCAATTTAGCTCACTAAGTGTTTTTGACTATTTGAGCTAGCTGAATTTATTATAAGTTGACTTATAATTATTGTGTTCAAATTTAGTTAGTGATATTATGTTATTTAGTTATTATTTTTAATTATAATTATATGAATAGTTGTGTGTTATTTAATTATGTTATTTAATTATGTAGGTTAGCAATTTGGAAGATACATTCATGGCATTTAATGCAAGGTGCATGAACAGAATGTTCATTGAACGGAGGATACATGCATGGACCGGTTCAATGTTTGGAGGACATACATTCATGTACATGGAAGGTTAATGCATATTGAAAGGTGCATCTCCCTTGGACGGCACACATGCATGAATGGGGGTAATCAATGCAAGTGCATGTATGGCTAGGTTCAAGGCCCCTTCCAAGTTCCATGTACAACCGATGCATGTGGGAGGATCCTTGGAGTTTCCTAAGCACCTATTCAGCCAAGAGACACCCTTTGGGAGTTTCATGCATCCCATGGCCGAACCTAGACAATCCCATTGGCTTCCAAAGCTTGCTCATACATGAAGCTGCCCATTCACCTCCCATTCGGCCGAACATGGACAAGGACACCATTGGTCATTTTTCTAGAAGGTTCATGTCTTAATTTAGGTTCATTACTTAATCATTAAGTTCATGAATGGACTATTCGGTTAGCATAAGAAACTAGTATAAATAGTTTGTTGATTTCATTTGTAAAGGACTTTTGCCAAATTTGTTAATGAACATTTGTTCTTGTGAGGTTGCTTCCTCTCATATCTCGTACAAGTTTGAAAGACTTATCTCGGCTTGTGCTAGTGGCGTCAATCGTCTTGTTTGAACTTATCACCAATCTTGGTGTGGCGTTCACCTATCCATCTATCCATACTTCACCTTAACAATATAGGAACTGGGGTGACACTTCTTAGTGTCGAATCATTCCTGACGTTGAGTTCGTTTTCCATTCCTATCCTTCGAATTATTTTCTTATTATACCAAACTGACCCATTTATCCATCACCTATCTTTGCTATACATAACCGAACCTATTACTAAACTTACCCTTCTTGAAACCTTCCGCTTATTCTAATCCATTATTTTACTTTTATTACTAAAATCCGAGACACGAACGACTCTCTCGAACTACGATCGGGCAACTACATGAATTTGACTCATCTACCCGAGCCGGATCACATCATTTGGTATCAGAGCTTGTAAATCGAGAGGCGCCACGTTCGTAACAAGATCGAAATAGGTTCGTAGTTAAAAAAAATTCGAATTAAAAAAAAATTCAAGTTGTAATTTTCGTTCTCTCTCTTGTAATAGTGATATTGTGAAGTATTAAAAAAAAGAGACAAAAAAAAACGAAATTATAAAAAAAACGTGAAGTGATCAAGTTCTTCTTTTGTTTATATTTTGACCCGATCGACAAAGTGTTCTTTTAATCAACTTTGCACCCCATTTCCAAAACGCCACGCTACACCAAAAAAAAAATTCTTTTAGCCTACCCATAACCTATACATCTTATCCCTTGTAACCGATTTTGAAGCCGACCCCAAGGCACCTAGACGAGTCTAAAGAAACAAAATACGAGGTTACGAGAGTAAGCTTGAGTGGTAAAAGGCTAGAGTGTATGAGATCATTTGAGAGTTTAAAAAAAAAGCCTAAAAACGAGTGCAAACACGAGTGGAGTGTTCATCAATTTTCTTTGCGAGTGATTAGTGAGATTTGTGGTGAGGATTTGAATATGCAAGCCTTACTTTGAGAAGTTGAACGGTTGTTTGATCGAAAGTTGGAACCGATACAAGATCGACTCGATCAAGTGGAGGGAAGAGGCCGACGAGCAAGGACCCCAATAAGTCCACCTCGAGACCGTGACTGAAGGCATGTTCGAGATGACAAAGTTTCTGATCCAAGTGAAGCCGAAAGCGAGGCTGGTTCGAATGTTAGTACCCGACGGAGAGGCCAACGTCATCGTGGACAACGAGAGCGAGAAAGGTTCGATGATGACTTGAAAAGTATTAGGTTATCAATTCCCCCATTCCGAGGCCGTTTGGATCCCGAAGCATATTTGGAGTGTGAGAAAAAGATCGAACTCATTTTTAAGTGCCATAACTACTCGGAGGTAAAGAAAGTTAAGTTGGCTGCCATAGAATTCACCGACTATGCCATGATTTGGTGGGACCAACTCACGACAACCTGAAGGCGAAATGGCGGCGTGGAGGAACAAGGTAAAGAATTTGAAGCGATGAAAAAATGAAAAAAAACAGTGTGAAAAAAAAAAAGAATAAAACAGTAGAAAAATTTTTCACTTTTTTTTTAAGTTTATGATGAAAAGAATTGTTTTGAAAGTAGTATTTTTTTTTTTATGTGAATTATACATTTCCAACTTGTTGATGAAACAAATTGAAGATAAATTTGTGTGAAACTTTGATAAGTTTAAGTTGAATTGGTCAAATTTTTTTTAGCCAAAGAGATAATTTTTTTCATTTTGCATTGTATTTAAATAATATTAAGTCAAACAATAATTTAAATATAGATAATAAATCTTTATAGTTTATGGATATTTTATTTGATGTAATGAATTTTTCTTTGTAAGTTGTATTTCTCATGCGTGTAGTTTTAGTCATGTCATAAACGATCATGAGCAAGAGGCTCACAATACCCACCGAACAAGACAAGTCAATCTATTCAGCATTGTCACTCTGAGAACCAGCACTTAACGTGGAGATGAGAAACCCTGACTCATGCACATTGAATTGACTCACTCTCAGCCCCGAGTGCAATGTCCATAAGCTCTTATCTTTGAGCTTTAATAACCAGCTCATACCTTTTGATTAATAATCTTTAACTCCTATACAGTTTTCATCTGCCTACCCTCTTGCTCCTACTTTTTCATTTAGATATTATCTAGTTTACTATATTTTCAGTTCAAATTATTAGTAATCATGTTATTATAAGTTTTTTACTATTAGATATGTTTATTTAATAATGTTATTTATTTGTAGATTAGTAATTTAAGATATTAGTATTATTTTTAATTAAGTATATAATGTTATTGTAGTTATTATTTTAATTATTATGAAGTTGTAGTTATTATGGAGTTTAATATTGTAGGATTTTGAGCATAGATGCATGAAGGGTAAATGAAGTCATTATGGATCAGAGGCCGTTCAAGTTTGAGCATACATCTGACATGAGTTAAGCATATTGAAGGCCCTTTGGGAGTTTCATGCCCCTGGGTTCAACAACAATGCTTGGCAGGTTCCAAGGCTTCAAGCCATTCACCATGACTTGGATCATGGATCCTGGCACCTTTTAGCAAGTCATGCTTTTTAGTTCATATCATAAGCGTCTAACACCTTGGTCAAAGACTATACAAATAGTCTTTTCATTTGGCTTTTCAATTTGATTGTCATTTTTTAGAGGTTCATGTTTATTTGGTTCAAACTTAAATTAGTTTGATGGCTATTCGTACTTAGAAATTTGATTAATACATTGTTTTTGGTTGCTTTCCAATTCTACAATTCAAATTAGGAGGTGTCTCTTCTTAGTTTGAACTTTACCGCTTGGTTGCTTCCCTATCATTTTTTTTACTTCACCAACTTTATCGCTACCTTCTATCATCAATATTCTAAATTAGCCCTGTTGACACCTTTTATTAATCTTTTTACTTATTCTTTCATCCACCTCATTTTTTCTTAATACCAACTACAAATTTACCTCTATCTTTCTATATCACTATTTGTTATTACTTTAAACTCCGACTTATCTAATATGATCGAATAGTCTACTAAATAGATCAATAAAAATCAGATTATTTTCGATCTTCAATCAGAGCGATAATAATAAGGTCAAAAATAATAGTAAAAAATCGATAAGAAATATTTTTTGTTTCTTTTTACAAATAATTTTTTTAATCAATTTAACCATTTCCAAAAAGTATCAAAAAAAAATTTTTTACTATACTAATACAAGTTTATTTTCATTTTGTCCCATTTCACCGCGCAAGTCTAAAAAGTTTACCATTCCAAACTATAACAATATCTTTTAGATTTAAAAAACCTAAACTAAACATTTGAGGTTCCAAGTCTTGGTATATAATATATGGAGGATTTGAGAGTTAAAGTGTAAAAGGTGAAGTGTATGAAGTTTAAAAAATCGAACTATAATGAGGTGGGGTCAGATCCTTATAGTATTTGAGACTTGTGGTGAGATTGTAGACAAAGTTTCGATCAAGGAAGTTGACGAATGTGAAGTATAAACACGAGCCAGTGGGAAGAGTCGAGAAAGTATAGTCCACTGAACGTGGTAAGCATTTCCATAAAGTTTGACCAGAAGCAGGGGAAGATCGAAATTTAAGAGCAAATGGGTACAAGCAATGGTCGATGATCCCGAACTATTTGGTGTGATCCCATCCACGCATTTGAAGCAATATTGGGTAAAATGCTATTAGGCATCACCTAGGTATTCAACTACCCGAAATTCACACAAATGCCAATTCGAGGACAATTAGACAACTAAGGAATGTCGCTCCATTAATTGAAATGGAAGGATAGCCAAAACTTTCAAATCCACACCGGAGTTCCAAATATATGACTAAAGAGTGGAGTGATATGTCAATGAGATCAATGCAATATCTAGATTGGGGAGTAGAAACATGCAATGTTTGATGAACAAGCTGAATAATGTATGGCCAAGCATATTAGGAGCTATAAGACAGGCAGGATCAACAACCAAGTGAGTCTCGAGGATCAAACAAAATGTTAGAGCCAAGGAAGCAAATCTAGGGCCAAACGAAGTCCAAGGACATCAACAAAGGAATGTAAAGGAAGGGAATGAAAAGTTAAACTGAAGACGGAATTACAGTCGAGTGCGAATGGAGTGGGTAACTGTGTAATGGACTAGGTGTAGCAATGGATTAACGAAGAGAGAACCTGATACAGTGAACAATTTTTGATCGAGGCGAGAGTATTGTAGAGGTAGGTAAATGTTGTCTACTAGTGAAAGCTTGTAAGTTGAATTTGATCCTACAGGACATTTTTACGTGTATTGATGTGGAACATAAGTTGTTTCCATTAGTTGAAAATTGAGACTCTATGGTCCATCAGAGAAGGTTATCTGGATACAAATAACAAGAAGTGAGTTATTAATAAAAGAAGTTAAGTATTTTCATTGGAAGACTGATGAGTCATACAGTTGGGGGCCACAAGGAATTAAAGAACTTGGGCCGAAGAAAAAAAGATAAGGTTTAAAATATTTGTAAATACAAAAAATTTATGCACATGAAAAGAAAAGTTTTGAGAACAAAGGTTAAATAATTTTTTATGAACAAGCGAGATAAAATGAAATAAAAAAAGAGTTGAAAATGAGAAAAAAGAAAAGTAATTACAAGTTTTGTTAACAAGTTGTTTTCGATTCTATTCTTTTGCCATTAGTTACTCAACTAAGATGAATGATAATTCTAAGAAAGTTGTATTTTGGAAAAGGTAAAGTTATTTTTTTATAGGTCAATTTGATTTTAAACATATACAAGATAAATTTTTATTCATGTAAGATATAACGTTGGTGTTTGAAATGTCTTTTGATCTCAAATTTAAGTTTAAATCAATTTGAAATAAAATGTTTAGCAGAATCATATGATAAAATTTGTTCTTGTTTGTAATGGATTTTCATTTTGAAATGGATAATTCAATTAAATTAAAGTACATTAAATTCATCCATCTGATTATTTTAAAATTTTTTAAGTTGAATGAGATATGATTTTTATGACAGGTTTGTTATCATTTCTCCAACGTGAAGTTTCCTGTCGTTAAATTACCTTAAGTATGATCGTATTGAGGAGTTTGAGCTTAACAGCCCAGACCACACAAGACATCCTTTAAAATACATCAGCACACGAGCAAGTCACTTAAGGCAATATTAGATGCATTGAAGTACACGATACTTGAGGCTAAGTACTCTAGCTCAGCACCATTTTAACACTCACTTTATCCCATGCCCATTGGTCCATTAGTACTTGTTTAACTTTAGCTTCTTTTATTTAAATATTAATCTTTATACAATTTGTTACCTCATGATTCCAGCTCATTTAGTACTAGTTTCTTTTACTGTAATTTATATAATTATTATAATTATGTTTAATTATTATGAATTTGTTATTAGTTAATTTTCTTAATATTGATATGTGTTATTTAATTAGTTATTTATTATTAGGTTACATTTGAAGTAATTATGTTTAATGAGTATGAAAGATTTATTTATGGAGATAATTGGACGGTTATGTTGGGACTAATTCATTTAATTGAAGGTTATGAATGAAGTCATCCTGACATCAGCATGAAGGGTATCAACAATGTGCTAGGTTCAAGCTTAGGTTCATTACTCATGTGGGATCCTGAGGTTTCTAAGCTACAAGCAAATTGGGTTATCCCATGAGCCTGCAACCCATTGGTTCATCATTGAGGCCTTCTCCATCCCTAATTTCAAGACCCTTGGCATTTTCAAGTTGTTCTAATTAGGTCATTTAACATTATCATAATGCATTCGCTAGAAAGGAACGAAATTGTTATTTTTTAAGATTTGCAAATTTGTTATATTTTCTTTAGTTCTTATGTATTCGTAATTAAAACTTATATAGTTGTTGTTTATTGTTTCTAATTTCAATTTGTTTGGTTTTCCTTCCATATCCTTTACTTAAAATAGGAACCGGGGCACTTCTTAGTGTCAATCTCGATTGATTCTTTCCATCTCTTCTTTTCTATTATACAAATGACCCTTACATCATTGTAACATACGTCTATTCAATTACCTTCTTGAAACTTCCTTTTTAATATATTTTTTTTATTACTAAAAACAACACTTCTAAACTATGGCAACTAATTTGCTCATTATCAGTCACATATTTGTATATTTAAACGACCAACGACAAAATGTTGTATAAAAAATTATTAAATCAGTATTTTGTCCTTGTAATATGGAATATAAAAAAAGAAAAAAAAGAATTATAAAAAAGTAAGTATAATTCTTTTTTTTTAATTGCCTAAATGTTTTAATAATTGACCTTCAAAAAACTAACAAAAAATTCTTTTCTACCCTACTAATTTACTTGAACGTTTTTGAACCATCCAAGGCACCTAAAGTCTAACAAAAAAGTTAGCTACTTATGTAGAGGTAAATCTTTGAGATTAAAAATTAAAACGAAAACGAGGTAGGTTCAATTTATTGGTGATGTGAGTTTTGAGATTTAAAAGCAAGCTATTAAAAGTTGAGTTTATCAAATTTACCGTAAGATCGATGATTGGAGGGAGAGAGCAAGCTTATAAGTTACAGTGTGAAGTTGGAGATACAAAGTTGATCCAAGTGAAGCGAAAGCAGTGGTCAATTAGTACCGACGGGAGGCAGTGGGACAAGGAAAAGGTTGATGAACTGAAAAGGTTAGGTTTAATCCCCCATCCAGCTTTGGAACAGCAATTGAAGTTGAGAGATGAAATTTTAATCAATACCTGAGGAAAGATTAGTTGCAAGATTACGATACAATTTGGCCAACTACGGAAAGTAAGGGGTCCATTACACTGGTGAAATGATTGGTGGGAACAGAAGTCATCAACAAAGCCCAAACTTACCAAACTCAAATTCTCCAAGGAGAGGTATTCAAACAAATAAAGGAATTCAAATCAAAATCTCAATGGGGAGGATAAAAAGAATTGGTTGAATGCATAAGTACAATTTGAAATGAACAAGCGAAGTACGGACATTATATTCTCAAAATCCTTGTTCATTAAGTTTTTGAATGAGATATGTTTATTTGATAGTGAACATGGGATATTGATATTATTCTGTTGTGATGGTCTTAAGTGTGAGAAGACTTTCTTCCATGACCGTTTGGATAAGTTTCTGCTTTGTAATGATTCTCAATTGGTTGCAAGTTATGAAACGTTTTTGCAGCGAGGCATGACGCGTCCACTAAACACATCCATCCAAGAACGATCAAGTAGGCATCCCTGTTTCAAAATTAACCATCAGCTCGACCTGAGGACAAGTCACTTTGAAGACGGGGGGAATGATGTGAGCACACCCGGGGCATCCTCGAATGCACACCAAGGATCTATTGAGCTGCCAAAAGGTCCCATGACCCGAGCTCGAACCAAGCAACTTCAAGATGCTATATCAGCCTTTGTGATGCACATTTTGGAAGATAACCAGCTCTATAACGTTGGAGGAGCTAAGAATAACTCCTTGAAGACTCCATGCACCATTTTGCAATCTGACCTCAGCTCCTCTTCAGCTCCCCCATGCCCATTCACCTCCCATTCGGCCGAACATGGACAAGGACACCATTGGTCATTTTTATAGAAGGTTCATGTCTTAATTTAGGTTCATTACTTAATCATTAAGTTCATGAATGGACTATTCGGTTAGCATAAGAAACTAGTATAAATAGTTTGTTGATTTCATTTGTAAAGGACTTTTGCCAAATTTGTTAATGAACATTTGTTCTTGTGAGGTTGCTTCCTCTCATATCTCGTACAAGTTTCGAAAGACTTATCTGGCTTGTGCTAGTGGCGTCAATCGTCTTGTTTGAACTTATCACCAATCTTGGTGTGGTGTTCACCTATCCATCTATCCATACTTCACCTTAACAATATAGGAACTGGGGTGACACTTCTTAGTGTTGAATCATTCCTGACGTTGAGTTCGTTTTCCATTCCCATCCTTCGAATTATTTTCTTGTTATACCAAACCGACCCATTTATCCATCACCCATCTTTGCTACACATAACCGAACCTATTACTAAACTTACCCTTCTTGAAACCTTCCGCTTATTCTAATCCATTATTTTACTTTTATTATTAAAATCCGAGACACGAACGACTCTCTCGAACTACGATTGGGCAACTACGTGAATTCAACTCATCTACCCGGGCCGGATCATATCACTAAAGTTGAGCTGAGATTAAACTCCTAAGCTGAAACTGAGCTAAGGTTTAGCTCGTGAGCTGAATATGAGCTAGGGGTGAGCTCGGTTTAGCTCAGGCAAGTTGGATTGAGCTCGAATAAGCTGGATTTGAGCTGGACGGAGCTCGTGGAGCTGGAAACGAGCTTGGATCAGCTTGCCAACATGTCAATGCTCGGCTTGACAGACTTGTTCGATGAAGTTCGCAGGGCGTGCTGGTATCAAATCATCACCGAGGCGAGTTCGTATCATTCAAGCTTATTAAATCAGCTGAATTAGAACATTAAATCTTATTGATAGTTACTGTTACTTAGGCCTAGAATTTCAAGAGTTTGTGCTTAGTGATTAAGTTTTATTTCAGCTCATTATTATCTCATTTAAGCTGAACAATTGTGACTTTTCGGCTAGGCCTTATCTAGCACTATAAATACTTGTAATTAGCTAATTGTAAGGCACTTTTTCCAAATATATGAATCAAATTGATATTTGTGAGATTTCAAATCTCTTTGTTCTTTTGGGACTGATTTGGCTTATCAAGCATAACTTGTGGCGTCATTTCCTTTCCATTGTTAACCGAACTTATCACTTCCGAGTGTGGCATTCGTATACCTTTGGTTCCTATCACCACTGATAGCAGGTCAATGTTTATCCATTATTTCCTAATCCGAATTCACCTAAGTGTCTCATTAAGATTTGCATTATTGCTGGTTCTTTCTTTGGCCTTAGCCAAATTTACCTATCCATTCCTTTAACTATCTTACATCTTTTGTTTTGAGCTTATAATCCTTTTCTTGTTAGCACATTTTACTTAAAACCTAACTTAATTCGAAACGTACCTAGCCTTACCCAATTCACGATTGGGCAAACAAATATGACTCGAGACATCACCGAAATGAGTTCGTATGTCCTTTAACTATCTTACATCCTTTGTTTTAAGCCTATTTCTTTCTTTTCATCAACCTATTTTGATTAACCCTAATTTATTTCAAAAATGATTTAACTCTTACTCAAATTCACGATTGGGAAACAAATATGACTCTAGACATGTACAACCGAGTTTGTATCATCTTCACTCCAATTAATCAAGCTGGTCTAGGAAGCATTAAAGGACGTTTTTAATAAGGAGTTAAGAAGTTTTAGCCCATTAATCAACTTAATTAAACTCCATCTGAATGTAGGCTTCTAGATGCTGTCTATTGGTGTTTCCCATGCTAGGAAACTTTAAGGAAGCTTCCAAGGACGTTCAAGAAACTTCAAGGAAATTTCTAGCCTCTTTTAGCTTTAATTTGCTATTCATTCAGTACCCTTAATTGCATATTCGGCTATCCCATGTAAAGGCTATAAATATGTAGCTCAATTCACTTTGTATAGAATTTTTCCATATTATTGAATGAACATTATTCTTGTGAGGTTTTTTCCTCTCTATTTCATTTGAGCCTCGATTGACTTATCTAGCTTGCTAGTGGCATCAACTCGAACTCTTTTTTTTGAACTTATCACCAACCTTTTGGTATGGCATTCACCTATCCTTCTACCAAACCATTTTTCCCCCTTAAACAATATAAGAACAGGGGTGACACTCTTTATAGTTTTGAATCGCTCTTGACGTTTAAGTTCATTGTCCATTTCCATCATCTATCTTTATCTATCCTAATATCTTAAAACTGAGCCCATCCCCAATAACTCCCATCCTTTATTTCTTTATAACCAAACCTATAGTATCCATATCTAGACTATCTTTGAACCTCCTTGAAAACTTTCGCTTAAACTTAACCCAATACACCTATTGCTCAAATCGAATGATACTTTCTTGACGATGATCGGGCAACTAAGATCAACTCGACTCATTCAACCAAGCTGGATCACCTCAAAGCTAACCCCTAAAATAAAGATAAAGTCTAAAAGAGTCTTCTATGAAATCACGAGAGAAGAAACGAGTGGAAAAAGGCACGAGTGAAATGAGAGCATTAGAAAGAAAAAAGTCGCAAAAGAGTGTAAACACGAGTGTGAGTGCCATTAACTCTTTCTTTTTGAGTGAACGTGAGGCTTTGTTGTGAGGTTTTATTTTTCTATGTCTAGAAGTCCAGAACTTAAAATGGTAAAAGGTGGAGGACGACAACCCATTGGAAATGTAGCCCCGAGAGGAGGTGGAGTACCCAACTTAGGCCAACAAGCTCTATTACGAGAGTTCCAATGCATGTTGCGAAATAAGTTGGAGTTATTCAATGAACGCTTGGAGCGAGTCGAGGAGAGGGGCCAACGAGAGCGGACTCCTCAAGGTCGGACTCCTCAAGGTCCACAAAGAGATTGAGGCCCCCTGAAAATCAACCAAGATGACATCTATGACCCAAGTGGTGTCGAAAGTGATCAAGGGTCAAACCAAAGTGAAAGGCGGAGAGGTCCAAGGGACTGAGGCCTTAGAGAACGAGGGCGACTGGACGATGATTTGAAGAACATCAAACTTTCCATCCCACCATTCTAAGGCAAGTCTGATCCGGAGGCATACCTTGAGTGGGAGAAGAAGATTGAATTGATGTTTGAGTATCACAACTACTCTGAAGCCAAAAAGGTAAAGTTGGCAGCAATTGAGTTTTCGGGCTACATGATGATCTGGTGGGATCAATTAACCACAAGCCGATAACGGAACGAAGAACAACCTATCACAACTTGGGCCAATATGAAAGCGGTGATGCAGAGGCAATTTATCCTATCCTACTACCATCGGAACTCTATCAAAAACTCCAAAATCTTACCCAAGGATTGAAGAGTGTTGAAGATTATTGCAAAGAGATGGAAATTGTGATAATTCAACTGGATGTCTAAGAAGACCACGAGGCAAAAATGGGGCTCTTCTGAATCGGTCTCAACTGAAACATTACCAATATCGTAGAGCTGCAATATTACGTCAAAGTCATGGACATGGTGCACATAGCCATCAAGGTGGAGAAATAATTGAAGCGCAAAGGTGTTGTTTGAGGCTCTTCCACCACAAACACATCCAAATGGACCAAGGCATTAGCAAAACTACTCCACCGAGTTGAGCCAAAGAGCCAATGGTGCCAGCCAAGACGAATAAGCCCTTAGGTGAAACGAGCAAAGGCAAGGCTACCGAGAGTTTTCCCAACTGTTTGAGGGACATCAAGTGCTTCCAATGCCTCGAGAGGGGGCATATTTCTAGTTAATACCCAAACCAAAGCACTATGGTGGTGCGAGCGAATGGAGAAATCGAGTCAGAGGAAGAAGTCGAAAATGATCCCAAAGCCACATCCAACGAGGAGGAAGATTTGGAACATGCTGTTGATGGAAAACTCCTTGTCGTCAAGAGGAGTCTAAGTCTCTAAAGTGTGGAGAGTGAACAGCGAAGGGAAAACATTTTCCATACACAGTGCCAAGTCCAAAGGAAAGTATGTAGCGTGATTGTTGATGGTAGGAGTTGTACAAACATGGCGAGCACTCTCATAGTGGAAAGGTTAGGACTGCCGATGATACAGCCACACCCCAAGAACACCCTTGGACCAGCTCACCAAATGTGGCTTGCAAACTTTTTTGCAAGCTAACTTAGGTCATTTCTAGCTCAATGGAGCTCGATTCAGCTCAATTATAGCTCATTGAGCTCGATTCTTAATGCAACCCTAGCTAGGGAAGTTGTTGATGTGAGCGCGCCCAACGGTTTAGCTAGTTCAAGTAAAGATCATCTGACGTTACCACAAGGCCCTATCACTCGAGCTCGAGCTAAGGCTTTAAAAGATTCTATTTTAGCTCTTGTAGCTCAAATTTGGGATGAAATTCAGCCCAGCCGTAGCGAGGAAGCTTATATTAACTCTTCCAGTTCACCTTGCAACTTGCTACTAGTTCAAATTCAGCTCATGTCCAGCTCCCCAGCTCGGGTCCAGCTTACGAGTCTGAACCTAGCTCGGATTTAGCTCACGAGCTTACCCCCAGCTCATCACTAGCTCATGCACCTATATCGGGCTCAATAAGTCTATTCGTCCCTAGCTATTAAATAAGATTGATGCATTAAATAAATTTGAACATATTTATTTAAATAATTAATTTGTTTAATTCTGGACATTTTAAATAGGTGTGCCAAATTTAATTAGGTTATTACATGTTATTAATATGTCTTGGTTGAACTAGGATTTAATGTGTCCAAATTACTACAATTATTTATTGTGTTAGCCGAATTTATGAGTGTGTTTAAATATGTTCATATTTGCTGCTACCTTAATGCGTTCACATTGGTGATTAATGCTTGATTTTAATGTTGCAGGTACATCACTCCTTGGACGGCAAGATGCATGGATGAATTAAGTTGGTATGATGATTTTTGGATTTTCCAAAGCAACCATTCGACCAAGAATCACTTTATCCTTCAATTCTCTAAAGTGCCAAATCTCTTCCCCATGGTAACATTAAAGCATTCACACTAAAAGTTCACATATGCAACCATTCGACTACTTGTGTTCACACCTCAAAGGCTATTCATGCTCCTATGTTCACACCTATTTTTGTCTCTTCATGAAGCCCATTTAAGACATCACCTTTGGATGAAACCACATGAACTTAATGCTTCAATTAAAGTGTTGGCCAAACCTACCCAAGCATGCATGAAGACCATTTATCCAAGTGCATCAATGCTTAGCCATGAAGTCTTCCATCCACCTCCCATTCGGCCGAACATGGACATGCACATTGAAAGATCATTTCTAGAATTTTCATAGCCATTATTAGTTACATTGCTTATTTGTTAAGCCTATGAACTTGACTATTCGGCTAGCATAGGCTACTAGTATAAATAGTTGTTCACTTTCATTGTAAAAGGACTTTTTTTCGATTGTTACTGTTATGCTGCCAAAATTATAAGGCAACTTTTCTCCATTTCGTACAAAGATTCGATTGGCTTTCCTAGAGTCCTAGTTGCGTCAATCGCTTTCTTTGCCGAAACTGAACTTATCACTACTCGTTGTGTGGCGTTCACCATACCGAGGTTCTTACCTTGATAGATAGTGGGTAGAGGTCAACTTCACCAAACCTAAACTGAACTCAAAGGGCCTATAAACAACGGGTCGATACCATATCGGTATTGGTTCTTGTTTGCACTTTTTGTTCAATCCATATTTCTTTCGAAACCAGTTTGTACCAAATCGACAAAATCATCCATTTCTTACCATACCGACCTTTTTTTACTCAATCCATCTTACCTATTTGAACCTTTCTTAACCTTTCTTTCTTAGCCTTTCTTCAACTATCCAACTCCTTCAACTAAACTTTACGTAACTTCTTGTCGACGATTGGGCAACTACGAATAGACTCGACTCTCTTGAGACGAATCGTATCATTTGATATCAGAGCTACTCAAACGAGAAGTACGTACGACAAAATTAGCTCGGGAATAGTACAAGTGAACGAAAGTAAGTAGGATCTGGAAAAAAAATTTGAAAAAAATCTGAAAAAAATTGAAGTGAAAACTTGTTCTATTGTAATTCAGTCCCGATCTTGAAGGCATTCTTCCATCTTTTCTTTCTACCATAACCCATCGCCACACCAAAACCCGAACTATTACTTTTTTTTTCCTTGTTAGCCTACCCTAAACCAAATACATTAGTCCCTTAATTACCCCTTGAGCCGACCACCTAGACCAAGGTTTAAGCCTAACGAATCTGCTTATGAAATCATAAGAAAAGTTAAGAGAGGTAAAAAAAAAAGAGTTGTGAGCGCAATAGAGTGAGGTAAAAGCCTATTCTCGAGTGTAAACATGAGTGTGAGTGAATCATCTTTCTTTTCTTTCCGAGTGATTGTGAGGTTTTTTTTTGTGGTGAGGTTTCTCTTTAACAAATGGCACAAGAAAACAATCCCAACATGGAAGAACATCCGGCAAGACAACCCGTTCGCAATGTTCCCGACCTAAACATGCAAGCTCTATTACGAGAAATGGAGTGACTCCTAGACCGAAGGCTCAATCCTATTGAAGATTGATTATTCCAAGTTGAAATGATAGGTCAACGTGAAAGAACCCCCGAGGTTGTCAAACAAAGACTGGAAAGGCCAAACCGAAATCGGGGAAGTTGAAGGGTCCAAGACAATGAAGTAAATGGCCCTAGCGATTTTGAAAGTGAACAAGAGTCTGCTACTAGTATTCGTTGGAGGGAACCACGACATCGAGATTGTAGACGAGAAGATGACGATCTCAAGAACATCAAGCTATCCATTCCACCATTCCAAGGTAGATCGGATCCGGAGGCCTATCTTGAGTGGGAAAAAAAATAGAGTTGGTGTTCAATTGTCATAATTACTCCGAGAATAAAAAGGTGAAACTCGCAGCTATAGAATTTTTGGACTACGCCATGATCTGGTGGGATCAACTAACCACTAGTCGGAGGCAAAACGGAGAACGTCCAATTTTTACGTGGACAAGATGAAGGCAGCATTAAGGCGACAGTTTATTCCTTCGTACTACCACCGGGACTGATACGATCCGCCTCGGGGATGATTCGAGTCGTATGTAGATTGCCCGATCGTCTACAAGAAGTTACATTAGGTTTAGTTGAGTTGAAGGAATGGTCGAAGTAGAAAGAGGGGTACGAACGGAATGTTAGGAACGAAATAGTATGAACGAAGGGATATGAACGAATTGGTCGGTTTAGGCTCAATTTGGTAAAGAAGAAATTGGTTTGAACTAATAAAGGTGCTTACAAGAACCAATACCAAAATGGTATCGACCCATTGTTTTTAAACCTTTTTATTTCGGTTTAGGAATTGTTAAAGGAAACCTCGACCCACTATCTAACAAGATAGGAACCTCAGTATGTTTGAATGCCACACTACGAATAGTGATAAGTTCGGTTTCGACAAAGAACACGGTTGTCACAACTAGAACGCTAGGAACGCCAATCGAATCTTTGAACGAAATATAAGAAAAGTTTGCCTCACAATTTTGGCAGCATAACATTAACAAAAGTTTCAAAAGTCCTTTTACATGGAAATTGAACAAGTATTTATAGGCCTAAAGTCTAGGTAGCCGAATGGCCTTTCATACTTACAATTTAATTAAAAGAAAATTCTAGAAAAATAACTCTTAATGTGCATGACTAGATTCGGCTATGGGAATGATGGATGAATGCATCATCATGCTTAAGAAAACACAAAATGAATGCATGATGTCCAATGGTCACTTGTAAGGTTCGGCCAACCTTGTTAAATGAAGCAATGTTTGGCCAAAAATTATGAATTAATTAGGATACTCCAAGGGCCAACATATGTGTGAAAACCGAATGTTGAAGAGTTTCCAATGTGAACAAGGTGAACCGAATAGTCTTGCCATGTGAACATAGGTGTGAAATGAATTAAGGAGAGTCATGGGGAAGCTAATCGGCCAAGCTATCTTCATGCATGTGTGAGTGTCCTTTGGCTTAATGGTCACCTTGAAGAATGAAGAGATAGCACACCATACATGAATGGAAACACCATACATGCACTTAGCCGAACATGCACCTAAGAGATTCAAGTCCCCCAACTGTCCATGCACCTTTCAAAATTCATGCTTGCTTTTAATCTCCATATGTCCATTGCGTTCCTACAAGAAATGTGAACAAAATTAATTCAAGCTAATGTGAACACAAATATCAACATTAAATTCGGTTATGACAAATTTATTTATCATCAATAAACACTTTTAAGACATACTTAATATAACTAATGTGAACTAAATTTAATATGTAGGATATTAATTAACAAATTATTGAACTTATTAAATAAAAAGTCAATAGTAGTCAAATGAATTCAAAGTGAACTCCACGAGCTGATGTTTAATTCATGAGCTAAACCCGAGCGGGGCTTAAACTCGTGAGCTGATAATGAGCTGATGTGGAGCTACATGGGAGCTAACTTGAGTTGAAGGTGAGCTCGATGAGCTGAACTAAACTTGTAGAAAAGTTCGGCATGGATTCCCAAAATTGCCACCAGCTAGTTCGATAGGTCTAGCATTGACATCATCCCACACTTGCTGAACTAAAGCTATAACAGCTTCTTTAAATTGTTTTGCACGAGCCCTTTGTGATTGGCCCTTGAGGTAGCACCATCGGATCTCGGCTCAGACTCGATTTATGGAATAGTGGGTTCTTATCAGGGAGTTGCACCAAAAACTCCAAAATCTCACACAAGGGTCCAAAAGTGTCAAAGATTACTACAAAGAGATGGAAATTGCGATGATTCGGGCGAACGTGCAAGAAGATCCCGAAGCAACGATGGCGCGATTCTTGGTTGGTCTAAATTGAGATATCGCCAATGTGGTCAAATTACAACACTACCTTGAAGTGGTTGACATGGTCCGTATGGCCATCAAGGTAGAAAAACAACTCAAGTGAAAAGGCCCAAGCCGAGGATTCTCCACTTCTAACACTTCAAAGTGGAGCTGATACGAGCACGCCCCGCGAACTTCATCGAACAAGTCTGTCAAGCCGAGTATTGACATGTTGGCAAGTTGATCCCAGCTCGTTTCCAGCTCCACAAGCTCCGTCCAGCTCAAATCCAGCTTATTCGAGCTCAATCCAACTTGCCTGAGCTAAACCGAGCTCACTCCTAGCTCATATTCAGCTCACGAGCTAAACCTTAGCTCAACTTCAGCTTAGGAGTTTAATCTCAGCTCAACTTTAGCTCACGAGCTAAAGCTTAGCTCATTTTAGTTTAACTCAGTTTTGTCTTTAATGCATTAAATAAAATTTGCACATATTTATTTAAGCATTAAACTTGTCTTATATTAATATTTGTTATTAATATGTCATAGATATCACATAACTTAAATGTGTTCACATTGTGCTGAATTTATGTGTGCTCACATGATGTCTTATGAATTGTTTTATTTCTTGTAGGTACAATGCTCATGGACGGCGCAATGAATGCTTGAAGAAACATCTCTTTTGGACATCCCACATGCATGAATGAACAACATTTAATTAGGTGCATGTATGACCAGATTCAAGGTGTTTACAAGTTCATGTATTTGTCAAATACATGAATGCACAAAATACATGAATGTTTGGGTTCAAATGCACATTCGGTTACATGAATGATGAAGATTCATGCATGAATGTATCTAGAAGATCCAATCCCTTTGGACGGTACACATGCATGCATGGAAGGAAATTAATGCAAGTTCATGTAGGGCTTGGTGCAATGTATGAAGAGGTGCATGTAGAATTGAGGTTCAATGGACGGCATTTAAGGGAGTACATGTATTAGAGACGTTCATGCAAGTAGGGGCTATTTAATATTCATGTTTTTGAAGGTTCATGGACCGAATTTATGGAGGAACATACATTGGGACGTTTCATGCATGATCCATGCATTTTCAAGCTAACCATTCAAGTATTCAGGTGCATTAAAGCTTCATTCGGCCAACGGGGATGATGGAACATTAAAGGGCTGTACATTCATGGATATTCATGATTTTTCTTCTAGAATTATCTAGGTGTTTATGGCCGAATTTCTTAGCTTCTAAGCTTGTCCATTCAGCTACTTTTATTTAGGCTATAAATATATGTTATTTCATTTGTAAGAGGTTAGACTTTTCACTTAATGAAACTTTGTTAAACTTTTATGGAATTTGTGAGATTTCTTTCTCTCATATTTCGTTGAGGACTTCATTGGCTTATCTAGGAAGCCTAGTGGCGTCAACCCTATTCTTCACTATCCCGAACTTATCACTATCAAATAGTGTGGCGTTCACCCATATACCGAGGTTCCTACTTTGCTAAGTAGCGGGTCGAGGTTTATCACTTTCATCCTCCACCTTGAAAGCCTATAAGCATTTGGGTCGATATTTTCTAATATTGGTTCGTGCTTGCTTTTAAGAACCCTTTTCTTCCATATCCATCCTCTATTTACTTCTTTCACTTTCCTTTCCAATTTAGCCGAACCTATACATATTATTCTTATCCATAAACCATCATAGAACCATTATACATAGCTTTCGTCCTATTTTTCCATCAACTTTATTTCAAAAGTGAATTGCACGATACTTTCTCGTAGACGATCGGGCAACTCAGCATACGACTCGACTCTCCCCGAGGCGGTTCGTATCATTTGGTATCAGCGCTACTAAAACGAGAAGATCGTGCGACGAAATTAATCCTGGGCTAGTCCAAGTGAACGCAAGTAAGTAGGATCCGAAAAAAAAAAGAGTATAGAAAAAAAAATTTCGTATACCGAAGTTTTCTCATTTTGATTAGTTAGCTGCTGTTCTATAAAAACAAAAATCTACGCAGCCGAAGAAAAAAATAGTGTACAAAAGTGTTTTATTGTATTTAGTTTGTCAATATAGTACAAAAAAAGTTATACAAGTAAAAAAAATTAGAAAAAAAATTCAAAAAAAATTTCAAAAAAAAATCTAAAAAAAAAAGTGTTTAATGCAATTTGATTGTTGTTCGAATGTCAAAGCCCTTGGTTTGATATCATTCCCGATTCATCTTCTATTCTAATCTCATCCACGCCACACTTTTTTTTACCCAATTTCCTTTTCTTTTAGCCAACCCGTAACCCCTCATATGTTATCCTTTGTAAAACCATTTGAAACTGACCGACAATACTAGAGATCAAGTCATACTAAGTCTGTTACAAGGTTATAAGAGGAGAAAGGAGCGGAAAAAGGCATGAGCGAGTGAGATCATTCAAGTGGAGGTAAAAGCCAAACGAGTGTAAACATGAGCTGGAGTGACACCTTTTTTCTTCTTCTTTCCAAGTGAAATTGTGAGGTTTGTAGTGAGGTACTTAATTTTTTTTTATTTTGTTTTGTGATCTAACATTTTCTTTTTAGCAAAAAAAATCATGTCACGCGAAGAGTTCACCGAATCGGAATACCAATACTTGGTTCAAGAAATGCGAAGAATGGCGACTAAACGAGACCAAAGTGATCGAGTTTCTTCAAGTCGTTAAACGGAACCAAGAACCCCACGGAGATATACCCCCGACTACTACCTGAAAAAAAGTTCCAATCGTGATTCCTTTTCGTCATCTACTTCGAGACAAAGAGATTCATACTATGACTCATATTCATCAGCGAATTCGAGAAGTGACTTCGATCGAAAGTCCTTTTCATCAAGAAATTCGAGAAGACGAGAAGCCAATTACGATTTTGATTCATTCCAAGATGGCGCTCAAAGAGAAAGACATACTCCTACTAGATCTTCAAAGAAATCTTACTCGGAGTATTCTTCATGAAGTTTTGATTGTGAATCATACGCAAATAGTACTTCATCTTTTGAACAAGATTTGTATTCTCATCGTTCTTTTGTACATTCTTGTAAAGAGAAAATAAAGAGAAGAAAAGAAAAAGCAAAAGAAGAAAAAGAAAATAAAATAAAAAGAAAAGAGAGGCAAGAGGCAATTAGGAGAGAAAATGAGCGAATCTTGAGAGAACTTGAAAAAGCCTTTGAAAAAGCCTTTGAAAAGCAAAAAGAAAAAGAAAAAGAAAATGAGATTGAAAAAGAGAACGAAAAGAAATTTGAGAGTGAAAAAGAAGATGAAAAAGAAATTGAAAGAAAAGAAACGAGTGATTCAGAAGAAAAAAAATCGAGTGAGAAAACAAGTGAGCAAGTGAGGATTATTTCTACTAACCCACCTGTTCGATCTTCTTGTGAGTTAACTTTTCAGGTTCCTAGAAGTTTGTGCGACCAATTCCATCTACATTACCTTCCAAACAAGAGGTGTTTTAGGTTGTTCGAAAAAGGTAAGTTCGCGAATGACTACCACCCACTTGCAATCGAAGGTAAGGAAGGTAAGGACACTTTGTTTATCGAATCAAAGTCACTTGATTTGGATAATTTTTGTTCACTTACTGTTGTTAACGAATTTGTTTTAAAAGGTGCCATATACAGCTTTTCTTATGACAATTACTACATTGGCAAATTTGTTGACAACATTGGATTAGTTTGCTCTAAGCGAATTTTGAACATGTTTGATCAAAGTCTGTCACGTAAAAATTCTGATGTTTTGACCCTGCAAACTTTTTAAACTCATGCGTTAAATCTTTATGTTTAATGCCTGCTCAATTGATTTGTGATAAATCTGCCTGTTTGAAAAGTTGCATGTTCTTTAAAAATTCTTTGTTTGGCATCCATGTTAAAAGATCTTCACATGATATGTGCAATTGTGTTCTTCATGAACAATCTTTGAGTTTTTGTGCGAAATTTCCATGTAGTGATTTGCATTCCCGATTAATATTCTTGAAGTATGAACCTTTGCATTTTGGTATGCTCAGTTTTGTCAAATCAACATGTGTGTTTAAACTAGTGAAATATAATTCGTGTGGTGAGTTGATTATATCTTTTTCTAATATGTTGCTTGTTAGAATTCCTAAACAAGTTCGTGTGTTCAAGCCTGGTATTTGCTACATGAATTCATTTTATGGAAACATTAAGCACTTTGCATCATTTGCAATCAAAATATGTTTGCTTGATGTTCAAACTTTTGATAAGAAGGTGGAAATTCAATGATTTGGGTTTCAATTTTGATTCATTTATTAATCACCTTGTTTGGCCACATCTGAAATTTTCGTTTCATTTCGAGAAGGTAAGGCCAACCTATGTTTTTGGAATTGAATCAAATTTCCATGGTAACTTTCCTTTTCCATTTAAGTCCATAGTTTTCGATAATACTAACCAGTCTTATTTTTGTGAATTCCACCCCTCGAGGAGCAAGACATGTCATGGTGCGTCACCACCTATTCAAATTTATCAGAGTAATAGGTTTGTCTTACGTTATCTATCCAAAGAGAGAATATTCATTTTGACCGAGAAAGGTAAACCCAATCCTCAATTGTCTTCTCTTCATATTCGTCAAGGTAAGTCATCTGAAAATTTTCAAATATCTTTGCTCAATTCGATTGAAGTTGAAAATTCCCTTGATTTGTTGTTTGGAAATTATTTATACTGTGATGAAATGGATTTTTCCTTTTGGCATTGTAATGATGTGATTATTATGTTGGAATTTGGAGACACTCCTCATGTTGTTCAAAAACGAAAGGAAGAGTTAGCATACCTTTGGCCATGGCATACCTTGCATGAGCAAGACAAAGGACCAAATGAGTTACTATATTCGATTAAAGAAATTAAAAGGTTTTGGATGAGGAATAATGTGTTTAAGTGCCTGCCATCATTTTCAACCAATTATCCCTTGATCCAACTTAGTTTTCATGTTTGCAATGATGGTCTAAAGAAACTCTTCGATAAATTTACGTATGCTTGCTTTGACCAATTGAGATTTTTGGCATATGTTCAATTGAATGAATTTTTTATGAACTATCGAACACATTTGAATCTGACTCCTTTGAGTTTCTTTTTACTGGATGTGGTAAGAATTTTTCAGGTTTGTGTGACATCTTCCATCCCATTTGATCGAGGAAAGCCATGCACGAGTCAAAGTTCTCCCATGGACAAATAGCTCGACTTGAGGACAAGTCGCCTAAAAGAGGGGGGGATGATACGAGCACGCCCTGCGAACTTCATTGAACAAGTCTGTCAAGCCGAGCATTGACATGTTGGCAAGCTGATCCCAGCTCATTTCCAGCTCCACGAGCTCCGTCCAGCTCAAATCCAGCTTATTCAAGCTCAATCCAACTTGCTTGAGCTAAACCGAGCTCACTCCTAGCTCATATTCAGCTCACGAGCTAAAACTTAGCTCAACTTCAGCTTAGGAGTTTAATCTCAGCTCAACTTTAGCTCACGAGCTAAAGCTTAGCTCATTTTAGTTTAACTCGGTTTTGTCTTTAATGCATTAAATAAAATTTGCACATATTTATTTAAGCATTAAACTTGTCTTATATTAATATTTGTTATTAATATGTCATAGATATCACATAACTTAAATGTGTTTACATTGTGCTGAATTTATGTGTGTTCACATGATGTCTTATGAATTGTTTTATTTCTTGTAGGTACAATGCTCATGGACGGCACAATGAATGCTTGAAGAAACATCTCTTTGGACATCCCACATGCATGAATGAACAACATTTAATTAGGTGCATGTATGACCAGATTCAAGGTGTTTACAAGTTCATGTATTTGTCAAATACATGAATGCACAAAATACATGAATGTTTGGGTTCAAATGCACATTCGGTTACATGAATGATGAAGATTCATGCATGAATGTATCTAGAAGATCCAATCCCTTTGGACGGTACACATGCATGCATGGAAGGAAATTAATGCAAGTTCATGTAGGGCTTGGTGCAATGTATGAAGAGGTGCATGTAGAATTGAGGTTCAATGGACGGCATTTAAGGGAGTACATGTACTGGAGACGTTCATGCAAGTAGGGGAGGTTCAATGGATATGGAAGAAAAGGGTTCTTAAAAGACGTTCGTAACAAGATCAAAATAGGTTCGTAGTTAAAAAAAATTTGAATTAAAAAAAAATTCAAGTTGTAATTTTCATTCTCTCTCTTGTAATAGTGATATTGTGAAGTATTAAAAAAAAGAGACAAAAAAAATACGAAATTAAAAAAAAAAAGAAGGAAAGTGTGTGATCAAGATCTATTCTTTTGTTTACATTTTGTTCGACCTTCAATCTTTCTTTCCAGCAACTTTTACCCCCAAAATGCCACACTACACCAAAGACTATTTTTCTTTTAGCCTACCCGTACCGTGACATTCTAACCTTTGTAACCATCTTGAAACCGACCCCAAGGCACCAAGACAAGTCGAAAGAAACAAAATACGAGGTTACGAGAGTAAGCTTGAGTGGTAAAAGGCTAGAGTGTGTGAGAACATTCGAGAGTTGAAAAGCCAAAAACGAGCGAAAACACGAGTGTGAGTGCCATCATTCTTTCTTTCCGAGTGAATTCGTGAGGATGTTGTAGTGAGGACTTTGTCTCTATTTTACTTAACAATTTTCCTTTCAGCGATAACATCATGTCTCGCGAAGAATTTGCCGAATCAAAATATCAATATTTGGTGCAAGAAATGCAAAGAATGGTGACAACTAAGTTTGACAAATTGCACGAGAGATTAGATCGTGTGGAGAAAAGAGACCAACGGGCATGAATGTCATCAAGTCAAAAAGTAGATTCGAGAGCATCACGGAGATACACATCCAACGACTACTCAAGAAGAGATTATGATCGAGATTCTTTTTCATCAAGGAATTCAAGACTAAGAGAAGCCGATTTTGATTTTGAATACTTCCGAAAAGACGTTCGAGATGAAAGATACACCTCTTCAAGAGCTCCAAAGAAAATAGCCACGGAGAGATTTTCACGAAGGATTGTTCGTGAATCATATGTTGATACGATCCGCCTCGGAAGAGTCGAGTCGTATTAGTGTGCCCGATCGTCAATAAGAAGTTACATTAGGTTTAATTGAAAAGGTCAGATGAAGGAAAGAAGGGTATTGGTTTTGGGTTGAACAAAAAAAGGTGCAAACAAGAACCAATACCGATTTGGTATCGACCCGTTGTTTATAAGCTCTTTTAGTTAGGTTTGGAATTGGTAAAGGAAAAACCTCGACCCACTATCTAACAAGATAGGAACCTCGGTATGTTTGAACGCCACACTACGAGTAGTGATAAGTTCGGTTTCGACAAAGAGCAACGGCTGACACACTAGAACGCTAGGAAGCCAATCGAATCTTTGAACGAAATTTGAGAAAAGTTTTTTGCCTAACAAATTTGGCAGCATAACATTAACAAAAGTCCAAAAAGTTCTTTTTAAAGTAACACAAGCCACAATTTATAGTGAATACAAGGGATAGCCGAATAGGCTCTTGAGGTAACTAAATGGTTTCAAAATTCCAGAATTTTGATGAAGCTTCCTTGAAGTTTCTTGTGCATGGAGAACAGAAGGCGGCAGCTTCTAGATGCCTTGATTCAATAGAAAATTGAATGAATTGTTTGGGAGCTGAAATGCCATCAATAGGTTCGCCAAATGCTTGAATTTGGAATTAATCTTGCTACTTGATTCAGCCGAATGTTCATGTGATTAAGGAGCTGTCTAGAGCACTTCAATAGTCTTAGAATGTGAACAAACCGATTTGAACAGCCACACATGTGTGAACAAACAAAACCGAACAGCCCTTGGTGTGAAAGGAATAATCGGTGGGTGTGAACAGCCTTAATTTGTCTTGGGCAGCCAATCGGTCTTCTTGAAGAGTTGTAAGGTTTGGCTGAATGGTCACTTAGGGAACACCAAAGATCAGCACACCAATTTTAAATCATCCATGCACCTATGCCGTCCAAGGGTAATGCACCTACAACATTTAATTCAGCAAATTAAATCCCTTTTAGACACATTAAATTCGGCAACATAGACAAATAAATCTTGCACCATAAATTAGGCTGGACATAATTAATCTTTGTAATAGTTAAGACATATTTAATTGGTCCTAATTAATTAAGTACTTAATTTAGAACATAATTAAAACATGTCCAGATTATGACAAATTAATTATTAAAACAAATAACTAATAAAACTAACAGCAACTTAAATGATTTATTCCAACATAATAAACGCAATAATGAAATGAGCTGAAACGAGCTCGTTGAGCTAAGTTAAGTTGAAGTTGAAGTTGAGCTGATTTGAGCTGATTTGAGCTTGAAGGAGTATGCATGGTTTGCTTGGCTTGCTGGTCCAAGAGCTTTCAAGAAGTGCAGCAACGGTTTCACCCCAAACTCTATCAACTAAGGTTGTTGTTGCGTCTTTGAATCTCTTTGCTCGAGCTCTGGTGATCGGTCCTACGGGCAATTCGAGAGGATCTTCATTGGCAGCCGACAACTCGGGAGGTGTGGTTGTATCATTCCCCCTCTCTTCAAAGCGATTTGCCCCCAAATCGTCACCTATATCATAGAAAGAGAGATCAGATACATTAAAGGTAGCACTTACATTGTACTCACCTGGGAGATCAAGTTTATAAGAATTATCGTTTATTCGTTCCAAAACTTGAAACGGCCCATCTCCTCTCGGCAATAACTTCGACTTTCGCTGAGCCGGAAACCTTTCTTTTCGTATATGAACCCACACCCAATCTCCGGGTTCAAAAACTACTCGTTTTCGGCCTTTGTTCACATTACGCACATAGGACTCAATCCTAGCCTCGATATTAGCCCTCACCTTGCTATGTAAATCCTTGACAAAATCTGCCTTTTTCTTTGCATCTACATGGACAAACTGATCAATAGGTAAAGGTAATAGATCTAAAGGAGTCAAGGGATTAAAACCGTAAACAATTTCAAATGGGGAGAATTTAGTCGCAGAATGGACAGAACGATTATACGCAAACTCAATATGGGGTAGACAGTCCTCCCGTCTTCAAATTCTTCCAACGATGGCCCAAGCAAAGTAGATAGAACTCTATTGACAACTTCCGTTTGGCCATCGGTTTGGGGGTGGCAGGTGGTCGAAAACAGAAGTTTGGTCCCTAATTTACCCCACAAAGACCTCCAAAAGTGACTTAAAAATTTTGCATCTCGGTCCGACACGATCGACGAGGAATGCCATGTAGTCTAACGATATCCCTAAAAACAAGTTCGCAACATGAACGGCATCGTCGGCCTTAGTACAGCAATAAAATGATACATTTTGAAAATCTATCAACAACAACAAAATAGAATCCTTCCCGTTTTTGTACGCGAAGTCCGAGAACAAAATCCATGGAGATGTCAATCCACGGTGCTTCAGGAATGGGCAATGGTGTGTACAAGCCATGGGGTTGAACCTTTGATTTAGCCTTTTTGCAGGCTATACACCTTTCGCAAACTCGCTCCACATCTTTTTGCATCCGCGGCCAATAAAAATGTTCATGGAGAGTGGCTAGTGTCTTATTGACTCTGAAGTGTCCCATAAGCCCGCCACTATGTGCCTCATGCACTAATAGGTCTCGAACAGATCCACAAGGAATGCATAGTTTACCTTCTCGGAAAAGATAGCCCTCGTACCTATAAAAATTTTCAAAAGGACCTTTCTCGCAAGAAACAAATATCTCTCCAAAATCGGAATCGTTTACATAGGAATCTTTTAATAATGTAAAACCAAGAATATTAGAATCCAAATATGATAACAGAGTATACCTTCTTGAAAGCGCATCAGCCACAATATTATCTTTACCTTTCTTATATTTGATGACATACGGAAACGACTCAAGGTATTCAACCCACTTCGCGTGGCATCGGTTCAACTTATGTTGGCCTTTGATGTGCTTCAAGGCTTTATGATCGGAATGAATAATGAATTTCGTAGGCCACAAGTAATGTTGCCATGTCTCAAGGGCTCGTATGAGCGCGTACATCTCTTTATCATACACCGGATAGTTGAGTACGGCTCCATTGAGTTTTTCACTAAAGTAAGCCACAGGACGTTCGTCTTGTGTCAACACGGCCCCGATTCCAATGCCCAAAGCATCGCACTTGATCTCAAAAGTCTTCGAGAAATCTAGAAGGGCAAGCAAAGGAGCGTTAGTGAGACAATCTTTGATTTTTATAAATGATTTCTCTTGTTCATCGTTCCAAATAAAAGAAGAATTTTTCTTAATAACACTCGTAAGTGGAGCAGCAATTGTGCTAAAATTCGAAACGAATCGTCGGTAGAAACTTGCTAGGCCATGGAAACTTCGAACTTGGGTAACGCTCGTAGGCCTTGGCCAATCTCGTATGGCCTTAATCTTCTCTTGGTCTACCTCAAGACCATCCGCACTAACTACAAATCCTAGAAAAATAGTTTTGTTAGAACAAAAAGAACATTTCTTTAAATTAGCATATAAGGTCTCTTTCCGCAAAACTTCTAAAACAGATTTGAGTTGACTTACATGTTCTTCCATAGATTTGCTGTAAATCAATATATCGTCGAAATATACCACACAAAACTTACCGATGAAAGGCCTTAAGACATGGTTCATTAGTCTCATGAACGTACTTGGAGCGTTGGTAAGGCCAAAAGGCATAACCAGCCATTTGTATAGTCTGTGCTTGGTCTTGAATGTTGTTTTCCATTCGTCTCCTTCTCGCATCCGAATTTGGTGGTAGCCACTCTTCAAATCGATTTTTGAGAACACTTTGGCCCCACTAAGCTCATCTAACATGTCATCTAAGCGAGGAATGGGATGACGGTATTTGATTGTTATCTTGTTAACAGCTCGGCAATCCACGCACATGCACCATGTTCCGTCCTTTTTCGGTACCAATAATACGGGAACAGCACAGGGACTTAGGCTCTCGCGAATGTAGCCTTTTTCCATCAGCTCATTGACTTGTCTTTACAACTCCTTGGTCTCCTCCGGATTGGCTCGGTAAGCAGGTCGATTTGGAATAATCGCTCCCGGCATGAAATCAATTTGATGCTCGATTCCACAAAGTGGTGGAAGACCACTCGGGGTTTCTTCCGAAAAACATCTTAGAAATCTTGCAACAAAGACAAAATAGGAGGGGGTAGGGTATCGGGTAAATCGTTAGTAGAAATTAATGCTTCCTTGTACAAAAGTACAAGAACAGTTCGATTCATCACCAAAGCCTTCCTCACATCACTAACTCTTGCAAAAACACTCATTTTCTCGATTTTCTTTTCTTTTTTTTCTTTTGCTTGGATATTTTTCTTGTCACTCTCTTTTGTTTTCTTTTTCTTATTTTTCTCTTCTTTTATTTTTTTACAACTTTCTTTTTCTTTTTCTTTTTCTCTCATTTGCTCAATAGAAGCTTTTAGCTTGATTTGGTCTTCATACACTTGTTTGGGAGTCAATGGCGCCAACGTCACATTCTTTCCCATGAATTTGAATGTATACCGGTTGGTATACCCGTCGTGTTGAACTCGTCTATCAAACCGCCACGGTCACCAAGTAGCAATGCCCGCATGCATCGATGCGATGTCACAAAGAACTTCATCCGAATACTTGCCGATGTTGAAAGAGACAAGTACTTGCTTCGTTACCTTAAGCTCTCCTCCGTCGTTGAGCCATTGTAGTTTGTAGGGGCTCGGATGCTTGGTAGTAGGTAAACCAAGTCTTTCAACCATCATGGTACTTGCTACATTGGTACAGCTGCCTCCGTCGATAATGACGCTATAGACTTTGCCTCCGACTTGGCACCGAGTGTGGAAGATATTCTCTCGTTGGAGATCATTCTCCGCGCCTTGGAGACTTAGACTTCGTTTTACAACAAGTAGTTCTCCTTCCATGGGTTGTTCCACGTCCTCCTCGACTTCAGAAGCTGATTCAGATTCTTTCTCCTCCTCATCCTCCGTTTCGATCTCGCCATCGGCTCGCAATACCATGGTCCTTCGATTTAGGCATTGGCTTGCTATGTGGCCTCTTCCGAGACACTTAAAACACTTAATATCCTGATTTTGATTGTATGACGATTCGGGTGCCTTGCCTTTGTTCATTTCGGGGATGGGCTTGTTGGTTTTTAGAGGTACCGTGGTCTCCTTCCCTCGAGGATTGGCAGGTCCTTTACTTGATCCTTGGCTCCACCTTGAAGGGTTGGAAGTGGGAAACCCTCGACTTGGGCCTTTTCTCTTGAGTTGTCTTTCCACCTTGATGGCCATATGGACCATATCAACCACTTCAATGTAGTGTTGTAATCCCACTACGTTCGCCATCGTTGCTTCGGGATCTTCTTGGACATCCGCTCAAATCATCGCGATTTCCATCTCTTTGTAGTAATCCTCGACACTTTTGGACCCTTGTGTGAGATTTTGGAGTTTTTGGTGCAACTCCCGGTGGTAGTACGCAGGGATAAATCGTCGCCTCATCACCGCCTTCATTTCGGTCCATGTAGAGATAGGACATTCACCGTTACGCCTCCGACTAGTGGTTAGTTGTTCCCACCAAATCATGGCGTAGTCCAAAAACTCTATTGCTGCTTGTTTCACCTTTTTATTCTCGGAGTAATTGTGACAATCGAACACCAACTCTATCTTTTTTTCCCACTCAAGATAGGCCTCCGGATTCGATCTACCTTGAAACGGTGGAATAGTCAGTTTAATGTTCTTGAGATCATCATCTTTGCGTCTTCGATCTCGTTGTCAGTGTTGCCTACGTCGATCACTAGCATTAGACTCTTGTTCACTTTCAAGATCACTAAGGTCATTTGCTTCATCATCTTGGACCCTTCGTCTTCCCCGGTTCTGATTTGGTCTCTCCCGTCTTGGTCTAACCCCCTCGGGTGCTCTTTCACGTTGGCCATTCACTTCAACTTGGAACAAACGGTCTTCGATGGGATTGAGCCTTCGATCTAGGAGTCGCTCCATTTCTCGTAATAAGGCTTGATGTTTAAGTCGGGAACGTTGCGAATGGGTTGTCTTGCCAGACGATCTTCCACGTTGTGATCTGACTCTTGTGACATTAAAACGTTGTTAAAGTAAACCTCACCACAAAAGCTCACAATCTCTCGAAAAGGAAAAGAAGTTGTTTCTCTCACACTCGTGTTTACACTCGAAATTAGGCTTTTACCTCCACTCTATTGCACTTACAACTCTCGTGCCTTTTACCTCTCTTAACCTTTTCTCGTGATTTCGTAAGCAGATTTGTTAAGGCTTAGTCCTTGGTCTAGGTGGTCGGTTCAAAAGGGGCAACAAGTGTTGATGTATTCAGTTTCAGGTAGGCTAAAAGAATAGGGAATTGGGTTAAAAGTGTGGCGTATTAGGAAAAGTAGGATAGAAGATGGATCGGAAACTATATCAAATCAAAGCTTGACGATCAACTAACAATTGAATTGCATAAATCACTTTTTTTTCTATTTTTTTTCGGAATTTTTTTTTTCCAAACTTGTATAACTTTTTTTTTGTACTATATCAACAAACTAAATACAATAGAAGCACTTTTATACACGATTTTTTTTTCTCCGGCTGCGTGAATTTTTGTTTTTATAATAACAGCAACAAACCAATCAAAATGAGAAAACTTCGGTATACGAATTTTTTTTTCTGACCCTACCTCTGGAATGCTCCGCTTCAAACGTCTAAGCTTCTCGTTTTAAGTAGCTCTGATACCAGATGATACGATCCGCCTCGAAAGAGTCGAGTCGTATTAGTGTGCCTGATCGTCAACAAGAAGTTACGTTAGGTTTAATTGAAAAGGTTAGATGAAGGAAAGAAGGGTATTGGTTTTGGGTTCGAATGAGAATAGGTAAGAAGAGTTTGAAAATTCGGGTTTGGATTCCGAATAGGTATGGATGAAGGAATTGGTTCAATTAGGTAAATGGAGAAATGGGGTTGAACAAAAAAAGGTGCAAACAAGAACCAATACCGATTTCGTATCGACCCGTTGTTTATAAGCTCTTTTAGTTCGGTTTGGAATTGGTAAAGGAAAAACCTCGACCCACTATCTAACAAGATAGGAACCTCGGTATGTTTGAACGCCACACTACGAGTAGTGATAAGTTCGGTTTCGACAAAGAGCAACGGCTGACACACTAGAACGCTAGGAAGCCAATCGAATCTTTGAACGAAATTTGAGAAAAGTTTTTTGCCTAACAAATTTGGCAGCATAACATTAACAAAAGTCCAAAAAGTTCTTTTTAAAGTAACACAAGCCACAATTTATAGTGAATGCAAGGGATAGTTGAATAGGCTCTTGAGGTAGCTAAATGGTTTCTGAAAATTCCAGAATTTTTGATGAAGCTTCCTTGAAGTTTCTTGTGCATGGAGAACGGTAAGGGGCAGCTTCTAGATGCCTTGATTCAATAGAAAAATTGAATGAATTGTTTGGGAGCTGAAATGCCATCAATAGGTTCGGCCAAATGCTTGAATTTGGAATTAATGCTGCTTCTTGATTCAGCCGAATGTTCATGTGATTAAGGAGCTGTCTAGAGCACTTCAATAGTCTTAGAATGTGAACAAACCGATTTGAACAGCCACACATGTGTGAACAAACAAAACCGAACAGCCCTTGGTGTGAAAGGAATAATCAGTGGGTGTGAACAGCCTTAATTTGTCTTGGGCAGCCAATCGGTCTTCTTGAAGAGTTGTAAGGTTTGGCTGAATGGTCACTTAGGGAACACCAAAGATCAGCACACCAATTTTAAATCATCCATGCACCTATGCCGTCAAGGGTAATGTGCCTACAACATTTAATTCAGCAAATTAAATCCCTTTTAGACACATTAAATTCGGCAACATAGACAAATAAATCTTGCACCATAAATTAGGCTGGACATAATTAATCTTTGTAATAGTTAAGACATATTTAATTGGTCCTAATTAATTAAGTACTTAATTTAGAACATAATTAAAACATGTCCAGATTATGACAAATTAATTATTAAAACAAATATCAATAAAACTAACAGCAACTTAAATGATTTATTCCAACATAATAAACGCAATAATGAAATGAGCTGAAACGAGCTCGTTGAGCTAAGTTAAGTTGAAGTTGAGCTGATTTGAGCTGATTTGAGCTTGAAGGAGTATGCATGGTTTGCTTGGCTTGCTGGTCCAAGAGCTTTCAAGAAGTGCAGCAACGGTTTCACCCCAAACTCTATCAATTAAGGTTGTTGCATCTTTGAATCTCTTTGCTCGAGCTCGGGTGATCAGTCCTACGAGCAATTCGAGAGGATCTTCATTGGCAGCCGACAACTCGGGAGGTGTGGTTGTATCATATGTAAATGATTTTTCTTGTTTTGAACAAAATGATTTTTCTCCTAAATCTTTTGTAACCTCTTGTAAAAAGCAAGCGAGAAAAGAAAAAGACGAAAAGCAAAAAGAGATCAAAAGAAAAGAGAGGCAAGAAAAGATTATGAGAGAAAATGAGAGGATTTTGAATGAAATCGAGAGAAGAAACAAAGAAAATGAGAGAATCTTGAATGAAATCAAGAAAAGAAACAAAGAAATGAAAGAAAAAGAAAAAGAGATTGAGATTGAGAGTGAAAAAGAAAATGAGATTGAAAAAGAGAATGAAAAAGAGTTTGAGAGAGAAAAAGAATGTGAACAAGAAAAAAGAGTGGAAAAAGAAATTGAGATAAAAGAAACGAGTGGTTCAGAAGAAATAGAATCGAGTGAAAATGATGTTAGTGAGCAAGCGAGAATTCTTTCTACTAACACTTATGCTCAATCTTTTAGTGATCTTTCTTTCTTTTCAGGTTCCTAAAAGTCCGTGCGACCAAATCCAACTCCGGTACCTTCAAAACGAGAGGCTTTTTCAGTTGTTTGAAAAAGGTAAGTCCGTGGACGACCGCCACCCATTGGAAATCGAAGGTAAGGAAGGTAAGGAATCTTTGTTTATCGAATCAAGGCCGCCTGATTAAAAATTATTCATAAAGATTTTGATGGCATAACTTCTGAAAAACTTCCATCTTTTGATCTGGCTAATTATTGTTCACATATTAATGTTAACGATGTTGATTCAATAGATGCCACGAAGATTTCGTTTTATGACATGTTTTATAACGGCAATTTTGTTGATTCTGTTGGACTGGTTCATCCTGCGCAAATTGTGAATGTATGTGATAAAAGGTTTCCACATTTTGATAAGCATGGCTATGTAAATTCTTTAAATTCATCATTCTGTTTAGACGTGCCTATTCAAATGATTTGTGATGGATTTGAATTTCTGAAAGGTTGCATGAACACAACTTCTTTGCTCGATATATGTGGTAAAAGATTTTTGCATGAAATATTTAATCTGTTTGATTATGCTCTTCAAGAGAAATCTTTGAATTTTTATGCAAAATATCCATGTTTCGGACTATTTGTTCGACTAGGATTTGTGAAACATGAGTGCTTGTGTATTTGTCAGTTTAAAGTCTCTTTGATTCACTTTTGCGACCTATCTGTGAAAATGAAATTTTTGTTGCAATTTGGGATAAGTGATCAAAACCGAGTCGTTAAGCTGGGAGTAAGCCAATTCGAGTTGTTTCCAAGAAAAGGTAAGTATTGTGATCTTATTGTAAGTAACTTTGTTTTACCTTCTCATCTTCTTCTCATCTTATCTTTATTTTTGGAAATTAAGCATGTGGCTGGATTACAAAATCAAAACCTAGTTTTTGATTCTGAAAATTTTAATTTTGATCCCGGCATTAGTTTATTTGCCCAACTTTGGATTAAGAAGCTGGAGCGAGATTGTATGTTCTTCTTTCGGTGTTTCCTTAAACTTCTTCATTATTTTGTTGTTGAAACTTGGAAATGGCCTATCCAAAAAGAGGAAGGACATATGACTAATATTTTGTCTTTTCGAGTCTTGTGTGACTTTCAGGTTATTGTGAGCCATTTTACCCCATTCGACGACCAAGGGGTCTAGTGACGACGAAAGCTTTTTCGCAAGCAAATGGCCCGGCTTGAGGACAAGTCGCTTTGAAGACGAGGGGAATGATGTGAGCACACCCGGGGCATCTTCGAGTGCAAACCAAGATCTAAACGAGCTGCCTAAAGGACCTATAACTCAAGCTCATGCTAAACATTTCCTAGAAGCTATTTTAGCTTCTAATGCAAAACCTTGGTTCAAAACAAGGGCCAATGCTCACAAAATCAGCTTGAAGCAACTATCCAAAGGACCCGTGCATTGTTGGCAAGCTGATCCTAGCTCATTTCCAGCTCCTCGAGATCCGTCCAGCTCAACTCAGCTCATTTGAGCTCGTTTCAGCTCGTTTGAGCTCAATCGAGCTTACTTTTAGCTCCTTCTTTCTTCCTTTCAATAAACTAAGTCTTAATTTAGTTTATAATTAAGTTTGCTACAGCTCATGCCGAAACCCCAAGCTCAATTTCAGCTCATTAAGTGTTTTGACTATTTTTGAGCTAGCTGAATTTACTTCATAAGTTGACTTATAATTATTATATTTGAATTTAGTTAATTTCATTAAATTGTTTAACTATTAATTATGATTTTTATGAATAGTTATATTTTAATTAATTGTGTGTTAATTCATGTAGGTTAGCCGAATGTGGAAGGTACATTCATGGAGAGATGCATGAACGGGAAAGTTCAATGAATGGGAAGATTCATGCACGGCCTGGTTCAATGCTTGGAGGGAATTAAGTTCATATACATGGGAGGTTAATTACATGCATGTGGATTAAGAAGATACATTCACTTTGGATGGCACACATGCATGAATGAAGGCATTTATTGCATGTTCATGTACGGCCAGATTCAAGCTCCCTTCTAGTTCATGCATGGCCGAATGTATGTGGGTGAAATACATGAATTGTTTGCTGTCCAAATGACTTCCCTAAGCACCTATTCGGCCAAGAGACACTTTTTGATTGATTCATTCCTTCCATGGCCGAATCTAGACAAGCTATTGAGTTCCCAAGACTACACATTCATCCAATATGCTTTGCTTACACATGAAGCTGTCCAATGGAGTTCCCATCAGCCGAATTTAGTCGTAGCACATTAAAGACTTGTTCTAGATTATTCTAGTGCATTCATAGCTGAATTTATTTAGTCTTTAAAGCTATTAGTTTGTCCATTCGGGTACTACTTGTTAGCCTATAAATAGTTTGCACATTTCATTGTAAAGGGACTTTTGCCAAATTTGTTAATGAACATTTGTTCTTGTGAGGTTGCTTCCTCTCATATCTCGTACAAGTTTCGAAAGACTTATCTAGCTTGTGCTAGTGGCGTCAATCGTCTTGTTTGAACTTATCACCAATCTTGGTGTGGCGTTCACCTATCCATCTATCCATACTTCACCTTAACAATATAGGAACCGGGGTGACACTTCTTAGTGTTGAATCATTCCTGACGTTGAGTTCATTTTTCCATTCCCCATCTTTCAACTTTTTCTTCTTGTAACCAAACTGACCCATTTATCCATCACCCATCTTTGCTACACATAACCGAACCTATTACTAAACTTACCCTTCTTGAAACCTTCCGCTTATTCTAATCTATTATTTTACTTTTATTAGTAAAGTCTGAGGCACGAACGACTCTCTCGAAATACGATCGGGCAACTACGTGAATTCGACTCATCTACCCGGGTCGGATCACATCAGGTATTGGTGATACGACCACACCTCCCGAGTTGTCGGCTGCCAATGAAGATCCTCTCGAATTGCCCATAGGACCGATCACCCGAGCTCGAGCAAAGAGATTCAAAGACGCAACAACAGCCTTAGTTGATAGAGTTTGGGGTGAAACCGTTGCTGGACTTCTTGAAAGCTCTTGGACCAGCAAGCCAAGCAAACCATGCATACTCCTTCAAGCTCAAATCAGCTCAACTTCAACTTAACTTAGCTCAACGAGCTCGTTTCAGCTCATTTCATTATTGCATTTATTATGCTGGAATAAATCATTTAAGTTGCTGTTAGTTTTATTAGTTATTTAGTTTTAATAATTAATTTGTCATAATCTGGACATGTTTTAATTATGTTCTAAATTAAGTACTTATTTAATTAGGACCAATTAAATATGTCTTAACTATTACAAAGATTAATTATGTCCAGCCTAATTTATGGTGCAAGATTTATTTGTTTATGTTGCTGAATTTAATGTGTCTAAAAGGGATTTAATTTGCTGAATTAAATGTTGTAGGTACATTACCCCTTGGACGGCATAGGTGCATGGATGATTTAAAGTTGGTGTGCTGATCTTTAGTGTCCCCTAAGTGACCATTCGGCCAAACCTTACAACTCTTCAAGAAGACCGATTGGCTGCCCAAGACAAATTAAGGCTGTTCACACCCACCCGATTATTCCTTTCACACTAAGGGCTGTTCGGTTTTGTTTGTTCACACATGTGTGGCTGTTCAAATCGGTTTGTTCACATTCTAAGACTATTGAAGTGCTCTAGACAGCTCCCTAATCACATGAACATTCGGCTAAATCAAGTAGCAGCATTAATTCCAAATTCAAGCATTTGGCTGAACCTATTGATGGCATTTCAGCTCCCAAACAATTCTTTCAATTTTTCTATTGAATCAGGGCATCTAGAAGCTGCCCCTTGCCGTTCTCCATGCACAAGAAACTTCAAGGAAGCTTCATCAAAAATTCTGGAATTTTCAGCAACCAATTAGCTACCTCAAGAGCCTATTCGGCTATCCCTTGTATTCACTATAAATTGTGGCTTGTGTTACTTCTTTGTAAAGGACTTTTGCCAAATTTTATATAGCCAAACTTTTGTTCTTGTGAGAATTTTCTTCTCTAAGTCTCGTTTAAGATTTTTGTTGGCTTATCTACCTAGTAGTGGCGTCAACCTATTTCTTTTACGAAACCGAACTTATCACTAGTTTTAGTGTGGCGTTCAAAAACCCTTAATACCGAGGTTCCTATTTGCCTAGATAGTGGGTCGAGGTCCATTTTGCTTCAACCATCCTTTCTTAAGAACTCATAAGTCTCGGGTCGATATTTGCTAACATCAGTTCAACTTGTTCTTAGGACCTACCATATCATAATTCATCCGTTTCTCAAATATTCCAAATTCAATCGATTTTGTTTCTTTTCCGAACCATAAAACACCTACCAACTATCCTAACTTCCTTCTTTCTTAAACCTAAACTAATCACCCTTCTCGAACCTCAACTTTGACATTCAAGTCTCATTCAAATGAAATCACTTCTCCATTCCATTCTAATCAACACCTTCTCGTAGACGATCGGGCAAACTACATACGACTCAACTCAAGTCGAGGTGAGCTCGTATCAATTGGTTCTTGTTTGCACTTTTTGTTCAATCCATATTTCTTTCGAAACCAGTTCGTACCAAATCGACAAAATGGTCCATTTCTTACCATACCGACCTTTTTTTACTCAATCCATCTTACCTATTTGAACCTTTCCTAACCTTTCTTTCTTAGCCTTTCTTCAACTGTCCAACTCCTTCAACTAAACTTTACGTAACTTCTTGTCGATGATCGGGCAACTACGAATACGACTCGACTCTCCCAAGACAGATTGTATCAGTTGCCAAATCGAGTTTGGGGAGAGCAAGTTATTGCAAGCTGAACTTTATTTTTAATTAAACTCATCTTAGTCAATAATTGAGTTGCTGGAATAAATTATTGTTAATGTGTTTTTAAGTTTATTAATTAAGTTAGTTAAGTGTTAAATGTGTTTATTAATTAAGTCTATTAATTAAGCTTATTAAGTTGTTTTTGGCTGAATGTTAATTAATGCTTGTAGGTGACTATTCAGCTGGAATCAGTTATGTCAGTTATGTACTTAGACAACATTTAAGGAGAGCATTATGCACCATATAATTCGAGCCTATTCCTCTTCTCCAAGGAGCTGTTCAAGAACAACAATGGACAAAGGAGTGTTCACACATAGCCATTCAGTTCATGAATCCTTTTCACATTCCATAACCGATTGCCTCTTAATGTTCACACCATGGTCTATTTCTGTGCCCAAAAATGTCATCAATATTGCCGGTGTCTATTCAGCTGCCCAAAGGAGAATTTAAAGCTTATTCTAAACTCTTTGGCTACTCAAGAATGAATTCTTCCAGCTTAAGCATTCAAGCTCATTAAATCAGCTCATTTAAGCTGAATCCAAGTGACTATTCTACTAGGCATTAGTTAGCATTATAAATACTTTGTAATCAGCTTGTTTGAGGGATTTTTGCTAAATTTATGTTTAAATTGAAACTTGTCAGATATCCAATTCTCATAGTTCTTTTTGGGTCTGAATTGACTTATCAAGTTGTCTTGTGGCATCATTCTTTCCTTTTTGCTAAACCAAACTTATCACCTGATGCGATCTAGCCTTGATTTAGTGAGTTGAGTCTCTTTGTTGCCCAATTGTCTAACGATGAAGTTTCATTCATCAAATGAAGGTAAGTTGGTGTTTGGATAAGTTATGGGATTCGAGGATCAAATTAGGTTCAAGTGGTTAAGTTTGTTTTTATGCTTTTGGGCACGGTTAGCAAAGAAATTGGTAAGGGTTGTTATGGGTTCATTTTGGATGGAAAATGGAATTGAGAGAAGCTTAAGAAACAAGAGTGAACCAACACTATACTAAAGTGCTAACTCAAAACTTATGCATTCTTAAGATGACTTGGTGAAAGAAAAATAGAAACCTCGACCCACTATCTATGGAAAATAGGAACCTTGGTATAAAGGGTTCAAACGCCACACTACTAAGGTGATGAGTTCAGTTTAAAGAACTAGGTTGACGCCACTAGCTACGTAGATAAGTTAATATGAACCGCCTCAGGGAGAGTCGAGTCGTATGCTGAGTTGCCCGGTCGTCTACGAGAAAGTGATACGATCACGGCTTCCCATAAGCCAAGTCCAAGCCGAGATCTGATGGTGCTACCTCAAGGGCTGATCACAAGGGCTCGTGCAAAACAATTTAAAGAAGCTGTTATAGCTTTAGTTCAGCATGTGTGGGATGATGTCAATGCTAGACCTATCGAACCAGTTAGTGGCCATTTTGGAAATCCATGCCGAACTTTTCTACAAGTTCATTTCAGCTCACCAAGCTCACCTTCAGTTCAAGTTAGCTCCCATGTAGCTCCACACCAGCTCATTAGCTCAGACCAGCTCATTATCACTCACGAGTTTAGGCCCACTGGGTTTAACTCATGAATTAACCATCAGCTCATGGAGTTCACTTTGAATTCATTTGACTACTATTGACTTTTTAATTAATAAGTTCAATAATTAGTTAATTAATATCCTACATATTAAATTTAGTTCACATTAGTTATATTAAGTATGTCTTAAAAGTGTTTATTGATGATAATTAAATTTGTCAAAACCGAATTTAATGTTGATATTTGTGTTCACATTAGTTTGAATTGATTATGTTCACATTTCTTGTAGGAACGCAATGGACATATGGAGATTAAAAGCAAGCATGAATTTTGAAGGTGCATGGACGGTTGGGGGGCTTGAATCTCTTAGGTGCATGTTCGGCCAAGTGCATGTATGACCATATTCAATGTCTTTAAGGTTCATGAATGTTTCCATTCATGTATGGTGTGCTATCTCTTCATTCTCCAAGGTGACCATTCGGCCAAAGGGCACTCACACATGCATGAAGATAGCTTGGCCAATTAGCTTCCCCATGACTCTCCTTAATTCGTTCACACCTATGTTCACATGGCAAGACCAAATGCTTATAGGCTTTCAAGGTGGAGGATGAAAGTGATAAACCTCGACCCGCTACTTAGCAAAGTAGGAACCTCAGTATATGGGTGAACGCCACACTATTTGATAGTGATAAGTTCGGGATAGTGAAGAACAGGGTTGACGCCACTAGGCTTCCTAGATAAGCCAACGAAGTCCTCAATGAAATAAGAGAGAAAGAAATCTCACAAATTCCATGAAAGTTTAACAAAGTTTCATTAAGTGAAAAGTCTAACCTCTTACAAATGAAATAACATATATTTATAGCCTAAATAAAAGTGGCTGAATGGACAAACTTAGAAGCTAAGAAATTCGGCCATAAACACCTAGATAATTCTAGAAGAAAAATCATGAATATCAATGAATGTGCAGCCCTTTAATGTTCCATCATCCCCCTTGGCCGAATGAAGCTTTAATGCACCTTGAATACTTGAATGGTTAGCTTGAAAATGCATGGATCATGCATGAAACGTCCCAATGTATGTTCCTCCATAAATTCAGTCCATGAACCTTCAAAACATGAAAATTAAATAGCCCCTACTTGCATGAACGTCTCCAGTACATGTACTCCCTTAAATGTCGTCCATTGAACCTCAATTCTACATGCACCTCTTCATACATTGCACCAAGCCTTACATGAACTTGCATTAATTTCCTTCCATGCATGCATGTGTACCGTCCAAAGGGATTGGATCTTCTAGATACATTCATGCATGAATCTTCATCATTCATGTAACCGAATATGAATTTGAACCCAAACATTCATGTATTTTGTGCATTCATGTATTTGACAAATACATGAACTTGTAAACACCTTGAATCTGGTCATACATGCACCTAATTAAATGTTGTTCATTCATGCATGTGGGATGTCCAAAAGAGATGTTTCTTCAAGCATTCATTGCGCCGTCCATGAGCATTGTACCTACAAGAAATAAAACAATTCATAAGACATCATGTGAACACACATAAATTCAGCACAATGTGAACACATTTAAGTTATGTGATATCTATGACATATTAATAACAAATATTAATATAAGACAAGTTTAATGCTTAAATAAATATGTGCAAACTTTTATTTAATGCATTAAAGACAAAATCGAGTTAAACTAAAATGAGCTAAGCTTTAGCTCGTGAGCTAAAGTTGAGCTGAGATTAAACTCCTAAGCTGAAGCTGAGCTAAGGTTTAGCTCGTGAGCTGAATATGAGCTAGGAGTGAGCTCGGTTTAGCTCAGGCAAGTTGGATTGAGCTCGAATAAGCTGGATTTGAGCTGGACGGAGCTCGTGGAGCTGGAAACGAGCTTGGATCAACTTGCCAACATGTCAATGCTCGGCTTGACAGGCTTGTTCGATGAAGTTCGCGGGGCGTGCTCGTATCATCCCCCCCTCTATTAGGCGACTTGTCCTCAAGTAGAGCTATTTGTCCATGGGAGAACTTTGACTCGTGCATGGCTTTCCTCGATCAAATGGGATGGAAGATGTCACACAAACCTGAAAAATTCTTACTACAGCCAGTAAAAAGAAACTCAAAGGAGTCAGATTCAAATGTGTTCAATAGTTCATAAAAAATTCATTCAATCGAACATATGGCAAAAATCTCAATTGGTCAAAGCAAGCATACGTAAATTTATCGAAGAGTTTCGTTAGACCATCGTTGCAAACATGAAAGCTAAGTTGGATCAAGGGATAATTGGTTGAAAATGATGGCAGGCACTTAAACACATTATTCCTCATCCAAAACCTTTTAATTTCTTTAATCGAATATAACAACTCATTTGGTCCTTTGTCTTGCTCATGCAAGGTATGCCATGGCCAAAGGTATGCTAACTCTTCCTTTCGTTTTTGAACAACATGAGGAGTGTCTCCAAATTCGAACATAATAATCACATCATTACAATGCCAAAAGGAAAAGTCCATCTCATCACAGTATAAATAATTTCCAAACAACAAATCAATGGAATTTTCAACTTCAATCGAATTGAGCAAAGATATTTGAAAATTTTCAGATGACTTACCTTGACGAATATGAAGAGAAGACAATTGAGGATTAGGTTTACCTTTCTCTGTCAAAATGAATCTTCTCTCTTTGGATAGATAACGTAAGACAAACCTATTACTCCGATAAATTTGAATAGGTGGTGACGCACCATGACATGTCTTGCTCCTCGAGGGGTGGAATTCACAAAAATAAGACTGGTTAGTATTATCGAAAACTATGGACTTAAATGGAAAAGGAAAGTTACCATGGAAATTTGATTCAATTCCAAAAACATAGGTTGGCCTTACCTTCTCGAAATGAAACAAAAATTTCAGATGTGGCCAAACAAGGTGATTAATAAATGAATCAAAATTGAAACCCAAATCATTGAATTTCACCTTCTTATCAAAAGTTCGAACATCAAGCAAACATAATTTGAATGTAAATGATGCAAAGCGCTTAATGTTTCCATAAAATGAATTCATGTAGCAAATACCAGGCTCAAAACACACGAACTTGATCATTTGATTTAGCAGGCAACGTGTTAAATAAGGAAAATATAATCAACTCATCGCATGATTCAAATTTCACTCGTTCAATCAGACTTGAAAAATTGGCACAACCAAGCATATTCATTTTATCACCAAAGAAACGATACAACATGTTATCATGCAAGTAAATCAAAGGAAACTTAAACATGCAAATACTCGAACAATTTTGCATCGTAATTTCTACTCGAACAGATAGATCAAAGCATGGAAATCTTGTACAAAATTTCAGAGATTTATCTTGAAGAACAAAGTCAAACAGATCAATTACTTCATGCAAAAATCTTTTAACGCATATATCGAGCAAAGAAGTTGTGTTCATGCAACCTTTCAGAAATTCAAATCCATCACAAATCATTTGAATAGGCACGTTTAAACAGAAAGATGAATTCAAAGAATTTTTATAATCAAACAAATCAAAACGTGAAAAACTGCTATCACACACATTCACAATTTGCACAGGATGAACCAATCCAACAGAATCAACAGAATTGTCGTTATAAAACATGTCATAGGATGGAATCTTCATGACATCTTTTGAAACAACATCGTTAACATTAGTATGTGAACAGTAATTAACCAAATCAAAAGATGAAAGATTTTCAAAAATAAGGCCATAAAAATCTATATGAGCAACTTTATATTCAAACGGCCTCGAATCAATAAATAAGGAATCCTTACCTTTCTTACCTTCAATTGCAAGGGGGTGGCTGTTATTCGTGAACTTACCTTTTTCGAACAACCTAAAACACCTCTCGTTTGGAAGGTAATGTAGATGGAATTGGTCGCACAAACTTCTAGGAACCTGAAAAGTTAATTCACAAGAAGATCGAATAGGTGGGTTAGTAGAAATAATCCTCACTTGCTCACTTATTTTCTCACTCGATTCTTTTTCTTCTGAATCACTCGTTTCTTTTGTTTCAATTTCTTTTTCATCTTCTTTTTCACTCTCAAATTTCTTTTCATTCTCTTTTTCAATCTCATTTTCTTTTTGCTTTTCAAAGGCTTTTTCAAAGGCTTTTTCAAGTTCTCTCAAGATTCGCTCATTTTCTCTCTTACTTGCCTCTTGCCTCTCTTTTCTTTTTATTTCATTTTCTTTTTCTTCTTTTGTTTTTCTTTTCTTTTCTTTATTTTCTCTTTACAAGAATGTACAAAAGAATGATGAGAATACAAATCTTGTTCAAAAGATGAAGAACTATTTGCGTATGATTCACAATCAAAACTTCGTGAAGAATACTCCGAGTAAGTTTTCTTTGAAGATCTAGTAGGAGTATGTCTTTCTCTTCGAATGCCATCTTGGAATGAATCAAAATCATAATCGGCTTCTCGTCTTCGCGAATTTCTTGATGAAAAGGACTTTCGATCGAAGTCACTTCTCGAATTCGCTGATGAATATGAGTCATAGTATGAATCTCTTTGTCTCGACATAGATGGCGAAAAGGAATCACGATTGGAACTTTTTTTCAGGTAGTAGTCGGGGGTATATCTCCGTGGGGTTCTTGGTTCCGTTTTACGACTTGAAGAAACTCGATTACTTTGGTCTCGTTTAGTCGCCATTCTTCGCATTTCTTGAACCAAGTATTGGTATTCCGATTCGGTGAACTCTTCGCGTGACATGATTTTTGTTGCTCAAAAGAAAATGTTAGATTACAAAACAAAATAAAAAAATTAAGTACCTCACCACAAACCTCACAATTTCGCTCGAAAAGAAGAAGGAAAAGGTGTCACTCCCGCCGTGTTTACACTCATTTGGCTTTTACCTCCCTCAAATGATCTCACTCGCTCGTGCCTTTTACCTCTCAATCTTTTCTCTCTTAACCGTAGTCGGACTTGCCAAGGCTTTATCGTGAGGCTTAGGGTCGGTTTCAATAGGGTAACAAGGAGACGCGATAGGTTTAGGGTTGGCTGAAAGAATAAGGAATTGGGTAAAAGTGTGGTGTGTATGAGATTATATGAGATTAGAACGAAGGTGGATCGGGAATGATTTCAAATCAAGGGCTTTGACATTCGAGCAACCATCGAATTGCACAAATCATTTTTTTTGAAACTTTTTTTTGAATTTTTTTCGAATTTTTTTTGAATTTTTTTGAATTTTTTTATACTTGTACAATAATTTTTTTTTGTACTATATTGACAACCTAAATACAATAGAAACACTTTTGTACACGATTTTTTTTTCCTCGACTGCATAGATTTTTGTTTTTATAGTAACAATAACAAACTAATCAAAATGAGAAAACTTCGGTATACGAAATTTTTTTTTCTATACTCTTTTTTTTCGGATCCTACTTACTTGTGTACACTTGGACTAACTCGGGGAATGATTTCGTCGCACGAACTCCTTGTTTTAGTAGCTCTGATACCAAATGATACGAACCGCCTCGGGGAGAGTCGAGTCGTATGCTGAGTTGCCCGATCGTCTACGAGAAACTATCGTTCAATTCACTTTTGAAATGAAGTTGATGGAAAAATAGGACGGAAGCTGATACGAGCACGCCCCGCGGACTTCATCGAACAAGCCTGTCAAGCCGAGCATTGACATGTTGGCAAGCTGATCCAAGCTCGTTTCCAGCTCCACTAGCTCCGTCCAGCTCAAATCCAGCTTATTCGAGCTCAATCCAACTTGCCTGAGCTAAACCGAGCTCACTCCTAGCTCATATTCAGCTCACGAGCTAAACCTTGCTCACTTCACTTAGGAGTTTAATCTCACTCAACTTTAGCTCACGAGCTAAAGCTTAGCTCATTTTAGTTTAACTCGGTTTTGTCTTTAATGCATTAAATAAAATTTGAACATATTTATTTAAGCATTAAACTTGTCTTATATTAATATTTGTTATTGATATGTCATAGATATCACATAACTTAAATGTGTTCACATTGTGCTGAATTTATGTGCACATGATATCTTATGAATTGTTTTATTTCTTGTAGGTACAATGCTCATGGACCAGGCGAATGAATGCTTGAAGAAACATCTCTTTTGGACATCCCACATGCATGAATGAACAACATTTAATTAGGTGCATGTATGACCAGATTCAAGGTGTTTACAAGTTCATGTATTTGCCAAATACATGAATGCACAAAATACATGAATGCTTGGGTTCAAATGCACATTCGGTTACATGAATGATGAAGATTCATGCATGAATGTATCTAGAAGATCCAATCCCTTTGGACGGTACACATGCATTGTAACACCCCGAACCCGAGACCATCGTTGGTGTCGGACACGAGGGGTTAACAAGCCAAGTTCACATGTTTTGCCCACCAATTTGACATTTCCAGTCAGGCTGGAAAACTGCATCACCGTCGCCTTAAAAATCATATCTCGAGTTTCAAAACTCGGAAACTGGTTTCGTAAATTTTCCCTGAATTTAGACTCATATATCCATCCATGGATTTATTTCTAGAATTTTTGGTCGGGCCAATTGGTACAGTTTATTAGTTAAAGTCACCCATGTTACAGGGATCGACTGCTCTGACCTTCGCGCGTTACAACTTGAATATCTCACTGTACAGGACTTTAATTCTGGTTCCATTTGTTTCTAATGAAACTAAACTCAAAATGGAATCTGTACATATAAGGCATGACTCCTAATTCTTTCTGGATAATTTATAGCAAATTTTTAAAGTTGCGACAGGGCACCCAGAAACCGTTCTGGCCCTGTCTCACAATAGCCTTAATATCTCTTAACATGTAACTCCTATGACCATTTTGTTTCTTCCATATGAAAATAGACTCATCAAGGTTCATTTACATGGCTTATTCACTATTTAATACCATTCCTACAAATTTTGGTGATTTTTCACATTCACGTCACTGCAGCTGGCAGCATCTGTTTTTAAGGTAGGTCTTACCTATTTGGTAGTCTCCATGAACCAACTAGTCTTGCCATACATAGGTTCATATATGATCATTTTAACCATGCCAATGGCTGATCATGTGACCAACATTCCCATTTCCAATCCATAGCCACATCATGACACCAAATATATACATACAAACCACAAATAGTCTAAGTTCATGCTTCCTTTTACGAGCCATTTTCGCATGGCCGTACATATATACATCACAACATATTTAACCAACAAGGGGTAGTCCTATACATGCCATTTCAAGTTCAACCAAAAATTTATACCAAAATGGAGGCTTGATAGTGTGGATGACTTCGACTTCAACGATCCCAAATCCGATTGCTATCGAGCGAAATCTAGAAAACTGAGAGCCAAAGCAACGGGGTAAGCATTTTTATGCTTAGTAAGTCTCAAGGAATATAATCAACTCTAATTACAGCAATACATTCACATAGCCAAATGCATCATTTCATTAATACACATTCTTACTTCACACTTTATCATTATATACTTTCACAAAGTATCAATCAATTCAATAACTGAAATTCATTAGTCGATTGAGCGAATGTTGCTCAAACATGTCGACTTTCCAATGCACATATAAACGTACCTCATTCTTTGGGCTTTTCGAGTGTACTCATTGAATTTATTACAGCAACCAACACTCACCTCCAGCCCAAGATTCTTCAGAATATAACCGGATATAACCATGTGCACAAATGCCTTCGGGTCTTAGCCCGAATAGAATGTCTCGCACGAATGCCTTCGGGTCTTAGCCCGGATGTAGCCACTAGCACAATTGCCTTCGGGTCTTAACCCGGATATAATTTCCAGCATAATTGTCTTCGGGATTTAGCCCGGATATCATTCAATTTCCCATGAACACATACATCAATTATCATTGGACATACATATTTCATTTTCGTTACTAAGGCTCAAACGCAATTATATTCACAAGCATATTCGCCTTCGGGACTTAGCCCGGGTAGAATTCAAATACTCATACACACATAATCAATAATCAATGCACATCCATACTTCATTTCACATAATTCAAGTAGGGTCACTTCTTGAGGACTTACCTCGGATGTTGTCGAACGGCTTTTTCGGCTATTCGATCACTTTCTCCTTCCCCTTGTCCAATTGTGGCCCTCTAAGCTCTTGAGCTAATTCAAACAAATTCAATTTATTAAAACCTCATTGTGCTAGCTTATGGCCGAATATGACAAGGAGTTTAAATGGTCATATGGCCACCCTTTAGCTTGAATACACAATGGTCATGCACATTTTATTCTACATCAAGCAATTCAATACAATTTATTCGAGCATCAAGGAAATGCTAAGGCCTTCAATAGGCTTCCCAAGGCCGAATATTCATGTACATGTTGAGGCCAATTAGGCACTTAATACCTCACAAAAACAGCATGCATTTACTAGTTAATGCTTTGCATATTGTAGCTCAAAACTTATAATATAACATCAAGCACTCATATGTGTGCTAGGCCGAATGTGCTTGCAATTTCACAAGCATTCTTCAACATCTTCTTCTTTAAACAAACATATTCATCACTTACTTCATAGCCAAAACATAATGTGCAATCATATATATACATATATGAGCATGGCCGAATTTCAAGGTGTCCATAGCCATCCAAAATACAAATTTTAACTAACATGCAAGAAGCATGAACCATGCTCATGAATGCATCATGGCCGAATATGACAATCATGCCCCTTTTCAACTTCAATCATGATTAAACAAAAAGAAAACTCAAAATCTTACTCAAGAGTAGACAACATCATTGCATGCATCATCATCAAGCTTCACACTTAGCATGCAATGGCTTTATCACCATAACAACTTTGGCCAAATACCATTTCCATGGCATAACAAAGATTTGAGCCATGGCTAACATGCACATCAAGTTAGCAACCAAAACATGCATGAAACTCCCAACACAACCTTATACATACCTTAATCTTGATGCAAACTTAGCCAAATCTCCTTCTAGATCTCTTCCAACCCAAGCATGAAGCAAAAATCCTCCCCCTTTTCCGTTAGTATTTTCGGCCAAGAAGATGAGAAAGGATGAACAAATTTTTTTTCTTTTCTTTCTTTAGGATATTCGGCCAAGCCTATGGAGAAAGATGAACACTTTTTTTTTTGTTTCTCATCCTACTAACACTAATTTTTTTTTCCATACTCCTATTTTATTATTTCTAACATCATCCATTAGTAAAACATGTTGGGAACATGTTTCCCCTTGCCCATAATTTGTCATGGCCGGCCATCCACCTTAGGAAATGGGATAATTGACATGCAACTCCATTTATTTCACTTCATGCATTATTAGGCCACTTAAAAATACACCTATCACATTTTCAAGTCCTAGCACATGGGTCCTTTCTTATAAATTTGCACCTAATTAATAAAAATCGAGACACGAAATATTTACGCATACAAATTCCACATACAATAAGCACGGAATATAACACCTAATTATTCTTGTGACTCGGTTTCGTGGTCCCGAAACCACTCTCCGACTAGGGTCACATTAGGGGTGTCACATGCATGCATGGAAGGAAATTAATGCAAGTTCATGTAGGGCTTGGTGCAATGTATGAAGAGGTGCATGTAGAATTGAGGTTCACTGGTTTAAGGGAGTACATGTACTGGAGACGTTCATGCAAGTAGGGGCTATTTAATGTTCATGTTTTGAAGGTTCATGGACCGAATTTATGGAGGAACATACATTGGGACGTTTCATGCATGATCCAAGCATTTTCAAGCTAACCATTCAAGTATTCAAGGTGCATTAAAGCTTCATTCGACCAAGGGGGATGATGGAACATTAAAGGGCTGCACATTCATGGATATTCATGATTTTTCTTCTAGAATTATCTAGGTGTTTATGGTCGAATTTCTTAGCTTCTAAGCTTGTCCATTCAGCTACTTTTATTTAGGCTATAAATATATGTTATTTCATTTGTAAGAGGTTAGACTTTTCACTTAATGAAACTTTGTTAAACTTTTATGGAATTTGTGAGATTTCTTTCTCTCATATTTCGTTGAGGACTTCGTTGGCTTATCTAGGAAGCCTAGTGGCGTCAACCCCGTTTCTTCACTATCCCGAACTTATCACTATCAAATAGTGTGGCGTTCACCCATATACCAAGGTTCCTACTTTGCTAAGTAGCGGGTCGAGGTTTATCACTTTCATCCTTCACCTTGAAAGCCTATAAGCATTTTGGGCCGATATTTTCTAATATTGGTTCGTGCTTGCTTTTAAGAACCCTTTTCTTCCATATCCATCATCTATTTACTTCTTTCACTTTCCCATCCAATTTAGCCGAATATTCATATTATTCGTATCCATAAACCATCATAGAACCATTATACATAGTTTCCGTCCTATTTTTTTTCCATCAACTTCATTTCAAAAGTGAATTGAACGATACTTTCTCGTAGACGATCGGGCAACTCAGCATACGACTCGACTCTCCCCGAGGCAGTTCGTATCATCTAGTATCAGAGCTACTTAAAACGAGAAGCTTAGACGTTCGAAGCGGAGCATTCCCGAGGTAGGGTCAGAAAAAAAAAAAAAAAGAGTATAGAAAAAAAAAATTTTGTATACCGAAGTTTTCTTATTTCGATTAGTTTGTTATTGTTGCTATAAAAACAAAAATCTACGCAGCCGAAGAAAAAAAATCGTGTACAAAAGTGATTTTATTGTATTTAGCTTGTCGATATAGTACAACAAAAAAAAGTTATACAAGTTAAAAAAAATCAAAAAAAAAATTCCACAAAAAAAAATTCGAAATAAAAAAAATAAAAAATAAAAGGAAAAGAGTGATTTATGCAAATCAATTGATACTTGATCGTCAAGCTTTGATCTGATATAGTTCCCGACCCTTCTTCTATTCTACTCCTTAATTCGCCACATTTTTTTTCTTGCCCAATTCCTTGTTCTTTCAGCCAACCTTAAACCTATACGCGTCTCCCTTGTTACCCTATTGAAACCGATCCCTAAGCCTACGATAAAGCCTTGGCAAGTCCGACTACGAAGTTGCGAGAGAAAAGATTGAGAGGTAAAAGGCACGAGCGAGTGAGATCATTCGAGCGGAGGTAAAAGCCAAACGAGTGTAAACACGAGCGGGAGTGACACCTTTTCCTTCTTCTTTCCGAGCGAAATTGTGAGGTTTGTGGTGAGGTACTTAAATTTTTTTTTTATTTTGTTTTGTGATCTAACATTTTCTTTTTAGCAACAAAAATCATGTCACGCGAAGAGTTCACCGAATCGGAATACCAATACTTGGTTCAAGAAATGCGAAGAATGGCGACTAAACGAGACCAAAGTGATCGAGTTTCTTCAAGTCGTAAAACGGAACCAAGAAACCCACGGAGATATACCCCCAACTACTACCTGAAAAAAAGTTCCAATTGTGATTCCTTTTCGCCATCTACGTCGAGACAAAGAGATTCATACTATGACTCATATTCATCAGCGAATTCGAGAAGTGACTTCGATCGAAAGTCCTTTTCATCAAGAAATTCGAGAAGACGAGAAGCCGATTACGATTTTGATTCATTCCAAGATGTCGTTCGGAGAGAAAGACATACTCCTAGTATATCTTCAAAGAAATCATTCAAGGAGTATTCTTCACGAAGTTTTGATTGTGAATCATACGCAAATAGTTCTTCATCTTTCGAACAAGATTTGTATTCTGATCGTTCTTTTGTACATTCTTGTAAAGAGAAAACAAAGAAAAGAAAAGAAAAAGCAAAAGAAGAAAAAGAAAACGAAATAAAAAGAAAAGAGAGGCAAGAGGCAAGTAAGAGAGAAATGAGCGAATCTTGAGAGAACTTGAAAAAGCCTTTGAAAAAGTCTTTGAAAAGCAAAAAGAAAATGAAAAGAAAATGAGATTGAAAAGAGAACGAAAAGAAATTTGAGAGTGAAAAAGAAGATGAAAAAGAAATTGAAACAAAAGAATCGAGTGAGAAAACAAGTGAGCAAGTGAGGATTATTTCTACTAACCCACCTGTTCGATCTTCTTGTGAGTTAACTTTTCAGGTTCCTAGAAGTTTGTGCGACCAATTTCATCTACATTACCTTCCAAACGAGAGGTGTTTTAGGTTGTTCGAAAAAGGTAAGTTCACGAATGACAGCCACCCACTTGCAATTGAAGGTAAGAAAGGTAAGGATTCCTTATTTATTGATTCGAGGCCGTTTGAATACAAAGTTGCTCATATAGATTTTTATGGCCTTATTTTTGAAAATCTTCCGTCTTTTGATTTGGTTAATTACTGTTCACATACTAATGTTAACGATGTTGTTTCAAAAGATGTCATGAAGATTCCGTCTTATGACATGTTTTATAATGACAATTTTGTTGATTCTGTTGGATTGGTTCATCCTGTGCAAATTGAGAATGTGTGTGATAGCAGTTTTTCACGTTTTGATTTGTTTGATTATAAAAATTCTTTGAATTCATCTTTCTGTTTAAACGTGCCTATTCAAATGATTTGTGATGGATTTGAATTTCTGAAAGGTTGCATGAACACAACTTCTTTGCTCGATATATGCGTTAAAAGATTTTTGCATGAAGTAATTGATCTGTTTGACTTTGTTCTTCAAGATAAATCTCTGAAATTTTGTGCAAGATTTCCATGCTTTGATCTATCTATTCGAGTAGAAATGACGATGCAAAATTGTTCGAGTATTTGCATATTTAAGTTTCCTTTGATTTACTTGCATGATAACATGTTGCATCGTTTCTTTGGTGATAAAATGAACATGCTTGGTTGTGCCAATTTTTCAAGTCTAATTGAACGAGTGAAATTTGAATCATGCGATGAGTTGATTATATTTTCCTTATTTAACATGTTGCCTGCTAAATCAAATGATCAAGTTCATGTGTTAAAGCCTGGTATTTGTTACATGAATTAATTTTATGGAAACATTAAGCACTTTGCATCATTTGCAATCAAAATATGTTTGCTTGATGTTCAAAATTTTGATAAGAAGGTGAAATTCAATGATTTGGGTTTCAATTTTGATTCATTTATTAATCACCTTGTTTGGCCACATCTGAAATTTTCGTTTCATTTCGAGAAGGTAAGGCCAAGCTATGTTTTTGGAATTGAATCAAATTTCCATGGTAACTTTCCTTTTCCATTTAAGTCCATAGTTTTCGATAATACTAACCATTCTCATTTTTGTGAATTCCACCCCTCGAGGAGCAAGACATGTCATGGTGCGTCACCACCTATTCAAATTTATCGAGTAATAGGTTTGTCTTCGTTATCTATCCAAAGAGAGAAGATTCATTTTGACCGAGAAAGGTAAACCCAATCCTCAATTGTCTTCTCTTCATATTCGTCAAGGTAAGTCATCTGAAAATTTTCAAATATCTTTGCTCAATTCGATTGAAGTTGAAAATTCCATTGATTTGTTGTTTGGAAATTATTTATACTGTGATGTGATGGATTTTTCCTTTTGGCATTGTAATGATGTGATTATTATGTTGGAATTTGGAGACAACCCTTATGTTGTTCAAAAACGAAAGAAAGAGTTAGCATACCTTTGGCCATGGCATACCTTGCATGAGCAAGACAAAGGACCAAATGAGTTGCTATATTCAATTAAAGAAATTAAAAGGTTTTGGATGAGGAATAATGTGTTTAAGTGCCGCCATCATTTTCAACCAATTATCCCTTGATCCAACTTAGTTTTCATGTTTGCAACGATGGTCTAACGAAACTCTTCGATAAATTTACGTATGCTTGCTTTGACCAATTGAGATTTTTGGCATATGTTCGATTGAATGAATTTTTTATGAACTATCGAACACATTTGAATCTGACTCCTTTGAGTTTCTTTTTACTGGCTGTGGTAAGAATTTTTCATGTTTGTGTGACATCTTCCATCCCATTTGATCGAGGAAAGCCATGCACGAGTCAAAGTTCTCCCATGGACAAACAGCTCGACTTGAGGACAAGTCGCCTAAAAGAGGGGGAGGATGATACGAGCACGCCCCGCGAACTTCATTGAACAAGCCTGTCAAGCCGAGCATTGACATGTTGGCAAGCTGATCCAAGCTCGTTTCCAGCTCCACTAGCTCCGTCCAGCTCAAATCTAGCTTATTCGAGCTCAATCCAACTTGCCTGAGCTAAACCGAGCTCACTCCTAGCTCATATTCAGCTCACGAGCTAAACCTTGCTCAGCTTCAGCTTAGGAGTTTAATCTCAGCTCAACTTTAGCTCACGAGCTAAAGCTTAGCTCATTTTAGTTTAACTCGGTTTTGTCTTTAATGCATTAAATAAAATTTGCACATATTTATTTAAGCATTAAACTTGTCTTATATTAATATTTTTATTGATATGTCATAGATATCACATAACTTAAATGTGTTCACATTGTCTGAATTTATGTGTGTTCACATGATATCTTATGAATTGTTTTATTTCTTGTAGGTACAATGCTCATGGATGGCATAATGAATGCTTGAAGAAACATCTCTTTTGGACATCCCACATGCATGAATGAACAACATTTAATTAGGTGCATGTATGACCAGATTCAAGGTGTTTACAAGTTCATGTATTTGCCAAATACATGAATGCACAAAATACATGAATGCTTGGTTTCAAATGCACATTCGGTTACATGAATGATGAAGATTCATGCATGAATGTATCTAGAAGATCAATCCCTTTGGACGGTACACATGCATGCATGGAAGGAAATTAATGCAAGTTCATGTAGGGCTTGGTGCAATGTATGAAGAGGTGCATGTAGAATTGAGGTTCAATGGTTTAAGGAGTACATGTCTTGGAGACGTTCATGCAAGTAGGGGCTATTTAATGTTCATGTTTTGAAGGTTCATAGACCGAATTTATGGAGGAACATACATTGGGACGTTTCATGCATGATCCATGCATTTTCAAGCTAACCATTCAAGTATTCAAGGTGCATTAAAGCTTCATTCGACCAAGGGGATGATGGAACATTAAAGGGCTGCACATTCATGGATATTCATGATTTTCTTCTAGAATTATCTAGGTGTTTATGGCGAATTTCTTAGCTTCTAAGCTTGTCCATTCAGCTACTTTTATTTAGGCTATAAATATATGTTATTTCATTTGTAAGAGGTTAGACTTTTCACTTAATGAAACTTTGTTAAACTTTTATGGAATTTGTGAGATTTCTTTCTCTCATATTTAGTTGAGGACTTCGTTGGCTTATCTAGGAAGCCTAGTGGCGTCAACCACATTCTTCACTATCCGAACTTATCACTATCAAATAGTGTGGCGTTCACCCATATCTGAGGTTCCTACTTTGCTAAGTAGCGGGTGAGGTTTATCACTTCATCCTTCACCTTGAAAGCCTATAAGCATTTTGGGCGATATTTTCTAATATTGGTTCGTGCTTGCTTTAAGAACCCTTTTCTTCCATATCCATCATCTATTTACTTCTTTCACTTTCCCATCCAATTTAGCGAATATTCATATTATTCTTATCCATAAACCATCATAGAACCATTATACATAGTTTTCGTCCTATTTTTTTTCCATCAACTTCATTTCAAAAGTGAATTGAACGATACTTTCTCATAGACGATCGGGCAACTCAGCATACGACTCGACTCTCCCCGAGGCGGTTCGTATCAGAAGCTATGTATAATGGTTCTATGATGGTTTATGGATAAATACAGGTTCGGCTAAATTGGAAGGGAAAGTGAAAGAAGTGAATAGAGGATGGATATGGAAGAAAAGGGTTCTTAAAAGCAAGCACGAACCAATATTAGAAAATATCGACCCAAATGCTTATAGGCTTTCAAGGTGGAGGATGAAAGTGATAAACCTTGACCCGCTACTTAGCAAAGTAGGAACCTCAGATATGGGTGAACACCACACTATTTGATAGTGATAAGTTCGATAGTGAAGAATGTGGTTGACGCCACTAGGCTTCCCGGATAAGCCAACGAAGTCCTCAACGAAATATGAGAGAAAGAAATCTCACAAATTCCATAAAAGTTTAACAAAGTTTCATTAAGTGAAAAAGTAGCTGAATGGACAAGCTTAGAAGCTAAGAAATTCGGCCATAAACACCTAGATATTTCTAGAAGAAAAATCATGAATATCAATGAATGTGCAGCCCTTTAATGTTCCATCATCCCCCTTAGTCGAATGAAGCTTTAATGCACCTTGAATACTTGAATGGTTAGCTTGAAAATGCATGGATCATGCATGAAACGTCCCAATGTATGTTCCTCCATAAATTCGATCCATGAACCTTCAAAACATGAACATTAAATAGCCCCTACTTGCATGAACGTCTCCAGTACATTTACTCCCTTAAATGACGTCCATTGAACCTCAATTCTACATGCACCTCTTCATACATTGCACCAAGCCCTACATGAACTTGCATTAATTTCCTTCCATGCATGCATGTGTACCGTCCAAAGGGACTGGATCTTCTAGATACATTCATGTATGAATCTTCATCATTCATGTAACCGAATGTGCGTTTGAACCCAAACATTCATGTATTTTGTGCATTCATGTATTTGACAAATACATGAACTTGTAAACACCTTGAATCTGGTCATACATGCACCTAATTAAATGTTGTTCATTCATGCATGTGGGATGTCCAAAAGAGATGTTTCTTCAAGCATTCATTATACCGTCCATGAGCATTGTACCTACAAGAAATAAAACAATTCATAAGACATCATGTGAACACACATAAATTCAGCACAATGTGAACACATTTAAGTTATGTGCAAACTTTTAATATAAGACAAGTTTAATGCTTAAATAAATATGTGCAAACTTTTATTTAATGCATTAAAGACAAAATCGAGTTAAACTAAAATGAGCTAAGCTTTAGCTCGTGAGCTAAAGTTGAGCTGAGATTAAACTCCTAAGTTGAAGCTGAGCTAAGGTTTAGCTTGTGAGATGAATATGATACGAATCCTGACGTATCATGGTTCGACACAATTCAACAATATCAAGCATGGCCTAAGTTCGAGGGGCCCAAGTTCAAAATGAAGCCTGATCTTAAATTTCAACAAGCTCAATTCAGCCCGATTTTAGCTCAATGAGCTCGTTTGCTCATTTTTCTAGTTTATTTTAATTTAAGCATTTTATTAGTTGCTGGAATAAATTAATTGAGTCTAGTTAAACTTAATTAAATCAGCTCAATAATTTGGTTGTGTTATTTTAATAAATTAAAATCTGGACATTTTAATTATGTTTAAATGTGTTAGTTAAATTAGTTAATTTGCTTAGCTCATAATTATGTTTAGCTTAATAATTAGGTTTTAATATGTTCCAGCCAAAATTAATATGTCTGAATTGGAACATGTTTTAATTTGTTCTAGTACAGCCATTTAACTTGTCTTAGTTTAGGACACATTTATTTCTTGTCCAGCCGAATGTGGTTTAAATTTGCTGTCAATTTAATATGTTCAAAGCTGATTAATTTTGGTTTAAATGTGCAGCTATTTTCAACATTAAAGGAGCAAGCATGCCGAATTCAATGTGCTTATTGCTATAGCCGAATTAATTAGTGAACAAGACATGGACGGCACATTAAAGAGCTGCTGGTGCATAGGGGCATGAAACGTGATTAATGCATTAAAAAGCTGCTGGTGCATGAATAGGAGCATGAAACGTGATTAATGCTTGAAGGCTGCTGGTTGGTGTTCCCAAATGGCCATTCAGTCAAAAGATGGCTGAATACTCAATGTTCCAAGCTGAATTAAAAGGCCAGCTGCTGTTTAAGTTTCTCTAGGTGCTTTTTCGAGAATAACAAGGGCCATGGCTGATTATAATTAATCCCATTCAGCTGCTCACATTCAGCTTCTATATCTATTGTCCATTGGCGTCCTCAAGGAGCATTTAAGCTGCCCAAGCCTATCCAGCTGGTCAAAGTAATATATTTAATATCATGCACTCTCTTTGGCCGAATATTACAAGATTTTTCAGCTCATTTAATTCTCCAGCTGATGAGGAAACTTCTAAGAAAATTCTCAACTCTTCTAGTTGAATTACAAAGTGACCATTCGGCTTTCTAGGTGGCTGATTAGCTCACCTTTATTTTAAATGAAACCAGCTACATGAAGACACCTTGGAAGCTGTCCAAATACGTTCTTAAGGCTGGAGGAAGCATCCTAGAATTTCCTAAATTTTTTTGGAAATTTCAGCTCATTTAAAGGTTTAATTAAGTGACCATTCAGCTACTTTTTGAGGCCATTCGGTTGACCATGTTTTAGGCTATAAATAATTGTTAAATTTCATTTGTAAAAGGTTAGACTTTTCACTTAATGAAACTTTGCTAAACTTTCATGGAATTTGTGAGATTTCTTTCTCTCATATTTCGTTGAGGACTTCGTTGGCTTATCTAGGAAGCCTAGTGGCGTCAACCCTATTCTTCACTATCCCGAACTTATCACTATCAAATAGTGTGGCGTTCACCCATATACCGAGGTTCCTACTTTGCTAAGTAGCGGGTCGAGGTTTATCACTTTCATCCTCCACCTTGAAAGCCTATAAGCATTTGGGTCGATATTTTCTAATATTGGTTCGTGCTTGCTTTTAAGAACCCTTTTCTTCCATATCCATCATCTATTTACTTCTTTCACTTTCCCTTCCAATTTAGCCGAACCTATGCATATTATTCTTATCCATAAACCATCATAGAACCATTATACATAGCTTCCGTCTTATTTTTCCATCAACTTCATTTCAAAAGTGAATTGAACGATACTTTCTCGTAGACGATCGGGCAACTCAGCATACGACTCGACTCTCCCCGAGGTGGTTCGTATCAGAATATGAGCAGGAGTGAGCTCGGTTTAGCTCAGGCAAGTTGGATTGGGCTCGAATAAGCTGGATTTGAGCTAGACGGAGCTCGTGGAGCTGGAAACGAGCTTGGATCAGCTTGCCAACATGTCAATGCTCGGCTTGACAGGCTTATTCGATGAAGTTTGCGGGGCGTGCTCGTATCATAAGTCAACAGAGTCTTTGGACGAAATTGAGAGAATTTAATCTCACAAATACTTAGTTTCATACATAAAATTGGAAAAAGTCCTTTACAAGGTGAAATGAGCTGAAATTTATAGGCAATACATGGGATAGCCGAATAGGCTCTTAGGGTAGCTGATAGTTAACTGAAAAATTCCAGAATTTTAAAGAAAGTTCCTTGAAGCTTCTTGTGCATGGAGAATGAAAATGGGTAGCTTCTAGATACCTTAATTCACCTGGAAAATTACATAGTATGATTGGGGAGCTGAAATACACTAAGTAGGATCGACCATGATGCTTGAATGTCCTTAATTAAGTTGCTTGGTTCAGCCGAATAGTCTTGGGAATTTATGGGCTACTTGGGCACTTCATGGGTCATGGGGTGTGAACAAGCTAAGTTGAATGGCCATTTGAATGTGAACAGACAAAACCAAATAGCTTTGGTGTGAAAGGAACAATCAGCTGGTGTGAAGAGCCTTTAATTTTGCCTTGGGCAGCCAATCAGTCATCTTGGAAAGTTTAAGGGCTTGGCTGAATAGTGATGTGATCCGGCTAGGGTGGTTGATTCGAATTCATGTAGTTGCCCGATCGTAGACGAGAAGAGTCGTTCGTGCCTCAGTTTTGAAAGTTGAAGTGAATGGATAGGTTTGGATAAGCGGAAGGTTTCAATAAGTGTAAGAATAGTGATAGGTTCAACTAAGGGTAGAAAAGATGGTTGTTGAAAGGGTGGTTCGGTTTTTGTAATGAAAGAAAGAAGTTTGGGAAAGTGGAGATGGATTAACGAACTTAACGTCAAGAATGATTCAACACTAAAAAGTGTCACCCCGGTTCCTATATTGTTAAGGTGGAAAGATGGATAGAAGGATAGGTGAACGCCACACCAAGAATGGTGATAAGTTCAAACAAGGTCGATTGACGCCACTAGCACAAACTAGATAAGTCTTTGAACTATCCATTCACTTCAACTTCCAAAACAGAGGCACGAATCATTCCCACATTAAGATTAATCTTCTCGCTTTCACGATCGTGTTTGACTTCAACTCAACCACCAACCGATCACATCATTTGGTATCAGAGCTTGTAAAATGAGAGGCACCGACGTTCGTATCAAGATCGAAATAGGTTCGTTGTAAAAAAATTTGAATTAAAAAATTCAAGTTGTAATTTCGTCTTACTATTGTAATAGTGCTATCTTGAAGTTGTAAAAAAAAAAGAGAAGTACGAAATTTCAAAAAAAAAAGAAGAAAAAATATATGAAATTAAAAAAAAAAAGTGACGTGATCAAGTTCTTCTCTATTGTTTATATCTTGTTCCGATCATCTCGTGTTCTTTTCATCAACTTTGTACCCCCCATTCCAAAACGCCACACTACACCGAAGAAAATTTTTCTTTTAGCCTACCCGTACACTCATACATTTTATCCCTTGTAACCATTTTGAAGCCGACCCCAAAGCATCAAGACGAGTCAACGAAACAAACTACAAGGTTACGAGAGTAAGTTTGAGTGGTAAAAGGCTAGAGAGTGTGAGTGCATTCAAGTGTTGAAAAAGCCTAAAGCGAGTGAAAACACAGTGGAGTGCACATCTATTATTTCTTTTCCGAGTGAAATAGTGAGGTTTGTGGTGAGGATTTCATCTTTCTATTTTAATCATTTTTTCTCTAAATCATGTTGCGAGCAGAATTTTCAGAATTTGAATTTCAGTATTTGTTGAAAGAGATAGAGTGCATGCTCGACCGAAAGATCAAGCCTATCCAAGAAAAGCGAGATCATCGAGCAAGAACCCAACGAGAACAAATTAGTCCAAGTGAAGGGGCAGAAATGAGAGTTTCAAGGAGACGAACATCCAATGAATGTTCGAGAAGAGGTTCTTATCGTGAATCCTATTCCTCGAGGAACCCAAGACAAAAAGAAGCAAACTTTGAGTCTGAGATCTTTCAAGATGACGAACGAGAAAGTATAAGTTATTCGTCATATGCCTCAAACAAATCATCCACGAAGGAGTCCTTACGAAGGAGTGAACGTGAATCCTATGTAAATTATTCCATTCACACACGACAGAAATCATCTCATTTTAATTCTTTCATTTTATCTTCATCTTGTAATGAAAGGAAGAGAGAAAAAGACATAAAAAGAAAAGAGAGACAGGAAAATATTATGAGAGAAAATGAGAGAATTTTGAATGAAACCGAGAAAAGAAACAAAGAAATGAAAGAAAAAGAGTGTGAAAGAGAGCAAAAAAAGAATGAGAAAAAGAAAAACAAAATTGAAAAAGAAAAAGAAATTGATCAATAAAAGAAAATTGAAAAAGAGAGTGAGTATGAAGAAAGAAAGAAAAATGATCACAAAATGAGTGTTTTTAAAAAAGAAAGTGAGTTCGAAAAAGAAGCGAGTGAAAATGAAGAACAAGAGCAAGAAAAAGCGAGGAGTGTTTCAACTAACCGAACTACAAGTTCTCCTTGTATTGCTTCTTCTTTTTAGGTTTCTGAAGAATTGATTAATAAGTTCCATCTACATTACCTCCTAAAGGAGAGACGGTTCGCATGGGTTGGTAAAGGTAATCCTAGTCCACCCATGCCACAAGGTAAGGAAGGTAAGTGTTATAAAGCGTTTCAGTCTCCACCGACCTATTTGAAAGTTTATGATTATATTGATGATATGGCCAACTGCCATTCTTTGATAAATAGAGATGTGTTTATTTTAAATGATGGCAAAGAGAGCATTACTCATGAAAATTGTGGTGTTGACGAGCATGTTGGTGAAGTAAGTATAAATCAGCACAAACAATTTTTGAATTTGTGTGTTAAAAAGTTGCCATGTAAAACTCCTAGTCCAATTGTTTGTGATGGTGGTGTAATGTTGCTGCCTCGTTGTGTAAATTTTGCATGCTTGTGTAGGTTTGATCGAGTGAGACTTGAGTTTAATGATTATTGGAATGATTGCTTGATCCCATCTTCTTTGATTAACATACGTGGGACATTGGAAATCAAGAAACTCTTATTGCATATTGAATCAAGTGACCAAGCTCATGTGTTTAAACCCGAAATTTGTTATTTTGGTTCGATGTGTGGGGAACTCAAGCATCCTAAATTTGTGTGAATAATTTATGTTTATTTGTTGCTTGGCCTTTGACTAAGGAAACGAAATTTAAAGATTCTGATTGGTTGTCATCAATGAATTTCTTGCTTTATCATGATAAGGTGAGACCCCCTTTTATTTTTGATCCCGGCATTGGTTTAATTGCCAAAGTTTGGATTAAGAAACTGGACCAAGATTGTAAGTTCATAATTCGATATGTCCCTAATCCTTTTTTGTATTATGACAATGATACTGTGAAAAGGTCCATTACTAAAAGGTGGGGCTTTATGACTAATATCTTGTCTTTTCGAGTCTTGTGTGACTTTCAGGTTATTGTGAGCCTTTTTACCCCATTCAACAACCAAGGGCCTTATGACGACGAACGCTTTTTCACGAGCAAGTGGCCCGACTTGAGGACAAGTCGCTTTGAAGATGGGGGAATGATGTATGCACGCCCGGAGCTCCCTCAAGCATATCAATATTCAATTGAGCTTCCAAAAGCACCCATAACTCGAGCTTGTGCTAAGCATTTCCTAGAAGTTGTTTTAGCTTCTAATGCAAAACCTTGGTTTGAAACAAGGGACAATGCTCACAAAATCAGATCGAAACAACTATCCAAAGAACCCGTGCATTGTTGGCAAGCTAATCCTAGCTCATTTCCAGCTCTTCGAGCTTCGTCTAGCTCAACTCAGCTCATTTGAGCTCGTTTGAGCTCAACCGAGCTTACTTTCAGCTTGTTCTTTATTTCAATAAATTAAACTAAGTTTTAGTTTTATACTAATTAGTTTGCTACAGCTCAATAACGAAAATCCTAGCTCAAATAAGTTCATTAAATGTTTTCATTTAGTTTGAGCTAGTTGAATTAATAAGGTAGTTAATTTTAATTTAATTTGTCCTAACTAGTTAAGTTGTTATTTAAGTTGTTAGTTGCTGTTTAATTATGATTAAATGATATAATTAAATGTGTTCATGTCTTTGTAGGTTCAGCCGATTATGGAGGTACATTAAAAGCTAGGTGCATGTACGAACAAGTTCAATGCATTGGGAAATTTATGCATGTTTCGGTTCAATGTTTGGAGGAATTATGTTCATTTTCATGTATGGCTTGGATACATGTATATGGATTAATGCCATACATTCCCACTTGGATGATACAATGAATCCATGAAGATACATTCACTTTGGACGTTACACATGCATGAATGGAAAGCATTTAATGAATGTTAATGTACGGCTAGATTCAAGTCCCCCTTCTAGTTCCATGCATGGCCGAATGTATGTGGATGAACCATTGGAGTTCCTAAGTGCTTATTCTGCCAAAGGGTAGCTGCAAATTAATTTCTAAATTCAATTCATGAATGAAGCCTAAGAGAAGATGCATGGATAGCAAGCTACAACGAATGGGAGAATGTATCTAGTCCTTGATACATGAATCGTTTGCTGCCCAAATGACTTCCCTAGGTGTCTATTCGGCCAAAAGACACTTCTTTAATGCTCCAATCAATCCATGGATGAATTTAGACAAGCTATTGAGTTGCCATTCATTCATATTCATCCAAGTCAATTTTGCTTAACCATGAAGCTGCCCATTGAAGTTCCAATCAGCTGAATGTGGACTTAACCCTTTAATGATTTATTCTAGAATATTCTAGTGCATTCTTAGCTAAATTACTTAGCCTTTAAGCTAGATAACTTGACCATTCGGCTATCACTTGTTAGACTATAAATAGTTTGTTTATTTCTTTGTAAAAGGACTTTTGCGAAATTATTAAATGAAAATTGTTCTTGTGAGGTTGCTTCCTCTTCTATCTCGTACAAGTTTCGAAAGACTTATCTAGTTTGTGCTAGTGGTGTCAATCAACCTTGTTTGAACTTATCACCATTCTTGGTGTGGCGTTCACCTATCCTTCTATCCATCTTTTCACCTTAATAATATAGGAACCGGGGTGACACTTTTTAGTGTTGAATCATTCCTGATGTTAAGTTCGTTAATCCATCCCCACTTTCCCAAACTTCTTTCTTTCATTACCAAAACTGAACCACCCTTGCAACATCCATCTTTGCTTACCTTAGCTGAACCTATCACTATTCTTACACTTATTTGAAACCTTCCACTTATTCAAACCTATCCATTCACTTCTATTTCCAAAATCAAGGCACGAATGACTCTTCTCATCTACGATCGGGCAACTACGTGAATTCGACTCAACCACCCGAGTCGGATCACTTCAAATAGTCACTTGGAAAACACCAACCATCAGCACACCTTCATTAATCCATCCATTGATGCGAACCCAGTCGAATCATGTTATGACGCAACTCGACGCCATCGAGATTGGCCTAAACTTGAGGGGCCCAAGTGCAAGATGAAACATCTCATAGGCCTAATTGATTATTGGGCCAGTGTTTTTAAGGACTTTTTAATTTAATTAAGTTTTATTTAAATTAATAAGTTTGCATATTTTTAACTTGCATTTTGTGTGTACTGCATTTAATAAAGTAATGCATTATGTAACTTTCATGTTAGTTAAGTATGCATCATACATAACGACTTGCATTATGTAACTCCCATGTTAGTTTAAGTCTACATTATTAAATTAAGTCTTGCATTAAACAACTCATCTGTTTATTTAGTTTGCATTTTAAACCATGCATTTAAGCATCTTAGTTAATTGAGTTGTTAGAATAAATGTTTATCTTAATTAATCTAGTTGCTGGAATAATTTATTGATGCATGTGTTTTGTGTTCATTTATTTAAGTTAAGTGTTTAATGCGTTTTGTATTTAATAAGTGTTTAAATGTGTTTAATATGTTTGTTTTAATGTGTTTAATTGCAGGTGTCTTTTCAGCTGGAAACTGTTACATTCAAGGGCTGTTAAAAATTGATTAATGTGACTTTTCAAGTGAATTTTGGTTACATACAAGGGGGAACATTATTCTTCATTAAAAGGAGTTGTTATCATCAATTAAAGGGAGCATTACACATCCTTAAATTCGGCAGCAGCCTTTTCCATCTTTCATAACCGATTGTTGATTAAATTATCACTTCATAAGCTTAATTTCCATCCAAGTTGCTGGTGTCCATTCGGCTTGTAACACCCCTTACCCATATCCAAGGCCGGAACAGAGTACGAGGTATTACCAGACTTAACAATACACATAGACGAAAACCGGGCCATAAAATTTCATTTAATTCAAAACTTTTTGAACACATGCATAACAAACAAAGCTAACTATATCATCACATCAAAACATAGGATATGGCACGATTAATTAAACTTATAAACCATAATGGATAAAGACCACATCTCATGATTTTATACGATAACTCAATGCAGATTGATACGTATGGTCAAAATCATAATAAAAATACATATCACAAACCAACTTCCTATACATGCCACTCACTTGATATTTCTAATATTTGAATTAATTTTCCCAAAAATGATAGTTTGATAGTGTGATTTTGCCTCCGACGATCTCCAACTCCGAGCCGACCTACCAATACTAAAGAAGTGGAGAGGATGGGTAAGCTTTACGCTTAGTAAGTTCATATGAAAATAATAAGCAAATTCTACCATTCTTTTCAAGATAAAACACTATAATTTTACAATTACACATATTTAGGACAGGCTATTTTCTGGAGTCCCACTGTTAAAGAAAATCATATCTCGAGTTACAAAACTCAAAATCCAATTCCGTAAATTTTATATGAAACTAGACTCATATGTCTACTTACTAATTTTTTTCTAAAATTTTTGGTTGGGCCATTTAGTACAGTTTATTAGTTAAATTCTCCCCTGTTTCAGGGTATGACTACTCTGACCCCTGTGCACTACAAACGAATTTCTATCTGTACAAAATTCCAACGACCATTCTGTTTGTTTTCCTTAAAATTAGATTCAATAAGGAATCCATGCAAGTAAGGTATGACTCTCAATAATTTTTGTACAAATTATGGTGAATTTCTAAAGTCAAAATAGGGGATATCAAAATCATTCAGACCTTGTTTCACAAGAATTCAAATATCACACAATATATAATTCTTTTGCTTCCCTTGTTTCTTTCATGTAAAAATAGACGCATTAAGCTTTATTTCCATAATTTTTTTAAAATTTAATTCAACTTACACAATTTTTGGTGAATTTTCAAAGTCATGCACTGCTGTTGTCTAATACTATTTTACTACTAAAGTTCACTTTTACACAATTTCACTTAATCCATTCCATTTTACCGAGGTTCGCTCAAATATTGAGCATATTGCTCATAAATTCAAATAAATATATACTTGCACTTGTTCATCACATAATCACTTTCACATGTATTTTCATTTAATCGATTTCCCGTTGAACTCATCGGAATAATAATAGATACACAATTGTAGCCTGCACTTAGTACTACACATGCGACCAACAGTCTGGTACACGTAGTAGCCTGCACTTAGTACTACACACGTGATCACAGTTTTTGGGTACGCATAGTAGCCTGCACTTAGTACTACACATGCGACCAACAGTCTGGTACACGTAGTAGCCTGCACTTAGTACTACACACGTGACCTCACCATCTAATACACGTAGTAGCCTACAATTAGTACTACACACGTGATCACAGTTTTCGGGTACGCATAGTACTACACATGCGACCTCACAATAGATCATTCCTATCATTTTTATTTCGAAGGTTCAATCGGGAAATTCCTCACTTTTCAACATTTTACTAAATTGTCCGTAATCAATTTAAATTCATAATTTACATCAAATAACCATTTGATAGGCAGCCACATTTCATATGATATCAAAATATAATAACATAAAAAGAATCGATAGATTATTTATGTACGAATTTACTCGAAGTGTCGATCTCACTATCCACAGTACCAATTGTCCATTCATAGTATAATAAGACACAACTCAAATATCAAATCAGCTTTTAAGAATTTACATAACATATGTCACATATTTCATATATCACTTGTCATGTATCTTTATTTTCTTGCATTTCATGTAACATTCTTTCATGTCATATTTCCACATCATAAACACCATTCCATCAACTTTTCCAATATATTAAATCATAAAATATATGCAATAATAGTAAGAAATATAATTCAAACATAACATTGCATTATTATTATCATACGAACTTACCTCGATCCGGAAACAGCAATTTACCATTTTAGTTCATAACCTTGTATTTTCTCGATTTAAGCCCGAATCTCAATTTCATTCATCTATAATATCACATTTAGCCTAATAATTAGTCACACTATTCATACGGGTCCAAAAATCATATTTTTAAAAATTTTCATTTTGAGCCCTAAACTTTTGCATATTTGCACTTTTGCCCCAAGGTTCGAAAATTAAACTTCATCCTATTTTCTTATTTTTTATGACATGCTGATCATTTTTCCCTTCTATGGCAACATCAAATTCTCACTCTAACATATACTTATGACTATTAGGTATTTTTACCGATTAAGCCCTTTTGCTCGTTTTCACTTAAAACCGAGTAGCACAAGTTGTCTAACATAATTTAAAACCTCATATTCTATCATAAAACACCAAAATACACAAATTTCACCTATGGGTATTTTTCCAAATATGAACCCTAGATTGAATTATTGCTAGCATAAGCTAAATCAAGTTACCGGGACTCCAAAAGCGTAAAAATCATTAAAAACGAGGCTAGAACAGACTTACAATCGAGCTTGGAAGCTTGGAAACCCTAGCCATGGAGTCTCCCTTGGTATACACGTCCATGGTGAAGAAGATGAGCAAAATTGGCTTTTAATTTTGTATTTTAATTCATTTTACCCCTAAATGACCACAATGCCCTTACTATTAAACTTTCCAAAAATTCCATTCATGTCTAATATTTGTCCATAAACTTTGAAATTGGTCAAATTGCTATTTAAGACCTCCTAATTAATATTTCAAAGCAATTTCATACTAAAAACTTCTAGAATGCAAGTTTTGCAACTTTAAATTAAGCACTTTAAGCATAGAATTTCTTCACGAAATTTTCACACAATCATGAAATCATATCAAAGACCTCAAAATAATCATAAAATAATTATTTCTATCTCGAATTTGTGGTCACGAAACCACTATTCCGATTAGGCCCTAATTCGGGATATTACAATTCTCGCCCCCTTTAGGGATTTTTGTACCCGAAAATCTTACCAAAAAAGTGGTCTTCACTTAGATTCCTCAATTTCATATTCAGTGTTGAAGAACTTTCACTCAGGCAGTGTAACGCTCCAATTTTCAAGAATTCTGTGAATGTTGGCATAGGTTTAATTATGTTAATGGGCCTCTAGAAGGCCCAAGCTTAAGATAGAACCCGACAATTTTAGTTAATTTTTGTTCCATAAGAAAAAGGGGGTGAAATTATGAAATAGGACCTATGTGAAAATGTTTGAAAATGCTATAGGCTAATTTGTAGTGGCCAAATAAATAGTAGTCCAAAATAGGAGGATTTGCATGTCAAATTCCCCACTTTTAATGTAGTGGCCGACCAAGGTGATGGATAGTTGATAATGTATGCATTTTAGCATTTTAATAGTTAATGGATGATGGGCATTAGCATTTTAATAGTTAATGGATGATGGGCATTAGCATTTTAATAGTTAATGGATGAAGGGCATGGTAAGCATTATGGGCATATTTTTATTGGAATTATGGCATGAGTATGGCACAAATATTAGTATATCATTTATGTGTCATAAAATGTTGAGTGATAAGAATAACAAAAGGAAGTAAAGGAAGGTTTTTGTTCATTCTTTGTTCTTCATAGCCGAATTTGAGAGAGAGCAAATAGGGGAGGAAACTCTTGAATATTCGGTCACTAGGAGGGGGAAAAATTGAAGGTAAGTTCTTGGTACTTTGCTTCTATCTTGATGTTCATGAGTTCTTCTTAATTCTACCTTAACTCTTGAAGCATATTTTGGTTTTTGGGTGTGTTGTGAGCATTTGGTCATGAATTAAAATGAAGGAAATGGTTGTTGTTTCATGTTATTTTGATGAAAAATGGAAGATAGGTGAAGTTGAGCCAAACAAATGATCATGCATGTGCCTTAGATGCTAAAGGGAAAAATCGGCTAACATGTTGTGCTTTAAAATGATGAAATGGAGATTATGCTTAAGTAAAAATCATAGATATGTGATGATTGATTGGTGATATACATGTTTAAATAACATGCATGCAAGATAGGTGTATGAAAGAGTGATTTGGTAATAAATCTGCACTGGGCTGCAGCAGATAGAACGTGACTTTGGAAAATCACCATAAATTGTGGGAGATGAATTAGAAGCTGAATAAATTATGTAATTAAAGCTTAATGAGTCTAGTTTCAAATGAAATGAATGAGAACATATTTTGAATTCTTTACAATGAGAAATTTGATTTGTAATGAAGAGTCATCAGATTAGTCAAACAGTGAAACATGGGAAACTTTAAGAAAAATCTGGTATTGATTGGCCATACCAAAAATTCTGAAAATTTTATGGATAGAATATATATGATTCTATTTTCAGGGAAAATTAACGTCACTTGATTTGGAGTTTCGTAGCTCCATTTATAAATGATTTAGTGACTGTTGCTCAGGAAGACAGCTTGCAGTGAAATTATGATTATGTGGTAAACATTGACAAAAATTTGTTAATAAGTTGCTTATTGATTTCTTATAAGCTTACTATGATCTGTAGGTGTGGTTGGTCGAATATTGTAAGGGGTTAATACGTAGTTTGTATTTGAATAGTTAGATTAACGTGTTAGTAATCCAATTGTAGGCGGTTCATGTGTGGATCTCGTCAGCATGTCGTCACAAACAGGTGTGTAACTAACACCCTCTTTCTTAGTCTAGATCGGCAAAAGTCGAAAAGCCAAAATGCCGAAAACTGGTATTTTGTAGATTTGTGAGTGTGCGAATGCTTGTGAGGTAAATCGATTAATGTTTTTGGTAAGCTGTAATGTTTGGACTGCAAAGTGCATGATTTCTATGCCCTCGATATTTTTGGGCTTAATGGGCCAAAATTGGAATGATGTGCCAACGGGCCCAATTCGGTAAGAACCCTTGGTAGTGATTCTGTTAGTACGTGAAAGGTAGGAATATGCATGAAAAACCCTAAAATAGATAAATTACTAAAATACCTTTAAAAGTGGAAAATTTAAAGTTTTACCCCTAGGAGATAAACTACCGAAATACCCCTAGGGTTAAATTGACCTAAATGCATGTTTGACTGTTGTTATTTACTGCATGCCATGTTGTTATTATCTGATGCATGGGACCGGGATATTGACGGAGGAAGTACTGAAAGTGGCTTGTCCACGTCTTGGAGGCTTTGCCTCAATTTATCGATAATCGAGCAAAGAAGGCCGCAATTGTGGAGTGTTAATGGGTGGGTTGAGCTAGTCGCCACATGGAGTGTATGGCTGGTACGGTGGAGTGTAGTGGTTGGTGGGTTGAGTAGTCTCCCAAATGGGCTTGCATATGTTTACCGATGTTGCATGTATTTTGAAATGGGCCTATGGGCCATCTCATTATCTGAATAAGGGCTAAGGCCCGTTTATTGTAATCTGAAAGGGCTCGGCCCAGCACCACTGCACTGAATGGGCTTAGGCCCAATGGGCTTGAGCTGACTTGGGCTTTGAATGGGTTTTCCTTACACACTGAGTTTCCCCAAACTCACCCCTTCTTTAACCTTGCAGGTGAGCCTTGATGTGGGTGACTTGGAGCCGGAGGGGATTTAGAGTGGCCATGGTGAATACTTTTGGGTTTGAAAAAAAAGACTGGTTTTCTTAAGTTATTTTTAATTACTATTTAATATTTGGGCTGTAATAAGGCCATTTTAACTTTATTTTCTTATTTGATTTTTCTGGGATTATATTATTAAAAATAACTTTAAATTGATGGATACTAATTCAAATGGGCTAGACTTAGGGCGTGATTTCAAAACGATACTTGTTTTTTTTAAAATATCACGACGTCACGAATATTCGATTTACCAAAGAAATTTCAACTTGTTATAACCAAGTGTGGCAATGGATGTGGACATGTCTAGGATTGGATCCAATCGGAGAGCTTGGTACTTAAGCAGCCTTCATGGCTCACCTCCTCTGTTATGGATACCTACCTGGTGCCCAGCTTCCATTCACTTGGTTAGTTTGACAAAAGTCAGCTTTTTAAAACACTAAAAAGAGAACACGGGTTTTTGACTTCAAAGTGGCACGTTAGATTCGGACTTAACATCTGGGCCGAGTTTGGGGTGCTACATTTAGTGGTATGAGTGCCCAGTTGCAACAACTCGACTGTGGATCGGGTCCAAAAAGGGTTTTCAAAACTTTATGCCAAAAAAAAGGGTATTTTTGGAAAAACCTGACTTTTGAAAATTTCCTGTTTAAAGGAGATAATCTCCGAACTTGTTTTTTTTTTTACACAAATGTTTGGAAAATGGATTTCAAAAAGCCTAAATCTTTTGAGTTTATCTGAAACCGATGAGGTGGCACATCAATCCCCTACACCAAGGCCGTAAGTACTATCCTGTTTTATATCTTGAATCAGCATCAGTAGTTAGTACTAAACCTTAGAGATAGTACTATAGATAATATAGCGTAAAGGCTACGAAACTGAGACTGTAGGGTAAACTAAGCCCTAGGAAACTGAGACAGTAGCTAAACTGTGGTTAGGTGAGAACAACTCTGAAACCTTATCTGTTCATAAGATATTCTGTAATAAACAGTGGAAACAGTAAACTAACTGCATAAAATTCATAATCAGATAAATCGAATGAGTACGAGAGCTACTCGGGGAAGAGGCCGTGGTCGAGGCCGTGGTCGTGGTCGAGGCCGAGGTAGTACTCAAGCTGGATCTTTGTCTTCTGAACACATACCTGCTGGAGTAGCACGACCACCACCGGTGGATGAGAATGGGCCGTATGATCTGGCCGCGGGGGATGACGCTCTGTCCTAGGCCATGTTAAGAGTTCTAGAAAGGGTGGCCGGAGCTAATATCGGGCCCATGAATAGGGGGTCCATTTCTGAGCGACTCCGGGCCAACGGAGCAGAAGTTTTTAGGGGTGTATCTAGAGTAGCCCCAAATGTGTCTGAGTACTGGCTGGAAGCCACAGAGCAGATTATGGATGACTTGGACTGCTCAGTAGAGCAAAAGTTAAAAGGAGCAGTATCCTTACTACGGGACGAGGCGTATCAGTGGTGGATCACTGTGAGAGAGGATACCCCAGCTGAGAGGGTAACTTGGGAGTTGTTTAAGCAGTCCTTCAAGGTGAAGTATGTCGAGCTAGCTATGTGGATGCGCGAAGGAAGGAATTCCTGAACCTGACCCAGGGTGGTAAGACCGTTGCTGAATATGAGGCAGAGTTTCTGCGATTGAGCCGGTATGCTAATGGTATTCTCTCCACTGAATACGAGCGCAGTGTTCGCTTTGAGGATGGCCTCAGGGATGAGCTAAGGGTGCTCATAACTCTGCAAAGAGAGCGCAATTTTGCTGCACTGGTAGAAAAGGCTAAGATAGCCGAAGAGGTGAAGCAAGCTGAACGAAGGAACCGTGACAGGGATTGAAATCAATTCAGGAGAGATGCTGGACCAACTGGTGCTGCAAACCGGAATGTTAAGAGAGCTAGGATGGAGGAACCAGTTCGAGCAGTTTCGGTGAATACTGTTAGACCACAAGCTTGTGGAGATTGTGGTAGAATGCATCTGGGGGAATGTTGGAAACGTTCTGGGGCTTGTCTTCATTGTGGATCAAAGGAACATAAGATCAGGGATTGTCCTAAGAGGCCAACTCAGGCTCAAGTGGTTGAACAAAGGGCTATGCAACCCGTGCAAACAGCACGAGATGGACCGTCGCCGTCGAGAGGTCATGGCCGAGGTCGTGGTGGAAATGGCCATGGACGTAGGGCACTTGGCAAGGGTACTGTTAACACTGAGGCTCGTCAGCTAGCTTTGGTATATGCTGCTCGTCGCCGCGAGGAGGGTGACGCACCTGACGTCATAACTGGTACGTTTTTTATTTCTAGCATGCCGTATACTGCCTTGGTGGATGTTGGATCTACTCATTCCTATGTTGCATGTGCCGCATCTGGGTCGTTGGGTGTGCACTGATGCGATCCTGGTCTCATCATGTTTTGGTACATCTTGACGACATCGAGATTGGCCTAAACTCGAGGGGCCCAAATGCAAAATGAGACCTTTAAATTCATTTATGCTGTTGGAATAAAGACTTGATTTATCTTAGTTACTTTAGTCTTTAATTATGTCTTATTTATTAAATACATATTTTAATTATGACATGCATTATGTGTTCTGCATTTAATAAAGTCATACATTATGTGACTCTGATGTTAGTTTAAGTCAGCTTCATTAAATTAAGTCTTGCATTAAGTAACTCATTTGTTCATTTAGTTTGCATTTTAAACCATGCTTTTAAGCATCTTAGTTTAATAAATGAGTTGCTAGACATTTATTCAACTCATCTTAGTTTAATTAATAAGTGTTTTTGTTGAACTTTATTTAATAGTTGCTTCTTTAAATAATCTAGTTCCTAGGATAATTTATTGATGCATGAATTTAAGTTCATTTAATAATGCTTCTCTTAATTAAACTTGTTGCTGGAATAAATGATGCATACTAGTTAGTTCATTTATTTAAGTTAGTTGTTAATTTGTTTTAAGCTTAATAAATGAATAAATGTGACGGTTACATGTGTTAATTGCAGGTGACTTTTTAGCTCCCATCTATTATTATTAAAGGCTGTTATGCATTCAATAAGGTGACTTTTCAAGAGATTTCAGTTACAAAAGAGAGGGTTGTTACAAAGAGGCTTTAAATATCATTAAGAAGTTGTTTCTATCAATTAAAAGAGAGCATTACTCTTCTTTAAATTAGGCAGCAACTTTGTTTCATCTTCCATAACCGTTTGCTTCATGAGTAATCACTACATGCATTCAATTCTCCATCAAAGAAGCTGGTGTCTTTTCGGTTGCTCATGGAGACTTCAAAAGACTTTGAAAGCAACTTAATTGAAGAAGTAAATCAAATTGAAGGCTGGAGTTACTTGGAATAGAATTTCTATAGTTGTGACTTTTCATTATGATACAAACCGTCTCGAGAAGAGTCGAGTCATATGTAGATTGCCCGATCGTCTACGAGAAGTTACGTTAGGATTAGTTGAGTTGAAGGTATAGTCAGAGTAGAAAGAGGGGTACGAATGGAATGGTAGGAACGAAAGGGTAGGAACAAAATGGTATGAACAAATTGGTCGGTTTAGGTTTGATTAGGTAAAGAAGAAAGAACGGGTTTGAACTACTAAAGGTACTTTCAAGAACCAAATACCGAAATGGTATCGACCCGTTGATTTAGCCTTTTGAGTTCGGTTATAGGTTTGGTAAGGGAAACCTCGACCCACTATCTAACAAGATAGGAACCTCGGTATGTTGAACGCCACACTATGTATAGTGATAAGTTCGGGTTCGATAAAGAACACGGTTGACACAACTAGAACGCTAGGAACGCCAAACGAATCTTTGAACGAAATATAAGAAAAGTTTGCCTCATGATTTTGGCAGCATAACATTAACAAAAGTTTCAAAAGTCCTTTACATGGAAATTGAACATGTATTTATAAGCCTAAGTCTAGGTAGCCGAATGGCCTTTCATACTTACACATTAATTAAAAGAAAATTCTAGAAAAATAACTCTTAATATGCATGACCAGATTCGGTTTTGGGAATGGTGGATGAATGCATCTTCATGCTTAAGAAAACTCAAAGTGAATGCATGATATCCAATGGTCACTTGTAGATTCGGCCAACCTTGTTAAATGAAGCAATGTTTGGCCTAAAAGTATGAATTAATTGTGGACACTCCAAAGGCCATCATGTGTGTGAAACCAAATGTTGAAGAGTCTTTTAGTGTGAACAAGGTGAACCGAATGGTCTTGCCATGTGAACATAGGTGTGAACGAATTAAGGAGAGTCATGGGGAAGCTAATTGGCCAAGCTATCTTCATGCATGTGTGAGTGCCCTTTGGCCGAATGGTCACCTTGGAGAATGAAGAGATAGCACACCATACATGAATGGAAACATTCATGAACCTTAAAGACATTGAATATGGTCATACATGCACTTGGCCGAACATGCACCTAAGAGATTCAAGCCCCCCAACTGTCCATGCACCTTCAAGATTCATGCTTGCTTTTAATCTCCTTATGTCCATTGCGTTCCTACAAGAGATGTGAACATAATTAATTCAAACTAATGTGAACACAAATATCAACATTAAATTCGGTTATGACAAATTTAATTATCATCAATAAACACTTTTAAGACATACTTAATATAACTAATGTGAACTAAATTTAATATGTAGGATATTAATTAACTAATTATTGAACTTATTAATTAAAAAGTCAATAGTAGTCAAATGAATTCAAAGTGAACTTCATGAGCTGATGGTTAATTCATGAGCTAAACCCGAGCTGGGCCTAAACTCGTGAGCTGATAATGAGCTGGTTCCGAGCTAATGAGCTGGTGTGGAGCTACATGGGAGCTAACTTGAACTAAAGGTGAGCTTGGTGAGCTGAAATGAACTTGTAGAAAAGTTCGGCATGGATTTCCAAAATGGCCACTAACTGGTTCGATAGGTCTAGCATTGACATCATCCCACACATGCTGAACTAAAGCTATAACAGCTTTTTTAAATTATTTTGCACGAGCCCTTGTGATCGGCCCTTGAGGTAGCATCATCGGATCTCGGCTTGGACTTGGCTTATGGGAAGCCGTGATCGTATCACATTAGGCCTCATTATTAGCTTCATTAAAAGTGACCTTTCAGCTAGCTTTCCTTTTGACACTATAAATTCATGTAACCAGCCTTTTGAAGGGACACTACTTTTTGGACATTTTTGAATGATATTCTGCCAAATTTGTGAGGCAAACTTTTCTCTGTTTTCGTTCAAAGATTTGTTGGCTACCTAGTGTTCTAGTTGTGTCATCCATTTTCTTTGTTGAAAACTGAACTTATCACTACTGTAGTGTGGCATTCAAACATACCAAGGTTCCTACTTTGCTAAGTAGCGGGTCGAGGTTCTCATATTCTCCATTCGACCACCTTGAAAACTTATAAACATTTGGGTCAATATTTTCTAATATTGGTTCGTGTCTGTTTTCGAGATCATTTTCATTTCCATTCCAATCCATCTTTTCGTTTCATTATAACCAATCCTATAAAAACTTTATATCCATAAATCCATCTACATAAACTTCATATCCATAAACCCATCTTTGAATCTTTTTAGATAGCTTTCGCCATTATTTACGTTAAAACATCCTTTTGAACAAATCAAACGCTACTCCTTCGTAGACGATCGGGCAAACTCACATACGACTCGACTCACCCCGAGGCGGATCATGTCATGCACTCTGAGGAGATTGTGAGTGGGGTATCTGTACTAAGTCCTTTGGGTCACTCGGTTAGGGTAGACAAACTGTATAGGGATGTACCCTTAGAAACTCAAGGTAAGATTTTCCCTGGAGATCTGATAGAGTTACCGTTCGGAGAGTTTGATCTCATTTTGGGAATGGACTGGCTTGTTAAGTATAAAGCGACTCTGGATTGTGCTGCTAAACGAATGGTGTTAAGGACCACAAAGGATGAGGAGGTTATGGTGATAGGTGAGCGAAGGAATTATTTGTCCAATGTGGTGTCGGCATTAAGAGCTGAAAGGTGGATTCGGAAAGGTTGTGAGGTCTATTTGGCATTTGTAAGTCAGTCAGAAGAGGAGGGACTGACAGTGGATAAGGTTAGGACCGTAAAGGAGTTCCAAGATGTTTTTCCGGAGGAGCTTCCAGGATTGCCTCCGAATCGAGAAGTTGAGTTTGGAATAGATTTGTTGCCTGGAACGGCGCCTGTGTCCATCGCACCGTATAGGATGGCACTGAAGGAGTTAGTGGAGTTAAAGGCTCAAATTCAAGAGTTGTTGGATAGGGGCTTCATTAGGCTAAGCGTGTCTCTATAGGGAGCACCGGTGCTATTTGTGAAGAAAAAGGACGGGACAATGCGCATGTGCATCGATTACCGCCAGTTGAACAAAATGACGATAAAGAACAAATACCCTCTGCCAAGGATTGATGATTTATTTGACCAACTTAGAGGAGCTTCGGTATTTTCCAAGATTAACCTTCGATCTGGATACCATCAGTTAAGGGTAAAGGAAGTGGATATTCATAAGACAGCATTCAGGACTCGATATAGTCATTACGAGTTCCTGGTTATGCCGTTTGGGTTGACGAACGCACCTGCCGCTTTCATGGATCTGATGAATCGAGTGTTCCAACCTTACTTGGACCGATTCATGGTAGTTTTCATCGATGATATTCTGGTATACTCAGAAACCGAGAAACATGAGGAGCATCTACGATTGTCTTTGCAAGTAATCGAGAGAGAAGGAACCGTATGCAAAGTTTAGTAAGTGTGAATTTTGGTTGCGAGAAGTGGCTTTTCTAGGTCATGTGGTTTCTGCTGAAGGAATTAGAGTGGATCCTCGAAAAGTTGAGGCAGTTCTGGGATAGAAGCCACCAAAATTAGTGTCGAAAATTCAGAGTTTTTTAGGTTTGGCAGGCTATTACCGAAGGTTCGTAGAAGGATTTTCTCGATTGCCGCAGATTGACGAAATCATAAGGAAAGGGTAGCATTTGTCTAGACCGAGAGTCGACAAAAGCTTTTTACCATTTGAAAAAGGTATTGACTGAAGCACCAGTGTTGATTCAACTGAAGTCTGGGAAGGACTTCATTGTGTACAGCGATGCGTCACATGTGGGTTAGGATGTGTACTGATGCAAGAGGGTAAGGTGGTCGCTTATGCTTCGCGGCAGCTTAAGTCTCATGAAGCGAACTACCCTACGCATGACTTAGAGCTAGCAGTAGTGATCTTCGCGTTGAAAATCTAGAGACATTACTTATATGGAGAAAAGTGTATCATATGCACGGACCATAAGATTCTGAAGTATCTGTTAACTCAGAAGGAGTTAAACCTTAGGCAACAAAGATGGGTAGAGTTGCTTAAGGATTACGACTGTTCGATTGAGTACCACCCAGGTAAGGCTAACGTGGTGGCTGATGCGTTGAGTCGAAGGGTTGTTTCTGATTTGAGAGCCTTGTTTGTACGTTTGAGTCTGTTTGATGATGGAAGTCTGTTACCAGAATTGCAAGTGAGGCCTATTTGGACTGAATAGATTAAAGAAAAATAGTTGAAGGATAACTCGTTGGTTCTTCGGTTTCAGCAAGTTGAGAAGGGTGAGAATGAGGATTTTGGACTGAATACTGAAGGAGTTTTATGCTTCCGAGGAAGAATTTGTGTTCCGAAGGACTCGACTTGAGATGTTAATATTGAAGGAAGCTCATGGGGACTTTGTGCCATGCATCCCGGAGGGAATAAGTTGTATCACGACTTGCGAGAACTGCTTCGGTGGCACGGGCTTAAACGAGAAGTAACTGAGTTCGTGAGGAAATGTCGACATGCCGACAAGTGAAAGTGAACATCAATTTCCTTCGGATTATCGCAACCGGTGAAAATTCCATTGTGGAAGTGGGAGAGAGTCACTATGGACTTTGTGAGAGGGCTACCTTTGACACCCACCAAGAAAGATTATGTGTGGGTAGTGGTGGATAGATTAACAAAATCTGCCCTTTTCATACCGGTTAGATCTTGATTACTCCCGCAAAAGTTGGCTAGGTTGTATGTGGCGTAGATAGTGCGACTACATGGAGTGCCAGTGTCGATTATTTCCGACCGAGACCCTAGGTTTATATCTCGGTTCTGGAAGAAGTTGCAGGAGGCATTAGGTACACATTTGGATTTCAGTACTGCCTTTCACCCACAGACAGATGGACAATCGGAGAGGGTTATTCAGATTTTGGAGGATATGTTAAGGGGTTGTATCATCTATTTTCGTGGGAGTTGGGAGGACTACTTGCCGTTGGTGGAGTTTGCATACAATAACAGCTACCAAGCAAGTATTCAGATGGCTCCATATGAGGCACTTTATGGGCGAAGATGTCGTACGCCTCTGTGTTGGACAGAGTTGGGTGAACGACAAGTGCTTGGACCGGAGTTGGTGGCAGATACTGAAAGTAAGGTTAAGTTGATAAGAGATCGATTAAAGGAGGCATCTAATAGACAGAAGTCGTATGCGGACCTAAAGCGCAAAGAGATAGAGTTCGCGATTGGGGATATGGTTTTCTTAAAGGTTTCACCTTGGAAGAAGATCTTGAGATTCGGCAAGAAAGGCAAATTGAGTCCGCGGTTTATAGGGCCTTATCGAGTTCTTAAGCGGGTAGGGCCAGTAGCGTATCAGTTAGAATTACCACCAGAGTTAGACAGAATCCATGACATTTTTCATGTGTCTATGTTAAGACGATATCAATCGGATCCCTCACATGTTGTGCCAGTGGAGGAGATTGAAGTAAGGACTGAATTGACCTTTGAGGAAGAACCCATACAAATTTTAGATCGAGAGGTTAAAGTTCTAAGAAGGAAGTCGGTTCCGTTGGTAAAAGTACTGTGGCGTAATCATTGATACGAGCACGCCCCACGAACTTCATCGAACAAGTCTGTCAAGCCGAGCATTGACATGTTGGCAAGCCGATCCCAGCTCGTTTCCAGCTCCACGAGCTCCGTCCAGCTCAAATCCAGCTTATTCAAGCTCGATCCAACTTGCCTGAGCTAAACTGAGCTCACTCCTTGCTCATATTCATCTCACGAGCTAAACCTTAGCTCAACTTCAGCTTAGGAGTTTAGCCTCAGCTCAACTTTAGCTCACGAGCTAAAGCTTAGCTCATTTTAGTTTAAAATCGGTTTTGTCTTTAATACATTAAATAAAAATTTGCACATATTCATTTAAGCATTAAACTTGTCTTATATTAATATTTGTTATTAATATGTCATTGTCATTATATAAATTGATTATGTTCACATAGCCGAATTAATGCATGACATTAATGTGTTCACATCATGCCTAATTTATGAGTGTTCATGAGATGTCTTAATGACTTGTTTATTTCATGTAGGTACATTCCTTTGGACGGTACAATGTATGGATGAAGAAACATCTCTTTTGGGCATTCCACACTCATGAATGAAGAAGTATTAAATGCTGGTGCATGTACGGCTAGATGCAATGTTTCTACAAATTCATGCATGTATGGACATTAAAGGCTAGTCCATGAATGGATCAAATGCATGGGATGATAGAATGCATGAATGGCTTAAGTGCATGTATGGTGGCTGTCTCTTAACTTTCCAAGGCACTTATTCGCCAAGAAGTAGTCGCTAACTAATTCTATGTTGACCATAGAGCTCCTTGAACATGTTCACACTTTGAATTGACCTATAGGCTACTACACATGCATGGATGGGTTCAAGAACGTCCAAGGGAAGGAATTAACTCAATAATTCAACACATTGATTGAATTAAGTGCATGCACAAAGGGGAGAACGAATTTACTAGGTTCATGCTGCCATTTATGAACTTACATGCCATTAAAGTGTTTAATTATGAAGATACATGTTCCATACAAGTGCATGAACGTCCCAAGGAGATGAACATACAAGTCACTTGAAGCCTTTCTTTATGACTAAGCATTCATGCACAAACCAAGGGGGAAGAAAGTGTCCATTCAGCTAGTGCATGAATCTGCCGAATTTATGAACTATTTTAATACATTAGTGTGAACGTTTTTATTATTGTGTGAACACCTAGATGCCGAATTTGAATGGTCATCTATGTGCCTATAAATATTTGTTTTCTTTCATTTGTAAAGGACTTTTGCCAAAATTGTTAATGAACATTTGTTCTTGTGAGGTTGCTTCCTCTCATATCTCGTACAAGTTTCGAAAGACTTATCCGCTTGTGCTAGTGGCGTCAATCGTCTTGTTTGAACTTATCACCAATCTTGGTGTGGCGTTCACCTATCCATCTATCCATACTTTCACCTTAACAATATAGGAACCGGGTGACACTTCTTAGTGTTGAATCATTCCTGACGTTGAGATCGTTTTCCATTCCCATCCTTCGAATTATTTTCTTGTTATACCAAACCGACCCATTTATCCATCACCCATCTCTGCTACACATAACCGAACCTATTACTAAACTTACCCTTCTTGAAACCTTCCGCTTATTCTAATCCATTATTTTACTTTTATTACTAAAATCCGAGACACGAACGACTCTCTCGAACTACGATCGGGCAACTACGTGAATTCGACTCATCTACCCGGGCCAGATCACATCAATCATGGAAGGGAAGAAGCTACTTGGGAATCAGAAGAGACTATGCATCAACAATACCCTCAACTATTTGGATCAGGTAAATTTCGAGGCCGAAATTTCTTTAAGGGGGGTAGAGTTGTAGCGCCCCAATTTTCGAGAATTCTGTGAATGTTGGCATAGGTTTAATTATGTTAGTGGGCCTCTAGAAGGCCCAAGCTTAAGATAGAACCCGACAATTTTAGTTAATTTTTGTTCCATAAGAAAAAGGAGGTGAAATTATGAAATAAGACCTATGTGAAAATGTTTGAAAATACTATAGGCTAATTTGTAGTGGCCAAATAAATAGTAGTCCAAAATAGGAGGATTTGCATGTCAAATTCCCCACTTTTTATGTAGTGGCCGGCCAAGGTAATGGATAGTTGATAATGTATGCATTTTAGCATTTTAATAGTTAATGGATGATGGGCATTAGCATTTTAATAGTTAATGGATGATGGGCATGGTAAGCATTATGGGCATATTTTTATTGGAATTATGGCATGAGTATGGCACAAATATTAGTATATCATTTATGTGTCATAAAATGTTGAGTGATAAGAATAACAAAAGGAAGTAAATGAAGGTTTTTGTTCATTCTTTGTTCTTCATAGCCGAATTTGACAGAGAGCAAATAGGGTAGGAAACCCTTGAATATTCGGTCACTAGGAGGGGGAAAAATTGAAGGTAAGTTCTTGGTACTTTGCTTCTATCTTGATGTTCATGAGTTCTTCTTAATTCTACCTTAACTCTTGAAGCATATTTTGGTTTTTGGGTGTGTTGTGAGCATTTGGTCATGAATTAAAATGAAGGAAATGGTTGTTGTTTCATGTTCTTTTGATGAAAAATGGAAGATAGGTGAAGTTGAGCCAAACAAATTATCATGTATGTGCCTTAGATGCTAAAGGGAAAAATCGGCTAACATGTTGTGCTTTAAAATGATGAAATGGAGATTATGATTAAGTAAAAATCATAGATATGTGATGATTAATTGGTGATATACATGTTTAAATAACATGCATGCAAGATAGGTGTATGAAAGAGTGATTTGGTAATAAATCTGCTTGGGATAGTAGCAGTAACGTGACTTTGGAAAATCACCATAAATTGTGGGAGATGAATTAGAAGCTGAATAAATTATGTAATTAAATCTTAATTAGTCTAGTTTCAAATGAAATAAACAAGAACATATTTTGAATTTTGTACAATGAGAAATTTGATTTGTAATGAAGAGTGGTCAGATTAGTCAAATAGTGAAACATGGGAAACTTTAAGAAAAATCTGGTATTGATTGGCCATACCAAAAATTCTAAAAATTTTATGGATAGAAGATATATGAGTCTATTTTCAGGGAAAATTAACGTCACTTGATTTGGAGTTTCGTAGCTCCAGTTATAAATGATTTAGTGACTGTTGCTTAGGAAGACAACTTGCAGTGAAATTATGATTATGTGGTAAACATTGACAAAAAATTGTTAATGAGTTGCTTATTGATTTCTTATAAGCTTACTATGATCTGTAGGTGTGGTTGGCCGAATATTGTAAGGGGTTAATACGTAGTTTGTATTTGAATAGTTAGATTAACGTGTTAGTAATCCAACTGTAGGCAGTTCGTGTGTGGATCTCGTCAGCATATCGTCGCAAACAGGTGTGTAACTAACACCCTCTTTCTTAGTCTAGATCGGAAAAAGCCGAAAAGCCGAAATGCCGAAAAATCGGTATTTTGTAGATTTGTGAGTGTGCAAATGCTCGTGAGGTAAATCGATTAATGTTTTTGGTAAGCTGCAATGTTTGGACTGCAAAGTGCATGATTTCTGTGCCCTCGATATTTTTGGGCTTAATGGGCCAAAATTGGAATGATGGGCCAACGGACCCAATTCGGTAAGAACCCTTGGTAGTGATTCTGTTAGTACGTGAAAGGTAGGAATACGCATGAAAAACCCTAAAATAGATAAATTACTGAAATACCTTTAAAAGTGGAAAATTTATAGTTTTACCCCTAGGAGATAAATTACCGAAATACCCCTAGGGTTAAATTGACCTAAATGCATGTTTGATCGTTGTTATTTATCGCATGCCATGTTGTTATTATCTCGATGTATGGGACCGGATATTGACGAAGGAAGTACTGAAAGTGGCTTGTCCACGTACTGGAGGCTTTGCCTCAATTTACTGTTAACTGAGCAGCAAGGCTGCAATTGTGGAGTGTTGGGCTGGGTGGGTTGAGCTATTCCCCACATGGAGTGTATGGCTAGTACGGGTGGAGTGTAGTGGTTGGTGGGTTGAGTAGTCTCCCCAAATGGGCTTGCATATGTTTACTGATGTTGCATGTATTTTGAAATGGGCCTATGGGCCATACTGTTATCTGAATAAGGGGCTAAGGCCTAGTACCACTGTTACCTGAATGGGCTTAGGCCCAATGGGCTTGAGCTGACTTGGGCTTTGAATGGGTTTTCCTTACACATTGAGTTTCCCCAAACTCACCCCTTCTTTAACCTTGCAGGTGAGCCTTGATGTGGGTGACTTGGAGCCGGAGGGGATTCAGAGTGGCCATGGTGAATACTTTTGGGTTTGAAAAAAAAGACTGGTTTTCTTAAGTTATTTTTAATTACTATTTAATTTTTGGGTTGTAATAAGGCCATTTTAACTTTATTTTCTTATTTGATTTTTCTGGGATTATGTTATTAAAAACAACTTTAAATTGATGGATACTAATTCAAATGGGCTAGACTGAGGGCGTGATTTCAAAACGATACTTTTTTTTTTAAATAACACGACGTCACGAATATTCGATTTACCAAAGAAATTTCAACTTGTTATAACCAAGTGTGGCAATGGATGTGGACATGTCTAGGATTGGATCCAATCGGAGAGTGATGTGATCCGGCCCAGGTAGATGAGTCGAATTCACGTAGTTGCCCGATCGTAGTTCGAGAGAGTAGTTCGTGTCTTGGATTTTAGTAATAAAAGTAAAATAATGGATTAGAATAAGCAGAAGGTTTCAAGAAGGGTAAGTTTAGTAATAGGTTCGGTTATGTGTAGCAAAGATGGGTGATGGATAAATGGGTCAGTTTGGTATAACAAGAAAATAATTCGAAGGATGGGAATGGAAAACGAACTCAACGTCAGGAATGATTCAACACTAAGAAGTGTCACCCCGATTCCTATATTGTTAAGGTGAAAAGATGGATAGATGGATAGGTGAACGCCACACCAAGATTGGTGATAAGTTCAAACAAGACGATTGACGCCACTAGCACAAGCCAGATAAGTCTTTCGAAACTTGTACGAGATATGAGAGGAAGCAACCTCACAAGAACAAATGTTCATTAACAATTTTGGCAAAAGTCCTTTACAAATGAAAGAAAACAAATATTTATAGGCACATAGATGACCATTCAAATTCGACATCTAAGTGTTCACACAATAAAAAAATGTTCACACTAATGTATTAAAATAGTTTATAAATTCGGCAGATTCATGCACTAGCTGAATGGACACTTTCTTCCCCCTTGGTTTGTGCATGAATGCTTAGTCATAAAGAAAGGCTTCAAGTGACTTGTATGTTCATCTCCTTGGGACGTTCATGCACTTGTATGGAACATGTATCTTCATAATTAAACACTTTAATGGCATGTAAGTTCATAAATGGCAGCATGAACCTAGTAAATTCGTTCTCCCCTTTGTGCATGCACTTAATTCAATCAATGTGTTGAATTATTGAGTTAATTCCTTCCCTTGGACGTTCTTGAACCCATCCATGCATGTGTAGTAGCCTATAGGTCAATTCAAAGTGTGAACATGTTCAAGGAGCTCTATTGTCAACATAGAATTAGTTAGCAGCTACTTCTTGGCCGAATAAGTGCCTTGGAAAGTTAGGAGACAGCCACCATACATGCACTTAAGCCATTCATGCATTCTATCATCCCATGCATTTGATCCATTCATGGACTAGCCTTTAATGTCCATACATGCATTCGACACATGCATGAATTTGTAGAAACATTGCATCTAGCCGTACATGCACCAAAGATTTAATACTTCTTCATTCATGAGTGTGGAATGCCCAAAAGAGATGTTTCTTCATCCATACATTGTACCGTCCAAAGGAATGTACCTACATGAAATAAACAAGTCATTAAGACATCTCATGAACACTCATAAATTCGGCATGATGTGAACACATTAATGTCATGCATTAATTCAGCTATGTGAACATAATCAATTTATGTAATGACTATGGCATATTAATAACAAATATTAATATAAGACAAGTTTAATGCTTAAATAAATATGTGCAAATTTTTATTTAATGCATTAAAGACAAAACCGTGTTTAAACTAAAATGAGCTAAGCTTTAGCTCGTGAGCTAAAGTTGAGCTGAGGCTAAACTCCTAAGCTGAAGTTGAGCTAAGGTTTAGCTCATGAGTTGAAAGTGAGCTAGGAGTGAGCTCGGTTTAGCTCAGGCAAGATGGATTGAGCTCGAATAAGCTGGATTTGAGCTGGACGGAGCTCGTGGAGCTGGAAACAAGCTTGGATCAGCTTGCCAACATGTCATTGCTCGGCTTGACAGACTTGCTCGATAAAGTTCGCGGGGCGTGCTCGTATCATTCCCCCCTCTTTTAGGCGACTTGTCCTCAAGTCGAGCCGTTTGTCCATGGGAGAACTTTGACTCATGCATGGTTTTCCTCGATCAAATGGGATGGAAGATGTCACACAAACCTGAAAAATTCTTACCATAGCCAATAAAAAGAAACTCAAAGGAGTCAGATTCAAATGTGTTCGATAGTTCATAAAAAATTTATTCAATCGAACATATGCCAAAAATCTCAATTGGACAAAGCAAGCATACGTAAATTTATCAAAGAGTTTCGTTAGACCATCGTTGCAAACATGAAGACTAAGTTGGATCAAGGGATAATTGGTTGAAAATGATGGTAGGCACTTAAACACATTATTCCTCATCCAAAACATTTTAATTTCTTTAATCGAATATAGTAACTCATTTGGTCCCTTGTCTTGCTCATGCAAGGTATGCCATGGCCAAAGGTATGCTAACTCTTCCTTTCGTTTTTGAACAACATGAGGGGAGTCTCCAAATTCCAATGTAATAATCACATCATCACAATGCCAAAAGGAAAAATCCATCACATCAAAGTATAAATAATTTCCAAACAACGAATCAATGGAATTTTCAACTTCAATCGAATTGAGCAAAGATATTTGAAAATTTTCAAATGACTTACCTTGACGAATATGAAGAGAAGACAATTGAGGATTGGGTTTACCTTTCTCAGTCAAAATGAATCTTCTCTCTTTGGATAGATAACGTAAGACAAACCTATTACTCCGATAAATTTGAATAGGTGGTGACGCACCATGACATGTCTTGCTCCTCGAGGGGTGGAATTCACAAAAATAAGACTGGTTAGTGTTATTGAAAACTATGGACTTAAATGGAAAAGGAAAGCTACCATGGAAATTTGATTCAATTCCAAAAACATAGGTTGGCCTTACCTTCTCGAAATGAAACGAAAATTTCAGATGTGGCCAAACAAGGTGATTAATAAATGAATCAAAACTGAAACCCAAATCATTGAATTTCACCTTCTTATCAAAAGTTCGAACATCAAGCAAACATAACTTGAATGTAAATGATGCAAAGAGCTTAATGTTTCCATAAAATGAATTCATGTAGCAAATACCAGGCTTGAACACACGAACTTGTTTAGGAATTCCAACAAGCAACATATTAGAAAAAGATATAATCAACTCACCACACGAATTATATTTCACTAGTTTAAACACATATGTTGATTTGACAAAACCGAGCATACCAAAATGCAAAACGAAGCAAGTACTTGTCTCTTTCAACATCGGCAAGTATTCAGATGAAGCTCTTTGTGACGTCGTACCAATGCATGCGGGGCATTTGTTACTTGGCCGACCGTGGCAATTTGATAGATGAGTTCAACACGACGAGTATACCAACCGGTATACATTCAAATTCATGGGGAAGAATGTGACGTTGGCGCCGTTGACTCCCAAAAAAGTGTATGAAGACCAAATCAAGCTAAAAGCTTCTATTGAGCAAATGAGAGAAAAAGAAAAAGAAAGTTGTAAAAAAATAAAGGAAGAGAAAAATAAGAAAAAGAAAACAAAAGAGAGTGACAAGAAAAATATCTAAGAAAAAGAAGAAAAAGAAAAGAAAATAGAGAAAATGAGTGTTTTTGCAAGAGTTAGTGATGTGAGGAAGGCTTTGGTGATGAATCGAACTGTTCTTGTACTTTTGTACAAGGAAGCATTAATTTCTACTAACGATTTACCCAATACCCTACCCCCTCCTATTTTGTCTTTGTTGCAGGATTTCCAAGACGTTTTTCCAGAAGAAGCCCCGAGTGGTCTTCCACCACTTCGTGGAATCGAGCATCAAATTGATTTCGTGTCGGGAGCGGTTATTCCAAATCGACCTGCTTACCAAGCCAATCTAGAGGAGACCAAAGAGTTGCAAAGACAAGTCAATGAACTGATGGAAAAAGGCTACATTCGGGAGAGCCTAAGTCCCTGTGCTGTTCCCGTATTATTGGTACCGAAAAAGGATGGAACATGGCGCATGTGTGTGGATTGCCGAGCTGTTAACAAGATAACAATCAAATACCGTCATCCCATTCCTCGCTTAGATGACATGTTAGATGAGCTTAGTGGGGCCAAAGTGTTCTCAAAAATCGATTAGAAGAGTGGCTACCACCAAATTCAGATGCGAGAAGGAGACGAATGGCAAACGGCATTCAAGACCAAGCACGGACTATACGAATGGTTGGTTATGCCTTTTGGCCTTACCAACACTCCAAGTACATTCATGAGACTAATGAACCATGTCTTAAGGCCTTTCATCGGTAAGTTTTGTGTGGTATATTTCGACGATATATTGATTTACAGCAAATCTATGGAAGAACATGTAAGTCATCTCAAATCTGTTTTAGAAGTTTTGCGAAAAGAGACCTTATATGCTAATCTAAAGAAATGTTCTTTTTGTTCTAACAAAACTATTTTTCTAGGATTTGTAGTTAGTGCGGATGGTCTCGAGGTAGACCAAGAGAAGATTAAGGCCATACGAGATTGGCCAAGGCCTCACGAGCGTTACTTAAAGTTCAAGTTTCCATGGCCTAGCAAGTTTCTCGCGATGATTCGTTTGAATTTTAGCACTATTGCTGCTCCACTTACGAGTGTTATTAAGAAAAATTCTTCTTTTATTTGGAACGATGAACAAGAGAAATCATTTATAAAAATCAAAGATTGTCTCACTAACGCTCCTTTGCTTGCCCTTCCAGATTTCTCGAAGACTTTTGAGCTCGAGTGCGATGCTTCGGGCATTGGAATCGGGGCTGTGTTGACACAAGATGGATGTCTTGTGGCTTACTTTAGTGAAAAACTCAATGGAGCCATACTCAACTATCCGGTGCATGATAAAGAGATGTACGCGCTCATACGAGCCCTTGAGACATGGCAACATTACTTGTGGCCTAAGGAATTCATTATTCACTCTGATCATGAAGCCTTGAAGCACATCAAAGGCCAACATAAGTTGAACCGACGCCACGTGAAGTGGGTTGAATACCTTGAGCCGTTTCCGTATGTCATCAAATATAAGAAAGGTAAAGATAATATTGTGGCTAATGCGCTCTCAAGAAGTTATACTCTGTTATCATATTTGGATTCTAAGATTCTTGGTTTTGCATTATAAAAGATTCCTATGTCAACGATTCCGATTTTGGAGAGATATTTGTTTCTTGTGAGAAAGGTCCTTTTGAAAATTTTTATAGGTACGAGGGCTATCTTTTTCGAGAAGGTAAATTATGCATTCCTTGTGGATCTGTTCGAGACCTATTAGTGCATGAGGCGCATAGTGGCGGGCTTATGGGACACTTCGGAGTCAATAAGACACTAGCCACTCTCCATGAACATTTTTATTGGCTGCGGATGCGAAAAGATGTGGAGCGAGTTTGCAAAAGGTGTATAGCCTGCAAAAAGGCTAAATCAAAGGTTCAACCACATGGCTTGTACACACCATTGCCCATTCCTGAAGCACTGTGGATTGACATCTCCATGGATTTTGTTCTAGGACTTTCGCGCACAAAAACGGGGAAGGATTCTATTTTTGTTGTTGTTGATAGATTTTCAAAAATGTCTCATTTTATTGCCTGTACTAAGACTGACGATGCCGTTCATGTTGTGAACTTGTTTTTCAGGGATATCGTTAGACTACATGGCATTCCTCATACGATCGTGTCAGACCGAGATGCAAAATTTTTAAGTCACTTTTGGAGGACTTTATGGGGTAAATTAGGGACCAAACTTCTGTTTTCGACCACCTGCCACCCCCAAACCGATGGCCAAATGAAAGTTGTCAATAGAGTTCTATCTTGATACGATCACGGCTTCCCATAAGCCAAGTCCAAGCCGAGATCCGATGGTGCTACCTCAAGGGCCGATCACAAGGGCTCGTGCAAAACAATTTGAAGAAGCTGTTATAGCTTAGTTCAGCATGTGTGGGATGATGTCAATGCTAGACCTATCGAACCAGTTAGTGGCCATTTTGGAAATCCATGCTGAACTTTTCTACAAGTTCATTTCAGCTCACCAAGCTCACCTTTAGTTCAAGTTAGCTCCCATGTAGCTCCACACCACTCATTAGCTCGGGACCAGCTCATTATCACTCACGAGTTTAGGCCCACTCGGGTTTAACTCATGAATTAACCATCAGCTCATGGAGTTTACTTTGAATTCATTTGACTACTATTGACTTTTTAATTAATAAGTTCAATAATTAGTTAATTAATATCCTACATATTAAATTTAGTTCACATTAGTTATATTAAGTATGTCTTAAAAGTGTTTATTGATGATAATTAAATTTTTCATAACCAAATTTAATGTTGATATTTGTGTTCACATTAGTTTGAATTAATTATGTTCACATTTCTTGTAGGAACGCAATGGACATATGGAGATTAAAAGCAAGCATGAATTTTGAAGGTGCATGGACGGTTGGGGGGCTTAAATCTCTTAGGTTCATGTTCGGCCAAGTGCATGTATGACCATATTCAATGTCTTTAAGGTTCATGAATGTTTCCATTCATGTATGGTGTGCTATCTCTTCATTCTCCAAGGTGACCATTCGGCCAAAGGGCACTCACACATGCATGAAGATAGCTTGGCCAATTAGCTTCCCATGACTCTCCTTAATTGTTCACACCTATGTTCACATGGCAAGACCATTCGGTTCACCTTGTTCACACTAGAAGACTCTTCAACATTCGGTTTCACACACATGATGGCCCTTGGAGTGTCTACAATTAATTCATACTTTTTGGCCAAACATTGCTTCATTTAACAAGGTTGGCCAAATCTACAAGTGACCATTGGATATCATGCATTCACTTTGAGTTTTCTTAACCATGAAGATGCATTCATCCACCATTCCCAAAACCGAATTTGGTCATGCATATTAAGAGTTATTTTTCTAGAATTTTCTTTTAATTAATGTGTAAGTATGAAAGGCCATTCGGCTACCTAGACTTAGGCTTATAAATACTTGTTCAATTTCCATGTAAAGCACTTTTGAAACTTATGTTAATGTTATGCTGCTGAAATTGTGAGGCAAACTTTTCTTATATTTCGTTCAAAGATTTGTTTGGCGTTCCTAATGTTCTAGTTGTGTCAACCGTGTTCTTTGTCGTACCCGAACTTATCACTATTCATAGTGTGGCGTTCAACATACCGAGGTTCCTATCTTGTTAGATAGTGAGTCGAGGTTTCCTTTACCAAACCTATAACCGAACTCAAAAGGCTAAATCAATGGGTCGATACCATTTCGTTATTTGGTTCTTGAAAGTACCTTTAGTAGTTCAAACCCGTTCTTTCTTCTTTACCTAATCGAACCTAAACCGACCAATTTGTTCATACCATTTTGTTCCTACTCTTTCGTTCCTACCATTCCATTCGTACCCCTCTTTCTACTCTGACTATACCTTCAACTCAACTAATCCTAACGTAACTTCTCGTAGACGATCGGGCAATCTACATACGACTCGACTCTTCTCGAGACGATTCGTATCATATCTACTTTGCTTCGGGCCATCGTTCGGAAGAATTTGAAGACGTGGAGGATTGTCTACCCCATATTGAGTTTGCGTATAATCGTTCTGTCCATTCTGCGACTAAATTCTCCCCATTTGAAATTGTTTATGGTTTTAATCCCTTGACTCCTTTAGATCTATTGCCTTTACCTACTGATCAGTTTGTTCATGTAGATGCGAAGAAAAAGGCAGATTTTGTAGAGGATTTACATAGCAAGGTGCGGGCCAATATCAAGGCTGGGACTGAGTCCTATGTGCGTAATGCGAACAAAGGCCAAAAATGAGTAGTTTTTGAACCCGAAGATTGGGTGTGGGTTCATATGCAAAAAGAAAGGTTTCCGGCTCAGGGAAAGTCGAAGTTATTGCCAAGAGGAGATGGGCCGTTTCAAGTTTTGGAACAAATAAACGATAATTCTTATAAACTTGATCTCCCAGGTGAGTACAACGTAGGTGCTACCTTTAATGTAGCTGATTCTCTTTCTATGATATAGGTGATGATTTGGGGGCAAATCGCTTCGAAGAGAGGGGGAATGATACAACCACACCTCCCGAGTTGTCGGCTGCCAATGAAGATCCTCTCGAATTGCCCATAGGACCGATCACCCAAGCTCGAGCAAAGAGATTCAAAGACGCAACAACAGCCTTAGTTGATAGAGTTTGGGGTGAAACCGTTGCCAGACTTCTTGAAAGCTCTTGGAACAGCAAACCATGCATACTCTTTCAAGTTCAAATCAGCTCAACTTCAACTTAACTTAGCTCAACGAGCTTGTTTCAGCTCATTTCATTATTGCGTTTATTATGCTAGAATAAATCATTTAAGTTGTTGTTAGTTTTATTAGTTATTTGTTTTAATAATTAATTTGTCATAATCTGGACATGTTTTAATTATGTTCTAAATTAAGTACTTAATTAATTAGGACCAATTAAATATGTCTTAACTATTACAAAGATTAATTATGTCCAGCCTAATTTATGGTGCAAGATTTATTTGTCTATGTTGCCGAATTTAATGTGTCTAAAAGGGATTTAATTTGCTGAATTAAATGTTGTAGGTACATTACACCTTGGACGGCATAGGTGCATGGATGATTTAAAATTGGTGTGCTGATCTTTGGTGTCCCCTAAGTGACCATTCAGCCAAACCTTACAACTCTTCAAGAAGACCGATTGGCTGCCCAAGACAAATTAAGGCTGTTCACACCCACCCGATTATTCCTTTCACACCAAGGGCTGTTCGGTTTTGTTTGTTCACACATGTGTGTGTGGCTGTTCAAATCGGTTTGTTCACATTATAAGACTATTGAAATGCTCCAGACAGCTCCTTAATCACATGAACATTCGGCTGAATCAAGCAGCAGCATTAATTCCAAATTCAAGCATTTGGCCGAACCTATTGATGGCATTTTAGCTCCCAAACAATTCATTCAATTTTTCTATTGAATCAAGGCATCTAGAAGCTGCCCCTTACCGTTCTCCATGCACAAGAAACTTCAAGGAAGCTTCATCAAAAATTCTGGAATTTTCAGCAACCATTTAGCTACCTCAAGAGCCTATTCGGCTATCCCTTGCATTCACTATAAATTGTGGCTTGTGTTACTTTGAAAAGAACTTTTTGGACTTTTGTTAATGTTATGCTGCCGAATTTGTTAGGCAAAACTTTTCTCAGATTTCGTTCAAAGATTCGATTGGCTTCCTAGCGTTCTAGTGTGTCAACCGTTGTTCTTTGTCGAAACCGAAATTATCACTACTCGTAGTGTGGTGTTCAAACATACCGAGGTTCCTATCTTGTTAGATAGTGGGTCGAGGTTTTCCTTTACCAATTCCAAACCAAACTAAAAGAGCTTATAAACAACGGGTCGATACCAAATCGGTATTGGTTCTTGTTTGCACTTTTTGTTCAACCCCATTTCTCCATCTACCAATTGTACCTAAACCGACCATTCCATTCGTAACATTTCACAATACCATTTCGTTCTTACCCTTCATACCATTACGTCCATTTCTTCAATTCCCCCTTACCTAATTGAACCAATTCATTCATCCACACCTATTCGGACTTTAAACTCGAACTTTCAAATTCTTCTTACCTATTCTAATTCGAACCCAGAACCAATATCCTTCTTTCCTTCATCCGACCCTTTTTTTTAATTAAACCTAACGTAACTTCTTGTTGACGATCGGGCACACTAATACGACTCGACTCTTCCGAGGCGGATCGTATCAAGTATTGGTTCGTGCTTGCTTTTGAGTTCCTTTTTTCCATTCTTTCTTTTACTTTAAACCGAACCTTAATATTCATATTTTAAACCCTTCATTTGAACCCCTTGAATAGCTTCCGCATAATTTATTTAGAAACATCCTTTTGAACAAACCGAACGATACTTTCTCGTAGACAATCGGGCAAACTCACATATGACTCGACTCTCCCTGAGGCGGTTCGTATCATTTTGTCAAAAAATCTGGACTTTATAACTAGGTATAATGGTGTCCTAAACTAGTTTAATTTATTAGCTAATTAATTTGTCAAGTTCAAGACCGGTTTTAAATGTGCTGCTCATTAAATTTGCCCAGCCGATTTTTGCTATTAAATTTGTCTAAGTTCCAGCCAATTTAATACATGTCTTAACCTTGCATAATGAATTTGCCTTAGCTATTACAAGTTTTAAATGTATCTTTAGCAGCCAAAATTAATGTGTCTAAATAAATTAATGTGCTGAATTAATTTGTGTGTGCAGGTGTAAAGCATGGGACGGCATTTAATCAAATTAAAGTGGCTGAATTAGTTTTCCCAAAAGCCATGATGGTTCGGTCAATGCAACAATCACCATAAGCTGATGGTTACTCTCCCTAACGTGGCTACTTAATTTTCAAAGCTGGCATTCAAGATTTTCACACCAACAACCATGCGTTCACATTGAGGGGCTGTCCATTGATTTGCTTTCACACTTTATGGCCGGCCAACTACTCAAGGAGCTCATTTAAATGCTAAGGCCATTCATCTCTTCCAAGCATCAGCTTAATTAAGCTCCCAAGTTCCAATGCCTAGTTTAAATATGCATTTCAGCTCCCAAAACGTGCCATTAATTCCAGCTTTTAGAAATGCCGTCCAATGAGTTCTCCAAAGCCAAGAAGCTTCAAGGAAACTTCCTAAATAAATCTGGAATTTTCTAGCTTAATTAGGAAGAAAACAAAAGGCTATTTAGCTACCTAAAGTGGCTATTCGGCTAGCCTTAGCAACAGCTATAAATAGTTTGTTTATTTCTTGTAAATGGACTTTTTGGCCAAACTTTATAGAACTGAACTTTTGTTCTTCTTCTCTAAGTCTCGTTTAAGATTTTCGTTGGCTATCTACCTAGTAGTGGCGTCAACCTCTTTCTTTACGAAACCAAACTTATCACTAGTTTTAGTGTGGAATTCAAAACCCTTTGTACCAAGATTCCTATCTGCCTAGATAGTGGGTCGAGGTCTATTTCGTTTCAACCATCCCTTCTTAAGAACTCATAAGTTTCAGGTTGGTATTGGCTAATATCGGTTCAACTTGTTCTTAGGACCACCATTCCCATATTTCATTCCTTTTTCCGAACTAAAACCAAAATTACCAATATCCTAATTCCCTTTCCTTACCAAAACCTAAGATTACTTATCCATCATTGAACCCAACTTACATAACCAATTTAACTACAATTCGAATTATCTATCCCTTTTGTTTTCGATGAAGCTTTCTCGAAGACGATCGGGCAATCTACATACGACTCAACTCAAGTCGAGGCGAGCTCGTATCAATTGTGCTCACTCACTCGTGCCTTTTTCTACTCCTTCTCTTGTGATTTCGTAAAAAGACTTGTTTAGGCTTTATCGTAATCTAGGGGTCAGCTTCAAATGGTTACAAAGGATTGATGAAGAGGTGTAGGGTAGGCTAAAAGAAAAATAGGTTGGCTTTTGGTATGGCGTGAAGGTAGATGATGGTAGTAGGAAGGAACTTTCTTGATCGGGATTACAAAAAGACAAGCACAAACTTTCAATCACTTTTTTCATTTTTTAATAATTTTTGAATCTTTTTCTTTCAATATATATAACTACAATGCACTTGTAATACACGAAATAATAATTTTTTTTGAATTTTTTTCAAACTTTTTTACAAACCTATTCCGAGATGGCTTCAAACTTCTGTACTTCTCATTTTAAATAGATCTGATACCAAATGATACGATCTCGCCACGAAATAGTGAGTTGAGTCGTAGTTCTGCCCGATTGTCTAACGTAGAAGTATCATTCCAATTTGCAAGCTATGAAGGTATTTGTTTAAATATGAAGATAGGTGATGAAAATAGGTTCAAAATTGGCTAAGTATATATTGATTTGGCTAGTCTAACAAAGAAATTAAAATAGATAAGCTGATAGATAGGTGGAATGGAAATCAGACTTAAGCGGCCAGAACGAACCGACACTAAGGAGAGTGTTGACCCAGGACTTATATGGCTTAATGATACGAGCACGCCCCGCGAACTTCATCGAACAAGTCTGTCAAGCCGAGCATTGACATGTTGGCAAGCTGATCCCAGCTCGTTTCCAGCTCCACGAGCTCCGTCCACTCAAATCTAGCTTATTCGAGCTCAATCCAACTTGCTCGAGCTAAACCGAGCTCACTCCTAGCTCATATTCAGCTCACGAGCTAAACCTTAGCTCAACATCAGCTTAGGAGTTTAATCTCAGCTCAACTTTAGCTCACGAGCTAAAGCTTAGCTCATTTTAGTTTAACTTCGGTTTTGTCTTTAATGCATTAAATAAAATTTGCACATATTTATTTAAGCATTAAACTTGTCTAATATTAATATTTGTTATTAATATGTCATAGATATCACATAACTTAAATGTGTTCACATTGTGCTGAATTTATGTGTGTTCACATGATGTCTTATGAATTGTTTTATTTCTTGTAGGTACAATGCTCATGGACGGCATGAATGAATGCTTGAAGAAACATCTCTTTTGGACATCCCACATGCATGAATGAACAACATTTAATTAGGTGCATGTATGACCAGATTCAAGGTGTTTACAAGTTCATGTATTTGCCAAATACATGAATGCACAAAATACATGAATGCTTGGGTTCAAATGCACATTCGGTTACATGAATGATGAAGATTCATGCATGAATGTATCTAGAAGATCCAATCCCTTTGGACGGTACACATGCATGCATGGAAGGAAATTAATGCAAGTTCATGTAGGGCTTGGTGCAATGTATGAAGAGGTGCATGTAGAATTGAGGTTCAATGGACGGCATTTAAGGGAGTACATGTACTGGAGACGTTCATGCAAGTAGGGGCTATTTAATGTTCATGTTTTGAAGGTTCATGGACCAAATTTATGGAGGAACATACATTGGGACGTTTCATGCATGATCCATGCATTTTCAAGCTAACCATTCAAGTATTCAAGGTGCATTAAAGCTTCATTCGGCCAAGGGGGATGATGGAACATTAAAGGGCTGCACATTCATTGATATTCATGATTTTTCTTCTAAAATTATCTAGGTGTTTATGTCCGAATTTCTTAGCTTCTAAGCTTGTCCATTCACCTACTTTTATTTAGGCTATAAATATATGTTATTTCATTTGTAAGAGGTTAGACTTTTCACTTAATGAAACTTTGTTAAACTTTTATGGAATTTGTGAGATTTCTTTCTCTCATATTTCGTTGAGGACTTTGTTGGCTTATCTAGGAAGCCTAGTGGCGTCAACCCTGTTCTTCACTATCCCGAACTTATCACTATCAAATAGTGTGGCGTTCACCCATATACCGAGGTTCCTACTTTACTAAGTAGCGGGTCGAGGTTTTATCACTTTCATTCTCCACCTTGAAAGCCTATAAGCAATTGGGTCAATACTCTCTAGTATTGGTTCGTGCTTGCTTTTGAGTTCCTTCTTTCCATTCTTTCATTTACTTTAAACCGAACCTTAATATTCATATTTTAAACCCTTTCTTTGAACCCCTTGAATAGCTTCCGCATAATTTATTTAGAAACATCCTTTTTGAACAAACCAAATGATACTTTCTCGTAGACGATTGGGCAAACTCGCATACGACTCGACTCTCCCCGAGGCGATTCGTATCACTTAAGGTGGTTCGATGAAGGAAGAAAGGGACCTTGACCCATTACCTAGCAAAGGTAAGAACCAAAGGTATAAGTTGGGTTGAACGCCACACTCAGATTTGAGTGATAAGTTTGGAAAAGACAAAGATTGATGTCACTAACTAACAGATAAGCCAAGCTAAGTCTTTGGACGAAATTTGAGAGAAGTAAATCTCACCAAAATAACAAAATTTCATTAAAAGTTTCAAAAGTCTAAAAAACTAGCAAATAACACAATATTTATAGTGAAAGTCTAAGGTTAACTAAATAGTCAAATTGATAGCTAAATGGTCACTTGAATTCAGCTTTTAATGAGCTGAAAATTCCAGAAAATTTCAAGAAAATTCCAGGTAGATTCTTCAGCCTTTGGGAACGTCATTGGACAGCTTCTAGATGAAGTATGTTCAGCTGAAATGAATTTGTTACAATTGGGAGCTGAATGGCTTGTCTAGGTTCGGCCATGAGCTTAAATGAAGCTTAAATGCTATGCCTAGTTCAACTGAATAGTTTGTAAAGTTAATGAAAAACTTGGATATTACAAAAGGCATTTGAAGTGTGAAAACTGAACTTGAATGGCCATCCATGTGTGAATTCATATAACCGAATGGGCACAAGTGTGAATGGAATTTTCCAGCAAGTGTGAAAGCTTTCATAGTTGCTTTGGAAAGGTAATCAGTCAGCTTAGGGAGATAAATCAGTAGCTTGGAAGAAAGGAAGCATCAGCTCCCTTGGCCCTTGGCATACACAAAGAGTTGCTTGGAAAAGATGAACCATCAGCACACCATATTCATGTCGTCCATTGTACATAGCTGCACCTAATTCAACAAAATTAATTATTTTATGACACATTAATTTGGCAGCAACTATAACATATTAAACACAAGTAATAGACTAGGACACATATTAAATCCGGCTGAAATTAAACACATTAAAATATGGTAATAGCCTAAGACAAATTAATAACAAGTATTAACTAAGACATATTAAAAACATTCAATAAATTAAAACATATTTAAGATGCCCAGATTTTAAACACATTAAACACATAATAATTATTTGAGCTAATTTAACTAATTTAACTAAACACATTTAATTTATTCCAGCAACTAATAAAATTGTATAAATTAAACTGAGCTAGGTTTGAGCTCATTGAGCTAAATGTGAACTTATTTCAACTTGCAAAAGATTGCAAGGTGAACTCATAGAGCTGGTCCAAGCTCTCTCAATGCGTCCAGCCAATGTCTCACCCCACACTTGGTTGACTAAGGTCGAAATGGCCTCTTTGAATTGCTTGGATCGAGCTCGTGTGATAGGGCCTTAAGGCAACTTTAATGGATACTTGCTTGAGCTAGGTACACTCCGGGGTGTGATCGTATCACTCTACAATTTAGCCCTTGTAAACCACTTTGAAGCTGACCCCTAGACAGTAATATTTTCATAAAGAGACTTTTACAAAATCACGAGAGAAAGAATAGAGTGGAAAAAGGCGCGAGTGTGTGAGCACAATAAAGTGAAGAAAAATCCTTATATCGAGTGCAAACATGAGTCAATAAAATCATGTTTCAAGAAGAGTTTTCAGAATCAAAGTTTCAATATGTGATGCAAGAGATGGACCGATTGTTTGAAACAAAACTAGAACCATTACAAAAATGATTGGATTGTGTCGAAGAGCGGGGCTAGCGAGTAAAAGCCCAATGATGTGATCCGGCCCAAGTAGATGAGTTGAATTCACGTAGTTGCCCGATCGTAGTTCGAGAGAGTCGTTCGTGCCTCGGATTTTAGTAATAAAAGTAAAATAATGGATTAGAATAAGCGGAAGGTTTCAAGAAGGGTAAGTGATACGAGCACGCCCCGAGAACTTCATCGAACAAGCCTGCCAAGCCGAGCATTGACATGTTGGCAAGCTGATCCAAGCTCGTTTCCAGCTCCACTAGCTTCGTCCAGCTCAAATCCAGCTTATTCAAGCTCAATCCAACTTGCCTGAGCTAAACCGAGCTCACTCCTAGCTCATATTCAGCTCACGAGCTAAACCTTAGCTCAGCTTCAGCTTAGGAGTTTAATCTTAGCTCAACTTTAGCTCACGAGCTAAAGCTTAGCTCATTTTAGTTTAACTCGGTTTTGTCTTTAATGCATTAAATAAAATTTGTACATATTTATTTAAGCATTAAACTTGTCTTATATTAATATTTGTTATTAATATGTCATAGATATCACATAACTTAAATGTGTTCACATTGTGCTGAATTTATGTGTGTTCACATGATGTCTTATGAATTGTTTTATTTCTTGTAGGTACAATGCTCATGGACTATGCAAATGAATGCTTGAAGAAACATCTCTTTGGACATCCCACATGCATGAATGAACAACATTTAATTAGGTGCATGTATGACCAGATTCAAGGTGTTTACAAGTTCATGTATTTGCCAAATACATGAATGCACAAAATACATGAATGCTTGGGTTCAAATGCACATTCGGTTACATGAATGATGAAGATTCATGCATGAATGTATCTAGAAGGTCCAATCCTTTGGACGGTACACATGCATGCATGGAAGGAAATTAATGCAAGTTCATGTAGGGCTTGGTGCAATGTATGAAGAGGTGCATGTAGAATTGAGGTTCAATGGACGGCATTTAAGGGAGTACATGTACTGGAGACGTTCATGCAAGTAGGGGCTATTTAATGTTCATGTTTTGAAGGTTCATGGACCAAATTTATGGAGGAACATACATTGGGACGTTTCATGCATGATCCATGCATTTTCAAGCTAACCATTCAAGTATTCAAGGTGCATTAAAGCTTCATTCGCCAAGGGGATGATGGAACATTAAAGGGCTGCACATTCATTGATATTCATGATTTTTCTTCTAAAATTATCTAGGTGTTTATGTCCGAATTTCTTAGCTTCTAAGCTTGTCCATTCACCTACTTTTATTTAGGCTATAAATGTATGTTATTTCATTTGTAAGAGGTTAGACTTTTCACTTAATGAAACTTTGTTAAACTTTTATGGAATTTGTGAGATTTCTTTCTCTCATATTTCGTTGAGGACTTCGTTGGCTTATCTAGGAAGCCTAGTGGCGTCAACCTCCGTTCTTCACTATCCCGAACTTATCACTATCAAATAGTGTGGCGTTCACCCATATACTTGAGGTTCCTACTTTGCTAAGTAGCGGGTCGAGGTTTATCACTTTCATCCTTCACCTTGAAAGCCTATAAGCATTTTGGGCCGATATTTTCTAATATTGGTTCGTGCTTGCTTTTAAGAACCCTTTTCTTCCATATCCATCATCTATTTACTTCTTTCACTTTCCCATCCAATTTAGCCGAATATTCATATTATTCTTATCCATAAACCATCATAGAACCATTATACATAGTTTCCGTCCTATTTTTTTCCATCAACTTCATTTCAAAAGTGAATTGAACGATACTTTCTCGTAGACGATCGGGCAACTCAGCATACGACTCGACTCTCCCCGAAGCGGTTCGTATCATTTGGTATCAGAGCTACCTAAAACGAGAAGCTTAGACGTTCGAAGCGAAGCATTCCCGAGGTAGGTTCAAAAAAAAATTTTGTATACCGAAGTTTTCTTATTTCGATTAGTTTGTTATTGTTGCTATAAAAACAAAAATCTACGCAGCCGAAGAAAAAAAAATCGTGAACAAAAGTGATTTTATTGTATTTAGCTTGTCGATATAGTACAACAAAAAAAAGTTATACAAGTTAAAAAAAAATTCGAAAAAAAAATTCAAAAAAATCGAAAAAAAGAAAAAGAGTGATTTATGCAAATCAATTGATACTTGATCGTCAAGCTTTGATCTGATATAGTTCCCGACCCTTCTTCTATTCTACTCTCCTTAATTCGCCACATTTTTTTTTCTTGCCCAATTCCCTGTTCTTTCAGCCAACCTTAAACCTATACGCGTCTCCCTTGTTACCCTATTGAAACTGACCCCTAAGCCTACAATAAAGCCTTGGCAATTCCGACTACGAAGTTGCGAGAGAAAAGATTGAGAGGTAAAAGGCACGAGCGAGTGAGATCATTCGAGCGGAGGTAAAAGCCAAACGAGTGTAAACACGAGCGGGAGTGACACCTTTTCCTTCTTCTTTCCGAGCGAAATTGTGAGGTTTGTGGTGAGGTACTTAAAATTTTTTTTATTTTGTTTTGTGATCTAACATTTTCTTTTTAGCAACAAAAATCATGTCACGCGAAGAGTTCACCGAATCGGAATACCAATACTTGGTTCAAGAAATGCGAAGAATGGCGACTAAACGAGACCAAAGTGATCGAGTTTCTTCAAGTCATAAAACGGAACCAAGAAACCCACGGAGATATACCCCCGACTACTACCTGAAAAAAAGTTCCAATCGTGATTCCTTTTCGCCATCTACGTCAAGACAAAGAGATTCATACTATGACTCATATTCATCAGCGAATTCGAGAAGTGACTTCGATCGAAAGTCCTTTTCATCAAGAAATTCGAGAAGACGAGAAGCCGATTACGATTTTGATTCATTCCAAGATGTCGTTCGGAGAGAAAGACATACTCCTAGTATATCTTCAAAGAAATCATTCAAGGAGTATTCTTTACGAAGTTTTGATTGTGAATCATACGCAAATAGTTCTTCATCTTTCGAACAAGATTTGTATTCTGATCATTCTTTTGTACATTCTTGTAAAGAGAAAACAAAGAAAAGAAAAGAAAAAGCAAAAGAAGAAAAAGAAAACGAAATAAAAAGAAAAGAGAGGCAAGAGGCAAGTAAGAGAGAAAATGAGCGAATCTTGAGAGAACTTGAAAAAGCCTTTGAAAAAGTCTTTGAAAAGCAAAAAGAAAATGAAAAAGAAAATGAGATTGAAAAAGAGAACGAAAAGAAATTTGAGAGTGAAAAAGAAGATGAAAAAGAAATTGAAACAAAAGAATCGAGTGAGAAAACAAGTGAGCAAGTGAGGATTATTTCTACTAACCCACCTGTTCGATCTTCTTGTGAGTTACTTTTCAGGTTCCTAGAATTGAGGTTCAATGGACGACATTTAAGGGAGTACATGTACTGGAGACGTTCATGCAAGTAGGGGCTATTTAATGTTCATGTTTTGAAGGTTCATGGACCAAATTTATGGAGGAACATACATTGGGACGTTTCATGCATGATCCATGCATTTTCAAGCTAACCATTCAAGTATTCAAGGTGCATTAAAGCTTCATTTGGCCAAGGGGGATGATGGAACATTAAAGGGCTGCACATTCATTGATATTCATGATTTTTCTTCTAGAATTATCTAGGTGTTTATGTCCGAATTTCTTAGCTTCTAAGCTTGTCCATTCACCTACTTTTATTTAGGCTATAAATATATGTTATTTCATTTGTAAGAGGTTAGACTTTTCACTTAATGAAACTTTGTTAAACTTTTATTGAATTTGTGAGATTTCTTTCTCTCATATTTCGTTGAGGACTTCTTTGGCTAATCTAGGAAGCCTAGTGGTGTCAACCCTGTTCTTCACTATCCCGAACTTATCACATCAAATAGTGTGGCGTTCACCCATATACCGAGGTTCCTACTTTGCTAAGTAGCGGGTCGAGGTTTATCACTTTCATCCTTCACCTTGAAAGCCTATAAGCATTTTGGGCCGATATTTTCTAATATTGGTTCGTGCTTGCTTTTAAGAACCCTTTTCTTCCATATCCATCATCTATTTACTTCTTTCACTTTCCCATCCAATTTAGCTGAATATTCATATTATTCTTATCCATAAACCATCATAGAACCATTATACATAGTTTCCGTCCTATTTTTTTCCATCAACTTCATTTCAAAAGTGAATTGAACGATACTTTCTCGTAGACAATCGGGCAAATCAGCATACGACTCGACTCTCCCCGAGGCGGTTCGCATCAGTAAGTTTAGTAATAGGTTCTGTTATGTGTACCAAAGATGGGTGATGGATAAATGAGTCGGTTTGGTTACAAGAAGGAAAAGTTAAAAGATGGGGAATGGAAAAACGAACTCAACGTCAGGAATGATTCAACACTAAGAAGTGTCACCCCGGTTCCTATATTGTTAAGGTGAAAAGATGGATAGATGGATAGGTGAACGCCACACCAAGATTGGTGATAAGTTCAAACAAGACAATTGACGCCACTAGCACAAGCCAGATAAGTCTTTCGAAACTTGTACGAGATATGAGAGGAAGCAACCTCACAAGAACAAATGTTCATTAACAAATTTGGCAAAAGTCCCTTACAATTGAAAGAAAACAAATACTTATAGGCACATAGATGACCATTCAAATTCGACATCTAGGTGTTCACACAATAATAAAAACGTTCACACTAATGTATTAAAATAGTTCATAAATTCGGCAGATTCATGAACTAGTTGAATGGACACTTTCTTCCCCCTAAGTGTGTGCATGAATGCTTAATCATAAAGAAAGGCTTCAAGTGACTTGTATGTGCACCAAAGGTTGCATTCATCTCCTTGGGACGTTAATGCACTTGTATGGAACATGTATCCTCATAATTAAACTCTTTAATAGCATGTAGGTTCATAAATGGCAGCATGAACCTAGTAAATTCGTTCTCGCCTTTGTGCATACACTTAATTCAATCAATGTGTTGAATTATTGAGTTAATTCCTTCCTTTGGACGTTCTTGAACCCATCCATGCATGTGTAGTAGTAGCTTATAGGTCAATTCAAAGTGTGAACAGCTACTTCTTGGCCGAATAAGTGCCTTGGAAAGTTAGGAGACAGCCACCATACATGCACTTAAGCCATTCATGCATTCTATCATCCCATGCATTTGATCCATTCATGGACTAGCCTTTAATGTCCATACATGCATTCGACACATGCATGAATTTGTAGAAACCTTGCATCTAGCCGTACATGCACCAGCATTTAATACTTCTTCATTCATGAGTGTGGAATGCCCAAAAGAGATGTTTCTTCATCCATTGTACCGTCCAAAGGGATGTACCTACATGAAATAAACAAGTCATTAAGATATCTCATGAACACTCATAAATTCGGCATGATGTGAACACATTAATGTCATGCATTAATTCAGCTATGTGAACATAATCAATTTATGTAATGACTATGACATATTAATAACAAATATTAATATAAGACAAGTTTAATGCTTAAATAAATATGTGCAAATTTTTATTTAATGCATTAAAGACAAAACAGAGTTAAACTAAAATGAGCTAAGCTTTAGCTCGTGAGCTAAAGTTGAGCTGAGGCTAAACTCCTAAGCTGAAGTTGAGCTAAGGTTTAGCTCGTGAGTTGAAAGTGAGCTAGGAGTGAGCTCAGTTTAGCTCAGGCAAGATGGATTGAGCTCGAATAAGCTGGATTTGAGCTGGACAGAGCTCGTGGAGCTGGAAACGAGCTGGGATCAGCTTGCCAACATGTCATTGCTCGGCTTAACAGACTTGCTCGATAAAGTTCGCGGAACGTGCTCGTATCATTCCCTCCTCTTTTAGGTGACTTGTCCTCAAGTCGAGCTGTTTATCCATGGGAGAACTTTGACTCGTGCATGGTTTTCCTCGATCAAAGGGATGGAAGATGTCACACAAACCTGAAAAATTCTTACCACAGCCAGTAAAAAGAAACTCAAAGGAGTCAAATTCAAATGTGTTCGATAGTTCATAAAATATTCATTCAATCGAACATATGCCAAAAATCTCAATTGGACAAAGCAAGCATACGTAAATTTATCAAAGAGTTTCGTTAGACCATCGTTACAAACATGAAAACTAAGTTGGATCAAGGGATAATTGGTTGAAAATGATGGTAGGCACTTAAACACATTATTCCTCATCCAAAACATTTTAATTTCTTTAATCGAATATAGCAACTCATTTGATCCCTTGTCTTGCTCATGCAAGGTATGCCATGGCCACAGGTATGCTAACTCTTTCTTTCGTTTTTGAACAACATGAGGGTTGTCTCTAAATTCCAACATAATAATCACATCATTACTGATGTGATCCCGGTCACATCATGTTTCGGTACATCTCGACGACATCGAGATTGGCCTAAACTCGAGGGGTCCAAATGCAAAATGAGACCTTTAAATTCATTTATGTTGTTAGAATAAAGACTTGATTTATCTTAGTTACTTTAGTCTTTAATTATGTCTTATTTATTAAATACATATTTTAATTATGACATGCATTATGTGTTCTGCATTTAATAAAGTCATACATTATGTGACTCCGATGTTAGTTTAAGTTAGCTTCATTAAATTAAGTCTTGCATTAAGTAACTCATTTGTTCATTTAGTTTGCATTTTAAACCATGCATTTAAGCATCTTAGTTTAATAAATGAGTTGCTGGACATTTATTCAACTCATCTTAGTTTAATTAATAAGTGTTTTTGTTGAACTTTATTTAATAGTTGCTTCTTTAAATAATCTAGTTCCTAGGATAATTTATTGATGCATGAATTTAAGTTCATTTAATAATGCTTCTCTTAATTAAACTAGTTGTTGGAATAAATGATGCATAAGTGTTAGTTCATTTATTTAAGTTAGTTGTTAATTTGTTTTAAGCTTAATAAATGAATAAATGTGACGGTTACATGTGTTAATTGCAGGTGACTTTTTAGCTCCCATCTATTATTATTAAAGGCTGTTATGCATTCAATAAGGTGACTTTTCAAGAGATGTCAATTACAAAAGAGAAGGTTGTTACAAAGAGGCTTTAAATATCATTAACAAGTTGTTTCTATCAATTAAAGGAGAGCATTATTCTTCTTTAAATTAGGCAGCAACTTTGTTTCATCTTCCATAACCGTTTGCTTCATGAGTAATCACTACATGCATTCAATTCTCCATCAAAGAAGCTGGTGTCTTTTCGGTTGCTCATGGAGACTTCAAAAGACTTTGAAAGCAACTTAATTGAAGAAGTAAATCAAATTGAAGGCTGGAGTTACTTGGAATAGAATTTCTATAGTTGTGACTTTTCATTAGGCCTCATTATTAGCTTCATTAAAAGTGACCTTTCAGCTAGCTTTCCTTTTGACACTATAAATTCATGTAACCAGCCTTTTGAAGGAAACTACTTTTTGGACATTTTTGAATGATATTCTGCCAAATTTGTGAGGCAAACTTTTCTCTGTTTTCGTTCAAAGATTTGTTAGCTACCTAGTGTTCTAGTTGTGTCATCCATTTTCTTTGTTTAAAACCGAACTTATCACTACTCGTAGTGTGGCGTTCAAACATGCCAAGGTTCCTACTTTGCTAAGTAGTGGGTCGAGGTTCTCATATTCTCCATCCGACCACCTTGAAAACTTATAAACATTTGGGTCAATATTTTTAATATTGGTTCGTGTTTGTTTTGAGATCATTTTCATTTCCATTCCATTCCATCTTTTCGTTTCATTATAACCAAACCTACAAAACTTTATATCCATAAACCCAACTACATAAACTTCATATCCATAAACCCATCTTTGAATCCTTTTACATAGTTTCGGCCATTATTTATGTTAAAACATCCTTTTGAACAAATCGAACGCTACTTCTTCATAGACGATATGGCAAATTCACATACGACTCGACTCACCCCGAGGCAGATCATATCATTTGGCATCAGAGCTACAAAAACGAGGAGTACGAGCATTCAAAATTACTCCAGGAATAGTCTGTGACTCATCAAGTAAGTTTCAAAAAAAAACGAAAAAAAAGAAAAAAAATTCAAACAAAAATTCTGAAAAAAAAACAAAATCTGAAAATTTGAACATAGTTTTACTTCTTCTCCATTTTTCAATCCTGAAACCTTTACCCTCTCATCCACTTCCATCCTTGACCTTTTCGCCACACTATACCCGAATTATTCTCTTTCTTGTAAGCCTACCCAGTTGTAAATCACATCATCCCTTGTTACCCATTTGAAACCGACCATCTAGACTAAGGTTAAGCCTTGGCGAATCTGCTTATGAAATCACGAGAAAGGTAAAGAGAGGTAAAAGGCACGAGTGTTGTGAGAGCATTAGAGTGTTGAAAAAGCCGATCTTGAGTGCAAACACGAGTGTGAGTGCCATTCAAATTTTCTTGTGAGTGACTAGTGAGGTTTGTGGTAAGGTATTCATTTTCTGTTTTATTTTAATCATTTTTCTTTTCATATATTAATCATGTCTCGAGAAGAGTTTTCAGCCTTTGAATTTCAATATTTGTTGAAAGAGATGGAGTGCATGCTCGATCGAAAAATCAAGCCTGTCCAAGAAAAGTTAGACCATCGAGCAAGATTTCAACGAAAGCAAATTGTTCCAAGTCAGAAAAAGGAGTCAAGAACATCACGGAGACACACATCTGATGACTACTCGAGAAGAGATTTCTATCGTGATACCTATTCTACAAGAAATTTGAGTAGAAAGAAAGAAAGCTTCGAGTCTAAGGTCTTTCGAGATAACGAATGAGGGAGCCCAAGTAACTCTTCGTATGCATCCACGAAGACTCATTCTCGAAGAATTGATCATGAACTCTATCTAAATGATTTCACATCTTTTGAACAAAATACTTATCATGCTGATTCACTTGTATTATCTTCAAGTTGTAAAGAAAAAATGAGAGAAAAAGAAATGAAAGAGAGGCAAGAGGCGAGTAAGAGAGAAAATGAGAGATTCTTGAAATAGATTGAGAAAGTCATTGAAAAAGCCGTTGAAAAAGAAAAAGAACAAAAAGAGAGTGAAAGAAAAGAGAGGCAAAAGATGATCATGAGAGAAAACGAGTGGATTCTAAAAGAAATCGAGAGAAGCGAAAAACAAAAAGAGTGTGTGCAAGAAAGTAAAGTTGAAAAAGAGAGTGAGCAAAAAGAAAGCGTGGAAGAAACAATTGTTCTTGAAGAAAAAGAAATGAAAGAAAAAGTTGATAGAGGGCAAGAAAAAGAGAGTGTTGTTTCCACTAACCAATCTGTGAATTCTTCTCGTCTTACCTCTTCTTTTCAGGTTCCTAACAATCCGTGTGACGAACTTCAACTTCAATACTTTCCTGACGAGAGATGCTTTTGTATGATCAGAAAAGGAAAGGTTGAAGATAAAATCCAACCGCAAGTATTCAAAGATAAGGAATCTTTAGAAATCGAGCCACGGCAAACAGGTTTGAAAGTTATCGGTAAAATTTTCGATGGCTTAATTTATAAAAGATCCCCTTATTTTGATTTAATTAACCCTTATTCTTTGTTTGTGGTTGATAAGTCCATTCTAAGAGGAAGTATGAGGCAGTGTTTTCTTGAGTTGTTTTGTGGTGTAAAACTTGTTGATGACGTCTGATTAAATCGGCAAGCACATAATATCATCTTACATGGTAACTATTCTTCACGAAAGACATTTAAGTTGTTTGATTGTGGTGATTATGTGAATCAACTACTGCCTTGTGCAAAATCTTTAAATTTATGCCCATCTATCCTGATGAATGTAAGGAGTTTGGATTATTTGTTTTTGTATATGCACAAATTCTTTTGGATCAGCATGTTTGAAATCATGACACGCATGAAACCTTCGTTGCATTTTCTAGCAAGTGAACAAACTTATGTGTTTAAACCTAGAATTTGCTATTTTGGTTCGATATGTGAAAAATTCAAGCATTCCAAATTTTGTGCGACCAATTTTTGTTTGATTGATGCTTGGCTTTTGACTAAGGGAGCAAAATTTAAAAATTATGAATACAATATAAAATCGTTCCTTGATCATTTTATTTGGCTATCCATAAATTTCTTGTGTCATTTTAAAAGGTAAGGCCAACTCATATTTTTATCCGGCATTGATTCAGCATGTTCCTTAAAGTTGAACATCTACAGTGTCACTAACCCCTTTACTTTTCGTGAAGGTGATACTTTGAGAAACGCGAGTTGTTCTTGTATTTCTCCTACATTTCAGGTTAGTTCAAGTAAAGAGCTACGACTTTACTATCTTTCCGAAGAGAGGAGGTTTACATTGATTGAAAAAGGTACTGCTCAAACCGATCCACATTCATTCATTCATATGGGAAAACAAGGTGAGTTTTCTGAATCTTTTAAGATTCAACCACCCCCTTTGAATGTTGATGGAAACATTGTTGATGTTTTGGTTTCTGAAACACATTCGTACCTTGATGAGGTTTATTGTTTTTTTTTATTATTAGTAATGGATGGTTTGAAAATGATGAGAACATTACTAACAATGGTTGTGTCGTTGATGTGCATTCTTTAATCTATAGAAAAACCACATGTTTAAACAAGTGATACGAACCGCCTCGGGGAGAGTCGAGTCATATGCTGAGTTGCCCGATCGTCTACGAGAAAGTATCGTTCGGTTTGTTCAAAAAGGATGTTTCTAAATAAATTATGCGGAAGCTATTCAAGGGGTTCAAATGAAGGGTTTAAAATATGAATATTAAGGTTCAGTTTAAAGTAAATGAAAGAATGGAAAGAAGGAACTCAAAAGCAAGCACGAACCAATATTAGAAAATATCGGCCCAAAATGCTTATAGCTTTTTCAAGGTGAAGGATGAAAGTGATAAACCTCGACCCGCTACTTAGCAAAGTAGGAACCTCGGTATATGGGTGAACGCCACACTATTTGATAGTGATAAGTTCGGGATAGTGAAGAACAGGGTTGACGCCACTAGGCTTCCTAGATAAGCCAATGAAGTCCTCAACGAAATATGAGAGAAAGAAATCTCACAAATTCCATAAAAGTTTAACAAAGTTTCATTAAGTGAAAAGTCTAACCTCTTACAAATGAAATAACATATATTTATAGCCTAAATAAAAGTAGGTGAATGGACAAGCTTAGAAGCTAAGAAATTGGACATAAACACCTAGATAATTCTAGAAGAAAATCATGAATATCAATGAATGTGCAGCCCTTTAATGTTCCATCATCCCCCTTGGCCAAATGAAGCTTTAATGCACCTTGAATACTTGAATGGTTAGCTTGAAAATGCATGGATCATGCATGAAACGTCCCAATGTATGTTCCTCCATAAATTTGGTCCATGAACCTTCAAAACATGAACATTAAATAGCCCCTACTTGCATGAACGTCTCCAGTACATGTACTCCCTTAAATGCCGTCCATTGAACCTCAATTCTACATGCACCTCTTCATACATTGCACCAAGCCCTACATGAACTTGCATTAATTTCCTTCCATGCATGCATGTGTACCGTCCAAAGGGATTGGATCTTCTAGATACATTCATGCATGAATCTTCATCATTCATGTAACCGAATGTGCATTTGAACCCAAGCATTCATGTATTTTGTGCATTCATGTATTTGGCAAATACATGAACTTGTAAACACCTTGAATCTGCTCATACATGCACCTAAATAAATGTTGTTCATTCATGCATGTGGGATGTCCAAAGAGATGTTTCTTCAAGCATTCATTCTACTGTCCATGAGCATTGTACCTACAGAAATAAAACAATTCATAAGACATCATGTGAACACACATAAATTCAGCACAATGTGAACACATTTAAGTTATGTGATATCTATGACATATTAATAACAAATATTAATATAAGACAAGTTTAATGCTTAAATAAATATGTGCAAATTTTATTTAATGCATTAAAGACAAAACCGAAGTTAAACTAAAATGAGCTAAGCTTTAGCTCGTGAGCTAAAGTTGAGTGAGATTAAACTCCTAAGTGAAGTTGAGCTAAGGTTTAGCTCGTGAGATGAATATGAGCTAGGAGTGAGCTCGGTTTAGCTCGAGCAAGTTGGATTGAGCTCGAATAAGCTGGATTTGAGCTGGACTGAGCTTGTGGAGCTGGAAACGAGCTTGGATCAGCTTGCCAACATGTCAATGCTCGGCTTGACAGGCTTGTTCGATGAAGTTCGCGGGGCGTGCTCGTATCATCCTCCCCCTCTTTTAGGCGACTTGTCCTCAAGTCGAGCTGTTTGTCCATGGGAGAACTTTGACTCGTGCATGGCTTTCCTCGATCAAATGGGATGGAAGATGTCACACAAACATGAAAAATTCTTACCACGACCAAGTAAAAAAAACTCAAAGGAGTCGATTCAAATGTGTTCGATAGTTCATAAAAAATTCATTCAATCGAACATATGCCAAAAATCTCAATTGGTCAAAGCAAGCATACGTAAATTTATCGAAGAGTTTCGTTAGACCATCGTTGCAAACATGAAAACTAAGTTGGATCAAGGGATAATTGGTTGAAAATGATGGCAGGCACTTAAACACATTATTCCTCATCCAAAACCTTTTAATTTCTTTAATCGAATATAGCAACTCATTTGGTCCTTTGTCTTGCTCATGCAAGGTATGCCATGGCCAAAGGTATGCTAACTCTTTCTTTCGTTTTTGAACAACATAAGGGTTGTCTCCAAATTCCAACATAATAATCACATCATTACAATGCCAAAAGGAAAAATCCATTACATCACAGTATAAATAATTTCCAAACAACAAATCAATGGAATTTTCAACTTCAATCGAATTGAGCAAAGATATTTGAAAATTTTCAGATGACTTACCTTGACGAATATGAAGAGAAGACAATTGAGGATTGGATTTACCTTTCTCGGTCAAAATGAATCTTCTCTCTTTGGATAGATAACGTAAGACAAACCTATTACTCGATAAATTTGAATAGGTGGTGACGCACCATGACATGTCTTGCTCCTCGAGGGTGGAATTCACAAAATGAGAATGGTTAGTATTATCGAAAACTATGGACTTAAATGGAAAAGGAAAGTTACCATGGAAATTTGATTCAATTCCAAAACATAGGTTGGCCTTACCTTCTCGAAATGAAACGAAAATTTCAGATGTGGCCAAACAAGGTGATTAATAAATGAATCAAAATTGAAACCCAAATCATTGAATTTCACTTTCTTATCAAAAGTTCGAACATCAAGCAAACATATTTTGATTGCAAATGATGCAAAGTGCTTAATGTTTCCATAAAATGAATTCATGTAGCAAATACCAGGCTTGAACACACGAACTTGATCATTTGATTTAGCAGGCAACTTGTTAAATAAGGAAAATATAATCAACTCATCGCATGATTCAAATTTCACTCGTTCAATTAGACTTGAAAAATTGGCACAACCAAGCATATTCATTTTATCACCAAAGAAACAATGCAACATGTTATCATGCAAGTAAATCAAAGGAAACTTAAACATGCAAATACTCGAACAATTTTGCATCGTAATTTCTACTCGAGCAGATAGATCAAAGCATTTAAATCTTGCACAAAATTTCAGAGATTTATCTTGAAGAACAAAGTCAAACAGATCAATTACTTCATGAAAAAATCTTTTAACGCATATATCGAGCAAAGAAGTTGTGTTCATGCAACCTTTCAGAAATTCAAATCCATCACAAATCATTTGAATAGGCATGTTTAAACAGAAAGATGAATTCAAAGAATTTTTATAATCAAACAAATCAAAACGTGAAAACTGCTATCACACACATTCACAATTTGCACAGGATGAACCAATCCAACAGAATCAACAACATTGTCGTTATAAAACATGTCATAAGACGGAATCTTCATGACATCTTTTGAAACAACATCGTTAACATTAGTATGTGAACAGTAATTAACCAAATCAAAAGATGGAAGATTTTCAAAAATAAGGCCATAAAAATCTATATGAGCAACTTTGTATTCAAACGGCCTCGAATCAATAAATAAGGAATCCTTACCTTTCTTACCTTCAATTGCAAGTGGGTGGCTATCATTCGTGAACTTACCTTTTTCGAACAACCTAAAACACCTCTCGTTTGGAAGGTAATGTAGATGGAATTGGTCGCACAAACTTCTAGGAACCTGAAAAGTTAACTCACAAGAAGATCGAGCAGGTGGGTTAGTAGAAATAATCCTCAGTTGCTCACTTGTTTTCTCATTCGATTCTTTTGTTTCAATTTCTTTTTCATCTTCTTTTTCACTCTCAAATTTCTTTTCGTTCTCTTTTTCAATCTCATTTTCTTTTTCATTTTCTTTTTGCTTGTCAAAGGCTTTTTCAAAGGCTTTTTCAAGTTCTCTTAAGATTCGCTCATTTTCTCTCTTACTTGCCTCTTGCCTCTCTTTTCTTTTTATTTCGTTTTCTTTTTCTTCTTTTGCTTTTTCTTTTCTTTTCTTTGTTTTCTCTTTACAAGAATGTACAAAAGAACGATCAGAATACAAATCTTGTTCGAAAGATGAAGAACTATTTGCGTATGATTCACAATCAAAACTTCGTGAAGAATACTCCTTGAATGATTTCTTTGAAGATATACTAGGAGTATGTCTTTCTCTCCGAACGACATCTTGGAATGAATCAAAATCGTAATCGGCTTCTCGTCTTCTCGAATTTCTTGATGAAAAGGACTTTCGATCGAAGTCACTTCTCGAATTTGTTGATGAATATGAGTCATAGTATGAATCTCTTTGTCTTGACGTAGATGGCGAAAAGGAATCACGATTGGAACTTTTTTTCAGGTAGTAGTCGGGGGTATATCTCCGTGGGTTTCTTGGTTCCGTTTTACGACTTGAAGAAACTCGATCACTTTGGTCTCCTTTAGTCGCCATTCTTCGCATTTCTTGAACCAAGTATTGGTATTCCGATTCGGTGAACTCTTCGCGTGACATGATTTTTGTTGCTAAAAAGAAAATGTTAGATCACAAAACAAAATAAAAAAAAAAATTTAAGTACCTCACCACAAACCTCACAATTTCGCTCGGAAAGAAGAAGGAAAAGGTGTCACTCCCGCTCGTGTTTACACTCGTTTGGCTTTTACCTTCGCTCAAATGATCTCACTCGTGCCTTTTACCTCTCAATCTTTTCTCTCGCAACTTCGTAGTCGGACTTGCCAAGGCTTTATCGTAGGCTTAGGGGTCGATTTCAATAGGGTAACAAGGGAGACGCGTATAGGTTTAAAGTGGGCTGAAAGAACAGGGAATTGGGCAAGAAAAAAAAAGGTGGCGAATTAAGGAGAGTAGAATAGAAAAAGGGTCAGGAACTATATCAGATCAAAGCTTGACGATCAAGTATCAATTGATTTGCATAAATCACTCTTTTTCTTTTTTTTTCGATTTGTTTTCGAATTTTTTTTTCGATTTTTTTTTTATTTTTTTAACTTGTATAACTTTTTTTTGTTGAACTATATCGACAAGCTAAATACAATAAAATCACTTTTGTACACGATTTTTTTTCTTCGGCTGCGTAGATTTTTGTTTTTATAGCAACAATAACAAACTAATCGAAATAAGAAAACTTCGGTATACAAATTTTTTTTTTGAACCTACCTCGGGAATGCTTCGCTTTGAACGTCTAAGCTTCTCGTTTTAGGTAGCTCTGATACCAAATGATACGAACCGCCTCAGGGAGAGTCGAGTCGTATGCTAAGTTGCCCGATCGTCTACGAGAAAGTATCGTTCGGTTTGTTCAAAAAGGATGTTTCTAAATAAATTATGCGGAAGCTATTCAAGGGGTTCAAATGAAGGGTTTAAAATATGAATATTAAGGTTCAGTTTAAAGTAAATGAAAGAATGGCAAGAAGGAACTCAAAAGCAAGCACGAACCAATATTAGAAAATATCGGCCCAAAATGCTTATAGGCTTTCAAGGTGAAGGATGAAAGTGATAAACCTCGACCCGCTACTTAGCAAAGTAGGAACCTCGGTATATGGGTGAACGCCACACTATTTGATAGTGATAAGTTCGGGATAGTGAAGAACAGGGTTGACGAGATAGGCTTCCTAGATAAGCCAACGAAGTCCTCAATGAAATATGAGAGAAAGAAATCTCACAAATTCCATAAAAGTTTAACAAAGTTTCATTAAGTGAAAAGTCTAACCTCTTACAAATGAAATAACATATATTTATAGCCTAAATAAAAGTAGGTGAATGGACAAGCTTAGAAGCTAAGAAATTCGGACATAAACACCTAGATAATTCTAGAAGAAAAATCATGAATATCAATGAATGTGCAGCCCTTTAATGTTCCATCATCCCCCTTGGCCGAATGAAGCTTTAATGCACCTTGAATACTTGAATGGTTAGCTTGAAAATGCATGGATCATGCATGAAACGTCCCAATGTATGTTCCTCCATAAATTTGGTCCATGAACCTTCAAAACATGAACATTAAATAGCCCCTACTTGCATGAACGTCTCCAGTACATGTACTCCCTTAAATGCCGTCCATTGAACCTCAATTCTACATGCACCTCTTCATACATTGCACCAAGCCCTACATGAACTTGCATTAATTTCCTTCCATGCATGCATGTGTACCGTCCAAAGGATTGGATCTTCTAGATACATTCATGCATGAATCTTCATCATTCATGTAACCGAATGTGCATTTGAACCCAAGCATTCATGTATTTTGTGCATTCATGTATTTGGCAAATACATGAACTTGTAAACACCTTGAATCTGCTCATACATGCACCTAAATAAATGTTGTTCATTCATGCATGTGGGATGTCCAAAAGAGATGTTTCTTCAAGCATTCATTCGTAGTCCATGAGCATTGTACCTACAGAAATAAAACAATTCATAAGACATCATGTGAACACACATAAATTCAGCACAATGTGAACACATTTAAGTTATGTGATATCTATGACATATTAATAACAAATATTAATATAAGACAAGTTTAATGCTTAAATAAATATGTGCAAATTTTATTTAGTGCATTAAAGACAAAACCGAAGTTAAACTAAAATGAGCTAAGCTTTAGCTCGTGAGCTAAAGTTGAGCTGAGATTAAACTCCTAAGTGAAGTCGAGCTAAGGTTTAGCTCGTGAGCTGAATATAAGCTAGGAGTGAGCTCGGTTCAGCTCGAGCAAGTTGGATTGAGCTCGAATAAGTCGGATTTGAGCTGGACGGAGCTCGTGGAGCTGGAAACGAGCTTGGATCAGCTTGCCAACATGTCAATGCTCGGCTTGACAGGCTTGTTCGATGAAGTTTGCGGGGCGTGCTTGTATCATCAATGATACGAACCACCTCGGAGAGAGTCGAGTCGTATGCTGAGTTGCCCGATCGTCTACGAGAAAGTATCGTTCGGTTTGTTCAAAAAGGATGTTTCTAAATAAATTATGCGGAAGCTATTCAAGGGGTTCAAATGAAGGGTTTAAAATATGAATATTAAGGTTCACTTTAAAGTAAATGAAAGAATGGAAAGAAGGAATTCAAAAGCAAGCACGAACCAATATTAGAAAATATCGGCCCAAAATGCTTATAGGCTTTCAAGGTGAAGGATGAAAGTGATAAACCTCGACCCGCTACTTAGCAAAGTAGGAACCTCGGTATATGGGTGAACGCCACACTATTTGATAGTGATAAGTTCGGGATAGTGAAGAACAGGGTTGACGCCACTAGGCTTCCTAGATAAGCCAACGAAGTCCTCAACGAAATATGAGAGAAAGAAATCTCACAAATTCCATAAAAGTTTAACAAAGTTTCATTAAGTGAAAAGTCTAACCTCTTACAAATGAAATAACATATATTTATAGCCTAAATAAAAGTAGGTGAATGGACAAGCTTAGAAGCTAAGAAATTCGGACATAAACACCTAGATAATTCTAGAAGAAAAATCATGAATATCAATGAATGTGCAGCCCTTTAATGTTCCATCATCCCCCTTGGCCGAATGAAGCTTTAATGCACCTTGAATACTTGAATGGTTAGCTTGAAAATGCATGGATCATGCATGAAACGTCCCAATGTATGTTCCTCCATAAATTTGGTCCATGAACCTTCAAAACATGAACATTAAATAGCCCCTACTTGCATGAACGTCTCCAGTACATGTACTCCCTTAAATGCCGTCCATTGAACCTCAATTCTACATGCACCTCTTCATACATTGCACCAAGCCCTACATGAACTTGCATTAATTTCCTTCCATGCATGCATGTGTACCGTCAAAGGGATTGGATCTTCTAGATACATTCATGCATGAATCTTCATCATTCATGTAACCGAATGTGCATTTGAACCCAAGCATTCATGTATTTTGTGCATTCATGTATTTGGCAAATACATGAACTTGTAAACACCTTGAATCTGCTCATACATGCACCTAAATAAATGTTGTTCATTCATGCATGTGGGATGTCCAAAAGAGATGTTTCTTCAAGCATTCATTGCGCCGTCCATGAGCATTGTACCTACAGGAAATAAAACAATTCATAAGACATCATGTGAACACACATAAATTCAGCACAATGTGAACACATTTAAGTTATGTGATATCTATGACATATTAATAACAAATATTAATATAAGACAAGTTTAATGCTTAAATAAATATGTGCAAATTTTATTTAATGCATTAAAGACAAAACCGAAGTTAAACTAAAATGAGCTAAGCTTTAGCTCGTGAGCTAAAGTTGAGCCGAGATTAAACTCCTAAGTCAAGTCGAGCTAAGGTTTAGCTCGTGAGCTGAATATGAGCTAGGAGTGAGCTCGGTTCAGCTCAGGCAAGTTGGATTGAGCTCGAATAAGCTGGATTTGAGCTGGACGGAGCTCGTGGAGCTGGAAACGAGCTTGGATCAGCTTGCCAACATGTCAATGCTCGGCTTGACAGGCTTGTTCGATGAAGTTTGCGGGGCGTGCTCGTATCATCAATGATACGAACCGCCTCGGGGAGGGTCGAGTCGTATGCTGAGTTGCCCGATCGTCTACGAGAAAGTATCGTTCGGTTTGTTCAAAAAGGATGTTTCTAAATAAATTATGCGGAAGCTATTCAAGGGGTTCAAATGAAGGGTTTAAAATATGAATATTAAGGTTCACTTTAAAGTAAATGAAAGAATGGAAAGAAGGAATTCAAAAGCAAGCACGAACCAATATTAGAAAATATCGGCCCAAAATGCTTATAGGCTTTCAAGGTGAAGGATGAAAGTGATAAACCTCGACCCGCTACTTAGCAAAGTAGGAACCTCGGTATATGGGTGAACGCCACACTATTTGATAGTGATAAGTTCGGGATAGTGAAGAATGTGGTTGACGCCACTAGGCTTCCTAGATAAGCCAACGAAGTCCTCAACGAAATATGAGAGAAAGAAATCTCACAAATTCCATAAAAGTTTACCAAAGTTTCATTAAGTGAAAAGTCTAACCTCTTACAAATGAAATAACATATATTTATAGCCTAAATAAAAGTAGGTGAATGGACAAGCTTAGAAGCTAAGAAATTGGACATAAACACCTAGATAATTCTAGAAGAAAAATCATGAATATCAATGAATGTGCAGCCCTTTAATGTTCCATCATCCCCTTGGCGAATGAAGCTTTAATGCACCTTGAATACTTGAATGGTTAGCTTGAAAATGCATGGATCATGCATGAAACGTCCCAATGTATGTTCCTCCATAAATTTGGTCCATGAACCTTCAAAACATGAACATTAAATAGCCCCTACTTGCATGAACGTCTCCAGACATGTACTCCTTAAATGCCGTCCATTGAACCTCAATTCTACATGCACCTCTTCATACATTGCACCAAGCCCTACATGAACTTGCATTAATTTCCTTCCATGCATGCATGTGTACCGTCCAAAGGGATTGGATCTTCTAGATACATTCATGCATGAATCTTCATCATTCATGTAACCGAATGTGCATTTGAACCCAAGCATTCATGTATTTTGTGCATTCATGTATTTGGCAAATACATGAACTTGTAAACACCTTGAATCTGCTCATACATGCACCTAAATAAATGTTGTTCATTCATGCATGTGGGATGTCCAAAGAGATGTTTCTTCAAGCATTCATTATGCCGTCCATGAGCATTGTACCTACAGGAAATAAAACAATTCATAAGACATCATGTGAACACACATAAATTCAGCACAATGTGAACACATTTAAGTTATGTGATATCTATGACATATTAATAACAAATATTAATATAAGACAAGTTTAATGCTTAAATAAATATGTGCAAATTTTATTTAATGCATTAAAGACAAAACCGAAGTTAAACTAAAATGAGCTAAGCTTTAGCTCGTGAGCTAAAGTTGAGCCGAGATTAAACTCCTAAGTGAAGTCGAGCTAAGGTTTAGCTCGTGAGCTGAATATGAGCTAGGAGTGAGCTCGGTTCAGCTCGAGCAAGTTGGATTGAGCTCGAATAAGTTTGGATTTGAGTGGACGGAGCTCGTGGAGCTGAAACGAGCTTGGATCAGCTTGCCAACATGTCAATGCTCGGCTTGACAGGCTTGTTCGATGAAGTTTGCGGGGCGTGCTCGTATCATCAATGATACGAACCGCCTCGGGGAGGGTCGAGTCGTATGCTGAGTTGCCCGATCGTCTACGAGAAAGTATCGTTCGGTTTGTTCAAAAAGGATGTTTCTAAATAAATTATGCGGAAGCTATTCAAGGGGTTCAAATGAAGGGTTTAAAATATGAATATTAAGGTTCAGTTTAAAGTAAATGAAAGAATGGAAAGAAGGAACTCAAAAGCAAGCACGAACCAATATTAGAAAATATCGGCCCAAAATGCTTATAGGCTTTCAAGGTGAAGGATGAAAGTGATAAACCTCGACCCGCTACTTAGCAAAGTAGGAACCTCGGATATGGGTGAACGCCACACTATTTGATAGTGATAAGTTCGGGATAGTGAAGAACAGGTTGACGCCACTAGGCTTCCTAGATAAGCCAATGAAGTCCTCAACGAAATATGAGAGAAAGAAATCTCACAAATTCCATAAAAGTTTAACAAAGTTTCATTAAGTGAAAAGTCTAACCTCTTACAAATGAAATAACATATATTTATAGCCTAAATAAAAGTAGGTGAATGGACAAGCTTAGAAGCTAAGAAATTCGGACATAAACACCTAGATAATTCTAGAAGAAAATCATGAATATCAATGAATGTGCAGCCTTTAATGTTCCATCATCCCCTTGGCCGAATGAAGCTTTAATGCACCTTGAATACTTGAATGGTTAGCTTGAAAATGCATGGATCATGCATGAAACGTCCCAATGTATGTTCCTCCATAAATTTGGTCCATGAACCTTCAAAACATGAACATTAAATAGCCCCTACTTGCATGAACGTCTCCAGACATGTACTCCCTTAAATGCCGCCCATTGAACCTCAATTCTACATGCACCTCTTCATACATTGCACCAAGCCCTACATGAACTTGCATTAATTTCCTTCCATGCATGCATGTGTACCGTCCAAAGGGATTGGATCTTCTAGATACATTCATGCATGAATCTTCATCATTCATGTAACCGAATGTGCATTTGAACCCAAGCATTCATGTATTTTGTGCATTCATGTATTTGGCAAATACATGAACTTGTAAACACCTTGAATCTGCTCATACATGCACCTAAATAAATGTTGTTCATTCATGCATGTGGGATGTCCAAAAGAGATGTTTCTTCAAGCATTCATTCGCCATCCATGAGCATTGTACCTACAGAAATAAAACAATTCATAAGACATCATGTGAACACACATAAATTCAGCACAATGTGAACACATTTAAGTTATGTGATATCTATGACATATTAATAACAAATATTAATATAAGACAAGTTTAATGCTTAAATAAATATGTGCAAATTTTATTTAATGCATTAAAGACAAAACCGAAGTTAAACTAAAATGAGCTAAGCTTTAGCTCGTGAGCTAAAGTTGAGCTGAGATTAAACTCCTAAGTGAAGTGAGCTAAGGTTTAGCTCGTGAGCTGAATATGAGCTAGGAGTGAGCTCGGTTCAGCTCAGCAAGTTGGATTGAGCTCGAATAAGTTGGATTTGAGCTGGGCTGAGCTCGTGGAGCTGAAACGAGCTTGGATCAGCTTGCCAACATGTCAATGCTCGGCTTGACAGCTTGTTCGATGAAGTTTATGGGCGTGCTCGTATCATCAATGATACTGAACCGCCTCGGGAGGGTCGAGTCGATCTTTGAGTTGCCCGATCGTCTCACGAAAAGTATCGTTCGGTTTGTTCAAAAGGATGTTTCTAAATAAATTATGCGAAGCTATTCAAGGGGTTCAAATGAAGGGTTTAAAATATGAATATTAAGGTTCAGTTTAAAGTAAATGAAAGAATGGAAAGAAGGAACTCAAAAGCAAGCACGAACCAATATTAGAAAATATCGCCCAAAATGCTTATAGGCTTTCAAGGTGAAGGATGAAAGTGATAAACCTCGACCGCTACTTAGCAAAGTAGGAACCTCGGATATGGGTGAACGCCACACTATTTGATAGTGATAAGTTCGGGATAGTGAAGAATGTGGTTGACGCCACTAGGCTTCCTAGATAAGCCAACGAAGTCCTCAACGAAATATGAGAGAAAGAAATCTCACAAATTCCATAAAAGTTTAACAAAGTTTCATTAAGTGAAAAGTCTAACCTCTTACAAATGAAATAACATATATTTATAGCCTAAATAAAAGTAGGTGAATGGACAAGCTTAGAAGCTAAGAAATTCGGACATAAACACCTAGATAATTCTAGAAGAAAATCATGAATATCAATGAATGTGCAGCCCTTTAATGTTCCATCATCCCCTTGGCGAATGAAGCTTTAATGCACCTTGAATACTTGAATGGTTAGCTTGAAAATGCATGGATCATGCATGAAACGTCCCAATGTATGTTCCTCCATAAATTTGGTCCATGAACCTTCAAAACATGAACATTAAATAGCCCCTACTTGCATGAACGTCTCCAAGACATGTACTCCCTTAAATGCCGTCCATTGAACCTCAATTCTACATGCACCTCTTCATACATTGCACCAAGCCCTACATGAACTTGCATTAATTTCCTTCCATGCATGCATGTGTACCGTCAAAGGGATTGGATCTTCTAGATACATTCATGCATGAATCTTCATCATTCATGTAACCGAATGTGCATTTGAACCCAAGCATTCATGTATTTTGTGCATTCATGTATTTGGCAAATACATGAACTTGTAAACACCTTGAATCTGCTCATACATGCACCTAAATAAATGTTGTTCATTCATGCATGTGGGATGTCCAAAAGAGATGTTTCTTCAAGCATTCATTACGTAGTCCATGAGCATTGTACCTACAGGAAATAAAACAATTCATAAGACATCATGTGAACACACATAAATTTAGCACAATGTGAACACATTTAAGTTATGTGATATCTATGACATATTAATAACAAATATTAATATAAGACAAGTTTAATGCTTAAATAAATATGTGCAAATTTTATTTAATGCATTAAAGACAAAACCGAAGTTAAACTAAAATGAGCTAAGCTTTAGCTCGTGAGCTAAAGTTGAGCCGAGATTAAACTCCTAAGTCAAGTCGAGCTAAGGTTTAGCTCGTGAGCTGAATATGAGCTAGGAGTGAGCTCGGTTCAGCTCTGGCAAGTTGGATTGAGCTCGAATAAGCTGGATTTGAGCTGGACGGAGCTCGTGGAGCTGGAAACGAGCTTGGATCAGCTTGCCAACATGTCAATGCTCAGCTTGACAGGCTTGTTCGATGAAGTTCATGGGGCGTGCTCGTATCAACATGGCTGTGCACATAAAACTTGTGATGTATGAGTGTTTTATTTATATGCATGCTCTATTACCAAATTTGGATATCCAACTTGCAAAGGTAAAACTTGTCAATTATTTTGAATTCGGCAATCGATCAAGTGCTCAAGTATGCACCAAGACTTTGAAAAGGAATTGTTCATTCTTGATTCATCATTTTACTACTCCTTGTCTTTATGATGATGATAATATTTTCTTGTGTCAAGCTGTGAATAAAATTTCAAAAAGTTCCTCCTGGTTTAACCTTCATTGTATCACTAACTTGTTTTATTCTTTTGTAAGTGACAATGTGAGGTGGTACCCTCTTAAAGAGGGAGGGCTGATTTTTGATCCTGAGAAATTTTTTTTGAGAAAATGGCCCGATTTGAGGACAAATCATCTTCAAGAAGGGGGTATGATGCGATCCCGGTCGCATCATGTTTCGGTACATCTCGACAACATCAAGATTGGCCTAAACTCGAGGGGCCCAAATGCAAAATGAGACCTTTAAATTCATTTATGTTGTTGGAATAAAGACTTGATTTATCTTAGATACTTTAGTCTTTAATTATGTCTTATTTATTAAATACATATTTTAATTATGACATGCATTATGTGTTCTGCATTTAATAAAGTCATACATTATGTGACTCCGATGTTAGTTTAAGTCAGCTTCATTAAATTAAGTCTTGCATTAAGTAACTCATTTGGTCATTTAGTTTGCATTTTAAACTATGCATTTAAGCATCTTAGTTTAATAAATGAGTTGCTGGACATTTATTCAACTCATCTTAGTTTAATTAATAAGTGTTTTGTTGAACTTTATTTAATAGTTGCTTCTTTAAATAATCTAGTTCCTAGGATAATTTATTGATGCATGAATTTAAGTTCATTTAATAATGCTTCTCTTAATTAAACTAGTTGTTGGAATAAATGATGCATAAGTGTTAGTTCATTTATTTAAGTTAGTTGTTAATTTGTTTTAAGCATAATAAATGAATAAATGTGACGGTTACATGTGTTAATTGCAGGTGACTTTTTAGCTCCCATCTATTATTATTAAAGGCTGTTATGCATTCAATAAGGTGACTTTTCAAGAGATTTCAGTTACAAAAGAGAGGGTTGTTACAAAGAGGCTTTAAATATCATTAAGAAGTTGTTTCTATCAATTAAAGGAGAGCATTATTCTTCTTTAAATTAGGCAGCAACTTTGTTTCATATTCCATAACCGTTTACTTCATGAGTAATCACTACATGCATTCAATTCTCCATCAAAGAAGCTGGTGTCTTTTCGGTTGCTCATGGAGAATTCAAAAGACTTTGAAAGCAACTTAATTGAAGAAGTAAATCACATTGAAGGCTGGAGTTACTTGGAATAGAATTTCTATAGTTGTGACTTTTCATTAGGCCTCATTATTAGCTTCATTAAAAGTGACCTTTCAGCTAGCTTTCCTTTTGACACTATAAATTCATGTAACCAGCCTTTTGAAGGGGACTACTTTTTGGAATATTTTTGTTAATGTTATTCTGCCAAATTTGTGAGGCAAACTTTTCTCTGTTTTCGTTCAAAGATTTGTTGGCTACCTAGTGTTCTAGTTGTATCATCCATTTTCTTTGTTGAAAACCGAACTTATCACTACTCGTAGTGTGGCGTTCAAACATGCCAAGGTTCCTACTTTGCTAAGTAGTGGGTCGAGGTTCTCATATTCTCCATCCGACCACCTTGAAAACTTACAAACATTTGGGTCAATATTTTCTAATATTGGTTCTGTTTGTTTTTGAGATCATTTTCATTTCCATTCCATTCCATCTTTTCGTTTCATTATAACCAAACCTACAAAAACTTTATATCCATAAACCCAACTACATAAACTTCATATCCATAAATCCATCTTTGAATCCTTTTACATAGCTTCCGCCATTATTTACGTTAAAACATCCTTTTGAACAAATCGAACGCTATTCCTTCGTAGACGATCGGGCAAACTCACATACGACTCGACTCACCCCGAGGTGGATCGTATCATTCATACTACAGATTAATTAAAAGAAAATTCTAGAAACATTAACTCTTAATGTGCATGACTAGATTCGGCTATGGGAATGGTGGATGAATGCACCTTCATGCTTAAGAAAAACAAAATGAATGCATGATGTCCAATGGTCACTTGTAAGGTTCGGCCAACCTTGTTAAATGAAGCAATGTTTGGCCAAAAATTATGAATTAATTGTGGATACTCCAAAGGCCAACATATGTGTGAAAACTGAATGTTGAAGAGTCTTCTAGTGTGAACAAAGTGAGCCAAAAAGTCTTGCCATGTGAACATAGATGTGAAACGAATTAAGGATATTCATGGGGAAGCTAATCGGCCAAGCTATCTTCATGCATGTGAGGGTGTCCTTTGGCCGAATGGTCACCTTGAAAAATGAAGAGATAGCACACCATACATGAATGGAAACATTCATGAACCTTGAAAACATTGAATGTTGCCATACATGCATTTAGGAGATTCAAGTCCATTGTGTTCCTACAATAAATGTGAACAGAATTAATTCAAGCTAATATGAACACAAATATCAACATTAAATTTGGTTATGAAAATTTAATTATCATCAATAAACACTTTTAAGACATATTTAATAAAACTAATGTGAACTAAATTTAATATGTGGTATATTAATTAACAATTATTGAACTTATTAAATAAAAAAAGTCAATAATAGTCAAATGAAGTCAAAGTGAACTCCACGAGCTGATGTTTAATTCATGAGCTAAACCTGAGCTGGGCTTAGACTCGTGAACTGATAATGAGCTGGTCCCGAGCTATGGAACTGGGAATGAGTGAATCCGAGCTAATAAACTGGTGTTGAGCTACATGGGAGCTAACTTGAACTGGAGGTGAACTCGGTGACCTGAAATGAACTTGTAGAAGAGTTCGGCATGGATTCCTAAAGTTGCCACCAGCTAGTTCGGTAGGTCTAGCATTGACATCATCCCACAGTTGCTGAACTAAAGTTATAACAGCTTCTTTAAATTATTTTGCACGAGCCCTTATGATCGTTCCTTGAGGTAGCACCATCGAATCTCGGCTCAGACTTGACTTATGGGAAAGCGTGATCGTATCAGTTTGTTAATACCTCTAGTTCCTATCTTGCATAGATAGCGGGTCAAGGTTCTTTGTTGATTTTTCCTAAAATTGAAATCCATCTAAGAGCTACTTTAAGACTCGGGTCAACAATCTCAATATTGTTGTCTCATTCTCTGCCCTTAGCTGAATCATCCATCCCATACTTCACTATCTTTCTTTTGTACCTTGTTTGAAGCCTATTTTCTATTATTTTCCATCCATCTCGAAACGAACCAAGTCTTACTCAAATTCATGATTGGGCAATAAATAAGACTCAAGACATCATTAAAACGAGATTGTATCATATTTAAAACCTGCACTTAAAATGTTCAGCTTAAGACACATTAAAATGCTGTAGCTAGACATATTAAAAACATGTATTAAAATTTAAATACACTTAACTCAAATTAATAAATGTCAAATTTGAACATATTTATGAGCTGAAAACTAATTAACTAATTTATTTAATTCCAGCAACTTAAAACACGTAAAATAAAAAGGATGGAAATGAACTCGTTGAGCTAGAATTGAGCTCGTTGGGCTGGAATTGAGCTAGGCCAACTGGCATAAGGTTGCCAAGCATGCTTAGTGAGCTGAATGAGCTTGTAATTAAGCTTCATTTTGCACTTGGGCCCCTTAAGCTTAGGCCATTCTCAATGTTGTGGAGTTGGGTCGTAACATGACGCGAACGGGTTCGCATCATTCCCTCCCTCTTGAAAACCATTTGTCTTCAAAATCGGGCCATTTGCTCGTGAAAAATATTTCAAGATCACAAACACCTTTGTTCATGACTCGAAAAGAATTGTTTCCAAAACCCTGAGAACTACAAATGGTTCGAGAAGAAAACGGGTTATTTTCACACCCTCCCTCTTTAGGAGGGAACCGTTCCAAAGCATCACCTACACAAGAATGAAATAGATTAGTGACACTTTGAATTAAAATCTCTAAAGAACCTTTTGAAATCTTATTTAAGAAATGAGCATAAAAACCAATGTCGGGATCAAAAATAGAAATCAGCCTTACCTTTCCATTATGAATCAAAAATTGCAATGATGATAACAAATCAGAATCACAAACCGTTCAAAATTTAACCATATTCCAATTCTCAAATCCCTTGAACAACGATAAAGAATAATGGGCTCCGAGGTCAAAAACAAAGTGTTCTCTTACCGCTTCATTCTGACTCGAAAATTCCTTAACCAGTATCGTAGAAAGAACATGGAGCAACTTGAAGTCAATTTAAAATAATTTATAGAATCAAAAACTTAATTTTGACTTTGTAAGCCAACAACATTCACAGGCTTTGTTTTCGAGTAAAATGATAAATCATCAATCAAGCAAAGATTGTTCACATAGAATTTACGATGCTCAGTTTTCCCTAATAACAAACCAGAATATCGGACTCCAGGTTTGAACACACGAGTTTGATTACTCGATCCAAAAGGTAGAAAGAGTCTCTTTATCTCCAATAATTTACACAAGTTAAACAACAAGGGTTTTAGCATACTCATACCCAAATAAGCAAACCCTTTAAATTTCATTCGAACAGATTCATGCAAACATGGAAATTTCACATAACAAATAGAGAATTACATGATCAACACAAACAAACAGATTAGATGTCAAATTTTTATCACACAAGTCCAAATTTTGTTTGTGCTATTTTAATCTTGCTTCATCATCGAACTTCCCAACACCATACAAATCATGAGAAAAATCCTTCAAACCATCATCCCAATCAAAGTCATCATCAATTAGAAATTGATACTTGGACAAATCAAGATGGGAAGTTCTTTTACTAACTAAGTCTTCGGCAAGCTCACCATTAACATGCACATGAATTTGTTGAGACTCAACTAACATAAAACCCTTACCGTGACTAGGGTCATTTTAGTTCTTACCTTTCTCGATCAACCGAAATCGCCTCCCATCCGAAAGGTATTGAAGCTAGAACGTGTAAATTGATTTCTTGGAAACCTGAAAAAAGAAAATTTTACACGGCAAACTTGCAAATGGGTTAGTTAGGACATTCCTCGCTTTTGCTCAATTACTTTCTCCTTTTTCACGCACTCTTTCTCAAACTCTTTTTCAAATCCTCTCTCTTTTTTCACAACACTTGTTTCTTTTACACTCTCATTTCTAAACTCTCGTTCTTTTTCCACAGTGTCTTTTATTTTTGAAAACTCGATGACACTCGCTTCTCACTCATTTTCTTCTTTCTCCAAACTCACTTTCTTTTTCAATTTTCTTTTCTTTCTCACATTCTTTTTTGCTCTCAATCTCTTTTTACTTTCTTTCATTCTTTTTTTTAAAATTTTTTTTCTTTTTCACATGCTTTTTTTATTTCATTACAACAGGAAGAATACAAGAAGGAATCAAAATTAGAAACTTTTCATTGAGAATAAGAGGAAGGGTCTTCATACAGAAAATGATCATCTCTTCAAGATTTATTCTTCACAGATGAATGACTTGGTGTATACAAAGAATGATACGAACAGTCTCGGGAAGAGTCGAGTCGTATGTAGATTGCCCGATCGTCTACGAGAAGTTACGTTAGGATTAGTTGAGTTGAAGGTATAGTCAGAGAAGAAAGAGGGGTACGAACGGAATGGTAGGAACGAAAGGGTAGGAACAAAATGGTATGAACAAATTGGTCTATTTAGGTTCGATTAGGTAAAGAAAAAAGAACGGGTTTGAACTACTAAAGGTACTTTCAAGAACCAAACGCCGAAATGGTATCGACCCGTTGATTTAGCCTTTTGAGTTCGGTTATAGGTTTGGTAAGGAAAAAACTCGACCCACTATCTAACAAAATAGGAACCTCGGTATGTTGAACGCCACACTATGAATAGTGATAAGTTCGGGTACGACAAAGAACACGGTTGACACAACTAGAACGCTAGGAATGCCAAACGAATCTTTGAATGAAATATAAGAAAAGTTTGCCTCACAATTTCGGCAGCATAACATTAACATAAGTTTCAAAAGTCCTTTACATGGAAATTGAACAAGTATTTATAGACCTAAGTCTAGGTAGCCGATTGGCCTTTCATGCTTACACATTAATTAAAGAAAATTCTAGAAACATTAACTCTTAATGTGCATGACTAGATTTGGCTATGGGAATGGTGGATGAATGCACCTTCATGCTTAAGAAAAACAAAATGAATGCATGATGTCCAATGGTCACTTGTAAGGTTCGGCCAACCTTGTTAAATGAAGCAATGTTTGGCCAAAAATTATGAATTAATTGTGGACACTCCAAAGGCCATCATGTGTGTGAAATTGAATGTTGAAGAGTCTTCTAGTGTGAACAAGGTGAACCGAATAGTCTTGCCATGTGAACATAGGTGTGAACGAATTAAGGAGAGTCATGGGGAAGCTAATTGGCCAAGCTATCTTCATGCATGTATGAGTGTCCTTTGGCCAAATGGTCACCTTGGAGAATGAAGAGATAGCACACCATACATGAATGGAAACATTCATGAACCTTAAAGACATTGAATATGGTCATACATGCACTTGGCCGAACATGCACCTAAGAGATTCAAGTCCCCCAACCGTCCATGCACCTTCAAAATTCATGCTTGCTTTTAATCTCCATATGTCCATTGCGTTTCTACAAGAAATGTGAACAGAATTAATTCAAACTAATGTGAACACAAATATCAACATTAAATTCGGTTATGACAAATTTAATTATCATCAATAAACACTTTTAAGACATACTTAATATAACTAATGTGAACTAAATTTAATATGTAGGATATTAATTAGCTAATTATTAAACTTATTAATTAAAAAGTCAATAGTAGTCAAATGAATTCAAAGTGAACTCCACGAGCTGATGGTTAATTCATGAGCTAAACTCGAGCTGGGCTTAAACTCGTGAGCTGATAATGAGCTGGTCCCGAGCTAATGAGCTGGTGTGGAGCTACATGGGAGCTAACTTGAATCAAGGTGAGCTCGGTGAGTGAATCGAACTTGTAGAAAAGTTCGGCATGGATTTCCAAAATGGCCACTAACTGGTTCGATAGGTCTAGCATTGACATCATCCCACACATGCTGAACTAAAGCTATAACGGCTTCTTTAAATTGTTTTGCACGAGCCCTTGTGATCGGCCCTTGAGGTAGCACCATCGGATCTCAGCTTGGACTTGACTTATGGGAAGCCGTGATCGTATCATCCTCCCCCTCTTGAAAATGACTTGTCCTCAAGTCAGTATCTACATCGAAAGGAGTCAAATCAGAGACATTAAAACTAGCACTAACATTGTACTCACCGTAAGTCAAGCTTATACGAATTTTCATTGATTCGCCGATGACTTGGAAGGGCCGTCTCCTCGCGCAACAACTTAGATCTTCGTTGAGCTGAAACCTTTCTTTTCTCATGTGCACCTAGACCCAGTCTCCGGGTTCAAATACAACTCGTTTTCGTCCTTTGTTGGCTCGTTGGACGTATTGCTCGGTTCGAGATTCAATATTCTCTCGAACTTTCCTATGTAATTCCTTGACAAATTCAGCCTTTTTCCTTGCATCTGTATGGAAAAATTGATCAACAGGAAAAGGTAATAAATCAAGAGGAGTAAGAGGATTAAATCCATTGACAGTCTCAAAAGGAGAGAATTTGGTTGCAGAGTGAATAGAGTAATTATAAGCGAACTTGATGTGGGGTAAGCATTCTTCCCACGTCTTGAGGTTCTTTCGTACCAACGCTCACAACAAAGTTGACAAAACTCGGTTTACCACCTCGGTTTGGCCATCCGTTTGGGGATGACAAGTGGTTGAAAACAATAACTTCGTCCCAAGTTTTCCCCATAATGTCCGCCAAAAGTGATTCAAGAACTTTGTATCTCGATCGGAAACAATCATTCTTGGTAATCCATGCAGTCGTACAATTTCCCTAAAAAACAAATTAGCAATATGCACAGCGTCATCAGTTTTAGCACAAGAAATAAAATGTGACATTTTAGAGAATCTATCGACTACAACAAAGATTGAGTCCTTCCCTGTCTTAGTTTTCGGTAATCCAAGAATAAAATCCATAGAGACATCGGTCCACGGGGTGTCGGGAATGGGAAGTGGTGTGTAAAGTCCATGAGGTTGGACCTTCGACTTAGCCCGTTTACAAATTAGGCAGCGTTCACAGATCCGCTCCACGCCTCTCTCGCATTCGCGCCGTAAAAATGTTCATGGAGGGTCGACAATGTCTTGCTTATTCCAAAGTGTCCCATCAGGCCACCACTATGCGCCTCAACACAAGTAACTCTCGAATGGAGCCTTGTGGTATACACAACCTATTTTCTTTAAAAGAAACCCTTCAGACTGAAAAATTTCTCAAAAGACCCATTTTCACAAGCAGCATATATATTTCCAAAATCCTCATCATTAGCATACAACTCTTTCATATGATAAAAACCAAGTAACTTAGAATCAAGAGTGGTCAATAAGGTATATCTCCGTGGCAAGGCATCAGCCACTACATTTTCTTTACCTTTCTTGTATTTGATGACGTAAGGAAATGACTCTAAATACTCGACCCATTTTGCATGTCGTTTGTTGAGTTTATGCTGACCTTTAATAAACTTAAGTGCTTCGTGATTGGAATGAATCACGAACTCCTTCGGTCTTAGATAGTGCTGCCAAGTTTCAAGTGATCGAATCAAGGCATCTCTTTATCGTACACCGGATAATTGAGGGAAGCGCCACTTAATTTCTCACTGAAGTACGCCACCGGTCTTCCGTCTTGGGTCAACATAGCCCCGATCCCTACACCTAAAGCGTCACACTCAATTTCAAATGTTTTAGTAAAATCTGGAAGGGACAATAGAGGAGCTTTCACAAGACATTCTTTAATCAAATTAAATAAACGTTCTTGATCTTCAGACCAGTGAAATGCGGAGTTTTTCTTAATCATGCTTGTTAAGGGTGCTGCAATGGTACTAAAGTTGGGCACAAATCGACGGTAGAAGCTAGCCAATCCGTGGAAGCTTCGAACTTGGCTAATGTTCATCGGACGCGGCCATTCTTGAATCGCTTGAACTTTTTCTTGATCCACCTCCAAACCGTTGGCACTCACGACATAACCTAAAAACACAACTTTATCAGGCAAAATGAACACTTTTTGAGATTAGCATACAATACCTCTTTTCGTAAAGTTTCCAACACCGCTCGTAAATGTGGTACGTGCTCCTCTAAAGTTTTGCTGTAGACCAAGATATCGTCAAAGTATACAACACAAAATTTACCAATAAACGCATGTAATACATGGTTTATCAATCTCATAAAAGTGCTAGGAGCATTTGTAAGGCCGAATGGAATTACCAACCATTCGTACAAACCCAATTTCGTTTTGAAGGCTGTCTTTCATTCATCGCCTTCTCGCATTCGTATTTGATGATAGCCACTTTTAAGATTGATTTTCGTGAAAATTTGGGCTCCACTTAATTCGTCAAGCATGTCGTCAAGAAGGGGTATCGGGTGTCGATACTTGATAGTGATTTTGTTGATGGCACGAAAATCCACGCACATCCTCCATGACCCATCTTTCTTGGGTACAAGCAAAGACAAACACCAAGACAGGACTTAAGCTCTCTCGGATGTATCCTTTGTCTAGGAGTTCAGTAATTTGCTTTTGCAATTCCTTTGTTTCTTCGGGATTACTCCGATAAGCAGGACGGTTGGGTAGTGCAGCTCCAGGTACTAAGTCTATTTGATGTTCGATGCCTCGGATAGGGGGCAGCCCACTTGGTATTTCGTCCGAAATATGTCTTCAAATTCTGAATCAAAGACAATATGTAAGCGAGCAAGTTTTTAGGTAACTCGTTAGTATTCAACAATGCCTCCTTGTACATAAATACATACATAGGTCAGTCTCAAAACATCGTCACGGATATCACTAACCCTCGCAAACACACTCATTTTTCCACTTTCTTTTCCTCTCCCTTTTTACTTGTTTTTGTTTCTTTTCATTTTCTCTCGCATTTTAGTCTTTTCTCTCTTTTTCCTTAATTTTCTCTTTGCACTCTTTTCTTTTTCTCTCGCTCGTTCCAATCGAAAGTTTAAGTTTTTGTTGATCCTCGTACACTTGCTTCGGAGTGAGGGTGCAAGTGTCACGTTCTTGCCAAGATGTTTGAAGGAGTATCTATTAGTGTAACCATCATGCATCACCCGTCGGTCGAACTGCCATGGTCGTCCTAGAAGCAAATGGCCCGCGTGCATCGGCACTACATCACATAATACTTCATCAGAATACTTCCCGATGCTAAAGGACACTAGGACTTGTTTTGTCACTTTGAGTTCACCACCATCGTTAAGCCACTGGAGCTTGTATGGATTCGGGTGCTTGGTGGTTGACAGCCCCAACTTTTCTACCATGAGGGTGCTTGCCATGTTTGTGCAACTCCCTCCATCGATTATGCTGCTACACATTTTCCCTTGCACTTGACATCTCGAATGAAAAATGTTCTCACGTTGTTGTTCGTCTCCCACATTTTGAAGACTTAGGCTTCGCTTGACGACAAGTAACTCACCTTCAACAGGTTGTTCTAATCCTCCTCAACTTCGAAATTCAATTCAGCATCGTTCTCTTCCTCGTCCTCTGTTTCAATCTCACCGTCGGCCCTTATCACCATGGTACGTCTATTCGGGCACTGACTCGCTATATGTCCACGACCAAGACACTTGAAGCACTTTATGTCCCTTGAACGGGCGGTGGAACTTTCAGGAGCCTTACCTTCACTTGACTCAGCAATAGGCTTATTCTCCTTAGATATTGTTGAAGAATCCTTCGTTCGATTTGTTGGAAAACCCTTGCTTGTGCTTTGGCCCCATTTAGAAGGATTGGTGTTAGGATAGGCTCGGGTGGTACCTTTTCGCTTCAACTGCTTCTCCACTTTGATTGCCATGTGGACCATGTCCACAACCTCAATGTAATGTTATAGTTCTACGACATTTGCAATCTCTCGATTAAGTCTCGCTAGAAAGCGAGCCATTGTGGCTTCTCGATCTTCTTATATATCGGCACGGATCATAGCCACTTCTATTTCTTTATAATAATCTTCCACACTCTTCGTCCCTTGGATGAGATTTTGGAGTTTTTGATGCAACTCCCGATGATAGTAGGATGGAATGAATCATCGTCGCATAACCGCCTTCATTTCGGTCCAAGTGGAAATGGGATGCTCCCCGTTACGCCTCCGACTAGTGGTCAACTGATCCCACCATATCATTGCGTAATCTGAAAACTCAATTGCGGCGAGTTTGACTTTCTTATTTTCAGAGTAGTTATGACATTCGAACACTAGTTCGATTTTCTTCTCCCACTCAAGGTACGCCTCGGGATCAGATTTACCTTGGAAAGGAGGAATGGAGAGTTTGATATTCTTCAAGTCATCATCTTCCCGCCTTCGATCTACTTGTCCACGGTTTCGGGGACGTCTCCTTTGTAGGCTTATGTTAGACTCGTGATCGCTTTCATCTTCACTATTTTCATTAACATCATCATCTTGAACCCTTGGTTGTCTTCGCTGCTGATTGGGCCCTTCACGTCTTTGCCTAGCAACTTCGTGGATATTCATCGCGTTGTCTTTGGGCCTCGACTTGGTAGAGTCGATCTTCAAGAGGATTAAGCCTTCGATCAAGTAATCGTTCCATCTCACGCAAAAGGGCTTGCATTTGCAAATCTGGAACGTTTCTGACGGGTTGTCGCCCTTGTTGTTCTTCCATGTTTTGTCCACTATTTTGGGACATCTATTCGTTTAAGATAGCCTCACAAACAAATCCTATCAATCCGCTCAGAAAGAAAGATGCTTGATGACACTCACACTCGTGTTTACACTCTTAGTTCGGCTTTTACCTCCCTCCGAATGCGCTCATGCTCTCTTGCCTTTTACCTCTCTTGACTTTTCTCATAATTTCATAAGCAGATTCGTTAAGGCTCGGTCCTTGGTCTAGGTGGTCGGTTCAAAAGGGATAACAAGTGATTGATGTATTTGATATAGGGTAGGCTGAAAGAATAAGGAATTGGGTAAAAAATGTGGCGAATTAGGGAGAGTAGAATAGAAGAAGGGTTGGGAACTATATCAGATCAAAGCTTGACGATCAAATAACAATTGAATTGCATAAATCATTTTTTTTTCGATTTTTTTTTAACTTGTATAACTTTTTTTTTTGTACTATATCGACAAACTAAATACAATAAAAACACTTTTGTACATGATTTTTTTTTCTTCGGCTGCGTAGATTTTTGTTTTTATAGCAACAATAACAAACTAATCGAAATGAGCAAACTTCGGTATACAAATTTTTTTTTCTATACTTTTTTTTTCTGAACCTACCTCGGGAATGCTCCGCTTCGACCGTCTAAGCTTCTCATTTTATGTAGCTCTGATACCAGATGATACGAATCATCTCGAGAAGAGTCGAGTCGTATGTAGATTGCCCGATCATCTACGAGAAGTTACGTTAGGATTAGTTGAGTTGAAGGTATAGTCAGAGTAGAAAGAGGGGTACGAATGGAATGGCAGGAACAAAATGGTATGAACAAATTGGTCGGTTTAGGTTCGATTAGGTAAAGAAGAAAGAACGGGTTTGAACTACTAAAGGTACTTTCAAGAACCAAATACCGAAATGGTTTCGACCCGTTGATTTAGCCTTTTGAGTTCGGTTATAGGTTTGGTAAGGAAAAACCTCGACCCACTATCTAACAAGATAGGAACCTCGGTATGTTGAACGCCACACTATGAATAGTGATAAGTTTGGGTACGACAAAGAACACGGTTGACACAACTAGAATGCTAGGAACGCCAAACGAATCTTTGAATGAAATATAAGAAAAGTTTGCCTCACAATTTCGACAGCATAACATTAACATAAGTTTCAAAAGTCCTTTACATAGAAATTGAACAAGTATTTATAGACCTAAGTCTAGGTAGCCGATTGGCCTTTCATGCTTACACATTAATTAAAGAAAATTCTAGAAAAATGACCCTTAATGTGCATGTCTAGATTCGGCTATGGTAATAGGAAATGAATGAATCTTCATGCTTAAGAAAACTCAAAGTGAATGCATGATGTCCAATGGTCACTTGTAGGTTCGGCCAACCTTGTTAAATGAAGTAATGTTTGGCCAAAAAGTATGAATTAATTGTGGACACTCCAAGGGCCATCATGTGTGTGAAACCGAATGTTAAAGAGTCTTCTAGTGTGAACAAGGTGAACCGAATAGTCTTGCCATGTGAACATAGGTGTGGACGAATTAAGGAGTCATGGGGAAGCTAATTGGCCAAGCTATCTTCATGCATGTGTGAGTGTCCTTTGGCCAAATGGTCACCTTGGAGAATGAAGAGATAGCACACCATACATGAATGGAAACATTCATGAACCTTAAAGACATTGAATATGGTCATACATGCACTTGGTCGAACATGCACCTAAGAGATTCAAGTCCCCCAACCGTCCATGCACCTTCAAAATTCATGCTTGCTTTTAATCTCCATATGTCCATTGCATTTCTACAAGAAATGTGAACAGAATTAATTCAAACTAATGTGAACACAAATATCAACATTAAATTCGGTTATGACAAATTTAATTATCATCAATAAACACTTTTAAGACATACTTAATATAACTAATGTGAACTAAATTTAATATGTAGGATATTAATTAGCTAATTATTAAACTTATTAATTAAAAAGTCAATAGTAGTCAAATGAATTCAAAGTGAACTCCACGAGCTGATGGTTAATTCATGAGCTAAACCCGAGCTGGGCTTAAACTTGTGAGCTGATAATGAGCTGGTCCCGAGCTAATGAGCTGGTGTGGAGCTACATGGGAGCTAACTTGAATTGAAGGTGAGCTCGGTGAGCTGAACTGAACTTGTAGAAAAGTTCGGCATGGATTTCCAAAATGGCCACTAACTGGTTCGATAGGTCTAGCATTGACATCATCCCACACATGCTGAACTAAAGCTATAACGGCTTCTTTAAATTGTTTTGCACGGGCCCTTGTGATCGGCCCTTGAGGTAGCACCATCGGATCTCGGCTTGGACTTGACTTATGGGAAGCCGTGATCATATCAAAGAATGACTTGTGCTTTCTTGTTTGCCACCATAATAGGCTTCAAACTCGAAATTTGTTTGATTTCATCTCGAATTCCTTGATGAAGGGGAATCACGATAAGAATTTCTTCTAACAAATTCACTAGAAGTGGATCTCCATGATGTTCTTATCTCCGTCCCTCGACTTGGATAAATTCGCTCCCATTGGGTGATACGAGCACGCCCCGCAAACTTTATCGAGCAAGTCTGTTAAGCCGAGCAATGACATGTTGGCAAGCTGATCCCAGCTCGTTTCCAGCTCCACGAGCTCCGTCCAGCTCAAATCCAGCTTATTCGAGCTCAATCCATCTTGCCTGAGCTAAACCGAGCTCACTCCTAGCTCACTTTCAACTCACGAGCTAAACCTTAGCTCAACTTCAGCTTAGGAGTTAACCTCAGCTCAACTTTAGCTCACGAGCTAAAGCTTAGCTCATTTTAGTTTAAACTCTATTTTGTCTTTAATGCATTAAATAAAAATTTTCACATATTTATTTAAGCATTAAACTTGTCTTATTAATATTTGTTATTAATATGTCATAGTCATTACATAAATTGATTATGTTCACATAGCTGAATTAATGCATGACATTAATGTGTTCATGAGATATCTTAATGACTTGTTTATTTCATGTAGGTACATCCCTTTGGACGGTACAATGTATGGATGAAGAAACATCTCTTTTGGGCATTCCACGCTCATGAATGAAGAAGTATTAAATGCTGGTGCATGTACGGCTAGATGCAAGGTTTCTACAAATTCATGCATGTGTCGAATGCATGTATGGACATTAAAGGCTAGTCCATGAATGGATCAAATGCATGGGATGATAGAATGCATGAATGGCTTAAGTGCATGTATGGTGGCTGTCTCCTAACTTTCCAAGGCACTTATTCAGCCAAGAAGTAGCTGTTCACAATTTGAATTGACCTATAAGCTACTACTACACATGCATGGATGGGTTCAAGAACGTCCAAAGGAAGGAATTAACTCAATAATTCAACACATTGATTGAATTAAGTGTATGCACAAAGGGGAGAACGAATTTACTAGGTTCATGCTGCCATTTATGAACCTACATGCTATTAAAGAGTTTAATTATGAGGATACATGTTCCATACAAGTGCATGAACGTCCCAAGGAGATGAATACAACCTTTGGTGCACATACAAGTCACTTGAAGCCTTTCTTTATGATTAAGCATTCATGCACACACTTAGGGGGAAGAAAGTGTCCATTCAACTAGTTCATGAATCTGCCGAATTTATGAACTATTTTAACACATTAGTGTGAACGTTTTTATTATTGTGTGAACACCTAGATGTCGAATTTGAATGGTCATCTATGTGCCTATAAAAGTATTTGTTTTCTTTCAATTGTAAGGGACTTTTGCCAAATTTGTTTATGAACATTTGTTCTTGTGAGGTTGCTTCCTCTCATATCTCGTACAAGTTTCGAAAGACTTATCTGGCTTGTGCTAGTGGCATCAATCGTCTTGTTTGAACTTATCACCAATCTTGGTGTGGCGTTCACCTATCCATCTATCCATCTTTTCACCTTAACAATATAGGAACCGGGGTGACACTTCTTAGTGTTGAATCATTCCTGACGTTGAGTTCGTTTTTCCATTCCCCATCTTTCAACTTTTCCTTCTTGTAACCAAACCGACTCATTTATCCATCACCCATCTTTGGTACACATAACAGAACCTATTACTAAACTTACCCTTCTTGAAACCTTCCGCTTATTCTAATCCATTATTTTACTTTTATTACTAAAATCCGAGGCACGAACGACTCTCTCGAACTACGATCGGGCAACTACGTGAATTTGACTCATCTACTTGGGCCGGATCACATCATTTGGTATTAGAGCTTGTAAATCGAGAGGCACCGACGTTCGTATCAAGATCGAACTAGGTTCGTTGTGAAAAAAAATTCTGAATTAAAAAAAAATTCAAGTTGTAATTTTCGTTCTCTCTCTTGTAATAGTGATATTGTGAAGTATTAAAAAAAAGACAAAAAAAATGAAAATTATAAAAAAAAAGTGAAGTGATCAAGTTCTTCTGTTGTTTATATTTTGACCCGATCGACAAAGTGTTCTTTTCATCAACTTTGCACCCCATTTCCAAAACTCCACACTACACCAAAGATTATTTTTCTTTTAGCCTACCCGTACACCGTGACATTCTAACCTTTGTAACCATCTTGAAACCGACCCCAAGGCACCAAGACAAGTCGAAAGAAACAAAATACGAGGTTACGAGTAAGCTTGAGTGGTAAAAGGCTAGAGCGAGTGAGATCATTCGAGTGGAGGTAAAAGCCAAACGAGTGTAAACACGAGCGGAAGCAACCTCTCAAGAACAATGTTCATTAACAAATTGGCAAAAGTCCTGGTACGAACCGCCTCGGGGAGAGTCGAGTCGTATGCTGAGTTTCCCGATCGTCTACAAGAAAGTATCGTTCAATTCACTTTTGAAATGAAGTTGATGGAAAAAATAGGACTAAACTATGTATAATGGTTCTATGATGGTTTATGGATAAGAATAATATGAATATTCGCTAAATTGGATGGGAAAGTGAAAGGAGTAAATAGATGATGGATATGGAAGAAAAGGGTTCTTAAAAGCAAGCACGAACCAATATTAGAAAATATCGCCCAAAATGCTTATAGGCTTTCAAGGTGAAGGATGAAGTGATAAACCTCGACCCGCTACTTAGCAAAGTAGGAACCTCGGTATATGGGTGAACGCCACACTATTTGATAGTGATAAGTTCGGGATAGTGAAGAATGTGGGTTGACGCCACTAGGCTTCCTAGATAAGCCAACGAAGTCCTCAACGAAATATGAGAGAAAGAAATCTCACAAATTCCATAAAAGTTTAACAAAGTTTCATTAAGTGAAAAGTCTAACCTCTTACAAATGAAATAACATATATTTATAGCCTAAATAAAAGTAGCTAAATGGACAAGCTTAGAAGCTAAGAAATTCGCCATAAACACCTAGATAATTCTAGAAGAAAATCATGAATATCCATGAATGTGCAGCCCTTTAATGTTCCATCATCCCCCTTGGCCGAATGAAGCTTTATTGCACCTTGAATACTTGAATGGTTAGCTTGAAAATGCATGGATCATGCATGAAACGTCCCAATGTATGTTCCTCCATAAATTCGGTCCATGAACCTTCAAAACATGAACATTAAATAGCCCCTACTTGCATGAACGTCTCCAGTACATGTACTCCCTTAAATGCCGTCCATTGAACCTCAATTCTACATGCACCTCTTCATACATTGCACCAAGCCCTACATGAACTTGCATTAATTTCCTTCCATGCATGCATGTGTACCGTCCAAAGGGATTGGATCTTCTAGATACATTCATGCATGAATCTTCATCATTCATGTAACCGAATGTGCATTTGAACCCAAGCATTCATGTATTTTGTGCATTCATGTATTTGGCAAATACATGAACTTGTAAACACCTTGAATCTGGTCATACATGCACCTAATTAAATGTTGTTCATTCATGCATGTGGGATGTCCAAAGAGATGTTTCTTCAAGCATTCATTCGCTGTCCATGAGCATTGTACCTACAAGAAATAAAACAATTCATAAGATATCATGTGAACACACATAAATTCAGCACAATGTGAACACATTTAAGTTATGTGATATCTATGACATATCAATAACAAATATTAATATAAGACAAGTTTAATGCTTAAATAAATATGTGCAAATTTTATTTAATGCATTAAAGACAAAACCGAGTTAAACTAAAATGAGCTAAGCTTTAGCTCGTGAGCTAAAGTTGAGCTGAGATTAAACTCCTAAGCTGATGCTGAGCAAGGTTTAGCTCGTGAGCTAAATATGAGCTAGGAGTGAGCTCGGTTTAGCTCAGGCAAGTTGGATTGAGCTCGAATAAGCTGGATTTGAGCTGGACGGAGCTAGTGGAGCTGGAAACAAGCTTGGATCAGCTTGCCAACATGTCAATGCTCGGCTTGACAGGCTTGTTAGATGAAGTTCGCGGGGCGTGCTCGTATCAAGTCCTTTTACAATGATATGAACAAACTATTTATAGACTATCATGTAGTAGCCGAATGGACAAACTAGCTAGCTTAAAGACTAAGCAAATTCAGTCATGAACTAACCAAAATGTTCTAGAATGAAAACATTAATTAACTAGTCTTGATTCGGCTAATGGGGATGTGTTTGGACAGCTTCATGTATGAGCTTTAATCACTTGAATGAATGTGAACCTTTGGAAGCTCAATGGGTGTCTAGATTCGACCATGGGGTGCATGAAGCTTCCAAGAGGTGTCTTGATATGATCACGGCTTCCCATAAGTCAAGTCCAAGCCGAGATCCGATGGTGCTACCTCAAGGGCCGATCACAAGGGCTCGTGCAAAACAATTTAAAGAAGCCGTTATAGCTTTAGTTCAGCATGTGTGGGATGATGTCAATGCTAGACCTATCGAACCAGTTAGTGTCCATTTTGGAAATCCATGCTGAACTTTTCTACAAGTTCAGTTTAGCTCACCGAGCTCACCTTCAGTTCAAGTTAGCTCCCATGTAGCTCCACACCAGCTCATTAGCTCGGGACCAGCTCATTATCAGCTCACGAGTTTAAGCCCAGCTTGGGTTTAGCTCATGAATTAACCATCAGCTCGTGGAGTTCACTTTGAATTCATTTGATTACTATTGACTTTTTAATTAATAAGTTCAATAATTAGCTAATTAATATCCTACATATTAATTTAGTTCACATTAGTTATATTAAGTATGTCTTAAAAGTGTTTATTGATGATAATTAAATTTGTCATAACAGAATTTAATGTTGATATTTGTGTTCACATTAGTTTGAATTAATTCTGTTCACATTTCTTGTAGAAACGCAATGGACCTATGGAGATTAAAAGCAAGCATGAATTTTGAAGGTGCATGGACGGTTGGGGGACTTGAATCTCTTAGGTGCATGTTCAGCCAAGTGCATGTATGACCATATTCAATGTCTTTAAGGTTCATGAATGTTTCCATTCATGTATGGTGTGCTATCTCTTCATTCTCCAAGGTGACCATTCGGCCAAAGGACACTCACACATGCATGAAGATAGCTTGGCCAATTAGCTTCCCCATGACTCTCCTTAATTTGTTCACACTTATGTTCACATGGCAAGACTATTCGGTTCACCTTGTTCACACTAGACGACTCTTCAACATTCGGTTTCACACATATGATGGCCCTTGGAGTGTCCACAATTAATTCATACTTTTTGGCCAAACATTGCTTCATTTAACAAGGTTGGTCGAACCTACAAGTGACCATTGGACATCATGCATTCACTTTGAGTTTTCTTAAGCATGAAGATTCATTCATTTCCTATTACTATAGCCAAATCTAGACATCCACATTAAGGGTCATTTTTCTAGAATTTTCTTTAATTAATGTGTAAGCATGAAAGGCCAATCGGCTACCTAGACTTAGGTCTATAAAAACTTGTTCAATTTCCATGTAAAGGACTTTTGAAACTTATGTTAATGTTATGCTGCCGAAATTGTGAGGCAAACTTTTCTTATATTTCATTCAAAGATTCGTTTGGCATTCCTAGCATTCTAGTTGTGTCAACCGTGTTCTTTGACGTACCCGAACTTATCACTATTCATAGTGTGGCGTTCAACATACCGAGGTTCCTATCTTGTTAAATAGTGGGTCGAGGTTTCCCTTACCAAACCTATAACCAAACTCAAAAGGCTTAATCAACGGGTCGATACCATTTCGGCATTGGTTTTTGAAAGTACCTTTAGTAGTTCAAACCCGTTCTCTTCTTTACCTAATCGAACCTAAACCGACCAATTTGTTCATATCCTTTTGTTCCTACCATTCCATTCGTACCCCTCTTTCTACTTTGACTATACCATCAACTCAACTAAACCTAACGTAACTTCTCGTAGACGGTCGGGCAATCTACATACGACTTGACTCTTCCCGAGATAGTTTGTATCATCTGGTATCAGAGCTACCTAAAATGAGAAGCTTAGACGTTCGAAGCGGAGCATTCCCGAGGTAGGTTCAGAAAAAAAACTTGTATACCGAAGTTTTCTCATTTCGATTAGTTTGTTATTGTTGCTATAAAAATAAAAATCTACGCAGCCGAAAGAAAAAAAAATCGTGTACAAAAGTGTTTTTATTGTATTTAGTTTGTCGATATAGTACAATAAAAAAGGGTTACACAAGTTAAAAAAAATTCAAAAAAAATTCGAAAAAAATTAAAAAAAATTTGAAAAAAAAGTGATTTATGCAATTCAATTGTTATTTGATCGTCAAGCTTTGATCTGATATAGTTCCTGACCCTTCTTCTATTCTACTCTCCCTAAGTCGCCACATTTTTTACCCAATTCCCTATTCTTTCAGCCTACCCTATACGAATACATCAATCACTTGTTATCCCTTTTGAACCGACCACCTAGACCAAGGACCGACCCTTAACGAATCTGCTTACAAAATTACGAGAAAAGTCAAGAGAGGTAAAAGGCAAGAGAGCGTGAGCGCATTCGAGGGGAGGTAAAAGCCGAACTAAGAGTGTAAACACGAGTGTGAGTGTCATCAAGCTTCTTTCTTTCTAAGCGGATTGAGAGGATTTGTTTGTGAGGCTATCTTAAACGAATAGATGTCCCAAAATAGTGGACAAAACATGGAAGAACAACAAGGGCGACAACTCGTCAGAAACGTTCCAGATTTGCAAATGCAAGCCCTTTTACATGAGATGGAACGATTACTTGATCGAAGGCTTAATCCTCTTGAAGATCGACTCTACCAAGTCGAGGCCCAAAGACAACGCGATGAATATCCTGAAGTTGCTAGGCAAAGACGTGAAGGGCCCAATCAACGACGAAGACAACCAAGGGTTCAAGATGATGATGTTAATGAAAATAGTGAAGATGAAAGCGATCACGGGTCTAACATAAGCCTAGAAAGGAGACGTCCCCGAAACCGTGGACAAGTAGATCGAAGGTGGGAAGATGATGACTTGAAGAATATCAAACTCTTCATTCCTCCTTTCCAAGGTAAATCTGATCCCGAAGCGTACCTTGAGTGGGAGAAGAAAATCGAACTAGTGTTCGAATGTCATAACTACTCTGAAAATAAGAAAGTCAAACTTGTCGCAATTGAGTTTTTAGATTACGCAATGATATGGTGGGATCAGTTGACCACTAGTGGGAGGCGTAACGGGGAGCATCCCATTTCCACTTGGACAGAAATAAAGGCAATTATGTGACGATGATTCATTCCATCCTACTATCATCGGGAGTTGCATCAAAAACTCCAAAATCTCATCCAAGGGACGAAGAGTGTGGAAGATTATTATAAAGAAATGGAAGTGGCTATGATCCGTGCCGATATACAAGAAGATCGAGAAGCCACAATGGCTCACTTTCTAGCGGGACTTAATCGAGAGATTGCAAATGTCGTAGAACTGCAACATTACATTGAGGTTGTGGACATGGTCCACATGGCTATCAAAGTGGATAACCAGTTGAAGCGAAAAGGTACCACCCGAGCCTATCCTAACACCAATCCTTCTAAATGGGGCCAAAGCACAAGCAAGGGTTTTCCAACAAATCGAACGAAGGATTCTTCAATAATATCTAAGGCGAATAAGCCTATTGACGAGTCAAGTAAAGGTAAGGCTCCTGAAAGTTCCACCGCCCATTCAAGGGACATAAAGTGCTTCAAGTGTCTTGGTCGTGGACATATAGCGAGTCAATGCCCGAATAGACGTACCATGGTGATAAGGGCTGACGGTGAGATTGAAACGGAGGACGAGGAAGAGAACGATCCTGAATCAAATTCCAAAGTTGAGGAAGACTTAGAACAACCCGTTGAAGGTGAGTTACTCGTCATCAAGCGAAGCCTAAGTTTTCAAAGTGTGGAAGACGAACAACAACGTGAGAACATTTTTCATTCGCGATGTCAAGTGCAAGGGAAAGTGTGTAGCATCATAATCGATGGAGGGAGTTGCACAAACGTGGCAAGTACCCTCATGGTAGAAAAGTTGGGGCTGTCAATCACCAAGCACCCGAATCCATACAAGCTTCAGTGGCTTAATGATGGCGGTGAACTCAAAGTGACAAAACAAGTCCTAGTGTCCTTTAGCATCGGGAAGTATTCTGATGAAGTATTATGCGATGTAGTGCCGATGCACGCGGGCCATTTACTTCTAGGACGACCATGGCAGTTCGACCGATGGGTGATGCATGATGGTTACACTAATAGATACTCCTTCAAACATCTTAGCAAGAACGTGACACTTGCACCCCTCACTCCGAAGCAAGTGTACGAGGATCAACAAAAACTTAAACTTTCAGTGGAACAAGCGAGAGAAAAAGAAAAGAGTGCAAAAGAGAAAATTAAGGAAAAAGAGAGAGAAAAGACTAAAAATGTGAGAGAAAATGAAAAGAAACAAAAACAAGTAAAAAGTGGAGAGGAAAAAGAAAGTGGAAAAATGAGTTTGTTTGCGAGGGTTAGTGATATCTAGCGAGCGATGTTTTTGAGACAGCCTATGTATGTAGCATTGTTGAATACTAACGAGTTACCTAAAAACTTGCCTGCTTCTGTATTGTCTTTGATTCAGGAATTTGAAGACATATTTCCGGAAGAAATACCAAGTGGGCTGCCCCCTATCCGAGGCATCGAACATCAAATAGACTTAGTACCCGGAGCTGCACTACCCAACCGTCCTGCTTATCGGAGTAATCCCGAAGAAACAAAGGAATTGCAAAAGCAAATTACTAAACTCCTAGACAAAGGATACATCCGAGAGAGCTTAAGTCCCTGTGCAGTGCCGGTGCTGCTTGTCCCAAGAAAGATGGGTCGTGGCAGATATGCGTGGATTGTCGCGCCATCAACAAAATCTGATGCGATCCCGGTCGCATCATGTTTCGGTACATCTCGATGACATCGAGATTGGCCTAAACTCGAGGGGCCCAAATGCAAAATGAGACCTTTAAATTCATTTATGTTGTTGGAATAAAGACTTGATTTATCTTAGTTACTTTAGTCTTTAATTATGTCTTATTTATTAAATACATATTTTAATTATGACATGCATTATGTGTTCTGCATTTAATAAAGTCATACATTATGTGACTCCGATGTTAGTTTAAGTCAGCTTCATTAAATTAAGTCTTGCATTAAGTAACTCATTTGTTCATTTAGTTTGCATTTTAAACCATGCATTTAAGCATCTTAGTTTAATAAATGAGTTGCTGGACATTTATTCAACTCATCTTAGTTTAATTAATAAGTGTTTTTGTTGAAATTTATTTAATAGTTACTTCTTTAAATAATCTAGTTCCTAGGATAATTTATTGATGCATGAATTTAAGTTCATTTAATAATGCTTCTCTTAATTAAACTAGTTTTTGGAATAAATGATGCAGAAGTGTTAGTTCATTTATTTAAGTTGGTTGTTAATTTGTTTTAAGCTTAATAAATGAATAAATGTGACGGTTACATGTGTTAATTGCAGGTGACTTTTTAGCTCCCATCTATTATTATTAAAGGCTGTTATGCATTCAATAAGGTGACTTTTCAAGAGATTTCAGTTACAAAAGAGAGGGTTGTTACAAAGAGGCTTTAAATATCATTAAGAAGTTGTTTCTATCAATTAAAGGAGAGCATTATTCTTCTTTAAATTAGGCAGCAACTTTGTTTCATCTTCCATAACCATTTGCTTTATGAGTAATCACTACATGCATTCAATTCTCCATCAAAGAAGCTGGTGTCGTTTCGGTTGCTCATGGAGACTTCAAAAGACTTTGAAAGCAACTTAATTGAAGAAGTAAATCACATTGAAGGCTGGAGTTACTTGGAATAGAATTTCTATAGTTGTGACTTTTCATTAGGCCTCATTAGTAGCTTCATTAAAAGTGATCTTTCAGCTAGCTTTCCTTTTGACACTATAAATTCATGTAACCAGCCTTTTGAAGACACACTACTTTTTGGACATTTTTGAATGATATTCTGCCAAATTTATGAGGCAAACTTTTCTCTGTTTTTATTCAAACATTTGTTGGCTACCTAGTGTTCTAGTTGTGTCATCCATTTTCTTTGTTGAAAACCAAACTTATCACTACTCGTAGTGTGGCGTTCAAACATACCAAGGTTCCTACTTTGCTAAGTAGCAGGTCAAGGTTCTCATATTCTCCATTCGACCACCTTGAAAACTTATAAACAATTGGGTCAATATTTTCTAATATTGGTTCGTGTCTGTTTTCGAGATCATTTTCATTTTCATTCCATTCCATCTTTTCATTTCATTATAACCAAACCTACAAAAACTTTATATCCATAAACCCATCTACATAAACTTCATATCCATAAACCCATCTTTGAATCCTTTTACATAGCTTCCGCCATTATTTACATTAAAACATCCTTTTGAACAAATCGAATGCTACTTCTTCGTAGACGATCGGGAAAACTCACATACGACTCGACTCACCCCGAGGCGGATCTGATACGAGCACGCCCCGCGAACTTCATCGAACAAGCCTGTCAAGCCGAGCATTGACATGTTGGCAAGCTGATCCAAGCTCGTTTCCAGCTCCACTAGCTCCGTCCAGCTCAAATCCAGCTTATTCGAGCTCAATCCAACTTGCCTGAGCTAAACCGAGCTCACTCCTAGCTCATATTCAGCTCACGAGCTAAACCTTGCTCACTTGACTTAGGAGTTTAATCTCAGCTCAACTTTAGCTCACGAGCTAAAGCTTAGCTCATTTTAGTTTAACTCGATTTTGTCTTTAATGCATTAAATAAAATTTGCACATATTTATTTAAGCATTAAACTTGTCTTATATTAATATTTGTTATTGATATGTCATAGATATCACATAACTTAAATGTGTTCACATTGTGCTGAATTTATGTGTGTTCACATGATATCTTATGAATTGTTTTATTTCTTGTAGGTACAATGCTCATGGACGGCAATGAATGCTTGAAGAAACATCTCTTTGGACATCCCACATGCATGAATGAACAACATTTAATTAGGTGCATGTATGACCAGATTCAAGGTGTTTACAAGTTCATGTATTTGCCAAATACATGAATGCACAAAATACATGAATGCTTGGGTTCAAATGCACATTCGGTTACATGAATGATGAAGATTCATGCATGAATGTATCTAGAAGATCCAATCCCTTTGGACGGTACACATGCATGCATGGAAGGAAATTAATGCAAGTTCATGTAGGGCTTGGTGCAATGTATGAAGAGGTGCATGTAGAATTGAGGTTCAATGGACGGCATTTAAGGAGTACATGTACTGGAGACGTTCATGCAAGTAGGGGCTATTTAATGTTCATGTTTTGAAGGTTCATGGACCGAATTTATGGAGGAACATACATTGGGACGTTTCATGCATGATCCATGCATTTTCAAGCTAACCATTCAAGTATTCAAGGTGCATTAAAGCTTCATTCGCCAAGGCGATGATGGAACATTAAAGGGCTGCACATTCATGGATATTCATGATTTTCTTCTAGAATTATCTAGGTGTTTATGGTCAATTTCTTAACTTCTAAGCTTGTCCATTTAGCTACTTTTATTTAGGCTATAAATATATGTTATTTCATTTGTAAGAGGTTAGACTTTTCACTTAATGAAACTTTGTTAAACTTTTATGGAATTTGTGAGATTTCTTTCTCTCATATTTCGTTGAGGACTTCGTTGGCTTATCTAGGAAGCCTAGTGGCGTCAACCCTGTTCTTCACTATCCCGAACTTATCACTATCAAATAGTGTGGCGTTCACCCATATACCGAGGTTCCTACTTTGCTAAGTAGTGGGTCGAGGTTTATCACTTTCATCCTTCACCTTGAAAGCCTATAAGCATTTTGGGCCGATATTTTCTAATATTGGTTCGTGCTTGCTTTTAAGAACCCTTTTCTTCCATATCCATCATCTATTTACTTCTTTCACTTTCCCATCCAATTTAGCCGAATATTCATATTATTCTTATCCATAAACCATCATAGAACCATTATACATAGTTTCTGTCCTATTTTTTTTCATCAACTTCATTTCAAAAGTGAATTGAACGATACTTTCTCGTAGACGATCGGGCAACTCAGCATACGACTCGACTCTCCCCGAGGCGATTCGTACCATTTGGTATCAGAGCTACCTAAAACGAGAAGCTTAGATGTTCGAAGCGAAGCATTCCCGAGGTAGGTTCAAAAAAAAAAGAGTATAGAAAAAAAATTTTTGTATACCGAAGTTTTCTTATTTTGATTAGTTTGTTATTGTTGCTATAAAAGCAAAAATCTACGCAGCCGAAGAAAAAAAAATCGTGTACAAAAGTGATTTTATTGTATTTAGCTTGTCGATATAGTACAACAAAAAAAAGTTATACAAGTTAAAAAAAATCAAAAAAAATTCGAAAAAAAATTCGAAAAAAATTCGAAAAAAAAGAAAAAGAGTGATTTATGCAAATCAATTGATACTTGATCGTCAAGCTTTGATCTGATATAGTTACCGACCCTTCTTCTATTCTACTCTCCTTAATTCGCCACATTTTTTTCTTGCCCAATTCCTGTTCTTTCACCAACCTTAAACCTATCTGCGTCTCCTTGTTACCCTATTGAAACCGACCCTAAGCCTCACGATAAAGCCTTGGCAAGTCCGACTCTGATTGCGAGAGAAAAGATTGAGAGGTAAAAGGCACGAGCGAGTGAGATCATTCGAGCGGAGGTAAAAGCCAAACGAGTGTAAACACGAGCGGGAGTGACACCTTTTCCTTTTTCTTTCCGAGCGAAATTGTGAGGTTTGTGGTGAGGTACTTAAATTTTTTTTTATTTTGTTTTGTGATCTAACATTTTCTTTTTAGCAACAAAAATCATGTCACGCGAAGAGTTCACCGAATCGGAATACCAATACTTGGTTCAAGAAATGCGAAGAATGGCGACTAAACGAGACCAAAGTGATCGAGTTTCTTCAAGTCGTAAAACGGAACCAAGAAACCCACGGAGATATACCCCCGACTACTACCTGAAAAAAAGTTCCAATCGTGATTCCTTTTCGCCATCTACGTCGAGACAAAGAGATTCATACTATGACTCATATTCATCAAATAATTAGAAGTGACTTCGATCGAAAGTCCTTTTCATCAAGAAATTCGAGAAGACGAGAAGCCGATTACGATTTTGATTCATTCCAAGATGTCGTTCGGAGAGAAAGACATACTCCTAGTATATCTTCAAAGAAATCATTCAAGGAGTATTCTTCACGAAGTTTTGATTGTGAATCATACACAAATAGTTCTTCATCTTTCGAACAAGATTTGTATTCTGATCGTTCTTTTGTACATTCTTGTAAAGAGAAAACAAAGAAAAGAAAAGAAAAAGCAAAAGAAGAAAAAGAAAACGAAATAAAAAGAAAAGAGAGGCAAGAGGCAAGTAAGAGAGAAAATGAGCGAATCTTGAGAGAACTTGAAAAAGCCTTTGAAAAAGTCTTTGAAAAGCAAAAAGAAAATGAAAAAGAAAATGAGATTGAAAAAGAGAACGAAAAGAAATTTGAGAGTGAAAAAGAAGATGAAAAAGAAATTGAAACAAAAGAATCGAGTGAGAAAACAAGTGAGCAAGTGAGGATTATTTCTACTAACCCACCTGTTCGATCTTCTTGTGAATCAACTTTTCAGGTTCCTAGAAGTTTATGCGACCAATTCCATCTACATTACCTTCCAAACGAGAGGTGCTTTAGGTTGTTCGAAAAAGGTAAGTTCACGAATGACAGCTACCCACTTCCAATTGAAGGTAAGAAAGGTAAGGATTCCTTATTTATTGATTCGAGGCCGTTTGAATACAAAGTTGCTCATATAGATTTTTATGGCCTTATTTTTGAAAATCTTCCATCTTTTGATTTGGTTAATTACTGCTCACATACTAATGTTAACGATGTTGTTTCAAAAGATGTCATGAAGATTCCGTCTTATGACATGTTTTATAATGACAATTTTGTTGATTCTGTTGGATTGGTTCATCCTGTGCAAATTGAGAATGTGTGTGATAGCAGTTTTTCACATTTTGATTTGTTTGATTATAAAAATTCTTTGAATTCATCTTTCTGTTTAAACGTGCCTATTCAAATGACTTGTGATGGATTTGAATTTCTGAAAGGTTGCATGAACACAACTTCTTTGCTCGATATATGCGTTAAAAGATTTTTGCATGAAGTAATTGATCTGTTTGACTTTGTTCTTCAAGATATATCTCTGAAATTTTGTGCAAGATTTCCATGCTTTGATCTATCTATTCGAGTAGAAATTACGATGCAAAATTGTTCGAGTATTTGCATATTTAAGTTTCCTTTGATTTACTTGCATGATAACATGTTGCATCGTTTCTTTGGTGATAAAATGAATATGCTTGGTTGTGCCAATTTTCAAGTCTAATTGAGCGAGTGAAATTTGAATCATGCGATGAGTTGATTATATTTTCCTTATTTAACATGTTGCCTGCTAAATCAAATGATCAAGTTCATGTGTTCAAGCCTGGTATTTGCTACATGAATTCATTTTATGGAAACATTAAGCACTTTGCATCATTTGCAATCAAAATATGTTTGCTTGATGTTCAAAATTTTGATAAGAAGGTGAAATTCAATGATTTGGGTTTCAATTTTGATTCATTTATTAATCACCTTGTTTGGCCACATCTGAAATTTTCGTTTCATTTCGAGAAGGTAAGGCCAAGCTATGTTTTTGGAATTGAATCAAATTTCCATGGTAACTTTCCTTTTCCATTTAAGTCCATAGTTTTCGATAATACTAACCATTCTCATTTTTGAGAATTCCACCCCTCGAGGAGCAAGACATGTCATGGTGCGTCACCACCTATTCAAATTTATCGGAGTAATAGGTTTGTCTTACGTTATCTATCCAAAGAGAGAAGATTCATTTTGACCGAGAAAGGTAAACCCAATCCTCAATTATCTTCTCTTCATATTCGTCAAGGTAAGTCATCTGAAAATTTTCAAATATCTTTGCTCAATTCGATTGAAGTTGAAAATTCCATTGATTTGTTGTTTGGAAATTATTTATCTTGTGATGTGATGGATTTTCCTTTTGGCATTGTAATGATGTGATTATTATGTTGGAATTTGGAGACAACCCTTATGTTGTTCAAAAACGAAAGAAAGAGTTAGCATACCTTTGGCCATGGCATACCTTGCATGAGCAAGACAAAGGACCAAATGAGTTGCTATATTCAATTAAAGAAATTAAAAGGTTTTGGATGAGGAATAATTGTTTAAGTGCCTGCCATCATTTTCAACCAATTATCCCTTGATCCAACTTAGTTTTCATGTTTGCAACGATGGTCTAACGAAACTCTTCGATAAATTTACGTATGCTTGCTTTGACCAGTTGAGATTTTTGGCATATGTTCGATTGAATGAATTTTTTATGAACTATCGAACACATTTGAATCTGACTCCTTTGAGTTTCTTTTTACTAGCTGTGGTAAGAATTTTTCATGTTTGTGTGACATCTTCCATCCCATTTGATCGAGGAAAGCCATGCACGAGTCAAAGTTCTCCCATGGACAAACAGCTCGACTTGAGGAGAAGTCGCCTAAAAGAGGGGGTGGATGATACGAGCACGCCCCGCGAACTTCATCAAACAAGCCTGTCAAGCTGAGCATTGACATGTTGGCAAGCTGATCCAAGCTCGTTTCCAGCTCCACTAGCTCCGTCCGGCTCAAATCCAGCTTATTCAAGCTCAATCCAACTTGCCTGAGCTAAACCGAGCTCACTCCTAGCTCATATTCAGCTCACGAGCTAAACCTTGCTCAGCTTCAGCTTAGGAGTTTAATCTCAGCTCAACTTTAGCTCACGAGCTAAAGCTTAGCTCATTTTAGTTTAACTCGGTTTTGTTTTAATGCATTAAATAAAATTTGCACATATTTATTTAAGCATTAAACTTGTCTTATATTAATATTTGTTATTGATATGTCATAGATATCACATAACTTAAATGTGTTCACATTGTGCTGAATTTATGTGTGTTCACATGATATCTTATGAATTGTTTTATTTCTTGTAGGTACAATGCTCATGGACGGCGCAATGAATGCTTGAAGAAACATCTCTTTTGGACATCCCACATGCATGAATGAACAACATTTAATTAGGTGCATGTATGACCAGATTCAAGGTGTTTACAAGTTCATGTATTTGCCAAATACATGAATGCACAAAATACATGAATGCTTGGGTTCAAATGCACATTCGGTTACATGAATGATGAAGATTCATGCATGAATGTATCTAGAAGATCCAATCCCTTTGGACGGTACACATGCATGCATGGAAGGAAATTAATGCAAGTTCATGTAGGGCTTGGTGCAATGTATGAAGAGGTGCATGTAGAATTGAGGTTCAATGGACGGCATTTAAGGGAGTACATGTACTGGAGACGTTCATGCAAGTAGGGGCTATTTAATGTTCATGTTTTGAAGGTTCATGGACCGAATTTATGGAGGAACATACATTGGGACGTTTCATGCATGATCCATGCATTTTCAAGCTAACCATTCAAGTATTCAAGGTGCATTAAAGCTTCATTCGGCCAAGGGGGATGATGGAACATTAAAGGGCTGCACATTCATGGATATTCATGATTTTTCTTCTAGAATTATCTAGGTGTTTATGGTCGAATTTCTTAGCTTCTAAGCTTGTCCATTCAGCTACTTTTATTTAGGCTATAAATATATGTTATTTCATTTGTAAGAGGTTAGACTTTTCACTTAATGAAACTTTGTTAAACTTTTATGGAATTTGTGAGATTTCTTTCTCTCATATTTCGTTGAGGACTTCGTTGGCTTATCTAGGAAGCCTAGTGGCGTCAACCCTGTTCTTCACTATCCCGAACTTATCACTATCAAATAGTGTGGCGTTCACCCATATACTGAGGTTCCTACTTTGCTAAGTAGCGGGTCGAGGTTTATCACTTTCATCCTTCACCTTGAAAGCCTATAAGCATTTTGGGCTGATATTTTCTAATATTGGTTCGTGCTTGCTTTTAAGAACCCTTTTCTTCCATATCCATCATCTATTTACTTCTTTCACTTTCCCATCCAATTTAGCTGAATATTCATATTATTCTTATCCATAAACCATCATAGAACCATTATACATAGTTTCCGTCCTATTTTTTTTCATCAACTTCATTTCAAAAGTGAATTGAACGATACTTTCTCGTAGACGATCGGGCAACTCAGCATACGACTCGACTCTCCCCGAGGCGGTTCGTACCAGGATCGTATCAAAATCACTATCAAGTATCGACACCCGATACCCCGTCTTGACGACATGCTTGACGAATTAAGTGGAGCCCAGATTTTCACGAAAATCTATCTTAAAAGTGGCTATCATCAAATACGAATGTGAGAAGGCGATGAATGGAAGACGGCCTTCAAAATGAAATTGGGGTTGTACGAATGGTTGGTAATGCCATTCAGCCTTACAAATGCTCCCAGCACTTTTATGAGATTGATGAACCATGTATTACGTGCGTTTATTGGTAAATTTTGTGTTGTATACTTTGACGATATCTTGGTCTACAGCAAAACTTTAGAGGAGCACGTACCACATTTACGAGCGGTGTTGGAAACTTTACGAAAAGAGGTATTGTATGCTAATCTCAAAAAGTGTTCATTTTGCACTGATAAAGTTGTGTTTTTAGGTTATGTCGTGAGTGCCAACGGTTTGGAGGTGGATCAAGAAAAAGTTCAAGCGATTCAAGAATGGCCGCGTCCGACGAACATTAGCCAAGTTCGAAGCTTCCATGGATTGGCTAGCTTCTACCGTCGATTTGTTCCCAACTTTAGTACCATTGCAGCACCCTTAACAAGCATGATTAAGAAAAACTCCGCATTTCACTGGTCTGAAGATCAAGAACGTTCATTTAATTTGATTAAAGAATGTCTTGTGAAAGCTCCTCTATTGTCCCTTCTAGATTTTACTAAAACATTTGAAATTGAGAGTGACGCTTCAGGTGTAGGGATTGGGGCGTGTTGACCCAAGACGGAAGACCAGTGGCATACTTCAGTGAGAAATTAAGTGGCGCTTCCCTCAATTATCCTGTGTACGACAAAGAGATGTATGCCTTGATTCGATCACTTGAAACTTGGCAGCACTATCTAAGACCGAAAGAGTTCATGATTCGTTCCGATCACGAAGCACTTAAGTTTATTAAAGGTCAGCATAAACTCAACAAACGACATGCAAAATGGGTCGAGTATTTAGAATCATTTCCCTACATCATCAAATACAAGAAAGGTAAAGAAACTGTAGTGGCTGATGCCTTGTCACAGAGATATACCTTATTGGCCACTCTTGATTCTAAGTTACTTGGTTTTTATCATATGAAAGAGTTGTATGCTAATGATGAGGATTTTGGAAATATATATGCTGCTTGTGAAAATGGGTCTTTTGAGAAAATTTTCAAGTACGAAGGGTTTCTTTTTAAAGAAAATAGGTTGTGTATACCACAAGGCTCCATTCGAGAGTTACTTGTGTTGGAGGCGCATAGTGGTGGCCTGATGGGACACTTTGGAATAAGCAAGACATTGTCAACCCTCCATGAACATTTTTACTGGCCGCGAATGCGGAGAGACGTGGAGCGGATCTATGAACGCTGCCTAATTTGTAAACGGGCTAAGTCGAAGGTCCAACCTCATGGACTTTACACACCACTTCCCATTCCCGACACCCCGTGGACCGATGTCTCTATGGATTTTATTCTTAGATTACCGAAAACTAAGACAGGGAAGGACTCAATCTTTGTTGTAGTCGATAGATTCTCTAAAATGTCACATTTTATTTCTTGTGCTAAAACTGATGACACTGTGCATATTGCTAATTTGTTTTTTAGGGAAATTGTACGACTGCATGGATTACCAAGAACGATTGTTTCTGATCGAGATACAAAGTTCTTGAGTCACTTTTGGCGGACATTATGCGGAAAACTTGGGACGAAGTTATTATTTTCAACCACTTGTCATCCCCAAACGGATGGCCAAACCGAGGTGGTAAACCGAGTTTTGTCAACTTTGTTGCGAGCGTTGGTACAAAAGAACCTCAAGACGTGGGAAGAATGCTTACCCCACATCGAGTTCGCTTATAATCGCTCTGTTCACTCGGCAACCAAATTCTCTCCTTTTGAGACTGTCTATGGATTTAATCCTCTTACTCCTCTTGATTTATTACCTTTTCCTGTTGATCAATTTGTCCATACAGATTCAAGGAAAAAGGCTGAATTTGTCAAGGAATTACATAGGAAAGTTCAAGAGAATATTGAATCTCGAACCGAGCAATACGTCCAACGAGCCAACAAAGGACGAAAACGAGTTGTATTTGAACCCAGAGACTGGGTCTGGGTGCACATGAGAAAAGAAAGGTTTCAGCTCAACGAAGATCTAAGTTGTTGCCGCGAGGAGACGGCCCTTCCAAGTCATCGGCGAATCAATGAAAATTCGTATAAGCTTGACTTACCAGTGAGTACAATGTTAGTGCTAGTTTTAATGTCTCGACTTGACTCCTTCGATGTAGAATCGACTTGAGGACAAGTCATTTTCAAGAGGGGGAGGATGATACGATCACGGCTTCCCATAAGTCAAGTCCAAGCCGAGATCGATGGTGCTACCTCAAGGGCCAATCACAAGGGCTCGTGTAAAACAATTTAAAGAAGCCGTTATAGCTTTAGTTCAGCATGTGTGGGATGATGTCAATGCTAGACCTATCGAACCAGTTAGTGGCCATTTTGGAAATCCATGCCGAACTTTTCTACAAGTTCGTTCACTCACCGAGCTCACCTTGATTCAAGTTAGCTCCCATGTAGCTCCACACCAGCTCATTAGCTCGGGACCAGCTCATTATTAGCTCACGAGTTTAAGCCCACTTCGGGTTTAGCTCATGAATTAACCATCACTCATGGAGTTCACTTTGAATTCATTTGATTACTATTGACTTTTTAATTAATAAGTTCAATAATTAGCTAATTAATATCCTACATATGAAATTTAGTTCACATTAGTTATATTAAGTATGTCTTAAAAGTGTTTATTGATGATAATTAAATTTGTCATAACCGAATTTAATGTTGATATTTGTGTTCACATTAGTTTGAATTAATTCTGTTCACATTTCTTGTAGAAACGCAATGGACATATGGAGATTAAAAGTAAGCATGAATTTTGAAGGTGCATGGACGGTTGGGGGACTTGAATCTCTTAGGTGCATGTTCGGCCAAGTGCATGTATGACCATATTCAATGTCTTTAAGGTTCATGAATGTTTCCATTCATGTATGGTGTGCTATCTCTTCATTCTCCAAGGTGACCATTCGCCAAAGGACACTCACACATGCATGAAGATAGCTTGGCCAATTAGCTTCCCATGACTCTCCTTAATTCGTTCACACCTATGTTCACATGGCAAGACTATTCGGTTCACCTTGTTCACACTAGAAGACTCTTCAACATTCGGTTTCACACATATGATGGCGCTTGGAGTGTCCACAATTAATTCATACTTTTTGGCCAAACATTGCTTCATTTAACAAGGTTGGCCGAACCTACAAGTGACCATTGGACATCATGCATTCACTTTGAGTTTTCTTAAGCATGAAGATTCATTCATTTCCTATTACTATAGCCAAATCTAGACATGCACATTAAGGGTCATTTTTCTAGAATTTTCTTTAATTAATGTGTAAGCATGAAAGGCCAATCGGCTACCTAGACTTAGGTCTATAAATACTTGTTCAATTTCCATGTAAAGGACTTTTGAAACTTATGTTAATGTTATGCTACCGAAATTGTGAGGCAAACTTTTCTTATATTTCGTTCAAAGATTCGTTTGGCGTTCCTAGCGTTCTAGTTGTGTCAACCGTGTTCTTTGACGTACCCGAACTTATCACAATTCATAGTGTGGCGTTTAACATACCGAGGTTCCTATCTTGTTAGATAGTGGGTCGAGGTTTCCCTTACCAAACCTATAACCGAACTCAAAAGGCTTAATCAACGGGTCGATACCATTTCGGCATTGGTTCTTGAAAGTACCTTTAGTAGTTCAAACCTGTTCTCTTCTTTACCTAATCGAACCTAAACTGACCAATTTGTTCATATCCTTTTGTTCCTACCCTTTCGTTCCTACCATTCCATTCGTACCCCTCTTTCTACTTTGACTATACCATCAACTCAACTAAACCTAACGTAACTTCTCGTAGATGGTCGGGCAATCTACATACGACTCGACTCTTCCCGAGATGGTTCGTATCATGTCTCTTGGCTGAATAGGTGCATAGAAACTCCAAGGGTCCTCCCACATACATTCGGCTATACATGGAACTTAGAAGGGAGCTTGAACCTAGCTGGGCTTAAACTCGTGAACTGATAATGAGCTGGTCCCGAGCTAATGAGCTGGTGTGGAGCTACATGGGAGCTAACTTGAACTGAAGGTGAGCTCGGTGAGTGAACGAACTTGTAGAAAAGTTCGCATGGATTTCCAAAATGGCCACTAACTGGTTTGATAGGTCTAGCATTGACATCATCCCACACATGCTGAACTAAAGCTATAACAGCTTCTTTAAATTGTTTTCACGAGCCCTTATGATCGGCCCTTGAGGTAGCACCATCGGATCTCGGCTTGGACTTGACTTATGGGAAGCCGTGATCGTATCACTCTGTAACAGCCCTTGTACATAACGATTTCCAACTGATTAGTCTCCTACAATCAAACACATTAAAACACATTAAACTCATTAAACTTAATAAGCTTAATCAATAAACTTAAATAAACACATTTAACACTAAGTTGTTCCAGGAACTAAATTAACTAAAATGAACTTAATTAACTAAGATGAGTAATTTATTCCAGCAACTTAATTAACTAAGATGAACTTAATTAACTAAGATGAGTAATTTATTCCAGCAACTTAATTAATTAAACTATATTAACTAAACACATTTAATACTTAAACTAAATATTATTTAAATTTATTCCAGCAAATTAAATGCTTATTCCAACAAATCAAAAATGGGTTGAAGTTAAGCTAAATGAACTCAGGTTAAACTAGACGAGCTTGAAGAAGCTAGAATTGAGCTCATTGAGCTGAAATTAAGCTTCATTTTGCACTTGGCTCCTCGAGCTTAGGCCAATTCTGAGGTCGTTGAGTTGTACCGAAACATGATGCAGCCGGGATCACATTAGATCTTCAAAAACTTGAAAATAAGAAATAATACAAGGAAAACTCACAGAATAGTTAGTAAAAACACTCCTCACTTTTTCGTGTTCGTCTTCTTCCTTTTCACTCGTTTCTTTTTCTAGCTCATTTTCAAACTCCCGTTCTCTTACCTCATCTCTTTTATTTTTAAAAACTCAATGTCACTTGTTTCTTTTACTCTCTTGCTCTCTTTTTTGATATGCTTTTCTAGCTCGCACTCTTTTTCTTTTTCAATCTCGATCTCTTTTTGCTCTCTTTCCTTCTCTTTTTCTTCTTTACATGCTTTTTCAATTTCATTACAAAAGGAGGACAACAAAAAGGAATCATCAAAATGAGAAACTTTTCGTTGAGAATAAGAGAAGGGGTCTTCATACAAATGACGATCATCTCTTTGTGATAGATCCTTCGTGGTTGAGTACTTTAACGCTTTTGAAACACGTTCGCCTCTTTGTAAGTGATCCCCCACGGATGAATAAATTGATACACTTGTGCACACATAACTACCTTTTTGTTTGTCATTTTGGATGGACTCAAACTCAAAGTTTTCTTTACTTTTTCTTGAACTCATTGGCATATAAGACTTGCAATATGGATCTCTTCTTGAATATTCATAGTATGCTTGTCTTCGTGAGGACCCATTCCTTGACTTGATGAAATTTTCTCCCGTTGGGCTCTTGCTCGCTGGCCCCGCTCTTCTACACAATCCAATCATTTCTTGATGGGTTCAAGTTCTCGATCAAATAGATGCCCCATTTCGTGCATAAAAGCTTGAAGTGTAAAATCTGGCTCACTTCCTCCAACAATTCTTACAGGTCGGATCCCAACTCCCTCGTTTGGATTTTTTTCCAGACTTTGTGACATTTTAGACACTCACAACAAAAACTCACCAATTCTCTTACAAAGAAAATCATGTACTCTTGGCTTTTTCTACACTCAGATGAGCTCACAACCCTCGTGCCTTTTTTCGCTCACTCCACCTCTTTAAGTTCATAAAGGACTATTTAGTCTTAGAAGTAGACGTTGTGGGTCGGTTGGCAAAATTGATATTTAGTTTTGGTTTGGAATATTATAGGAAAAAAGTTAGGCTTGAGCAAAGAAATGAGAAGGGTTGGGTGGGGCTGAATAGTAGGATATTGAATGGATGATTTTGGGTAGCAAGCAGAATTTTTGAAACTAGCTTCTTCTTCGTTTTCATAATTTTTTTTCACTTACAAAACTTGATATTCAATCCTTGAATTTGAATGGATGTTGGATTTTTTTTTAAAATACGATTTTTTTCAAATGAACTACAATATCATAATGTAGAGAACGTCAATTCTTACTCCAAAATCGCTAGCTCTAATACCAAATGATACAACCTCGTTTCGATGATGTCTCGAGTCGTATTTGTTGCCCAATCGTGAATTTGAGTAAGACTTAGTTCATTTCGAGATGGATGGAAAATAATAGAAAATAGGCTTCAAACAAGGTCTAAAAGAAAGATAGTGAAGTATGGGATGGATGATTCGGCTAAGGGAAGAGAATGAACCAACAATATTGAGATTGTTGACCCGAGTCTCAAAGTAGCTCTTAGATGGACTTCAGTTTTAGGAAAAATCAACAAAGAACCTTGACCCACTATCTATGCAAGATAGGAACTAGAGGTACTAACGAACCTTGACCCACTATCAAAAGTGACAAGAACCAAATGTATATGAATGCCACACCAAAGGTGATAAGTTCGGTTTAACAAAGAATAGATTGAAGCCACAAGAATTCTTGATAAGTCAATTTAGTCCTGAAAGAACAAGGAGAATTGGAGATCTCACAAGTTTTAAATTTAGCATAAATTCAACAAAAGGTTTTTTTAAACAAGATAATTACAAAGTATTTATAGTGCTTACATGAAACCTAGCTGAAAAGTTACATGAATTCAGCTTTAATGTATGGTTACGAGCTGAATAAAAACTTAATAATTAAGCACAAACTCTTGGAATCTCTAAGCCTAAGTAACAGCAACTGTTAACATGATTTAATGCTCCAATTTAGCTATTTTAGTAAAACCTGAATGCTTGAGCAGCCGATTAGACACCAGCAACTTGGTTAATGCTGCCCTTTAATTGTTGTCTATTGCTATTCTTGAATAACTCCTTGAAGAAGAGGAATAGGTTGCCAAAATTTATTGGTGCATAATGATCTTCTTTAAATGTTGTAAGAGCCCCTGGTATGTAACCGATTCCAACTAAAAAGTTGCATTTAACACTTTGTAACCGCCCCTTGTACATAACTTATTTCAGTTGAATAGTCACCTAGAAGCATTTAACAAACACGTTAAAAACACATTAAACACACTAAACTTAATAAGCTTAGTTAATAAACTGTAATAAACACTTTTAACTCTTAACTTAATTTAATAAACTGTAAATAAACATATTTAACAACAAGTTATTCCAGCAATTAAATAAACTAAGATAAACATTTATTCTAGCAAATCAATAATTAAGTAAGATGAGTTTAATAAAGTCCAACAACTTAACTAAGATGAGTTTAAATAAACTAAAGTTCATCTTGCAATAAATTGCAAGGGACACTTGAATCGAACTTCTTTGATGGTTCGATTATTCCAGCAATGGTTTCTACCCCAAATTCGATCAATTAAAACCTGCACACAAATTAACAAACTAAAATTAGATTTCATTTTGCACTTGGGCCCCTCGCGTTTAGGCCAATCTCGATGGCGTCGAGTTGCGTCGTAACATGATGTGACCGGGTTTCGCATCAAAATATGTCCTAGCTATTAATAGCTTTAATGTGTCCTAGTTGAATGCATCATTTTAATGTGATTTTAGTTGCTGAATTAATGTGTCTAAAAGAGAATTAATTTGCTGAATTTATTTAGAGCAGGTGCATGTACAAGGGACGACATAAGTGCCTGAATGAAGATTAATGCAAAGTGTGCTGATTATTGGCTTCTCCTAAGTGACCATTTGGCCAAATTCAACTAGTGAGTGGACGATATTAATGAGCACATGTATTTGGAGCTGGAGCAAATAAGATGAATTAAAAGTCAGCAGTAGTTTTTAGCTTCTCCAAGTGGCTGTTCGTGGAGTCCAATAGCCAAGATGCTATTTACATTGAACCTATTCATATTGAAACGTTTTTCACACCTTGGTGGCTGCTCCAATCACCCTTTTCACACCTCAAGGCTGATTAAATTCAAGTGTTCATACAAGGGACTGTTTGTGCGCCTAAACTGCCTTTATTATGGCGTTGCGTGTTCAGCTACCCAAGGAAGAATTGAAAGCTGATCATAACTCTTTAGCTGATCAAATGCAGCTCTATTCAGCTCATTCCTCACTCCAATTAATCAAGCTGGTCTAGGAAGCATTAAAGGACGCTTTTAAGAAGGAGTTAAGAAGTTTCAACCCATTAATCAAATTAATTAAACTCCAGCTAAATGTAAGCTTCTAGATGCTTTCTGTTGGTGTCTCCCATGCTAGGAAACTTCAAGGAAGCTTTTAAGGACGTTCAAGAAACTTAAGGAAATTTCCAGCCTCTTTTAGCTTTAATTTGTTGTCCATTCAGCACCCTTAATTGCCTATTCAGCTATCCCATGTAAATGCTATAAATATGTAGCTCAATTCACTTTGTATAGACTTTTGCCATTTTATTTGATGAACTTTTGTTCTTGTGAGGTTTCTTCCTCTCTGTTTCATATGAGTTTCTAGTGACTTATCTAGCGTGCTAGTGGTGTCAACTCGAACTCCTTTTTTTTTGAACTTATCACCAACCTTTTGGTTTGGCGTTCACCTATCCTTCTACCAAACCATTTTTCCACCTTAAACAATATAAGAAATGGTGTGACACTCTTTATAGTGTTGAATCACTCTTGACGTGTAAGATCGCTATCCATTTCCATCATCTATCTTTATCTATCTTAATATCTTAAAACTGAGCCCATCCCCAATAATTCCAATCCTTTATTTCTTTATAATCGAACCTATAGCATCCATATCTAGCCTATCTTTGAACCTCCTTGAAAACTTTTTCTTAAACTTAACCCAATACACTCATTGCTCAAATGAACGATACTTTCTCGACGATGATCGGGCAACTAAGATCAACATGACTCATTTAACTGAGCGAGATCACATCAATGTCTCATCCCATATGCGAGTGACTAAGGTCGAAATGGCCTCTTCAAAGAGCTTAGCTTGAGCTCGTGTGATAGGGCCTTGGGGCAGCTCCATTGAATCCTTGCTCGAGCTTGGTAGGCTTCGGGGTGTGCTTGCATCATAATTTGTCTTAGCTCCTACAGCTCTTTAAAATGTCCTAAGGTAAGACAATTTAATTGAACACATTAATGGTGCCTTAACCAAATTTTATTTGTTGTTTTAGGTGACCATTCAGTTGAATTCAGCTAGGTACATGGACAGCAATAAAAGGAGCTTCTAAGCTGAATTAAAGTCAGCAGCTGATTTCTCTTCTCCAAGGGGCTGCTCGTGAATAGCAATGGATGAAGGGATATTCAAAGCAGTCCATTCAGCTCACAAATTCCTTTAATACCTAGTGGCTATTCAAAATCAACCATTCACACCTTGTGACCGATTGCATCCAAATGTTCACACCATGGTCTGTTTGTGTGCCCAAAAATGCCATTAATTTGCTGTTGCTTATTTGGCTGCCCAAAGGAGGTATTTAAAGTTGATTTTAAATACTTTTGGCTGTTCAACAATGAATCCTTTCAGCCTAAGTATTTGGCTCATTAAATCAGTTGAATTAGGATATTAATCAAGCTGATGGTTGGTGTCACCTAGGCTTAGAATTCTTCAAAGTCCTTGTACTTAATGATTAAGATTAATTTAGCTCATTAACAGCTCATTTAAGCTGAATTCATGTGACTATTCGACTAGGCCATACTTAGGTCTATAAATACTTTGTAATTAGCTGGTTGTTTAGACTTTTTGCCAATTTTATGCTTAATTAAAAACTTGTGAGATTTCCAATTCTCCTTGTTCTTTTCAAGACTGAATTGACTTATCAAGTTGTCTTGTGGCGTCATTCTTGATACGAACTCGCCTCGAAATGATTTAAGTCACAATTGTTGCCCGATTGATAAATTGGGTAAGTTTGAATGGTTTGCAAAATTGGGGATGAAAACAAGGAAGATAGATTCGAATGGTTAGTTTCGTAATGGATATGGAAGCAAGTTGATGGTTTGATTCAAGAAGGCTGAAAGAAGGATGGATAAATGGCTATCAAAGGGATCAAACAACGTTAAATGAAACTTGGTGATAGCTGGGGAAAATCGGCTAAGGCCAAGATTGAACCAATGCTATAAGAGAGGGTTGACCGGAATCTTAAATAGGCACTTAGGTGAATTTTGATTTAGAAAAAAATTAATGAAGAACCTTGACCCACTATCAAGAATGATAGGAACCTTGGTATAGTTTTGAGCGCCACACCAACAAAGGTGATAAGTTCGGGATAGTAAGGAAAGATTGACGCCACGAGATGAAATCTCGATAAGTCAGATCAGTCCGAATGTGAATAAAGAGAATTGAATTCTCACTAGAACAATTAAGTTCATAAAATGACAAAGTCTAAAATTCAGTAGCCTTTACAAAGTGAAAAACATCACATATTTATAGCCTAAACAAGTCGTTAGCCGAATGGTCAAATTGGAAGTGGAGTGGATGGCTGACACGATCAGCCTCGGGGTGAGTCGAGTCGTATGTGAGTTTGCCCGATCGTCTATGAAGGAGTAGCGTTCGATTTGTTCAAAAGGATGTTTTAACATAAATAATGGTGAAAGCTATGTAAAAGGATTCAAAGATGGGTTTATGGATATGAAGTTTATGTAGATGGATTTATGGATATAAAGTTTTTGTAGGTTTGGTTATAATGAAACGAAAAGATGGATTGGAATGGAAATGAAAATGATCTCGAAAACAGACACGAACCAATATTAGAAAATATTGACCCAAATGTTTATAAGTTTTCAAGGTGGTCGAATGGAGAATATGAGAACCTCGACCCGCTACTTAGCAAAGTAGGAACCTTGGTATGTTTGAACGCCACACTACGAGTAGTGATAAGTTCAGTTTTCAACAAAGAAAATGGATGACACAACTAGAACACTAGGTAGCCAACAAATCTTTGAATGAAAATAGAGAAAAGTTTGCCTCACAAATTTGGCAGAATATCATTCAAAAATGTCCAAAAAGTAGTGTCCCCAAAAGGCTTGGTTACAAGAATTTATAAGGCTAAAATGAGCTAGCCGAATGGTCACATAGTAAAGTGCTATTAAAGGGCTAATTATAAATCAAAGACTTTTGAAATTCTAGAGTCAATAACTCCTCTCTTTAACTAGCTGAATTAATGTCCTTAAAGGCTTGAAAAATGACTCTTGATTTTCCCTTTGGCTAGTTGAATAGAATCCAGCCACTTTAATGAAATTTGCAATGCATAAATTGTCCATTAAGTAGCAAAAAAAACGTTGGGGTATTTGAACAAGCTGCTACCAGATTTTAAAGGACATGAAATGCTCCTTTAAACTCTCTTTAATGATGCTTAATGCTTCCTTTATAACAGCCCCTCTTTGTAACCAAAATAACTTGAAAAGTCTCCTTTATTGAATGCGTAACAGCCTTTGTGAATTGAAAAGTCACCTGCAATTAAAACATATGTAACCGACACATTTATTCAATTATTAAACTTTAAACAAATTAACAACTATGTAAATAAATGAACACACACTTATGCATCATTTATTCCAACAACTAGTTAATTAAAAGAAGTATTTAATGAACTTTAACTCATGCACCAATAAATTAACCTAGTAACTAGATTAATTAAAGAAGCAACTCATTAAATTAAATTCATTAAATAAACTCATTTAATTAAACTAAGATGAGTTGTATTAATGACCAGCAACTCATTTATTAAACTAAGATGAGTTGTATTAATGACCAGCAACTCATTTATTAAACTAAGAGGCTTAAATGCAAGTAGTAAAATGCAAAGCTAAAAGAAATAAATAAAAGTTCAATTTAGTTGGAACGGGTTCAAGGAGCGGAAATTGAGCTGAAATTAGTTTGCAAAATGTTGCAAGGACACTTTATTAAGCTGGTCCCAACTCGATCTATTTCTCCAACCAAAACCTCGCCCCACACTTGATTAACTAAGGCCAAAATGGCCTCCTTGAATTGCTTAGCTCGAGCTGGCGTAATTGGTCCTTGAGGCAGCACCATTGAGTCCTTGCTCGAACTTGATGCACTCCAGGTCGCGATCGTATCATTCCCCCCCTCTTTGAAATGACTTGTCCTCAAGTCAAAATCTGTATCAAAAGGGGTTAAATCTGACACATTAAAAGTTGCACTAACGTTAAATTCACCAGGCAAATCGAGTTTGTAAGAGTTTTCATTTATGCGCTCAAGAATTTGGAAAGGACCGTCTCCTCTAGGTAATAATTTTGATTTTCGTTGAGCTGGAAAACGCTCCTTGCGCATGTGAACCCAAACCCACTCTCCGGGTTCGAAGACCACTCGCTTTCGTCCCTTGTTAGCATTACGCACGTAAGACTCGGTTCTTGCCTCAATATTAGCTCGTACCTTTTGATGTAATTCCTTGACAAAATCAACCTTTTTCTTTGCATCTGCATGAACCAGTCGATCAGTAGGCAAAGGTAATAAATCTAAAGGTGTCAATGGATTGAAACCATATACAATTTCAAAAGGCGAATATTTCATAGCAGAATGGACGGAGCGGTTGTAAGCAAACTCGATATGTGGTAAGCAATCTTCCCAAGACTTCAAATTTTTACGGATGATGGCCCGTAGTAATGTAAACAATACTCTATTGATGACTTCCGTTTGACCATCGGTCTGGGGGTGGCTAGTGGTAGAGAATAATAATTTGGTTCCTAATTTTCCCCACAAAGACCTCCAAAAGTGGCTTAAAAATTTTGCATCACGATCCGACACAATAGTACGAGGAATACCATGAAGTCGTACAATGTCTCTGAAAAACAAATTTGCAACATGAACAGCATCATCAGTTTTAGTGCAAGCAATAAAATGAGACATTTTTGAAAAACGATCAACAACCACAAAGATAGAATCCTTCCCCGTTTTTGTGCGCGGTAGTCCAAGAACAAAGTCCATGGAGATATCAACCCACGGGGCTTCGTGGAATAGGTAATGGCGTATATAAACCATGGGGTTGAACCTTTGATTTAGCCTTTTTATAAGCTATACACCTCTTGCAAACTTGTTCCACATATTTGCGCATTCGCGGCCAATAGAAGTGTTCTTGAAGTTTTGCAAGTGTCTTGTTGACTCCAAAGTGTCCCATAAGTCTGCCACTATGGGCTTCGTGCACTAATAAATCTCGAACAGAGCCACAAGGAACTCAGAGTTTACTTTCTTTGAAAAGAAAGCCTTCATCCCTATAAAAGTTTTCAAACACACCATTCTCGCAGGCTACAAAGATCTCACCAAAATTAGAATCGTTAGCATAAGAGTCTTTTATCAAAGCAAAACCAAGAATTTTGGAGTCCAAATATGTCAAAAGAGTATACCTTCTCGAAAGTGTATCAGCCACTATGTTATCTTTACCTTTTTTGTATTTTATAACATAAGGAAATGATTAACATTTTGCATGACGTCGGTTTAATTTGTGCTGGCCTTTGATGTGCTTTAAAGCTTCATGATCGGAGTGTATAACAAACTCCTTTGGCCATAAATAATGTTGCCATGTCTCAAGAGCTCGTATGAGCGCGTACATCTCTTTATCATATACAGGATAGTTGAGTATGGCTCCACTAATCTTTTCACTAAAATAAGCCACAGGTCGTCCTTCTTGTGTTAAAACAGCACCTATTCCAACGCCTGAGGCGTCAACACTCAATCTCGAAAATCTTCGAAAAATCTGGAAGAGCAAGTAAAGGAGCGTTAGTAAGAAAATTCTTAATTTTGACAAACGACTTTTCTTGCTCATCATTCCAAAAGAAAGTAGAGTTCTTCTTAATGACGTTCGTAAGAGGAGCAGCAATGGTGCTGAAATTAGGAACAAATCATCGGTAGAAACTTGCTAGGCCATGAAAACTCCGGACTTGCGTAATACTAGTTGGCCTTGGCCAATCTTGAATGGCCTTGATCTTTTCTTGGTCTACTTCGAGACCTTCCGCGCTAACCACAAAGCCTAAAAAGACAACTTTATCAGAACAGAAAGAACACTTTTTAAGGTTAGCATATAATGTTTCTTTACGTAAAATTTCTAAAACAGATTTAAGATGCCTTACATGATCTTAGATGGATTTCCTATATATCAATATGTCGTCAAAATACAAAACACAAAACTTACCGATAAAAGACCTTAACACGTAATTCATTAGCCTCATAAATGTGCTAGGGGCATTGGTTAGTCCAAAAGGCATGACCAACCATTCGTATAGCCCATGCTTGGTCTTAAATGCCGTTTTCCACTCATCACCTTCTCACATCCGAATCTGGTGGTAGCCACTTTTTAGGTCAATTTTCGAAAATACCTTAGCTCCACTGAGTTCATCAAGCATATCATCAAGGCGAGGAATTGGATGACGGTATTTGATGGTGATCTTATTTACGGCTCCACAATCTACGCACATTCGCCATGTTCCATCTTTTTTCGGTACTAGTAAAACAGGTACAGCACAAGGACTAAGACTCTCTCTAACGTAACCTTTTTGCAATAGATCATTGACTTGCCGTTGCAATTCTTTAGTCTCTTCTGGATTGGCCCGATAAGCGGGACGGTTTGGAATAGCAGCTCCCGGTATAAAATCTATTTGATGTTCAATTCCACGAAGTGGTGGTAAACCATTTGGGACTTCCTCCAGGAAAACATCTTTAAAATCCTGCAACAAAGACAAAACAGAAGAAGGTAGAGTGTCGGGTAATTCGTTAGTAGAAAACAAGGTTTCTTTGTACATGAGTACAAGAACGGGATGATTCATTACTAACGCTTTTCGAATATCACTAACTTTTGCAAAGACACTCATTTTTTCAATTTCCTTCTCTTTTTTTTCTTTTTCTTTACTGATTTTCTTTTCACTCTCTTTTGTTTTCTTTTCCTTATTTTTTTCCTCTTTTATTTTTTTACAATCTTCTTTTTCTTTCTCTCTCATTTGTTCGATGGATGCTTTCAACTTCAATTGATCATCGTAAACTTGTTTGGGAGTTAACGGTGCCAATGTAACATTCTTTCCCATAAACTTGAAAATATACCGATTGGTATACCCGTCGTGTAGCACTCGCCGATCAAACTGCCACGGATGTCCAAGGAGTAGATGGCCCGCATGCATTGGAACAACGTCACATAACACTTCGTCCGAGTACTTTCCAATGGTGAAAGAAACTAGTACTTGCTTGGTCACTTTAAGTTCTCCACCGTCATTGAGCCACTGAAGTTTGTAGGGGCTCGGATGCTTAGTAGTTGGCAAACTGAGTTTTTCAACCATCATCGTACTTGCTACGTTTGTACAACTACCACCGTCGATGATGACACAACAGACTTTTCCTCTAACCAAGCATCGGGTATGAAATATGTTCTCCCGTTGTAGCTCATTATCCATGCCTTGGAGACTAAGACTCCTTTTGACAACGAGTAGTTCACCTTCCACAGGTTGTTCTAAGTCTTCCTCAGTTTCAGAAACCGATTCAAACTCCTTTTCTTCTTCATCCTCCGTCTCGATTTCACCATCGGCATGAATCACCATAGTTCTTCGATTTGGGCACTGACTGGCTATGTGTCCCCTTCGTAGACATTTGAAACATTTAACGTCACGATTATGATTGATAGAAACCTCGGGTGCCTTACCTTTGTTTGTTTCGATATTAGGCTTGTTTGGTTTCGAAAGTGCCATAGAATCCTTTCCTTGAGATGTTGAAAAACCTCTACTTGAACTTTGGGCCCACTTGGATGTGTTAGAAGTGGAAAAACCTTGATTTGAGCCTTTATGCTTAAGTTACTTTTCTACCTTGATAGCCATATGAACCATGTCCACCACTTCAAGATAGTGTTGAAGCTCGACGACATTCGCAATGTCTCGGTTTAATCCGGCCAAAAATCGTGCCATCGTTGCTTCAGAATCCTCTTGAACATCTGCCCGAATCATTGCAATTTCCATCTCCTTGTAGTAGTCTTCAACACTTTTGGTCCCTTGTGTAAGATTTTGAAGTTTTTGGTGCAACTCCCGGTGGTAGTAAGAAGGGATAAATCGTCGCCTCAGGACTGCCTTCATCTCGGTCCATGTAGAGATCAGTTGTTCTCCATTACGTCTCCGGCTAGTAGTTAGTTGATCCCACCAAATCATGGCATAATCCGAAAATTCAATTGCTGCTAACTTCACCTTTTTGTTTTCAGAATAGTTATGACAATCAAACACCAACTCGATCTTCTTTTCCCACTCAAGATAGGCCTCCGGATCTGATCTACCTTGGAACGGTGGTATAGAAAGTTTGATGTTCTTAAGATCATCATCTTCACGTCTCCGATCTCAGTGTCGTGGTTCCCTCCGGCGATTACTTGCATTTGAATCTTGACCACTTTCAAGATCACTATGATCATTTACAGCATCATCTTGATCTCTTCATCTTTCCCGTTGTTGATTTGGCCTCTCCCATCTAGGTCGGGCAACTTCAGGAGTTCTTTCGCGTTGCTCTCTTGCTTCGACTTGGAATAGACGATCTTTAAGGGGATTTAATCTTCTATCTAAAAGTCTTTCCATCTCTCGTAATAATGCTTGCATGTTCAAATCTGGGACGTTGCGAACAGGTTGTCGTACAGGATGATCTTCCATGTTAGGATCAGATTCTTGTGACATTGAGTTTAGTAAAGAACCTCACAACAAAAACCTCACTAGTCACTCACAAGAAAATTTTATTGGCACTCACACTCATGTTTTACGCTCGAGAATAGGCTCTTATCTCCACTCTATTGCGCTCACAACTCTCGTGCCTTTTACCTTTCTTTACCTTTCTCGTGATTTCGTAAGCAGATTCGCCAAGGCTTAACCTTAGTCTAGGTGGTCGGTTTCAAATGGGTAACAAAGGATGATGTGATTTAAAACTGGGTAGGCTTACAAGAAAGAAATTAATTCGGGTATAGTGTGGCGAAAAGGTCAAGGATGGAAGTGGATGAGAGGGTAAAAGTTTCAGGATTGAAAAATGGAGAAGGAGTAAAACTATGTTCATATTTTCAGATTTTGTTTTTATTTTTCAAATTTTTTTTTGAATTTTTTTTTCAATTTTTTTTTGAAACTTACTTGATGAGTCACAGACTATTCCTGGAGTAATTTTGAATCTTGTACTCCTTGTTTTTGTAGCTCTGATACCAAATGACACGATCCGCCTCGGGGTGAGTCGGGTCGTATGTGAGTTTGCCCGATCGTCTACGAAGGAGTAGCGTTCAATTTGTTCAAAAGGATGTTTTAACGTAAATAATGGCTAAAAGGATTCAAAGATGGGTTTATGGATATGAAGTTTATGTAGATGGATTTATGGATATAAAGTTTTTGTAGGTTTGGTTATAATGAAACGAAAAGATGGATTGGAATGGAAATGAAAATGATCTCGAAAACAGACACGAACCAATATTAGAAAATATTGACCCAAATGTTTATAAGTTTTCAAGGTGGTCAAATGGAGAATATGAGAACCTCGACTCGCTACTTAGCAAAGTAGGAACCTTGGTATGTTTGAACGCCACACTACGAGTAGTGATAAGTTCAGTTTTCAACAAAGAAAATGGATGACACAACTAGAATACTAGGTAGCCAACAAATCTTTGAACGAAAATAGAGAAAAGTTTGCCTCACAAATTTGGCAGAATATCATTCAAAAATGTCCAAAAAGTAGTGTCCCCAAAAGGCTTAGTTTCAAGAATTTATAAGGCTAAAATGAGCTAGCCGAATGGTCACATAGTAAAGTGCTATTAAAGGGCTAATTATAAATCAAAGACTTTTGAAATTCTAGAGTCAATAACTCCTCTCTTTAACTAGCTGAATTAATGTCCTTAAAGGCTTGAAAAATGACTCTTGATTTTCCCTTTGGCTAGTTGAATAGAATCCAGCCACTTTAATGAAATTTGCAATGCATAAATTGTCCATTAAGTAGCAAAAAAAACGTTGGGGTATTTGAACAAGCTGCTACCAGATTTTAAAGGACATGAAATGCTCCTTTAAACTCTCTTTTAATGATGCTTAATGCTTCCTTTATAACAGCCCCCTCTTTTGTAACCAAAATAACTTGAAAAGTCTCCTTTATTGAATGCGTAACAGCCTTTGTGAATTGAAAAGTCACCTGCAATTAAAACATATGTAACCGTCACATTTATTCAATTATTAAACTTTAAACAAATTAACAACTATGTAAATAAATGAACACACACTTATGCATCATTTATTCCAACAACTAGTTAATTAAAAGAAGTATTTAATGAACTTTAACTCATGCACCAATAAATTAACCTAGTAACTAGATTAATTAAAGAAGCAACTCATTAAATTAAATTCATTAAATAAACTCATTTAATTAAACTAAGATGAGTTGTATTAATGACCAGCAACTCATTTATTAAACTAAGATGAGTTGTATTAATGACCAGCAACTCATTTATTAAACTAAGAGGCTTAAATGCAAGTAGTAAAATGCAAAGCTAAAAGAAATAAATAAAAGTTCAATTTAGTTGGAACGGGTTCAAGGAGCGGAAATTGAGCTGAAATTAGTTTGCAAAATGTTGCAAGGACACTTTATTAAGCTGGTCCCAACTCGATCTATTTCTCCAACCAAAACCTCTCCCCACACTTGATTAACTAAGGCCGAAACGGCCTCCTTGAATTGCTTAGCTCGAGCTCGCGTAATTGGTCCTTGAGGCAGCACCATTGAGTCCTTGCTCGAACTTGATGCACTCCAGGTCGCGATCGTATCAATGGCAATATTAAAGCTAAATGGGGCTGGAACCCTCCTTGAAGCTTCTTGAACGTCCTTGGAAGCTTCCTTGAAGTTTCCAAGCATGAGAAACACCATTGGACAGCATCTAGAAGGAGTCCAATTAGCTGAATATAAATGGCCAAGGTGGTGAGCTGAACAGCCTTGTCTACATTCTGTTAAAGGTGCTCAATGCTCCTTGAATGAGCTGTTGCGTAGGACTAAATAGCCTTAGCTTTAATGAAGAGCTTGGGGCATGTCAATGGCTTTACTAGTGTGAACACCAAAGTTAAATAGCTCCTTATGTGTGAACACACATAAACGAAAAGGTAAGCAATGTGAATGGAAGATGTAGCAAGTGTGAATGCTTTTAAGCTTGTTTTGGGAAGCTATTCGGCCAGCTTGGGAAAGCAAAAAAATCAGCATCTTTGCTTTGTCTTTTGAGGTCCACGAAGGGATGATTGTATGAGCTAAATCATCAGCTTATTAAGTATGCCGCCCATGCCATGTTTCAGCATAATAAATTCGGTCATGCTGCCATTAATGCAGTTCCTTGCATGCTCAGTAGCTCCTTTAATGCCTCTGTATTTCACGAAAAAGTGCTTTGAAAAAGCTGGACTATTCCCTCAATTAATATGTCGTCCATTACATGTACCTGCACCAAGTTAATGAAGCAAATTAATTCACTCAAGTACCATAAGTTCGGCTGCAGCATGAAGAAAATGAAATCAATTTAAGATGTCATAAATTCGGCACATTAAACCAGTAGCAAACTTAAGACATTTTATCACCATGTTTGAGCTGAAACACACTAACACCTGCACATTAATTCTGCTAAACAAATTAAATAGCAGCAAACATATTAATATCTACACATTAATTCGACTAAGATAAATTAATTAGTAACAGCTAATAAATTTGTCCTAAAACTAGACCATTAAAATTATGTCCTCAGTTAAAGATACATTAAAACTTTAATTAATTATGTCCAGATTTTTTTCACATTAAAATAAACTAATAATTTGAGTAGACTTTAACTAAATTAACTAACTTATTTAATTTATTCTAGAAACAAAAATCAAATGAACTAGAAAAATAAAATGAACTCAAACGAGTTCAAATAAGCTCAAACAAGCTGACTTGAGTTCCATTGAACTGGGTAAAACCAAAATTGAGTTCTTTGACCTGAAATTAAACTTCATCTTGCACTTGGGCCCCTCGAATTTAGGACATGCTAGATGTTGTCGAGTTGTGTCAAACCATGATACGACTGGGTTCGTATCATTCCCTCCCTCTTGAAGATGATTTGTTGATACGATCACGGCTTCCCATAAGTCAAGTCCAAGCTGAGATCCGATGGTGCTACCTCAAGGGCCGATCACAAGGGCTCGTGCAAAACAATTTAAAAAAGCTGTTATAGCTTTAGTTCAGCATGTGTGGGATGATGTCAATGCTAGACCTATCGAACCAGTTAGTGGCCATTTTGGAAATCCATGCGAACTTTTCTACAAGTTCGATTCAGCTCACCGAGCTCACCTTCATTCAAGTTAGCTCCCATGTAGCTCCAACCAGCTCATTAGCTCGGGACCAGCTCATTATCAGCTCACGAGTTTAAGCCCAGCTTGGGTTTAGCTCATGAATTAGCCATCAGCTCGTGGAGTTCACTTTGAATTCATTTGACTACTATTGACTTTTTAATTAATAAGTTTAATAATTAGTTAATTAATATCTTACATTGATGTGAGCACACCCGGGGCATCCTCAAATGCACACCAAGGATCTATTGAGCTGCCAAAAGGTCCCATGACTCGAGCTCGAGCCAAGCAACTTCAAGATGCTATATCAGCCTTTGTGATGCGCATTTGGAATGATAACCAGCTCTATAACGTTGGAGGAGCTAAGAATAACTCTTTGAAGACTCCATGCACCATTTTGCAATCCGACCTCAGCTCCTCTTCAACTCCCCCATGCGCCATTCAGTTCCCATCAGCTCACTTGAGCTCGTTTTAGCTCGTTTCAGCTCGAATTTAGCTCGTTTCAGCTCATTCCTTTTTCATTTCAATAAATTAAGTATTAATCTAGCTTATAACTAAGTTTGTTACAGCTCATGCCAAATTCCCTAGCTCAATTTAGCTCACTAAGTGTTTTTGACTATTTGAGCTAGCTGAATTTATTATAAGTTGACTTATAATTATTATGTTCAAATTTAGTTAGTGATATTAAGTTATTTAGTTATTATTTTAAATTATAATTATATGAATAGTTGTGTGTTATTTAATTTTGTAGGTTAGCCGAATTTGGAAGATACATTCATGGCATTTAATGCAAGGTGCATGAATGGGAAAGTTCATTGAACGGGAGGATACATGCATGGACCGGTTCAATGTTTGGAGGACATACATTCATGTATATGGAAGGTTAATGCATATTGAAAGGTGCATCTCCCTTGGACGACACACATGCATGAATGGGGGGTAATCAATGCAAGTGCATGTACGGCTAGGTTCAAGGCCCCTTCCAAGTTCCATGTACAACCGATGCATGTGGGAGGACCCTTGGAGTTTCCTAAGCGCCTATTCGGCCAAGAGACACCCTTTGATAGGAGCACGCCCCGCGAACTTCATCGAACAAGTCTGTCAAGCCGAGCATTGACATGTTGGCAAGCTGATCCCAGCTCGTTTCCAGCTCCACGAGCTCTGTCCAGCTCAAATCCAGCTTATTCGAGCTCAATCCAACTTGCCTGAGCTAAACTAAGCTCACTCCTAGCTCATATTCAACTCACGAGCTAAACCTTAGCTCAACTTCAGCTTAGGAGTTTAGCCTCAGCTCAACTTTAGCTCATGAGCTAAAGCTTAGCTCATTTTAGTTTAAACTCGGTTTTGTCTTTAATACATTAAATAAAAATTTGCACATATTCATTTAAGCATTAAACTTGTCTTATATTAATATTTGTTATTAATATGTCATTGTCATTATATAAATTGATTATGTTCACATAGCCGAATTAATGCATGACATTAATGTGTTCACATCATGCCGAATTTATGAGTGTTCATGAGATGTCTTAATGACTTGTTTATTTCATGTAGGTACATTCCTTTGGACGGTACAATGTATGGATGAAGAAACATCTCTTTTGGGCATTCCACACTCATGAATGAAGAAGTATTAAATGCTGGTGCATGTACGGCTAGATGCAATGTTTCTACAAATTCATGCATGTGTCGAATGCATGTATGGACATTAAAGGCTAGTCCATGAATGGATCAAATGCATGAATGGCTTAAGTGCATGTATGGTGGCTGTCTCCTAACTTTCCAAGGCACTTATTCGGCCAAGAAGTAGCTACTAACTAATTCTATGTTGACCATAGAGCTCCTTGAACATGTTCACACTTTGAATTGACCTATAGGCTACTACACATGCATGGATGGGTTCAAGAACGTCCAAGGGAAGGAATTAACTCAATAATTCAACACATTGATTGAATTAAGTGCATGCACAAAGGGGAGAACGAATTTACTAGGTTCATGCTGCCATTTATGAACTTACATGCCATTAAAAGTGTTTAATTATGAAGATACATGTTCCATACAAGTGCATGAACGTCCCAAGGAGATGAATGTAACCTTTTGGTGCACATACAAGTCACTTGAAGCCTTTCTTTATGACTAAGCATTCATGCACAAACCAAGGGGGATGAAAGTGTCCATTCAGCTAGTGCATGAATCTGCCGAATTTATGAACTATTTTAATACATTAGTGTGAACGTTTTTTATTATTGTGTGAACACCTAGATGCCGAATTTGAATGGTCATCTATGTGCCTATAAATATTTGTTTTCTTTCATTTGTAAAGAACTTTTTGCCAAAATTTTTATTGAATTTAATCTTGTGAGAATTTTCTTCTCTAAACTTTGTTTGAGACTTTGTTGACTTATCTACCTAGTAGTGGCATCAACCCTGTTTCGTTCACCCATATACCGAGGTTCCTACTTTGTTAAGTAGTGGGTCGAGGTTCTATCATTTTCATTTTCGCCTTGAAAGCCTATAAGCATTTGGGTCGATATTTTCTAATACTGGTTCGTGCTTGCTTTTGAGTTCCTTCTTTCCATTCTTTCATTTACTTTAAACTGAACCTTAATATTCATATTTTAAACCCTTCATTTGAACCCCTTGAATAGCTTCCGCATAATTTATTTAGAAACATCTTTTTTGAACAAACCGAACGATACTTTCTCGTAGACGATCGGTCAAACTCGCATACGACTCGACTCTCCCCGAGGCGGTTCGTTGATATCACCCTTTGGGAGTTTCATGCATCCCATGGCTGAACCTAGACAATCCCATTGGCTTCCAAAGCTTGCTCATACATGAAGCTGCCCATTCATCTCCCATTCGGCCGAACATGGACAAGGACACCATTGGTCATTTTTCTAGAAGGTTCATGTCTTAATTAGGTTCATTACTTAATCGTTAAGTTCATGAATGGACTATTTGGTTAGCATAAAAACTAGTATAAATAGTTTGTTGATTTCATTTGTAAAGGACTTTTGCCAAATTTGTTAATGAACATTTGTTCTTGTGAGGTTGCTTCCTCTCATATCTCGTACAAGTTTCGAAAGACTTATCTGGCTTGTGCTAGTGGCGTCAATTGTCTTGTTTGAACTTATCACCAATCTTGGTGTGGCGTTCACCTATCCATCTATCCATCTTTTCACCTTAACAATATAGGAACCGGGGTGACACTTCTTAGTGTTGAATCATTCCTGATGTTAAGTTCGTTTTCCATTCCCATCCTTCGAATTATTTTCTTGTTATTCCAAACTTTGCTACTAAATCAAACCTATTACTCAATTCACCCTACTTTGAAACCTTCCGCTTATTCTAATCCATTATTTTACTTTTATTACTAAAATCTGAGGCACGAACGACTCTCTCGAACTACGATCGGGCAACTACGTGAATTCGACTCATCTACCCAGGCTGAATCACATCATACATATTAAATTTAGTTCACATTAGTTATATTAAGTATGTCTTAAAAGTGTTTATTGATGATAATTAAATTTGTCATAACCGAATTTAATGTTGATATTTGTGTTCACATTAGTTTGAATTAATTATGTTCACAATTCTTGTAGAAACGCAATGGACATATGGAGATTAAAAGCAAGCATGAATTTTGAAGGTGCATGGACGGTTGGGGGACTTGAATCTCTTAGGTGCATGTTCGGCCAAGTGCATGTTGACCATATTCAATGTCTTTAAGGTTCATGAATGTTTCCATTCATGTATGGTGTGCTATCTCTTCATTCTCCAAGGTGACCATTCGGCCAAAGGACACTCACACATGCATGAAGATAGCTTGGCCAATTAGCTTCCCCATGACTCTCCTTAATTCGTTCACACCTATGTTCACATGGCAAGACTATTCGGTTCACCTTGTTCACACTAGAAGACTCTTCAACATTCGGTTTCACACACATGATGACCTTTAGAGTGTCCACAATTAATTCATACTTTTTGGCCAAACATTGCTTCATTTAACAAGGTTGGCCGAACCTCACAAGTGACCATTGGACATCATGCATTCACTTAGTGTTTTCTTAAGCATGAAGATTCATTCATTTCCTATTACCATAGCCAAATCTAGACATGCACATTAAGGGTCATTTTTCTAGAATTTTCTTTAATTAATGTGTAAGCATGAAAGGCCAATCGGCTACCTAGACTTAGTCCTATAAATACTTGCTCAATTTCTATGTAAAGGACTTTTTTGGAAAACTTTTGTTAATGTTATGCTGCCGAAATTGTGAGGCAAACTTTTCTTATATTTCGTTCAAAGATTCGTTTGGCGTTCCTAGCATTCTAGTTGTGTCAACCGTGTTCTTTGTCGAACCTGAACTTATCACTATTCATAGCGTGGCGTTCAACATACCGAGGTTCCTATCTTGTTAGTTAGTGGGTCGAGGTTTTCCCTTTCCAAACCTATAACCGAACTCAAAAGGCTTAATCAACGGGTCGATACCATTTCGGTATTGGTTCTTGAAAGTACCTTTAGTAGTTCCAAACCCGTTCTCTTCTTTACTTAATCGAACCTAAACCGACCAATTTGTTCATATCCTTTTGTTCCTACCCTTTCGTTCCTACCACTCCATTCGTACCCCTCTTTCTACTTTGACCATACCTTCAACTCAACTAAACCTAACGTAACTTCTCGTAGACGATCGGGCAATCTACATACGACTCGACTCTTCTCGAGACGGTTCGTATCATCTGGTATTAGAGCTACCTAAAAACGAGAAGCTTAGACGTTCGAAGCGGAGCATTCCCGAGGTAGGTTCAGAAAAAGAAACAAAAATCTACGAAGTCGAAGTTTTCTCATTTCGATTAGTTTGTTATTGTTACTATAAAAACAAAAATCTACGCAGCCGAAGAAAAAAAATCATGTACAAAAGTGTTTTTATTGTATTTAGTTTGTCGATATAGTACAACAAAAAAAAAGTTAAACAAGTTAAAAAAAATTCGAAAAAAAATCGAAAAAAATTCTAAAAAAAATTGAAAAAAAAGTGATTTTTGCAATTCAATTGTTATTTGATCGTCAAGCTTTGATCTGATATAGTTCCCGACCCTTCTTCTATTCTACTGTCCCTAATTCGCCATATTTTTTTTACCCAATTCCCTATTCTTTCAGACTACCCTAAATCCAATACATCAATCACTTGTTATCCCTTTTTGAACCGACCACCTAGACCAAGGACCGAGCCTTAACGAATCTGCTTACGAAATTACGAGAAAAGTTAAGAGAGGTAAAAGGCAAGAGAGCGTGAGCACATTCGAGGGGAGGTAAAAGCCGAACTAAGAGTGTAAACACGAGTGTGAGTGTCATCAAACTTCTTTCTTTCTGAGCGGATTGAGAGGATTTGTTTGTGAGGCTATCTTAAACAAATAGATGTCCCAAAATAGTGGGCAAAACATGGAAGAACAACAAGGGCGACAACCTGTCAGAAACGTTTCGGATTTGCAAATGCAAGCCCTTTTGCGTGAGATGGAACGATTACTTGATCGAAGGCTTAATCCTCTTGAAGATCGACTCTACCAAGTCGAGGCCCAAAGACAACGCGATGAATATCCTGAAGTTGCTAAGCAAAGACGTGAAGGGCCCAATCAACGACGAAGACAACCAAGGGGTTCAAGATGATGATGTTAACGAAAATAGTGAAGATGAAAGCGATCACGGGTCTAACATAAGCCTAGAAAGGAGACGTCCCCGAAACAGTGGACAAGTAGATCGAAGGCGGGAAGATGATGACTTGAAGAATATCAAGCTTTTCTTGGACAGGCTTGATTTTTCGATCGAGCATGCACTCCATCTCTTTCAACAAATATTTAAATTCAAAGGCTGAAAACTCTTCTCGAGACATGATTAATAGATGAAAAGAAAAATGAATAAAACAAAACAGAAAATGAATACCTTACCACAAACCTCGCTAGTCACTCACAAGAAAATTTGAATGGCACTCACACTCGTGTTTGCACTCAAGATCGACTTTTTCAACACTCTAATGCTCTCACAACACTTGTGCCTTTTACCTTTCTTTACCTTTCTCGTGATTTCGTAAGTAAGATTCGCCAAGGCTTAACCTTAGTCTAGGTGGTCGGTTTCAAATGGGTAACAAGGGATGATGTGATTTACAACTGGGTAGGCTTACAAGAAAGAGAATAATTCAGGTATAGTGTGGCGAAAAGGTCAAGGATGGAAGTGGATGAGAGGGTAAAGGTTTCAGGATTGAAAAATGGAGAAGAAGTAAAACTATGTTCAAATTTTCAGATTTTGTTTTTTTCGAATTTTTGTTTGAATTTTTTTCTTTTTCGTTTTTTAAACTTACTTGATGAGTCACGACTATTCTGTAGTAATTTTGAATGCTCGTACTCCTCGTTTTTGTAGCTCTGATACCAAATGATACGATCTGCCTCGGGGTGAGTCGAGTCGTATTTGAATTTGCCCGATCGTCTATGAAGAAGTAGCCTTCGATTTGTTCGAAAGGATGTTTTAACGTAAATAATGGCCGAAACTATGTAAAAGGATTCAAAGATGGGTTTATGGATATGAAGTTTATGTAGTTGGGTTTATGGATATAAAGTTTTTGTAGGTTTGGTTATAATAAAACGAAAAGATGGAATGGAATGGAAATGAAAATGATCTCAAAAACAAACACGAACCAATATTAGAAAATATTGACCCAAATGTTTATAAGTTTTCAAGGTGGTCAGATGGAGAATATGAGAACCTCGACCCACTACTTAGCAAAGTAGGAACCTTGGCATGTTTGAACGCCACACTACGAGTAGTGATAAGTTCGGTTTTCAACAAAGAAAATGGATGACACAACTAGAACACTAGGTAGCCAACAAATCTTTGAACGAAAACAGAGAAAAGTTTGCCTCACAAATTTGGCAGAATATCATTAACAAAAATATTTCAAAAAGTAGTTTCCTTCAAAAGGCTGGTTACATGAATTTATAGTGTCAAAAGGAAAGCTAGCTGAAAGGTCACTTTTAATGAAGCTAATAATGAGGCCTAATGAAAAGTCACAACTATAGAAATTCTATTCCAAGTAACTCCAGCCTTCAATTTGATTTACTTCTTCAATTAAGTTGCTTTCAAAGTCTTTTGAAGTCTCCATGAGCAACCGAAAAGACACCAGCTTCTTTGATGGAGAATTGAATGCATGTAGTGATTACTCATGAAGCAAACGGTTATGGAAGATGAAACAAAGTTGCTGCCTAATTTAAAGAAGAATAATGCTCTCCTTTAATTGATAGAAACAACTTCTTAATGATATTTAAAGCCTCTTTGTAACAACCCTCTCTTTCAGAATCGAAATCTCTTGAAAAGTCACATTATTGAATGCATAACAGCCTTTAATAATAATAGATGGGAGCTAAAAAGTCACCTGCAATTAACACATGTAACAATCACATTTATTCATTTATTAAGCTTAAAACAAATTAACAACTAACTTAAATAAATGAACTAACACTTATGCATCATTTATTCCAGCAACAAGTTTAATTAAGAGAAGCATTATTAAATGAACTTAAATTCATGCATCAATAAATTATCCTAGGAACTAGATTATTTAAAGAAGCAACTATTAAATAAAGTTCAACAAAAACACTTATTAATTAAACTAAGATGAGTTGAATAAATGTCCAGCAACTCATTTATTAAACTAACATGCTTAAATGCATGGTTTAAAATGCAAACTAAATGAACAAATGAGTTACTTAATGCAAGACTTAATTTAATGAAGCTGACTTAAACTAACATCGGAGTCACATAATGTATGACTTTATTAAATGCAGAACACATAATGCATGTCATAATTAAAATATGTATTTAATAAATAAGACATAATTAAAGACTAAAGTAACTAAGATAAATCAAGTCTTTATTCCAAAAGCATAAATGAATTTAAAGGTCTCATTTTGCATTTGGGCCCCTCGAGTTTTGGCCAATCTCGATGTAGTCGAGATGTACCGAAACATGATGCGACCGGGATCGCATCATACCCCTCTTCTTGAAGATGATTTGTCCTCAAATCGGGCCATTTTCTCAAAAAAATTTCTCAGGATCACAAATCAGCCCTCCCTCTTTAAGAGGGTACCACCTCACATTGTCACTTACAAAAGAATAAAACAAGTTAGTGATTCAATGAAGGTTAAACCAGGAGGAACTTTCTGAAATTTTATTCACAGCTTGACACAAGAAAATATTATCATCATCATAAAGACAAGGAGTAATAAAATGATGAATCAAGAATGAACAATTCCTTTTCGAAGTCTTGGAAGCACTTGATCGATTGCCGAATTCAAAATAATTAACAAGTTTTACCTTTGCAAATTGGATATCCAAATTTGGTAATAGAGCATGCATATAAATAAAACACTCATACATCACAAGTTTTATGTGCACAGCCTTGTTAAAAATTGTGGTTTTTCTATAGATCAAAGAATGCACATCAACGACACAACCATTGTTAGTAATGTTCTCATCATTTTCAAACCATCCATTACTAATAAAAAAAAATAAACCTCATCAAGGTACGAATGCGTTTCAGAAACCAAAACATCAACAATGTTTCCATCAACATTCAAAGGGGGTGGTTGAATCTTAAAAGATTCAGAAAACTCACCTTGTTTTCCCATATGAATGAATGAATGTGGATCGGTTTGAGCAGTACCTTTTTCAATCAACGTAAACCTCCTCTCTTCGGAAAGATAGTAAAGTCGTAGCTCTTTACTTGAACTAACCTGAAATGTAGGAGAAATACAAGAACAACTCGCGTTTCTCAAAGTATCACCTTCACGAAAAGTAAAGGGGTTAGTGACACTGTAGATGTTTAACTTTAAGGAACATGCTGAATCAATGCCAAGATCAAAAATATGAGTTGGCCTTACCTTTTTAAAATGACACAAGAAATTTATGGATAGCCAAATAAAATGATCAAGGAACGATTTTATATTATATTCATAATTTTTAAATTTCGTTCCCTTAGTCAAAAGCCAAGCATCAATCAAACAAAAATTGGTCGCACAAAATTTGGAATGCTTGAATTTTTCACATATCGAACCAAAATAGCAAATTCTAGGTTTAAACACATAAGTTTGTTCACTTGCTAGAAAATGCAACAAAGGTTTCATGCGTGTCATGATTTCAAACATGCTGATCCAAAAGAATTTGTGCATATACAAAAACAAATAATCCAAACTCCTTACATTCATCAGGACAGATGGGCATAAATTTAAAGATTTTGCACAAGGCAGTAGTTGATTCACATAATCATCACAAGCAAACAACTTAAATGTCTTTCGTGAAGAATAGTTACCATGTAAGATGATATTATGTGCTTGCCGATTTAATCGGACGTCATCAACAAGTTTTACACCACAAAACAACTCAAGAAAACACTGCCTCATACTTCCTCTTAGAATGGACTTATCAACCACAAACAAAGAATAAGGGTTAATTAATTCAAAATAAGGGGATCTTTTATAAATTAAGCCATCGAAAATTTTACCGACAACTTTCAAACCTGTTTGCCGTGGCTTGATTTCTAAAGATTCCTTATCTTTGAATACTTGCGGTTGGATTTTATCTTCAACCTTTCCTTTTCTGATCATACAAAAGCATCTCTCGTCAGGAAAGTATTGAAGTTGAAGTTCGTCACACGGATTGTTAGGAACCTGAAAAGAAGAGGTAAGACGAGAAGAATTCACAGATTGGTTAGTGGAAACAACACTCTCTTTTTCTTGCCCTCTATCAACTTTTTCTTTCATTTCTTTTTCTTCAAGAACAATTGTTTCTTCCACGCTTTCTTTTTGCTCACTCTCTTTTTCAACTTTACTTTCTTGCACACACTTTTTCTTTTTCGCTTCTCTTGATTTCTTTTAGAATCCACTCGTTTTCTCTCATGATCATCTTTTGCCTCTCTTTTCTTTCACTCTCTTTTGTTCTTTTCTTTTCAATGGCTTTTCAATGACTTTCTCAATCTCTTTCAAGAATCTCTCATTTTCTCTCTTACTCGCCTCTTGCCTCTCTTTCATTTCTTTTCTCTCATTTTTCTTTACAACTTGAAGATAATATAAGTGAATCAGCATGATAAGTATTTTGTTCGAAAGATGTGAAATCATTTAGATAGAGTTCACGATCAATTCTTCGAGAATGAGTCTTCGTGGATGCATACGAAGAGTTACTTGGGCTCCCTCGTTCGTTATCTCGAAAGACCTTAGACTCGAAGCTTTCTTTCTTTCTACTCGAATTTCTTGTCGAATAGGTATCACGATAGAAATCTCTTCTCGAGTAGTCATCAGATGTGTGTCTCCGTGATGTTCTTGACTCCTTTTTCTGACTTGAAACAATTTGCTTTCGTTGAAATCTTGCTCGATGGTCTAGCTTTTCTTGGACAGGCTTGATTTTTCGATCGAGCATGCACTCCATCTCTTTCAACAAATATTTAAATTCAAAGGCTGAAAACTCTTCTCAAGACATGATTAATAGATGAAAAGAAAAATGAATAAAACAAAACAGAAAATGAATACCTTACCACAAACCTCACTAATCACTCACAAGAAAATTTGAATGGCACTCACACTCGTGTTTGCACTCAAGATCGACTTTTTCAACCTCTAATGCTCTCACAACACTCGTGCCTTTTACCTTTCTTTACCTTTCTCGTGATTTCGTAAGTAAGATTCGCCAAGGCTTAACCTTAGTCTAGGTGGTCGGTTTCAAATGGGTAACAAGGGATGATGTGATTTACAACTGGGTAGGCTTACAAGAAAGAGAATAATTCAGGTATAGTGTGGCGAAAAGGTCAAGGATGGAAGTGGATGAGAGGGTAAAGGTTTCAGGATTGGAAAATGGAGAAGAAGTAAAACTATGTTCAAATTTTCAGATTTTGTTTTTTTTTTCAGAATTTTTGTTTGAAATTTTTTTCTTTTTTTTTCGTTTTTTTAAACTTACTTGATGAGTCACAGACTATTCCTGGAGTAATTTTGAATGCTCGTACTCCTCGTTTTTGTAGCTCTGATACCAAATGATACGATCTACCTCGGGGTGAGTTGAGTCGTATTTGAATTTGCCCGATCGTCTATGAAGAAGTAGCCTTCGATTTGTTCGAAAGGATGTTTTAACGTAAATAATGGCCGAAACTATGTAAAAGGATTCAAAGATGGGTTTATGGATATGAAGTTTATGTAGTTGGGTTTATGGATATAAAGTTTTTGTAGGTTTGGTTATAATAAAACGAAAAGATGGAATGGAATGGAAATGAAAATGATCTCAAAACAAACACGAACCAATATTAGAAAATATTGACCCAAATGTTTATAAGTTTTCAAGGTGGTCGATGGAGAATATGAGAACCTCGACCTACTACTTAGCAAAGTAGGAACCTTGGCATGTTTGAACGCCACACTACGAGTAGTGATAAGTTCGGTTTTCAACAAAGAAAATGGATGACACAACTAGAACACTAGGTAGCCAACAAATCTTTGAGCAAAAGAGAAAAGTTTGCCTCACAAATTTGGCGAATATCATTAACAAAAATATTCCAAAAAGTAGTTTCCTTCAAAAGGCTGGTTACATGAATTTATAGTGTCAAAAGGAAAGCTAGCTGAAAGGTCACTTTTAATGAAGCTAATAATGAGGCCTAATGAAAAGTCACAACTATAGAAATTCTATTCCAAGTAACTCCAGCCTTCAATTTGATTTACTTCTTCAATTAAGTTGCTTTCAAAGTCTTTTGAAGTCTCCATGAGCAACCAAAAGACACCAGCTTCTTTGATGGAGAATTGAATGCATTTAGTGATTACTCATGAAGCAAACGGTTATGGAAGATGAAACAAAGTTGCTGCCTAATTTAAAGAAGAATAATGCTCTCCTTTAATTGATAGAAACAACTTCTTAATGATATTTAAAGCCTCTTTGTAACAACCCTCTCTTTCAGAATCGAAATCTCTTGAAAAGTCACATTATTGAATGCATAACAGCCTTTAATAATAATAGATGGGAGCTAAAAAGTCACCTGCAATTAACACATGTAACCGTCACATTTAATCATTTATTAAGCTTAAAACAAATTAACAACTAACTTAAATAAATGAACTAACACTTATGCATCATTTATTCCAGCAACAAGTTTAATTAAGAGAAGCATTATTAAATGAACTTAAATTCATGCATCAATAAATTATCCTAGGAACTAGATTATTTAAAGAAGCAACTATTAAATAAAGTTCAACAAAAACACTTATTAATTAAACTAAGATGAGTTGAATAAATGTCCAGCAACTCATTTATTAAACTAACATGCTTAAATGCATGGTTTAAAATGCAAACTAAATGAACAAATGAGTTACTTAATGCAAGACTTAATTTAATGAAGCTGACTTAAACTAACATCGGAGTCACATAATGTATGACTTTATTAAATGCAGAACACATAATGCATGTCATAATTAAAATATGTATTTAATAAATAAGACATAATTAAAGACTAAAGTAACTAAGATAAATCAAGTCTTTATTCCAACAGCATAAATGAATTTAAAGGTCTCATTTTGCATTTGGGCACCTCGAGTTTAGGCCAATCTCGATGTAGTCGAGATGTACCGAAACATGATGCGACCGGGATCGCATCATGGAATAGTCGGTTTAGGTACAATTGGTAAATGGAGAAATGGGGTTGAATAAAAAGTGCAAACAAGAACCAATTCTGATTTGGTATCGACCTGTTGTTTATAAGCTCTTTTAGTTCGGTTTGGAATTGGTAAATAAAAACCTCGACCCACTATCTAACAAGATAGGAACCTTGGTATGTTTGAACGCCACACTACGAGTAGTGATAAGTTCGGTTTCGACAAAGAACAATGGTTGACACACTAGACGCTAGGAAGCTAATCGAATCTTTGAACGAAATTTGAGAAAAAGTTTTGCCTAACAAATTCGGCAGCATAACATTAACAAAAGTCTCAAATGTTCTTTACATGAAAAAAAATAACAAGTATTTATAAGCCGAATGGCTTTTCATGCTTACAAATTAAGTAAAAGAAAATTCTAGAAAATTAATCCTTAATGTGCATGACTAGATTCTGCTATGGAAAATGAATTGTGAATGCTTCATGTTTAAGAAATGACAAGTGAATGAATGAAGCTCCAAAGGACACTTGCTAGGTTCGGCCTCCCTTGTTTAATGAAGCAATTAAGTGGCAACCTTTAGCCAAAAATCATGAATTAAATGGTGTAACTCCAAGGGCCAAAATAGGTGTGAATGCCGTAACCTGAAGAGTCCATAGGTATGAACATGGTGAACCAAAAGGACTTGTTGTGTGAACACAATGTGAACGGAATGTAGAGGTTCATGGAGGAAGTCATTCGGCCAACCATCTCATACATGTATTATGTCCCTTTGACCGAATAGTCACTTGTGTAGATGAAGAGGTAGCACAACATTCATGGCTCTTGGTCATTCATGAACCTTTGGAATTAATGTACCTTGCCATTCATGCATTCCACCGATTCATGCATCTTAGCCGTCCATGCACCCTCCAAAAGACATGTTGCTTCAAGCTCCATACATCCATTGAGTTTCTACAAGAAAATGTGAACAAAATTAATTCAAGCTAATGTGAACACAAATGTAAACATTAAATTCGGTTATGACAATTTAATTAATATCAATAAACACTTTTAAGACATATTTAATAAAAAAAATGTGAACTAAATTTAATATGTGGTTTATTAATTAACTAATTAATGAACTTATTAAATAAAAATTTAATAGCAGTCAAATGAAGTCAAAGTAGTCTTCATGAGCTAGAATTCAACTCATGAGCTAAAACCGAGCTGGACTTGGACCCATGAGCTGGTAGTGAGCTGGACCCGAGCTGGGGAACTGAAAGTGAGCTGGTGGCGAGCTCGATGAGTTGAGCTGGACTTGCAGGTAGTTGCATGGTGAGTTCAAGGAACTGGAATCAGCTTTCTCGGAGCGTCCTAATGGCGTTTCCATCCAAAGTTGAGCTACAAAAGCTGTGATGGACTCCTTAAACTTCTTAGCTCGAGCTCGAGTAACAGGACCTTGTAGTAGCACCATAGAATCCTCGCTCGAACTAGCTGAACCATGGGGCGCGATCACATCACATCCCATTTCCATTTGGACCGAAATGAAGGCGGTTATGCGACAACGATTCATTCCATCCTACTATCATCGGGAGTTGCATCAAAAACTCCAAAATCTCATCCAAGGGACGAAGAGTGTGGAAGATTATTATAAAGAAATGGAAGTGGCTATGATCCATACCGATATACAAGAAGATCGAGAAGCCACAATGGCTCGCTTTCTAGCGGGACTTAATCGAGAGATTGCAAATGTTGTAGAACTACAACATTACATTGAGGTTGTGGACATGGTCCACATGGCTATCAAAGTGGAGAAGCAGTTGAAGCAAAAAGGTACCACCCGAGCCTATCCTAACACCATTCCTTCTAAATGGGGCCAAAGCACAAGCAAGGGCTTTCCAACAAATCGAACGAAGGATTCCTCAACAATATCTAAGGCGAATAAGCCTATTGCTGAGTCAAGTAAAGGTAAGGCTCCTGAAAGTTCCACCGCCCATTCAAGGGACATAAAGTGCTTCAACTGTTTTGGTCGTGGACATATAGCGAGTCAGTGCCCGAATAGACGTACCATGGTGATAAGGGCCGACGGCGAGATTGAAACGGAGGACGAGGAAGAGAACGAGCCTGAATCGAATTCTAAAGTCAAGGAGGACTTAGAACAACCTGTTGAAGGTGAGTTACTCGTCGTCAAGCGAAGCCTAAGTCTTCAAAGTGTGGAAGATGAACAACAACGTGAGAACATTTTTCATTCGAGATGTCAAGTGCAAGGGAAAGTGTGTAGCATCATAATCGATGGAGGGAGTTGCACAAACGTGGCAAGCACCCTCATGGTAGAAAAGTTGGGGCTATCAACTACCAAGCACCCGAATCCATACAAGCTTCAGTGGCTTAACGATGGCGGTGAACTCAAAGTGACAAAACAAGTCCTAGTGTCCTTTAGCATGGGGAAGTATTCTGATGAAGTATTATGCGATGTAGTGCCGATGCACGCGGGCCATTTACTTCTAGGACGACCATGGCAGTTCGACCGACGGGTGATGCATGATGGTTACACTAATAGATACTCCTTCAAATATCTTGGCAAGAACGTGACACTTGCACCCCTCACTCCGAAGCAAGTGTACGAGGATCAACAAAAACTTAAACTTTCAGTGGAACAAGTGAGAGAAAAAGAAAAGAGTGCAAAAGAGAAATGATACGATCCGCCTCAGGGTGAGTCGAGTCGTATGTGAGTTTGCCCGATCGTCTACGAAGAAGTAGCATTAGATTTGTTCAAAAGGATGTTTAACAAAGTTTTTGTAGGTTTGGTTATAATGAAACGAAAAGTTGGATTGGAATGGAAATGAAAATGATCTCGAAAACAGACACGAACCAATATTAGAAAATATTGACCCAAATGTTTATAAGTTTTCAAGGTGGTCGAATGGAGAATATGAGAACCTCGACCCGCTACTTAGCAAAGTAGGAACCTTGGTATGTTTGAACGCCACACTACGAGTAGTGATAAGTTCAATTTTCAATAAAGAAAATGGATGACACAACTAGAACACTAGGTAGCCAACAAATCTTTGAAAGAAAACAGAGAAAAGTTTGCCTCACAAATTTGGCAGAATATCATTCAAAAATGTCCAAAAAGTAGTGTCCCCAAAAGGCTTGGTTACAAGAATTTATAAGGCTAAAATGAGCTAGCCGAATGGTCACATAGTAAAGTGCTATTAAAGGGCTAATTTGATACGAGCACGTCCCGCGAACTTCATCGAACAAGCCTGTCAAGCCGAGCATTGACATGTTGGCAAGCTGATCCAAGCTCGTTTCCAGCTCCACTAGCTCAAGTCCAGCTCAAATCCAGCTTATTGAGCTCAATCCAACTTGCTGAGCTAAGCAGAGCTCACTCCTAGCTCATATTCAGCTCACGAGCTAAACCTTGCTCGACTTGACTTAGGAGTTTAATCTCGGCTCAACTTTAGCTCACGAGCTAAAGCTTAGCTCATTTTAGTTTAACTTCGGTTTTGTCTTTAATGCATTAAATAAAATTTGCACATATTTATTTAAGCATTAAACTTGTCTTATATTAATATTTGTTATTGATATGTCATAGATATCACATAACTTAAATGTGTTCACATTGTGCTGAATTTATGTGTGTTCACATGATATCTTATGAATTGTTTTATTTCTTGTAGGTACAATGCTCATGAAACGTCCCAATGTATGTTCCTCCATAAATTAGGTCCATGAACCTTCAAAACATGAACATTAAATAGCCCCTACTTGCATGAACGTCTCCAGTACATGTACTCCCTTAAACCATTGAACCTCAATTCTACATGCACCTCTTCATACATTGCACCAAGCCCTACATGAACTTGCATTAATTTCCTTCCATGCATGCATGTGTACCGTCCAAAGGGATTGGATCTTCTAGATACATTCATGCATGAATCTTCATCATTCATGTAACCGAATGTGCATTTGAACCCAAGCATTCATGTATTTTGTGCATTCATGTTTTTGGCAAATACATGAACTTGTAAACACCTTGAATCTGGTCATACATGCACCTAATTAAATGTTGTTCATTCATGCATGTGGGATGTCCAAAAGAGATGTTTCTTCAAGCATTCATTACGCCGTCCATGAGCATTGTACCTACAAGAAATAAAACAATTCATAAGATATCATGTGAACACACATAAATTCAGCACAATGTGAACACATTTAAGTTATGTGATATCTATGACATATCAATAACAAATATTAATATAAGACAAGTTTAATGCTTAAATAAATATGTGCAAATTTTATTTAATGCATTAAAGACAAAACCGAAGTTAAACTAAAATGAGCTAAGCTTTAGCTCGTGAGCTAAAGTTGAGCCGAGATTAAACTCCTAAGTCAAGTCGAGCAAGGTTTAGCTCGTGAGCTGAATATGAGCTAGAGTGAGCTTGCTTTAGCTCAGCAAGTTGGATTGAGCTCGAATGTCGGATTTGAGCCGACTGAGCTAGTGGAGCTGGAACGAGCTTGGATCAGCTTGCCAACATGTCAATGCTCGCTTGACAGCTTTGTTCGATGAAGTTCATGGGCGTGCTCGTATCATCCTCCCTCTTTAGGCGACTTGTCCTCAAGTCGAGCTGTTTGTCCATGGGAGAACTTTGACTCGTGCATGGCTTTCCTCGATCAAATGGGATGGAAGATGTCACACAAACATGAAAAATTCTTACCACAGCCAGTAAAAAGAAACTCAAAGGAGTCAGATTCAAATGTGTTCGATAGTTCATAAAAAATTCATTCAATCGAACATATGCCAAAAATCTCAATTGGTCAAAGCAAGCATACGTAAATTTATCGAAGAGTTTCGTTAGACCATCGTTGCAAACATGAAAACTAAGTTGGATCAAGGGATAATTGGTTGAAAATGATGGCAGGCACTTAAACACATTATTCCTCATCCAAAACCTTTTAATTTTTTAATTGAATATAGCAACTCATTTGGTCCTTTGTCTTGCTCATGCAAGGTATGCCATAGCCAAAGGTATGCTAACTCTTTCTTTCGTTTTGAACAACATAAGGGTTGTCTCCAAATTCCAACATAATAATCACATCATTACAATGCCAAAAGGAAAAATCCATCACATCACAGTATAAATAATTTCCAAACAACAAATCAATGGAATTTTCAACTTCAATCGAATTGAGCAAAGATATTTGAAAATTTTCGATGACTTACCTTGACGAATATGAAGAGAAGACAATTGAGGATTGGGTTTACCTTTCTCGGTCAAAATGAATCTTCTCTCTTTGGATAGATAACGAAGACAAACCTATTACTCCGATAAATTTGAATAGGTGGTGACGCACCATGACATGTCTTGCTCCTCGAGGGTGGAATTCACAAAATGAGAATGGTTAGTATTATCGAAAACTATGGACTTAAATGGAAAAGGAAAGTTACCATGGAAATTTGATTCAATTCCAAAAACATAGCTTGGCTTACCTTCTCGAAATGAAACGAAAATTTCAGATGTGGCCAAACAAGGTGATTAATAAATGAATCAAAATTGAAACCCAAATCATTGAATTTCACCTTCTTATCAAAATTTTGAACATCAAGCAAACATATTTTGATTGTAAATGATGCAAAGTGCTTAATGTTTCCATAAAATGAATTCATGTAGCAAATACCAGGCTTGAACACATGAACTTGATCATTTGATTTAGCAGGCAACATGTTAAATAAGGAAAATATAATCAACTCATCGCATGATTCAAATTTCACTCGTTCAATTAGACTTGAAAATTGGCACAACCAAGCATATTCATTTTATCACCAAAGAAACGATGCAACATGTTATCATGCAAGTAAATCAAAGGAAACTTAAATATGCAAATACTCGAACAATTTTGCATCGTAATTTCTACTCGAATAGATAGATCAAAGCATGGAAATCTTGCACAAAATTTCAGAGATTTATCTTGAAGAACAAAGTCAAACAGATCAATTACTTCATGCAAAAATCTTTTAACGCATATATCGAGCAAAGAAGTTGTGTTCATGCAACCTTTCAGAAATTCAAATCCATCACAAATCATTTGAATAGGCACGTTTAAACAGAAAGATGAATTCAAAGAATTTTTATAATCAAACAAATCAAAACGTGAAAAACTGCTATCACACACATTCTCAATTGGCACAGGATGAACCAATCCAACAGAATCAACAAAATTGTCATTATAAAACATGTCATAAGACGGAATCTTCATGACATCTTTTGAAACAACATCGTTAACATTAGTATGTGAACAGTAATTAACCAAATCAAAAGATGGAAGATTTTCAAAAATAAGGCCATAAAAATCTATATGAGCAACTTTGTATTCAAACGGCCTCGAATCAATAAATAAGGAATCCTTACCTTTCTTACCTTCAATTGCAAGTGGGTTTCTTGGTTCCGTTTTATGACTTGAAGAAACTCGATCACTTTGGTCTCGTTTAGTCGCCATTCTTCGCATTTCTTGAACCAAGTATTGGTATTCCAATTCGGTGAACTCTTCGCGTGACATGATTTTTGTTGCTAAAAAGAAAATGTTAGATCACAAAACAAAATAAAAAAAAATTTAAGTACCTCACCACAAACCTCACAATTTCACTCGGAAAGAAGAAGGAAAAGGTGTCACTCCCGCTCGTGTTTACACTCGTTTGGCTTTTACCTCCGCTCGAATGATCTCACTCGCTCGTGCCTTTTACCTCTCAATCTTTTCTCTCGCAACTTTGTAGTCGGACTTGCCAAGGCTTTATCGTAGGCTTAGGGGTCGGTTTCAATAGGGTAACAAGGGAGACGCGTATAGGTTTAAGGTTGGCTGAAAGAACAGGGAATTGGGCAAGAAAAAAAATGTGGCGAATTAAGGAGAGTAGAATAGAAGAAGGGTCGGGAACTATATCAGATCAAAGCTTGACGATCAAGTATCAATTGATTTGCATAAATCACTCTTTTCCTTTTTTTTTTTGATTTTTTTTATTTCAATTTTTTTGTGGAATTTTTTTTTTGATTTTTTTTAACTTGTATAACTTTTTTTTGTTGTACTATATCGACAAGCTAAATACAATAAAATCACTTTTGTACACGATTTTTTTTTCTTCGGCTGCGTAGATTTTTGTTTTTATAGCAACAATAACAAACTAATCGAAATAAGAAAACTTCGGTATACAAAAATTTTTTTTCTATACTTTTTTTTTTCTGACCCTACCTCGGGAATGCTCCGCTTCGAACGTCTAAGCTTCTCATTTTAAGTAGCTCTGATACCAGATGATACAAACCGCCTCGGGGAGAGTCGAGTCGTATGCTGAGTTGCCCGATCGTCTACGAGAAAGTATCGTTCAATTCACTTTTGAAATGAAGTTGATGGAAAAAAATAGGACGGAAACTATGTATAATGGTTCTATGATGGTTTATGGATAAGAATAATATGAATATTCGGCTAAATTGGATGGGAAAGTGAAAGAAGTAAATAGATGATGGATATGGAAGAAAAGGGTTCTTAAAAGCAAGCACGAACCAATATTAGAAAATATCGGCCCAAAATGCTTATAGGCTTTCAAGGTGAAGGATGAAAGTGATAAACCTCGACCCGCTACTTAGCAAAGTAGGAACCTCGGTATATGGGTGAACGCCACACTATTTGATAGTGATAAGTTAGGGATAGTGAAGAACAGGGTTGACGCCACTAGGCTTCCTAGATAAGCCAACGAAGTCCTCAACGAAATATGAGAGAAAGAAATCTCACAAATTCCATAAAAGTTTAACAAAGTTTCATTAAGTGAAAAGTCTAACCTCTTACAAATGAAATAACATATATTTATAGCCTAAATAAAAGTAGCTGAATGGACAAGCTTAGAAGTTAAGAAATTCGACCATAAACACCTAGATAATTCTAGAAGAAAAATCATGAATATCCATGAATGTGCAGCCCTTTAATGTTCCATCATCCCCCTTGGCCGAATGAAGCTTTAATACACCTTGAATACTTGAATGGTTAGCTTGAAAATGCATGGATCATGCATGAAACGTCCCAATGTATGTTCCTCCATAAATTTGGTCCATGAACCTTCAAAACATGAACATTAAATAGCCCCTACTTGCATGAACGTCTCCAGTACATGTACTCCCTTAAATGTCGTCCATTGAACCTCAATTCTACATGCACCTCTTCATACATTGCACCAAGCCCTACATGAACTGGCATTAATTTCCTTCCATGCATGCATGTGTACTGTCCAAAGGGATTGGATCTTCTAGATACATTCATGCATGAATCTTCATCATTCATGTAACCGAATGTGCATTTGAACCCAAGCATTCATGTATTTTGTGCATTCATGTATTTGGCAAATACATGAACTTGTAAACACCTTGAATCTGGTCATACATGCACCTAATTAAATGTTGTTCATTCATGCATGTGGGATGTCCAAAGAGATGTTTCTTCAAGCATTCATTGCGATCCATGAGCATTGTACCTACAAGAAATAAAACAATTCATAAGACATCATGTGAACACACATAAATTCAGCACAATGTGAACACATTTAAGTTATGTGATATCTATGACATATTAATAACAAATATTAATATAAGACAAGTTTAATGCTTAAATAAATATGTACAAATTTTATTTAATGCATTAAAGACAAAATGGAGTTAAATTAAAATGAGCTAAGCTTTAGCTCGTGAGCTAAAGTTGAGCTGAGATTAAACTCCTAAGCTGAAGCTGAGCTAAGGTTTAGCTCGTGAGCTGAATATGAGCTAGGAGTGAGCTCGGTTTAGCTCAGGCAAGTTGGATTGAGCTTGAATAAGCTGGATTTGAGCTGGACGGAGCTAGTGGAGCTGGAAATGAGCTTGGATCAGCTTGCCAACATGTCAATGCTCGGCTTGACAGGCTTGTTCGATGAAGTTCGCGGGGCGTGCTCGTATCAAATTAGCCCTTTAATAGCACTTTACTATTAGCCCTTTAATAGCACTTTACCAAGCCCTACATGAAATAAACAAGTCATTAAGACATCTCATGAACACTCATAAATTAGGCATGATGTGAACACATTAATGTCATGCATTAATTCGGCTATGTGAACATAATCAATTTATATAATGACAATGACATATTAATGTGTTCACATCATGCCTAATTTATGAGTGTTCATGAGATGTCTTAATGACTTGTTTATTTCATGTAGGGCTTGGTGCAATGTATGAAGAGGTGCATGTAGAATTGAGGTTCAATGGTTTAAGGGAGTACATGTATTGGAGACGTTCATGCAAGTAGGGGCTATTTAATGTTCATGTTTTGAAGGTTCATGGACCGAATTTATGGAGGAACATACATTGGGACGTTTCATGCATGATCCATGCATTTTCAAGCTAACCATTCAAGTATTCAAGGTGCATTAAAGCTTCATTCGACCAAGGGGGATGATGGAACAATAAAGGGCTGCACATTCATGGATATTCATGATTTTTCTTCTAGAATTATCTAGGTGTTTATGGCCGAATTTCTTAGCTTCTAAGCTTGTCCATTCAGCTACTTTTATTTAGGCTATAAATATATGTTATTTCATTTGTAAGAGGTTAGACTTTCACTTAATGAAACTTTGTTAAACTTTTATGGAATTTGTGAGATTTCTTTCTCTCATATTTCGTTGAGGACTTCGTTGGCTTATCTAGGAAGCCTAGTGGCGTCAACCACATTCTTCACTATCCCGAACTTATCACTATCAAATAGTGTGGCGTTCACCCATATACCGAGGTTCCTACTTTGCTAAGTAGTGGGTCGAGGTTTATCACTTTCATCCTTCACCTTGAAAGCCTATAAGCATTTTGGGCCGATATTTTCTAATATTGGTTCGTGCTTGCTTTTAAGAACCCTTTTCTTCCATATCCATCATCTATTTACTTCTTTCACTTTCCCATCCAATTTAGCCAAATATTCATATTATTCTTATCCATAAACCATCATAGAACCATTATACATAGTTTCCGTCCTATTTTTTTCCATCAACTTCATTTCAAAAGTGAATTGAACGATACTTTCTCGTAGACGATCGGGCAACTCAGCATACGACTCGACTCTCCCCGAGGCTATTCGTATCATAATTATAAATCAAAGACTTTCGAAATTCTAGAGTCAATAACTCCTCTCTTTAACTAGCTGAATTAATGTCCTTAAAGGCTTGAAAAATGACTCTTGATTTTCCTTTTGGCTAGTTGAATAGACTCCAGCCACTTTAATGAAATTTGCAATGCATAAATTGTCCATTAAGTAGCAAAAAAAACGTTGGGGTATTTGAACAAGCTGCTACCAGATTTTAAAGGACATGAAATGCTCCTTTAAACTCTCTTTTAATGATGCTTAATGCTTCCTTTATAACAGCCCCCTCTTTTGTAACCAAAATAACTTGAAAAGTCTCCTTTATTGAATATGTAACAGCCTTTGTGAATTGAAAAGTCACCTGCAATTAAAACATATGTAACTGTCACATTTATTCAATTATTAAACTTTAAACAAATTAACAACTACGTAAATAAATGAACACACACTTATGCATCATTTATTCCAACAACTAGTTAATTAAAAGAAGTATTTAATGAACTTTAACTCATGCACCAAGAAGCAACTCATTAAATTAAATTCATTAAATAAACTCATTTAATTAAACTAAGATGAGTTGTATTAATGACCAGCAACTCATTTATTAAACTAAGATGAGTTGTATTAATGATCAGCAACTCATTTATTCTAAGAGGCTTAAATGCAAGTATTAAAATGCAAACTAAATGCAAAGCTAAAAGAAATAAATAAAAGTTCAATTTAGTTGGAACGGGTTCAAGGAGCGGAAATTGAGCTGAAATTAGTTTGCAAAATGTTGCAAGGACACTTTATTAAGCTGGTCCCAACTCGATCTATTTCTCCAACCAAAGCCTCACCCCACACTTGATTAACTAAGGCCGAAACGGCCTCCTTGAATTGCTTAGCTCGAGCTCGCATAATTGGTCCTTGAGGCAGCACCATTGAGTCCTTGCTCGAACTTGATGCACTCCAGGTCGCGATCGTATCAAGAAAGTTAAGGAAAAAAAGAGAGAAAAGACTAAAAATGCTAGAGAAAATGAAAAGAAACAAAAACAAGTAAAAAGTGGAGAGGAAAAAGAAAGTGGAAAAATGAGTGTGTTTGCAAGGGTTAGTGATATCCAGCGAGCGATGTTTTTGAGACAGCCTATGTATGTATTTATGTACAAGGAGGCATTGTTGAATACTAACGAGTTACCTGAAAACTTGCCTGCTTTTGTATTGTCTTTGATTCAGGAATTTGAAGACATATTTTCGGACGAAATACCAAGTGGGCTGCCCCCTATCCGAGGCATCGAACATCAAATAGACTTAGTACCCAGAGCTGCACTACCCAACCGTCCTGCTTATTGGAGTAATCCCGAAGAAACGAAGGAATTGAAAAAGAAAATTACTGAACTCCTAGACAAAGGATACATCCGAGAGAGCTTAAGTCCCTGTGCAGTGCCGGTGCTGCTTGTACCCAAGAAAGATGGGTCGTGGTGGATGTGCGTGGATTGTCGCGCCATCAACAAAATCACCATCAAGTATCGACACCCGATACCCCGTCTTGACGACATGCTTGACGAATTAAGTGGAGCCCAGATTTTCATGAAAATCGATCTTAAAAGTGGCTATCATCAAATACGAATGCGGGAAGGCGATGAATGGAAGACGGCCTTCAAAACGAAATTGGATTTGTACGAATGGTTGGTAATGCCATTCAGCCTTACAAATGCTCCCAGCACTTTTATGAGATTGATGAACCATGTATTACGTGCGTTTATTCGTAAATTTTGTGTTGTATACTTTGACGATATCTTGGTCTACAGTAAAACTTTAGAGGAGCACGTACCACATTTAGGAGCGGTGTTGGAAACTTTACGAAAAGAGGTATTGTATGCTAATCTCAAAAAGTGTTCATTTTGCACTGATAAAGTTGTGTTTTTAGGTTATGTCGTGAGTGCCAATGGTTTGGAGGTGGATCAAGAAAAAGTTCAAGCGATTCAAGAATGGCCGCGTTCGACAACATTAGCCAAGTTCGAAGCTTCCATGGATTGGCTAGCTTCTACCGTCTATTTGTGCCCAACTTTAGTACCATTGCAGCACCCTTAACAAGCGTGATTAAGAAAAACTCCGCATTTCACTGGTCTGAAGATCAAGAACGTTCATTTAATTTGATTAAAGAATGTCTTGTGAAAGCTCCTCTATTGTCCCTTCCAGATTTTACTAAAACATTTGAAATTGAGTGTGACGCCTCAGGTGTAGGGATCGGGGCTGTGTTGACCCAAGACGGAGATCGGTGGCATACTTCAGTGAGAAATTAAGTGGCGCTTCCCTCAATTATCCGGTGTACGACAAAGAGATGTATGCCTTGATTCGATCACTTTATCGAACAAGTCTGTCAAGCCGAGCAATGACATGTTGGCAAGCTGATCCAAGCTCGTTTCCAGCTCCACGAGCTCCGTCCAGCTCAAATCCAGCTTATTCGAGCTTAATCCATCTTGCCTGAGCTAAACCGAGCTCACTCCTAGCTCACTTTCAACTCACGAGCTAAACCTTAGCTCAACTTCAGCTTAGGATTTTAGCCTCAGCTCAACTTTAGCTCACGAGCTAAAGCTTAGCTCATTTTAGTTTAAACTCGGTTTTGTCTTTAATACATTAAATAAAAATTTGCACATATTCATTTAAGCATTAAACTTGTCTTATATTAATATTTGTTATTAAAATGTCATTGTCATTATATAAATTGATTATGTTCACATAGCCGAATTAATGCATGACATTAATGTGTTCACATCATGCCGAATTTATGAGTGTTCATCAGATGTCTTAATGACTTGTTTATTTCATGTAGGTACATTCCTTTGGACGGTACAATGTATGGATGAAGAAACATCTCTTTTGGGCATTCCACACTCATGAATGAAGAAGTATTAAATGCTGGTACATGTACGGCTAGATGCAATGTTTCTACAAATTCACGCATGTGTCGAATGCATATATGGACATTAAAGGCTAGTCCATGAATGGATCAAATGCATGGGATGATAGAATGCATGAATGGCTTAAGTGCATGTATAGTGGCTGTCTCCTAACTTTCCAAGGCACTTATTCAGCCAAGAAGTAGCTGTTCACACTTTGAATTGACCTATAAGCTACTACACATGCATGGATGGGTTCAAGAACGTCCAAAGGAAGGAACTAACTCAATAATTCAACACATTGATTGAATTAAGTGTATGCACAAAGGTGAGAACGAATTTACTAGGTTCATGCTGCCATTTATGAACCTACATGCTATTAAAGAGTTTATTTATGAGGATACATGTTCCATACAAGTGCATGAACGTCCCAAGGAGATGAATGCAACCTTTGGTGCACATACAAGTCACTTGAAGCCTTTCTTTATGATTAAGCATTCATGCACACACTTAGGGGGAAGAAAGTGTCCATTCAACTAGTTCATGAATCTGCCGAATTTATGAACTATTTTAATACATTAGTGTGAACGTTTTTATTATTGTGTGAACACCTAGATGCCAAATTTGAATGGTCATCTATGTGCCTATAAGTATTTGTTTCTTCAATTGTAAGGGACTTTTGCCAAATTGTTAATGAACATTTGTTCTTGTGAGGTTGCTTCCTCTCATATCTTGTACAAGTTTCGAAAGACTTATCTGGCTTGTGCTAGTGGTGTCAATCGTCTTGTTTGAACTTATCACCAATCTTGGTGTGGCGTTCACCTATCCATCTATCCATCTTTTCACCTTAACAATATAGGAACCGGGGTGACACTTCTTAGTGTTGAATCATTCCTGACGTTAAGTTCGTTTTCCATTCCCATCCTTCAAATTATTTTCTTGTTATTCCAAACCGAGCCATTTTCATCATCCATCTTTGCTACTAAATCGAACCTATTACTAAATTCACCCTACTTTGAAACCTTCCGCTTACCCGTATCTTTTCATTCACTTCTAGTTCTAAAACCCGAAGCACGAACGACTCTCTCGAATGACGATCGGGCAACAAAGTGAATTTGACTCATCATCCCGAGCCGGATCACATCATTTGGTATCAGAGCTTGTAAATCGAGAGGCGCTGATGTTCGTATCAAGATCAAACTAGGTTCGTTGGGAAAAAATATTTGAATTAAAAAAAAAATTCAAGTTGTAATTTTCGTTCTCTCTCTTATAATAGTGATATTGTGAAGTATTAAAAAAAAAGACAAAAAAAAAAACGAAAATTATAAAAAAAAAGTGAAGTGATCAAGTTCTTCTGTTGTTTATATTTTGACCCGATCGACAAAGTGTTCTTTTCATCAACTTTGCACCCCATTCCAAAATGCCACACTACACCAAAGACTATTTTTCTTTTAGCCTACCCATACACCGTGACATTCTAACCTTTGTAACCATCTTGAAACCGACCCCAAGGCACCAAGACAAGCCGAAAGAAACAAAATACAAGGTTACGAGAGTAAGCTTGAGTGGTAAAAGGCTAGAGCGAGTGAGATCATTCGAGTGGAGGTAAAAGCCAAACGAGGGTAAACACGAGCGGGAGTGACACCTTTTTTTCTTCTTCTTTCCAAGCGAAATTGTGAGGTTTGTGGTGAGGTACTTAATTTTTTATTTTTTTTTGTTTTGTGATGTAACATTTTCTTTTTAGCAACAAAAATCATGTCACGCGAAGAGTTCACCGAATCGGAATACCAATACTTGGTTCAAGAAATGCGAAGAATGGCGACTAAACGATACCAAAGTGATCGAGTTTCTTCAAGTCATAAAACGGAACCAAGAACCCCACGGAGATATACCCCCGACCTGAAAAAAAGTTCCAATTGTGACTCCTTTTCGCCATCTACATCGAGACAAAGAGATTCATACTATGACTCATATTCATCAACGAATTCGAGAAGTGACTTCGATCAAAAGTCCTTTTCATCAAGAAATTTGAGAAGACGAGAAGTCGATTACGATTTTGATTCATTCCAAGGTGGCGTTCGAAGAAAAAGACATACTCCTACTAGATCTTCAAAGAAAACTTACTCGGAGTATTCTTCACGAAGTTTTGATTGTGAATCATACGCAAATAGTTCTTCATCTTTTGAACAAGATTTGTATTCTCATCGTTCTTTTGTATATTCTTATAAAGAGAAAATAAAGAAAAGAAAAGAAAAAGAAAAAGAAGAAAAAGAAAATGAAATAAAAAGAAAAGAGAGGCAAGAGGCAAGTAGGAGAGAAAATGAGTGAATCTTGAGAGAATTTGAAAAAGCCTTTGAAAAGTAAAAGGAAAATGAAAAAGAAAATGAGATTGAAAAAGAGAACGAAAAGAAATTTGAGAGTGAAGAAGAAGATGAAAAAGAAATTGAAACAAAAGAAACGAGTGATTCAGAAGAAAAAGAATCGAGTGAGAAAACAAGTGAGCAAGTGAGGATTATTTCTACTAACCCACCTGTTCGATCTTCTTGTGAGTTAACTTTTCAGGTTCCTAGAAGTTTGTGCGACCAATTCCATCTACATTACCTTCCAAATGAGAGGTGTTTTAGGTTGTTCGAAAAAGGTAAATTTGCGAATGACAACCACCCACTTGCGATCGAAGGTAAGGAAGGTAAGGATTCTTTGTTTATCGAATCAAAGTCACTTGATTTGGCTAATTTTTGTTCACTTACTGTTGTTAACGATTTTGTTTTAAAAGGTGCCATATACAGTTTTTTTATGACGATTACTACATTGGCAAATTTGTTGACAACATTGGATTAGTTTTCTCTACGCGAATTTTGAATGTGTTTGATCAAAGTCTGTCACTTAAAAATTCTGATGTGTTTGACCATGCGAACTTTTTGAATTCATGTGTTAAATCTTTATGTTTAAATATGCCTGCTCAATTGATTTGTGATAAATCTGTGGTTTGAAAAGTTGCATGTTCTCTAAAAATTCTTTGTTTGGCATCTATGTTAAAAGATCTTCACATGATATGTGCAATTGTGTTCTTCATGAACAATCTTTGAGTTTTTGTGCGAAATTTCCATGTAGTGATTTACATTCCCGATTGATACTCTTGAAGCATGAACCTTTGCATATTGGTATGCTCGGTTTTGTCAATTCAACATGTGTGTTTAAACTAGTGAAATATAATTCGTGTGGTGAGTTGATTATATCTTCTTCTAATATGTTGCTTGTTGGAATTCCTAATCAAGTTCGTGTGTTCAAGCCTGGTGTATTTGCTACATGAATTCATTTTATGGAAACATTAAGCACTTGGCATCATTTGCATTCAAATTATGTTTGCTTGATGTTTGAACTTTTGATAAGAAGGTGAAATTCAATGATTTGGGTTTCAATTTTGATTCGTTTACTAATCACCTTGTTTGGCCACATTTGAAATTTTCGTTCCATTTTGAGAAGGTAAGATCGACTTATGCTTTGGGACTTGAATCAAATTTCAACGATGATTTTTTTTTTCTTTTCAGTCCATACCTCCTATTGAAACTAACCTTTTACATTTTTGTGAATGTAACCCTTTAAAAAGCACGAGCTGTCATGGTGCTTCGTCACCAACCCAAGTTGATCGAGGTAAAAGGTTTGTTTTACATTATCTTTCCGAAGAGCAAAGATTTATCTTATTTGAAAAAGGTAAAACCGATCCTAAATTTTCTTCTCTTCAAGATCGACAAGGTAAAGTTTATGAAAATTTTCAAATACCTTTACTCTATTCAAATGTTGTTGAAAATCTTTTTGATGGTTTGATGTTTGGAAATTGTTTGTACCTTGTTGTGATTGATTGTTGTCTTTGGCCTAGTAGTAATCCGTTTGTGTTGGAAAGTGATTACACAAATCATGTTGTTAATAAGCGAAAGAGTGATTTAGTTTCCAATTGGCCATGGTACACTTTGCGTGTACATTCCCATGAATTGTTATTTTTGAATAAACATATTGAAATGTTTTGGATGACGAATAATGTGTTTAAGTGCCTGGCATCGTTTACAACCAATTATCCCTTGATCCAACTTAGTCTTCATGTTTGCAACGATGGTCTAACGAAACTCTTTGATAAATTTACATATGCTTGCTTTGTCCAATTGAGATTTTTGGCATATGTTCGATTGAATGAATTTTTTATGAACTATCGAACACATTTGAATCTGACTCCTTTGAGTTTCTTTTTATTGGCTGTGGTAAGAATTTTTCAGGTTTGTGTGACATCTTCCATCCCATTTGACCGAGGAAAACCATGCATGAGTCAAAGTTCTCCCATGGACAAACAGCTCGACTTGAGGACAAGTCGCCTAACAGAGGGGGGGAATGATACGAGCACGCCCCGCGAACTTTATCGAACAAGTTTGTCAAGCCGAGTAATGACATGTTGGCAAGCTGATCCAAGCTCGTTTCCAGCTCCACGAGCTCCGTCCAGCTCAAATCCAGCTTATTCGAGCTCAATCCATCTTGCCTGAGCTAAACCAAGCTCACTCCTAGCTCACTTTCAACTCACGAGCTAAACCTTAGCTCAACTTCAGCTTAGGAGTTTAGCCTCAGCTCAACTTTAGCTCACGAGCTAAAGCTTAGTTCATTTTAGTTTAAACTCGATTTTGTCTTTAATACATTAAATAAAAATTTGCACATATTCATTTAAGCATTAAACTTGTCTTATATTAATATTTGTTATTAATATGTCATTGTCATTATATAAATTGATTATGTTCACATAGCGAATTAATGCATGACATTAATGTGTTCACATCATGCCAATTTATGAGTGTTCATGAGATGTCTTAATGACTTGTTTATTTCATGTAGGTACATTCCTTTGGGCGGTACAATGTATGGATGAAGAAACATCTCTTTTGGGCATTCCACACTCATGAATGAAGAAGTATTAAATGCTGGTGCATGTACGGCTAGATGCAATGTTTCTACAAATTCATGCATGTGTCGAATGCATATATGGACATTAAAGGCTAGTCCATGAATGGATCAAATGCATGGGATGATAGAATGCATGAATGGCTTAAGTGCATGTATGGTGGCTGTCTCCTAACTTTCCAAGGCACTTATTCGCCAAGAAGTAGCTGTTCACACTTTGAATTGACCTATAAGCTACTACACATGCATGGATGGGTTCAAGAACGTCCAAAGGAAGGAACTAACTCAATAATTCAACACATTGATTGAATTAAGTGTATGCACAAAGGGGAGAACGAATTTACTAGGTTCATGCTGCCATTTATGAACCTACATGCTATTAAAGAGTTTAATTATGAGGATACATGTTCCATACAAGTGCATGAACGTCCCAAGGAGATGAATGCAACCTTTGGTGCACATACAAGTCACTTGAAGCCTTTCTTTATGATTAAGCATTCATGCACACACTTAGGGGGAAGAAAGTGTCCATTCAACTAGTTCATGAATCTGCCGAATTTATGAACTATTTTAATACATTAGTGTGAACGTTTTTATTATTGTGTGAACACCTAGATGCTTAATTTGAATGGTCATTTATGTGCCTATAAGTATTTGTTTTCTTCAATTGTAAGGGACTTTTTCCAAATTGTTAATGAACATTTGTTCTTGTGAGGTTGCTTCCTCTCATATCTTGTACAAGTTTCGAAAGACTTATCTGGCTTGTGCTAGTGGCTTCAATCGTCTTGTTTGAACTTATCACCAATCTTGGTGTGGCGTTCACCTATCCATCTATCCATCTTTTCACCTTAACAATATAGGAACCAGGGTGACACTTCTTAGTGTTGAATCATTCCTGACGTTAAGTTCGTTTTCCATTCCCATCCTTCAAATTATTTTCTTGTTATTCCAAACCGAGCCATTTCCATCATCCATCTTTGCTACTAAATCGAACCTATTACTAAATTCACCCTACTTTGAAACCTTCCGCTTACCCGTATCTTTTCATTCACTTCTAGTTCTAAAACCCGAAGCACGAATGACTCTCTCGAACGACGATCGGGCAACTAAGTGAATTCGACTCATCATCCCGAGCCGGATCACATCACTTGATGGGACACTTTGGAATAAGCAAGACATTGTCAACCCTCGATGAACATTTTTATTGGCCACGAATGCGGAGAGACGTGGAGCGGATCTGTGAACGCTGCCTAATTTGTAAACAGGCTAAGTCGAAGGTCCAACCTCATGGACTTTACACACCACTTCCCATTCCCGACACCCCGTGGACCGATGTCTCTATGGATTTTATTCTTGGATTACAGAAAACTAAGACAGGGAAGGACTCAATCTTTGTTGTAGTCGATAGATTCTCTAAAATGTCACATTTTATTTCTTGTGCTAAAACTGATGACGCTGTGCATATTGCTAATTTGTTTTTAGGAAATTGTCTGTTGCATGGATTACCAAGAACGATTGTTTCGATTGAGATACAAAGTTCTTGAGTCACTTTTGGCGGACATTATGGGGAAAACTTGGGACGAAGTTATTGTTTTCAACCACTTGTCATCCCCAAACGGATGGCCAAACCGAGGTGGTAAACCGAGTTTTTTCAACTTTGTTGCGAGCGTTGGTACGAAAGAACTTCAAGACGTGGGAAGAATGCTTACTTCACATCGAGTTCGCTTATAATCGCTCTGTTCACTCGGCAACCAAATTCTCTCCTTTTGAGACTGTCTATGGATTTAATCCTCTTACTCCTCTTGATTTATTACCTTTTCCTGTTGATCAATTTGTCCATACAAATGCAAGGAAAAAGGCTGAATTTGTTAAGGAATTACATAGGAAAGTTTGAGAGAATATTGAATCTCAAACCGAGCAATACGTCCAACGAGCCAACAAAGGACGAAAACGAGTTGTATTTGAACCCGGAGATTGGGTCTGGGTGCACATGAGAAAAGAAAGGTTTTCAGCTCAACGAAGATCTAAGTTGTTGTCGCGAGGAGACGGCCCCTTCCAAGTCATCGAGCAAATCAATGAAAATTTGTACAAGCTTGACTTACCAGGTGAGTACAATGTTAGTGCTAGTTTTAATGTCTCTGACTTGACTCCTTTCGATGTAGATACTGACTTGAGGACAAGTCATTTTCAAGAGGGGGAGGATGATACGATCACGGCTTCCTATAAGTCAAGTCCAAGCTGAGATTCGATGGTGCAACCTCAAGGGCCGATCACAAGGCTCATGCAAAACAATTTAAAGAAGCTATTATAGCTTTAGTTCAGCATGTGTGGGATGATGTCAATGCTAGACCTATCGAACCAGTTAGTGGCCATTTTGGAAATCCATGCTGAACTTTTCTACAAGTTCGATTCAGCTCACCGAGCTCACCTTGATTCAAGTTAGCTCCCATATAGCTCCACACCAGCTCATTAGCTCGGGGCCACTCATTATCACTCACGAGTTTAAGCCCACTCGGGTTTAGCTCATGAATTAACCATCACTCGTGGAGTTCACTTTGAATTCATTTGACTACTATTGACTTTTTAATTAATAAGTTCAATAATTAGTTAATTAATATCCTACATATTAAATTTAGTTCACATTAGTTATATTAAGTATGTCTTAAAAGTGTTTATTGATGATAATTAAATTTGTCATAACCGAATTTAATGTTGATATTTGTGTTCACATTAGTTTGAATTAATTCTGTTCACATTTCTTGTAGAAACGCAATGGACATATGGAGATTAAAAGCAAGCATGAATTTTGAAGGTGCATGGACGGTTGGGGGACTTGAATCTCTTAGGTGCATGTTCGGCCAAGTGCATGTATGACCATATTCAATGTCTTTGAGGTTCATGAATATTTCCATTCATGTATGGTGTGCTATCTCTTCATTCTCCAAGGTGACCATTCGCCAAAGGACACTCACACATGCATGAAGATAGCTTGGCCAATTAGCTTCCCCATGACTCTCCTTAATTCGTTCACACGTATGTTCACATGGCAAGACTATTCGGTTCACCTTGTTCACACTAGAAGACTCTTCAACATTCGGTTTCACACACATGATGGCCCTTGGAGTGTCCACAATTAATTCATACTTTTTGGCCAAACATTTGCTTCATTTAACAAGGTTGGCCGAACCTACAAGTGACCATTGGACATCATGCATTCACTTAGTGTTTTCTTAAGCATGAAGATTCATTCATTTCCTATTACCATAGCCGAATCTAGACATGCACATTAAGGGTCATTTTTCTAGAATTTTCTTTAATTAATGTGTAAGCATGAAAGGCCAATCGGCTACCTAGACTTAGGCCTATAAATACTTGCTCAATTTCCATGTAAAGGACTTTTTTGGAAAACTTTTGTTAATGTTATGCTGCCGAAATTGTGAGGCAAACTTTTCTTATATTTCGTTCAAAGATTCGTTTGGCGTTCCTAGCGTTCTAGTTGTATTAACCGTGTTCTTTGTAGAACCCGAACTTATCACTATTCGTAGTGTGGCGTTCAACATACCGAGGTTCCTATCTTGTTAGATAGTGGGTCGAGGTTTTCCCTTACCAAACCTATAACCGAACTCAAAAGGCTTAATCAACGGGTCGATACCATTTTAGTATTGGTTCTTGAAAGTACCTTTAGCAGTTCCAAACCCGTTCCCTTCTCTACTTAATCGAACCTAAACCGACCAATTTGTTCATATCCTTTTGTTCTTACCCTTTCGTTCCTACCATTCCATTCGTACCCCTCTTTCTACTTTGACCATACCTTCAACTCAACTAAACCTAACGTAACTTCTCGTAGACGATCGGGCAATCTACATACGACTCGACTCTTCCCGAGACGTTCGTATAATTTGTCCTCAAATAGGGCCATTTGAAAAAAAATTTCACTGTCGCAGCACCCTCGGTTGATAATGTTGGCTTTGTTGCTCCCAATAACCTAAAAATCACACATTTTTGGAAAAGAAAATAGGTCACTTATATGCCCTTCCCCTTTTGAAGGGTACCACCTCGATTTGTCACCTATACAATAAGGAAAGGAATTAGGAACATGATGTTTTATATGCTCAAAAGAAGTTCCTAAATTCTCATTCAAGAATTGAGTAAATGAAACAATGCCAGGATCAAAAATAGAAGTGGATCTTACCTTGTTCTTTGTTGACAGCAAACTAGATCCATGAAGCATTCGTGACTCAAAATTTTGAACAACAAAAGTCCACGACTCAAATTCTTTAAACAACGATATAAAACCAAAACTTTGATTTAACTTTTGCAACTTTTCACAATCCACAACTTTGTGTTTAGATTTAAAGACAAAACATCAAATAAGCACAAATGGCTTACACATCCATTCACACGAAATTCTAAAGGCCTAATTTCAATTAATAATGATCCAAAGTAACAAAGCTGATACGAGCACGCCCTGCAAAATTCATCGAACAAGTCTGTCAAGCCGAGCATTGACATGTTGGCAAGCTGATCCCAGCTCGTTTCCAGCTCCACGAGCTCCGTCCAGCTCAAATTCAGCTTATTCGAGCTCAATCTATCTTGCCTAAGCTAAACCGAGCTCACTCCTAGCTCATTTTTAACTCACGAGCTAAACCTTAGCTCAACTTCAGCTTAGGAGTTTAGCCTCAGCTCAACTTTAGCTCACAAGCTAAAGCTTAGCTCATTTTAGTTTAAACTCGGTTTTGTCTTTAATGCATTAAATAAAAATTTGCACATATTTATTTAAGCATTAAACTTGTCTTATATTAATATTTGTTATTAATATGTCATAGTCATTACATAAATTGATTATGTTCACATAGCCGAATTAATGTATGACATTAATGTGTTCACATCATGCCGAATTTATGAGTGTTCATGAGATGTCTTAATGACTTGTTTATTTCATGTAGGTACATCCCTTTGGACGGCACATGCATGTAAGGAATTAATGCAAGGTGCATGCATAGAAAGGTTCAATGGACGGCAATCAAGAGGCATATGCATGTTCATGATGGTCATTCATGTATTTGAAGATTCATGTTCGGAACATCATTGGACATTTTTCTAGAAGTTTCATGTTTTAATTAGGTACATTACTTAATTGTTAAGTTCATGAATGGACTATTCAGCTAGCATAAGATACTAGTATAAATAGTTGGTTATTTTCAATTGTAAGGGACTTTTTGCCAAAATTTTTATTGAATTTAATCTTGTGAGAATTTTCTTCTCTAAACTTTGTTTGAGACTTTGTTGACTTATCTACCTCGTAGTGGCATCAACCCTGTTTCTTTCAAGCCTATACCAAGGTTCCTATCTTCATAGATAGTGGGCCGCGGCTTTATCATTTTTACCATCCACCTTAAGAAACTATAAGTTTTGGGTCGTCACTTTTTAGTGTCGGTTCTACTTGTTCTTAAGCTACTCAATTCCATACCCTACGACCACCCTTGTCAAACATTAGCAACTAACACAAATCCATCCTTTATCGCCTAAGCCTTAAAGTTACAAATGGAACTTCTCGTTAAGACAATCGGGTAACTCAGCATACGACTCGACTCTTCCCGAGGCAGATCGTATCAAAAGCTTTTGATAGTTAGAATCTCAAAAATCAAAAACCCTTGAATCAAATCCCTTGATCAACAATAAAGAATAATAATCACCGGGATCAAAAATGAAGTTTTTGCTTACCATTTCACGTTGACTCGAATATTTATTGGCTGTCAACATGGTAGAAACATGAAGCAAACTAAGGTTATGTTCGAATGTCTTGGACCATAGCATAAAACAACCACCATCAAAATCAAATAAACTAGGCATTTTACACGTCAACAAGTTATCAAACATTCGAATCATTTGCAAATTAGACATGCATGTTTTCAAAAATTCATATGCTTCAAATCTCATCTACACATCCAAATTGCATAACTTATTATCTTGCATAACCAAACCTTGCGATTGCCAATTAATGATTACTTCACTAACATACTTGTCAACAACACATTCTTTATTAGTAACATTTTTTTATCAACACTTGAAACAAACAAATCATTGCTAATCAAGAAAGAATAATCAACCATGCCATGGTACAAATGCTTTTCAAAACCCAAAACATTAACAAAGTTGATGCGATCATGCCCCATGGTTCAGCTAATTCGAGCAAGGATTCTATGCTGCTACCACAAGGTCCTGTCACTCGAGCTCGAGCCAAGAAGTTTAAAGAGTCTATCACAGCTTTTGTAGCTCAATTTTGGAATGAAACGCTATTAGGACACTCCGAGAAAGCTGATTCCAGCTCCTTGAACTCACCATGCAACTACCTGCAAGTCCAGCTGATGTGAGCATGCTCGGGGCATCTTCGAGTGCAAACCAAGATCTAAACGAGCTGCCTAAAGGACCTATAACTCAAGCTCATGCTAAACATTTCCTAGAAGCTATTTTAGCTTCTAATGCAAAACCTTGGTTCGAAACAAGGGCCAATGCTCACAAAATCAGCTTGAAGCAACTATCCAAAGGACCCGTGCATTGTTGGCAAGCTGATCCTAGCTCATTTCCAGCTCCTCGAGCTCCGTCTAGCTCAACTCAGCTCGTTTCAGCTCGTTTGAGCTCAACCGAGCTTACTTTCAGCTTGTTCTTTCTTCCTTTCAATAAACTAAGTCTTAATTTAGTTTATAATTAAGTTTGCTACAGCTCATGCCAAAACCCCTAGCTCAATTTCAACTCATTAAGTGTTTTGACTATTTTTGAGCTAGCTGAATTTACTTCATAAGTTGACTTATAATTATTATTTCTAAATTTAATTATTGCTTTTAAATTGTTTAGTTATTAATTTAAATTATGATTTTTATGAATAGTTATCTTTTAATTAATTGTGTGTTAATTCATGTAGGTTAGCCGAATGTGGAACATTCATGAAGAGATGCATAAACGGGAAAGTTCAACGAATGAGAAGATTCATGCATGGCCTAGTTCAATGCTTGGAGGGAATTAAGTTCATGTACATGGGAGGTTAATTACATGCATATGGATTAAGAAGATACATTCACTTTGGACGGTACACATGCATGAATGAAGGCATTTATTGCATGTTCATGTACGGCCGATTCAAGCTCCTTCTAGTTCATGCATGGCGAATGTATGTGGGTGAAATACATGAATTGTTTGCTGTCCAAATGACTTCCCTAAGCACCTATTCGGCCAAGAGACACTTTTTGATTGATTCATTCCTTCCATGGCTGAATCTAGACAAGCTATTGAGTTCCCAAGACTACACATTCATCCAAGATGCTTTGCTTACACATGAAGCTGTCCAATGGAGTTCCCATCAGCCGAATTTAGTCCTAGCACATTAAAGACTTGTTCTAGATTATTCTGGTGCATTCATAGCTGAATTTAATTAGTCTTTAAGTTATTAGTTTGACCATTCAGCTACTACTTATTAGCCTATAAATAGTTTGCACATTTCATTGTAAAGGGACTTTCGCCAAAATTGTTAATGAACATTTGTTCTTGTGAGGTTGCTTCCTCTCATATCTTGTACAAGTTTCGAAAGACTTATCTGGCTTGTGCTAGTGGCGTCAATCGTCTTGTTTAAACTTATCACCAATCTTGGTGTGGCATTCACCTATCCATCTATCCATCTTTTCACCTTAACAATATAGGAACCGGGGTGACACTTCTTAGTGTTGAATCATTCCTGACGTTAAGTTCGTTTTCCATTCCCATCCTTCGAATTATTTTCTTGTAACCAAACCGACCCATTTATCCATCTCCCATCTTTGCTACACATAACCGAACCTATTACTAAACTTAACCTTCTTGAAAACTTCCGCTTATTTTAATCCATTATTTTACTTTTATTACTAAAATCTGAGGCACGAACGACTCTCTCGAACAACGATCGGGCAACTACGTGAATTCGAGTCATCTACCCGGGCCGGATCACATCACCAGCTCAGCTCATCAAGCTCACCACCAGCTCACTACCAGCTCATGAGTCCAAGTCCAGCTCGGTTTTTAGTTCATGAGTTGAATTCTAGCTCATGGAGACTACTTTGACTTCATTTGACTGCTATTAAATTTTTATTTAATAAGTTCATTAATTAGTTAATTAATAAACCACATATTAAATTTTAGTTCACATTAGTTTTATTAAATATGTCTTAAAAGTGTTTATTGATGTTAGTTAAATTGTCATAACCGAATTTAATGTTTACATTTGTGTTCACATTAGCTTGAATTAATTTTGTTCACATTTTTTGTAGAAACTCGATGGACACATGGAGCATGAAGCAACATGTCTTTTTGGAGGTGCATGGACGGTTAAGGGCTTTGAATCTCCTAGGTGCATGTTCGGCTAAGTACATGTATGGCCACATTCAATGTGTTCAAGGATCATGAATGTTTCCATTCATGTATGGTGTGCTACTCCTTCATTTTTCCAAGTGACTATTCAGCTAAAAGGAGGCTTCCCATTACTTCATACATGTGGTCGAACATCTCCCTCCATGAACCTTAAAATCCTGTACACATTATGTTCACATGGCATGGCCTTTCAATTCAAAGTGTTCACACCTATGGACTCTTCAAGAATCGGCATTCACACTTAATTTGGCTCATGAAGTCTCCTCAATTAATTCCCAACTTTTCACCAAACAACATGAATTGATTGCCTCAATTACTCAAGTTGGCCGAACCTAGCTTATGTCCAAGGGAGTCTCTCATTCATGATTCATTTCCTTAAGCATGAAGAATCTTCAAGACATCTCCACCATAGCCGAATCTGGTCATGAACATCAAAGGACTTCTTTCTAGAATTTTCAAGATGCATTCATGAGACTTTTACTTAATTATTAAGTATGTAAAGTGTCCATTCGGTTAGCTAGTCTTTAGGCTATAAATACTTGTTATTTTCCTTTGTAAAAAAAACTTTTGGACTTTGTTAATGTTATGCTGCCAAAATTGTGAGGCAAAACTTTTCTCAAATTTTGTTCAAAGATTTGATTGGCTTCCTAGCATTCTAGTTGTGTCAACCATTGTTCTTTGTCGAAATCGAACTTATCACTACTCGTAGTGTGGCGTTCAAACATACCGAGGTTCCTATCTCGTTAGATAGTGGGTCGAGGTTTTCCTTTATCAAACCCAAACCAAACTAAAAGAGCTTATAAACAACGGGTCAATACCAAATTGGTATTGGTTCTTGTTTGCACTTTTTGTTCAACCCCATTTCTCCATTACCAATTGCACCTAAACCGACCATTCCATTCGTACCATTTCATAATACCATTTCGTTCTTACCCTTCAATTCCCCCTTACCTAATTGAACCAAATCATTCATCTATACCTATTCGGACCCTAAACCTGAACTTTCAATTCTTCTTACCTATTCCAATTCGAACCAAAACCAATATCCTTCTTTCTCTGATCCGACCTTTCAATTAAACCTAACATAACTTCTTGTCGACGATCGGGCACACTAATATAACTCGACTCTTCCGAGACGGATTGTATCATCTGGTATTAGAGCTACTAAAATGAGAAGTTCGTGCGACGAAATCATTCACGAGCTAGTCCAAGTGTACGCAAGTAAGTAGGATCTGAAAAAAAAAGAGTATAGAAAAAAATTTTCGTATACCGAAGTTTTCTCATTTTGATTGGTTTGTTGCTGTTATTATAAAAGCAAAAATCTACGCAGCCAAAGAAAAAAAATCGTGTACAAAAGTGCTTCTATTGTATTTAGTTTGCTGATATAGTAAAAAAAAATTATACAAGTTTGAAAAAAAAAATCTGGAAAAAAAATAAAAAAAAGTGAATTATGCAATTCAATTGTTATTTGATCGTCAAGTTTTGATCTGATATAGTTCCTGATCCATCTTCTATTCTACTCTTCCTAATACGCCACACTTTTATCCCAATTCCTTATTCTTTCAGCCTACCCTAAATTGAATACATCAAACACTTGTTACCCTTTTGAGCCGACCACCTAGACCAAGGACTAAGCCTTAATGAATCTGCTAGGAAATCACGAGAAAAGTTACGAGAAATAAAAGGCACAAGAGTTGTGAGTGCAATAGAGCGCAGGTAAAAGCCTATCCTCGAGTGTAAACACGAGCGTGAGTGAATCATCTTTCTTTTCCTTTTCGAGTGATTGTGAGGTTTTGTGGTGAGGTTTATTTGACTATAGTTTAAATGTCACAAGAGTCAAATCACAATATGGAAGACCGTCTAGCAAGACAACCCGTTCGCAACATCCCTGACTTAAATTTGCAAGCCTTATTATGAGAAATGGAGCGACTTCTAGATCGAAGGCTCAACCCAATCGAAGATCGATTATTCCAAGTTGAAACAATTGGCCAACGTGAAAGAACTCCTGAGGCGGCTAGACAAAGGCGGGAGAGGCCAAATCAAAATTGGGGAAGACGAAGGTTTCAAGATGATGAAGCAAACGACCTTAGTGAACTTGAAAGTGATCAAGAATCTAATGCTAGTGATCGACGTAGGCAACACCGACAACGAGATCGAAGACGCGAAGATGATGATCTCAAGAACATTAAATTGTCTTTCAAGGTAGATCAGATCCGGAGGCCTATCTTGAATGGGAGAAAAAGATAGAGTTGGTGTTTGAGTGTCACAACTATTTTGAGAACAAGAAGGTGAAACTAACGGCGATAGAGTTCTCGGACTACGCCATGATTTGGTGGGATCAATTAACTACTTGATACGAGCACGCCCCTCGAACTTCATCGAACAAGTCTGTCAAGTCGAGCATTGACATGTTGGCAAGCTGATCCCAGCTCGTTTCCAGCTCCACGAGCTCTGTCCAGCTCAAATCCAGCTTATTCAAGCTCGATCCAACTTGCCTGAGCTAAACCAAGCTCACTCCTAGCTCATATTCAGCTCACGAGCTAAACCTTAGCTCAACTTCAGCTTAGGAGTTTAGCCTCAGCTCAACTTTAGCTCACGAGCTAAAGCTTAGCTCATTTTAGTTTAAACTCGGTTTTGTCTTTAATACATTAAATAAAAATTTGCACATATTCATTTAAGCATTAAACTTGTCTTATATTAATATTTGTTATTAATGTGTCATTGTCATTATATAAATTGATTATGTTCACATAGCCGAATTAATGCATGACATTAATGTGTTCACATCATGCCGAATTTATGAGTGTTCATGAGATGTCTTAATGACTTGTTTATTTCATGTAGGTATATTCCTTTGGACGGTACAATGTATGGATGAAGAAACATCTCTTTTGGGCATTCCACACTCATGAATGAAGAAGTATTAAATGCTGGTGCATGTACGGCTAGATGCAATGTTTCTACAAATTCATGCATGTGTCGAATGCATGTATGGACATTAAAGGCTAGTCCATGAATGGATCAAATGCATGGGATGATAGAATGCATGAATGGCTTAAGTGCATGTATGGTGGCTGTCTCTTAACTTTCCAAGGCACTTATTCGGCCAAGAAGTAGCTGCTAACTAATTCTATGTTGACCATAGAGCTCCTTGAACATGTTCACACTTTGAATTGACCTATAGGCTACTACACATGCATGGATGGGTTCAAGAACGTCCAAGGAAGGAATTAACTCAATAATTCAACACATTGATTGAATTAAGTGCATGCACAAAGGGGAGAACGAATTTACTAGGTTCATGCTGCCATTTATGAACTTACATGCCATTAAAGTGTTTAATTATGAAGATACATGTTCCATACAAGTGCATGAACGTCCCAAGGAGATGAATGCAACCTTTTGGTGCACATACAAGTCACTTGAAGCCTTTCTTTATGACTAAGCATTCATGGACAAACCAAGGGGGAAGAAAGTGTCCATTCAGCTAGTGCATGAATCTGCCGAATTTATGAACTATTTTAATACATTAGTGTGAACATTTTTATTATTGTGTGAACACCTAGATGCCGAATTTGAATGGTCATCTATGTGCCTATAAATATTTGTTTTCTTTCATTTGTAAAGGACTTTTGCCAAAATTGTTAATGAACATTTGTTCTTGTGAGGTTGCTTCCTCTCATATCTTGTACAAGTTTAGAAAGACTTATCTGGCTTGTGCTAGTGGCGTCAATCGTCTTGTTTGAACTTATCACCAATCTTGGAGTGGCGTTCACCTATCCATCTATCCATCTTTTCACCTTAACAATATAGGAACCGGGGTGACACTTCTTAGTGTTGAATCATTCCTGACGTTGAGTTCGTTTTTCCATTCCCCATCTTTCAACTTTTCCTTCTTGTAACCAAACTGACTCATTTATCCATCACCCATCTTTGGTACACATAACCGAACCTATTACTAAACTTACCCTTCTTGAAACCTTCCGCTTATTCTAATCCATTATTTTACTTTTATTACTAAAATCTGAGGCACGAACGACTCTCTCGAACTACGATCGGGCAACTACGTGAATTCGACTCATCTACCCGGGCCGGATCACATCACTACTAGCCGAAGGCGTAACGGAGAATGTCCTATTTCCACATCGGCCGAAATGAAGGCAGCCATGAGCTGATGCTTTATTCCCACATATTACCACCGGGAGTTACACCAAAAACTCCAAAATCTAACGCAAGGGACCAAAAGTGTCAAGGACTACTTTAATGAGATGGAAATCGCGATGATTCACGCGGACGTGCAAGAAGACCCTGAAGCAACGATGGCGCGATTCTTGGCTGGTTTAAACCGCGATATTGCCAATGTTGTTGAATTACAACACTACCTTGAAGTGGTTGACATGGTCCATATGGCCATCAAGGTAGAAAAGCAACTCAAACGAAAGGGACCGAGTCGAGGATTTACCACTTCCAACACTCTCAAATAGGGCCAAGGAATAAGTAAAGGTGTTTCCAATTCCCGAGGAAAGGAGTTCACGGCTCCTCCGAAAACCAACAAGCCTACCACCAAAGTGAACAAAGGCAAGGCACCCGAATTGTCCTTCAATCAAAATCGGGACATCAAGTGCTTTAAGTGCCTCAGAAGGGGCCATATAGCAAGTCAATGTCCTAACCGAAGGACCATGGTATTGAGGGCTGATGGCGAGATCGAGACAGAGGACGAGGAAGAGAAAGAGTCTGAATCAACTTCTGAAGTCGAGGAGGACTTAGAACAACCTATGGAAGGAGAACTACTAGTGGTAAAGTGAAGTCTAAGTCTCCAAGGTGCAGACAATGATCTCCAACGAGAGAACATCTTCCACACCCGATGTCAAGTCGGAGGCAAAGTATGTAGTGTTATCATCGATGGAGGTAGTTGTACTAACGTAGCAAGTACGATGATGGTTGAAAAGCTTGGACTGCCCACAACTAAGCATCCGAGTCCTTACAAACTTCAATGGCTCAATGACGGAGGAGAGCTTAAAGTAACAAAGCAAGTACTTGTCTCTTTCAACATCGGCAAGTATTCAGATGAAGTTCTTTGTGACGTCGTACCGATGCATGCGGGGCATTTGTTACTTGGCCGACCGTGGCAATTTGATAGGCGAGTTCAACACGACGTGTATACCAACCGGTATACATTCAAATTTATGGGAAAGAATGTGACGTTGGCACCGTTGACTCCCAAACAAGTGTATGAAGACCAAATCAAGCTAAAAGCTTTTGTAGAGCAAATGAGAGAAAAAGAAAAAGAAAGTTATTTCTCGAAGCCTTTTAAGATCGAGTGCGATGCTTCGGGCATTGGAATCGGGGCCGTGTTGACACAAGACGGAGGTCCTATGGCTTACTTTAGTGAAAAACTCAATGGAGCCGTACTCAACTATCCGGTGTATGATAAAGAGATGTACGCACTCATACGAGCCCTTGAGACATGGCAACATTACTTGTGGCCTAAGGAATTTGTTATGCACTCCGATCACGAAGCCTTGAAGCACATCAAAGGCCAACATAAGTTGAACCGACGCCACGCGAAGTGGGTTGAATACCTTGAGTCGTTTTCGTATGTCATCAAATATAAGAAAGGTAAAGATAATATCGTGGCTGATGCGCTCTCAAGAAGGTATAGTCTGTTATCATATTTGGATTCTAAGATTCTTGGTTTTGCATTATTAAAAGATTCCTATGTATACGATTCCGATTTTGGAGAGAAATTGTTTCTTGTGAGAAAGGTCCTTTTGAAATTTTTTATAGGTACGAGGGCTATCTTTTTCGAGAAGGTAAATTATGCATTCCTTGTGGATCTGTACGAGACCTATTAGTGCATGAGGCACATAGTGGCGGGCTTATGGGATACTTCGGAGTCAATAAGACGCTTGCCACTCTCCATGAACATTTTTATTGGCTGCGATGCGAAAAGACGTGGAGCGAGTTTGTGAAAGGTATATAGCCTGCAAAAAGGCTAAATCAAAGGTTCAACCCCATGGCTTGTACACACCATTGCCCATTCCTGAAGCACCGTGGATTGACATCTCCATGGACTTTGTTCTCGGACTTCTGCGCACAAAAACGGGGAAGGATTCTATTTTTGTTGTTGTTGACAGATTTTCAAAAATGTCTCATTTTATTGCCTGTACTAAGACTGACGATGCCGTTCATGTTGCAAACTACATGGCATTCCTTGTACGATCGTGTTGGACCGAGATGCAAAATTTTTAAGCCACTTTTGGAGGTCTTTATGCGATAAATTAGGGACCAAAATTCTATTTTCGACCACCTGCCACCCCCAAAATCGATGGCCAAATGGAAGTTGTCAATAGAGTTCTATCTACTTTGCTTCGGGCCATCGTTCGGAAGAATTTGAAGACTTGAGAGGATTGTCTACCCCATATTGAGTTTGCGTATAATCGTTCTGTCCATTCTGCGACTAAATTCTCCCCATTTGAAATTGTTTACGGTTTTAATCCCTTGACTCCATTAGATTTATTGCCTTTACCTACTAATCAGTTTGTCCATGCAGATGCGAAGAAAAAGGCAGATTTTGTCAAGGATCTAAATAGCAAGGTGCGGGCCAATATCGAGGCTAGACTGAGTCCTATGTGCGTAATGCGAACAAAGTCTAAAACGAGTAGTTTTTGAACCCGGAGAATGGGTTTGGATTCATATGCGCAAGGAGCATTTTCCGACCCAACGGAAATCTAAGCTACTGCCTCGCGGAGACGGTCCTTTTCAAATTTTAGAGCGAATAAATGAAAATTCTTATAAAATTGATTTGCCAGGAGATTATAATGTTAGCGCTACTTTTAATATGTTAGATTTAACCCCTTTTAATGCAGATTTCGACTTGAGGACAAGTCATTTTGAAGAGGAGGGAATGATGCGATCGGGCCCATGGTTCAGCTAATTCGAGCAAGGATTCTATGGTGCTACCACAAGGTCCTGTCACTCGAGCTCGAGCCAAGAAGTTTAAAGAGTCTATCACAGCTTTTGTAGCTCAACTTTGGAATGAAACGCTATTAGGACACTCCAAGAAAGCTGATTCCAGCTCCTTGAACTCACCATGCAACTACCTGCAAGTCCAGCTCAGCTCATCAAGCTCACCACCAGCTCACTTCCAGTTTCCCAGCTCGGATCCAGCTCATTACCAGCTCATGAGTCCAAGTCCAGCTCGGTTTTTAGTTCATGAGTTGAATTCTAGCTCATGAAGACTACTTTGACTTCATTTGACTGCTATTAATTTTTTATTCAATAAGTTCATTAATTAGTTAATTAATAAACCACATATTAAATTTAGTTCACATTAGTTTTATTAAATATGTCTTAAAAGTGTTTATTGATGTTAATTAAATTGTCATAACCGAATTTAATGTTTACATTTGTGTTCACATTAGCTTGAATTAATTCTGTTAACATTTTCTTGTAGAAACTCAATGGACACATGGAGCATTGCAACATGTCTTTTTGGAGGTGCATGGATGGTTAAGGGCTTTGAATCTCCTATGTGCATGTTCGGCTAAGTACATGTATGGCCACATTCAATGTGTTCAAGGTTCATGAATGTTTCCATTCATGTATGGTATGCTACTCGTTCATTTTTTCAAGTGACTATTCGGCGAAAAGGAGGCTTCCTATTACTTCATACATGTGGCCGAACATCTCCCTCCATGAACCTTAAAATCTCGTACACATTATGTTAACATGGAATGGCCTTTCAATTCAAAGTGTTCACACCTATGGACTCTTCAAGAATCGGCATTCACACTTAATTTGGCTCATGAAGTCTCCTCAATTAATTCCCAACTTTTCACCAAACAACATGAATTGATTGCCTCAATTACTCAAGTTGGCCGAACCTAGCTAATGTCCAAGGGAGTCTTTCATTCATGATTCATTTCCTTAAGCATGAAGAATCTTCAAGACATCTCCACCATAGCCGAATCTGGTCATGAACATCAAAGGACTTCTTTCTAGAATTTTCAAGATGCATTCATGAGACTTTTACTTAATTATTAAGTATGTAAAGTGTCCATTTGGTTAGCTAGTCTTTAGGCTATAAATACTTGTTATTTTCCTTTGTAAAAAAACCTTTTGGACTTTGTTAATGTTATGCTGTCAAAATTGTGAGACAAAACTTTTCTCAAATTTCGTTCAAAGATTCGATTGGCTTCCTAGCGTTCTAGTTGTGTCAACCGTTGTTCTTTGTTGAAACCAAACTTATCACTACTCGTAGTGTTGGTGTTCAAACATATCAAGGTTCCTATCTCGTTAGATAGTGGGTCGATGTTTTCCTTTATTAAACCCAAACTGAACTACAAGAGCTTATAAACAACGGGTTGATACCAAATCAGTATTGGTTCTTGTTTGCACTTTTTGTTCAACCCCATTTCTCCATTACCAATTGCACCTAAACCGACCATTCCATTCGTACCATTTCATAATACCATTTCGTTCTTACCCTTCAATTCCCCCTTACCTAATTGAACCAAATCATTCATCTATACCTATTCGGACCCTAAACCCGAACTTTCAATTCTTCTTACCTATTCCAATTTGAACCAAAACCAATATCCTTCTTTCTCTTATCTGACCTTTCAATTAAACCTAACATAACTTCTTGTCGATGATCGGGCACACTAATATGACTCGACTCTTCCGAGGCGGATCGTATCAAAAGTTTTCGTCAACAATCGGATGAGGCTGATGTGTTTTAAAAACTTCAAAACTCATACCTTGCTTTCCTTTTGGCAAAGGCGAACGACGATCGTTGAAAATGTTACCTATTTCAATCAACATAAACCTTTTCTCCTAAGAAAGGTATTGAAGTCGAAATTCTTTGCTCGGATCTTTAGAAACCTGAAAAGGAACAACACGGGGAAATCTCACATGTAGGTTAGTAGGAACACTCCTCACTTTTTCTTGCTCTTTTGCATCTTTTTTTCTCATTTCTTTTTCATCGAAACACTCGTTTCTTGCTCAATATCTTTTCTCTCTTCAAACTCGATTTCGTTTTCTTCTCACATTCTTTTTCACTCTCGATCTCTTTTTCTTTTTCCTTCTCTTTTTCTTTTTCACTTTCTTTTTCAATTTCACTTTTCTTTTCTCATTCTCTTTTTGCTTTCTTTCACACTCTTTCTCACATGTTTTGTCAATTTTATTACAAGAGGGAGATAACTTAAAAGAATCAAATGAGAAACCTCTTGTTGGGGAAGATATGAAGGATCCATATATGAAATATGGTCATCTTTTCGAGATTGGATCTTCGCGGATGAATACCTTTGTGCATACGAAGAATTAATTGGATCTTCTCGTTCGTCTCCGTAATAGACTTCAGACTCGGAGTTTTCTTTGCTTCGTCTTGAATTCTTCGTTGAGTAGGAAACATGATATACATCTCTTCGGGAATGACTTTCCATGGAAGAATACTTAGACGAAATAGGTTCACCTCTTTGTGATGATTTCTCTACAGATGAATACTTTAAAGCACTCGAATAAAATTTGCTACCTTCTCCTTGGTAGTTTTGAAAGGTTTCAACTTCGAGGGTTGCTTCATATCGACTCGACTTTCTTGATGAGTAAGAATCTCGATATAAGTCTCTCTTCGAATGGTCATCGAATGCGTGTCTCTGTAACGACCTTGACTCCATCTTTTGACTTGAAGAAATTCATTCTCATTGGTCTCTTTCCTCAATTCGATCCAATCGCTCATGCAACTTGTCAAATTTGGAGTTCACGATTCTACGCATCTCGTTCAACAAATAGTGATAATCGAATTCTAAAAACACTTCTTGATTCATGATTGAATGGATGGAAAAGAAAAGTGATTAAATAGAAAATGAAAAGCTTGCCAACACAAACCTCACAAATTCTCTCAAAAAGAAAAATCCTCTCAATTTTGGCTTTTACACACTCGAATAATCTCACCAAACACTCGTGCCTTTTTTCGCTCTATTCCCTTCTCTCGATTCACAATGGACTACTTAGACTTAGCGGTCGTCGGTGTGGAGTCGGCTTACAAAAGTGATGTGGTTTGGGTTGGAAATGTTGTTGGGACAAGGGTTGGCTAGAAAATAAAAAGATGAGGTGTGGCCGTTTTGGTATTAGAATGGAATGAAATGATATCAGGCAGAAAATACCTTGTATGCACATAAACTTCACTTCTTTGTTTTTTTTTTCGTAACTCTTCTATTATTTTTGTAATTTTGTAACTTTTTTTCGCTATTTCTGAATTTTTTTACACTTAAAAAAATATATATTCTTTTCTCCTTTTTTTTCACGAATTTTTTTAGAATTTTTTGCTAAAATGCAATCCCATGAATATAAAAAAAGTCAATTCTTACCTCAATTTTACTAGCTCTAATACCAAATGATACGAACTCACCTTAGAATGATTTGAGTCGTAATGGTTGCCTGATGGATAAATTGGGTAAGTTTGAATGGTTTGCAAAATTGGGGATGAAAACAAGGAAGATAGATTCGAAAGGTTAGTTTCGTAATGGATATGGAAGCAAGTTGATGGTTTGATTCAAGAAGGCTGAAAGAGGGATGAATAAATGGCTATCAAAGGGATCAAACAAGGTTAAAGGAAACTTGGTGATAGTTGGGGAAAATCAGCTAAGGCCAAGATTGAACCAACGCTATAAGAGAGGGTTGACCGAAATCTTAAATAGGCACTTAGGTGAATTTTGGTTTGGAAAAAAATTAACAAAGAACCTTGACCCGCTATCAAGAATGATAGGAACCTTGTTATAGTTTTGAATGCCACACCAACAAAGGTGATAGGTTCGGGATAGCAAGGAAAGAATGATGCCAGGAGATGAAATTCCAATAAGTCAGATCAGTCCGAATGTGAATAAAGAGAATTGAATTCTCACTAGAACAATTAATTTCATAAAATGAAAAAGTCTAAAATTCAGTAACCTTTACAAAGTGAAAAACATCACCTCTTTATAGCCTAATCAAGTAGTTAGCCGAATGGTCAAATTAGAAGTGGAGTGGACGGTAATTTTAAATCTAAATGGGGCTGGAACCTTCCTTTAAGTTTCTTGAACGTCCTTGGAAGCTTCCTTGAATTTTCCAAGCATGAGAAACACCATTGGACAGCATCTAGAAGGAGTCCATTCAGCTGAATATTAATGGCCAAGGTGGTGAGCTGAACAGCCTTGTCTACATTCGGTCAAAGGTGCTAAATGCTCCTTAAATGAGCTGCTTGATAGAACTAAATAGCCTTAGCTTTAATGGACAGCTTGGGGCATGTCAATGGCTTTACTAGTGTGAACACCGAAGTTAAATAGCTCCTTATGTGTGAACACACATAACCGAAAAGGCAAGCAATGTGAATGGAAGATGCAACAAGTGTGAAAGCTTTTAAGCTTGTTTTGGGAAGCTATTCGGCCAGCTTGGGAAAGTGAAAAATCAGCACCTTTGCTTTGTCTTTTGAGGTCCATGAAGGGATGCTTGTATGAGCTAAATCATCAGCTCATTAAGTATGCCGCCCATGCCATGTTTCAGCACAATAAATTTGGTCATGCTACCATTAATGCAGTTAATTACATGCCTTTGTTGTTCACGAAAAAGTAGCTTTGAAAAAAGCTAGACAATTCCCTCACTTAATGTGTCGTCCATTGCATGTACCTACATCAAGTTAATGAAGCAAATTAATTCACTCAAGTACCATAAATTCGGCTGCAGCATGAAGAAAATGAAATCAATTTAAGACATCATAAATTTGGCACATTAAGCCAGCAGCAAACTTAAGACATATTATCACTATGTTTGAGCTAAAACACACTAACACCTGTACATTAATTCCGTTAAAACAAAGACAAATTAAATAACAGAAAACACATTAATACTTGCACATTAATTTGGCTAAGACAAATTAATTAGCAGCAGCTAATAAATTTGTCCTAAAACTAGACCATTAAAATTATGTCCTCAACTAAAGACACATTAAAACTTTAATTAATTATGTCCAAATTTTTGTCACATTAAAATAAACTAATTATTTTAAGTAGACTTTAACTAAATTAACTAACTTATTTAATTTATTCCAGCAACTAAAATCAAATGAACTAGAAAAATAAAATGAACTCAAACGAGTTCAAATGAGCTCAAACAAGCTGAGTTGAGTTCCATTGAGCTGGGTAAAACCAAAATTGAGCTCGTTGAGCTGAAATTAAACTTCATCTTGCACTTCGGCCCCTCAAATTTAGGCCATGCTAGATGTTGTCGAGTTGTGTCAAACCATGATACGACTGGGTTCGTATCAATTCTCTCCTTTGCTAAAGCGAACTTATCACCTTTGGTGTGGCGTTCAGATGCATTTGGTTCCTATCACATTTGATAGTGGGTCAAAGTTCTTTGCTGATTTCCTAAACCAAAATGTACATAAGAGCTACTTTGAGACTCGGGTCAACAATCACACTTTGTTGGTTCTGATGTGATCCAGCCTAGCGTTGATAGTCGAGTTGATCAAGTTGCCTGATCGTCTTCAAGAAAGTATCATTCGGTTTTAAGTATTTGAGAAATTGACTAAGTATTGGGTAAGTTATCAAAATAGACTTTAAGATATTAGGCTTAGTATTGAGTAGGGTAGGTTCAGCTAAAAAATACAAATATAGATAATTTTGGCGAAAGATGGAAAATGGAAAGGGAACTTAAACGTCAGGAGCGATTCAACACTATAAGAGTGTCACCCCGATTCCTATATTGTTTAAGGTGGTAAAACGAATGGTAGAAGGATAGTTGAACGCCACACCAATGTTTGTGATAAGTTCAGAAACAAGTTCGGGTTGACACCACTAGCAAGCTAGATAAGTCACTCGAGACTCGTAAGAAATGGGAGAGGAAATTAACCTCACAAGAACAAATGTTCATTCAAATAAAATGGTAAAAGTCCTTTACATCAGAAATTAGTAAACTATTTATAGCCTAATATGTGATAGTCGAATGGGCAAAAATGACTAGCTTAAGAACTAAGTAATTTGGCCTTAAATGAGTTGAATGTTCTAGAAACAAAACCATAAGTCTTCCATGTCCATGTGCAGCCTTTAGGACACCACAAGGCAACTTCTTGATGAAGGAATTCAGCTGAATTTATTTGGAAGCATTAGGAGCTGATTGGACATGTCTAGGTTCAGCCATGAGTTTAAAGGAGTCATTCAATTTGCAATGCTTGGCTGAATAGGTGTGAGAAATAAAAGAGCAGATTGAAAGGCCTTTAGATGTGTGAACATCAAGTTTGAAAGGTCTCTCGAATGTGAAAGCAACAAGCCGAATGGACACCAAGTGTGAACGGGAAGCTTGGCTAGTGTAAATGTCTTGATGGTTGTCTTGGGAAGATGTTTGGCCAGCTTGGGGATTTAATTGGCAGCTATTCCTTAGCCGAATAGTTGCTTGGAGAAGCTATACAACCAGTCACCATGCATTGTAGTCGACCATGCATGAATCTCTCCATTCGTTGTAACCGGTCGTACATGTACCTTGCATTAATTCACCTTCAAATTCGGCTGAACCTATTAAAGCAATGAACACAACACATTTAATTATTGTCTAGCTAGGATAATTCGGCTAGCTCAAACATGTGATAACAATTTAATGAACTGATTTGAGCTAGGATATTCGGACATGAGCTGTAATAAGTTAATTAAAAATAAAACTAAAACTTAATTTATTTGAATGATAAAAGAAACAAACTGGAAAGGAATGAAATTGAGCTCAAACGAGCTAAAGTAAGCTCAAGTGAGCTGATTTGAGTTGAATAGAGCTCGGAGAGGTGGAGAGGAGCTGAGTTCGGCTTGCACAAGGGTGCAAGGGTTCTTTAGGGAGCTGGTCCAAGATTCCTCATTGACATGGAGCTTTGATTCATCCCAAAGTTGGGAAAACAAAGTGAAACAGCTTCTTGAAATTGCCTAGCTCTGGTTCAGGTTATTGGGCCTTTAAGAAGCTCAATGTGATCTTGACTCGTGCTTGGTGAGCTCCCAGGCGTGCTTACATCAGGTTCATTCTCTGCCCTTAGTCGAATTTCCTATTCCTTGTTTAACCAACTTTCTTTTAAACCTCTGTTTGAAGCCTATCTTCTATCTTTTTCCATCCCTTTTGAAACTAACCTAGTCTTACCCAAATTCACGATTGGGCAAACTAATACAACTCAACTGATCACACCGAGGCGAGATCGCATAAGATAAAAAGATAAAAATGATACGAACTCAGTTGTAGATGTTAGGAGTCGTATTAGTTTGCCAGATCGTGAAATAGGTAAGGTTATGTTCGTTTCTGATGTGATCCGGCCCGGGTAGATGAGTCGAATTCACGTAGTTGCCCGATTGTAGTTCGAGAGAGTCGTTCGTGCTTCGGGTTTTAGAACTAGAAGTGAATGAAAAGATACAGGTAAGCGGAAGGTTTCAAAGTAGGGTGAATTTAGTAATAGGTTCGATTTAGTAGCAAAGATGGATGATGGTTAAATGGCTCAGTTTGGAATAACAAGAAAATAATTCGAAGGATGGGAATGGAAAACGAACTTAACGTCAGGAATGATTCAACACTAAGAAGTGTCACCCCAGTTCCTATATTGTTAAGGTGAAAAGATGGATGGATGGATAGGTGAACGCCACACCAAGATTGGTGATAAGTTCAAACAAGATGATTGACGCCACTAGCACAAGCTAGATAAGTCTTTCGAAACTTGTACGAGATATGAGAGGAAGCAACCTCACAAGAACAAATGTTCATTAACAATTTTGGCAAAAAGTTTCTTACAATTGAAAGAAAACAAATACTTATAGGCACATAGATGACCATTCAAATTCGGCATCTAGGTGTTCACACAATAATAAAAACGTTCACACTAATGTATTAAAATAGTTCATAAATTCGGCAGATTCATGAACTAGTTGAATGGACATTTTCTTCCCCCTAAGTGTGTGCATGAATGCTTAATCATAAAGAAAGGCTTCAAGTGACTTGTATGTGCACCAAAGGTTGCATTCATCTCCTTGGGACGTTCATGCACTTGTATGGAACATGTATCCTCATAATTAAACTCTTTAATAGCATGTAGGTTCATAAATGGCAGCATAAACCTAGTAAATTCGTTCTCCCCTTTGTGCATACACTTAATTCAATCAATGTGTTGAATTATTGAGTTAATTCCTTCCTTTGGACGTTCCTGAACCCATCCATGCATGTGTAGTAGCTTATAGGTCAATTCAAAGTGTGAACAGCTACTTCTTGGCCGAATAAGTGCCTTGGAAAGTTAGGAGACAGCCACCATACATGCACTTAAGCCATTCATGCATTCTATCATCCCATGCATTTGATCCATTCATCGACCACCAGCCTTTAATGTCCATACATGCATTCGACACATGCATGAATTTGTAGAAACCTTGTATCTAGCCGTACATGCACCAGCATTTAATACTTCTTCATTCATGAGTGTGGAATGTCCAAAAGAGATGTTTCTTCATCCATACATTGTACCGTCCAAAGGGATGTACCTACATGAGATAAACAAGTCATTAAGATATCTCATGGACACTCATAAATTCGGCATGATGTGAACACATTAATGTCATGCATTAATTCAGCTATATAAACATAATCAATTTATGTAATGACTATGGCATATTAATAACAAATATTAATATAAGACAAGTTTAATGCTTAAATAAATATGTGCAAATTTTTATTTAATGCATTAAAGACAAAACCGAGTTTAAACTAAAATGAGCTAAGCTTTAGCTCGTGAGCTAAAGTTGAGCTGAGGCTAAACTCCTAAGCTGAAGTTGAGCTAAGGTTTAGCTTGTGAGTTGAAAGTGAGCTAGGAATGAGCTCGGTTTAGCTCAGGCAAGATGGATTGAGCTCGAATAAGCTGGATTTGAGCTGGACGGAGCTCGTGGAGCTGGAAACGAGCTTGGATCAGCTTGCTAACATATCATTGCTCGGCTTGACAGACTTGCTCGATAAAGTTTGCGGGGCGTGCTCGTATCATTCCCCCCCTCTTTTAGGCGACTTGTCCTCAAGTCGAGCCGTTTGTCCATGGGAGAACTTTGACTCATGCATGGTTTTCCTCGGTCAAATGGGATGGAAGATGTCACACAAACCTGAAAAATTCTTACCACAGCCAATAAAAAGAAACTCAAAGGAGTCAGATTCAAATGTGTTCGATAGTTCATAAAAAATTCATTCAATCGAACATATGCCAAAAATCTCAATTGGAAAAAGCAAGCATACGTAAATTTATCAAAGAGTTTCGTTAGACCATCGTTGCAAACATGAAGACTAAGTTGGATCAAGGGATAATTGGTTGTAAACGATGGTAGGCACTTAAACACATTATTCCTCATCCAAAACATTTCAATATGTTTATTCAAAAATAACAATTCATGGGAATGTACACGCAAAGTGTACCATGGCCAATTGGAAACTAAATCACTCTTTCGCTTATTAACAACATGATTTGTGTAATCACTTTCCAACACAAACGGATCACTACTAGGCCAAAGACAACAATCAATCACAACAAGGTACAAATAATTTCCAAACATCAAACCATCAAAAAGATTTTCAACAACATTCGAATAGAGTAAAGGTATTTGAAAATTTTCATAAACTTTACCTTGTCGATCTTGAAGAGAAGAAAATTTAGGATCAGTTTTACCTTTTTCAAACAAGATAAATCTTTTCTCTTCAGGCAGATAATGTAAAACAAACATTTTACCTCGATCAACTTGGGTTGGTGACGAAGCACCATGACAGCTCGTGCTTTTTAAAGGGTTACATTCACAAAAATGTAAAAGGTTAGTTTCAATAGAAGGTATGGATGGACTGAAAAGAAAAAAATAAATCATCGTTGAAATTTGATTCAAGTCCCAAAGCATAAGTCGATCTTACCTTCTCAAAATGGAACGAAAATTTTAGATGTGGCCAAACAAGGTGATTAGTAAACAAATCAAAATTGAAACCCAAATCATTGAATTTCACTTTCTTATCAAAAGTTCGAACATCAAGCAAACATAATTTGAATGCAAATGATGCCAAGTGCTTAATGTTTCCATAAAATGAATTCATGTAGCAAATACCAGGCTTGAACACACGAACTTGATTAGGAATTCCAACAAGCAACATATTAGAAAAAGATATAATCAACTCACCACACGAATTATATTTCACTAGTTTAAACACACATGTTGATTTGACAAAACCGAGCATACCAAAATGCAAAGGTTCATACTTCAAGTGATACGATCCGCCTCGGAAGAGTCGAGTCGTATTAGTGTGCCCGATCGTCAACAAGAAGTTACGTTAGGTTTAATTGAAAAGGTCAGATGAAGGAAAGAAGGGTATTGGTTTTGGGTTCGGATTAGAATAGGTAATAAGAGTTTGAAAATTCGGGTTTGGAGTCCGAATAGGTATGGATGAAGGAATTGGTTCAATTAGGTAAATGGAGAAATGGGGTTGAACAAAAAGTGCAAACAAGAACCAATACCGATTTGGTATCGACCCGTTGTTTATAAGCTCTTTTAGTTCGGTTTGGAATTGGTAAAGGAAAAACCTCGACCCACTATCTAACAAGATAGGAACCTCGGTATGTTTGAACGCCACACTACGAGTAGTGATAAGTTCGATTCGACAAAAGACAGCGGTGACACACTAGAACGCTAGGAAGCCAATCGAATCCTTGAACGAAATTTGAGAAAAGTTTTGCCTAACAAATTTGGCAGCATAACATTAACAAAAGTCCAAAAGTTCTTTTAAAGTAACACAAGCCACAATTTATAGTGAATGCAAGGGATAGCCGAATAGGCTCTTGAGGTAGCTAAATGGTTTCGAAAATTCCAGAATTTTGATGAAGCTTCCTTGAAGTTTCTTGTGCATGGAGAACAGTAAGGGCAGCTTCTAGATGCCTTGATTCAATAGAAAAATTGAATGAATTGTTTGGGAGCTGAAATGCCATCAATAGGTTCGACCAAATGCTTGAATTTGGAATTAATGCTACTTGCTTGATTCAGCCGAATGTTCATGTGATTAAGGAGCTGTCTAGAGCACTTCAATAGTCTTAGAATGTGAACAAACCGATTTGAACAGCCACACATGTGTGAACAAACAAAACCGAACAGCCCTTGGTGTGAAAGGAATAATCGGTGGGTGTGAACAGCCTTAATTTGTCTTGGGCAGCCAATCGGTCTTCTTGAAGAGTTGTAAGGTTTGGCTGAATGGTCACTTAGGGAACACCAGAGATCAGCACACCAATTTTAAATCATCCATGCACCTATGCCGTCAAGGGTAATGTACCTACAACATTTAATTCAGCAAATTAAATCCCTTTTAGACACATTAAATTAAGCAACATAGACAAATAAATCTTGCACCATAAATTAGGCTGGACATAATTAATCTTTGTAATAGTTAAGACATATTTAATTGGTCCTAATTAATTAAGTACTTAATTTAGAACATAATTAAAACATGTCCAGATTATGACAAATTAATTATTAAAACAAATAACTAATAAAACTAACAGCAACTTAAATGATTTATTCCAGCATAATAAACGCAATAATGAAATGAGCTGAAACGAGCTCGTTGAGCTAAGTTAAGTTGAAGTTGAGCTGATTTGAGCTGATTTGAGCTTGAAGGAGTATGCATGGATTGCTTGGCTTGCTGGTCCAAGAGCTTTCAAGAAGTCCAGCAACGATTTCACCCCAAACTCTATCAACTAAGGTTGTTGTTGCGTCTTTGAATCTCTTTGCTCGAGCTCGGGTGATCGGTCCTACGGGCAATTCGAGAGGATCTTCATTGGTAGCCGACAACTCGGGAGGTGTGGTTGTATCATTCCCCCTCTCTGCGAAGCGATTTGCCCCCAAATCGTCACCTATATCATAGAAAGAGAGATCAGCTACATTAAAGGTAGCACTTACATTGTACTCACCTGGGAGATCAAGTTTATAAGAATTATCATTTATTCGTTCCAAAACTTGAAACGGCCCATCTCCTCTCGGCAATAACTTCGACTTTCGCTGAGCCGGAAACCTTTCTTTTCACATATGAACCCACACCCAATCTCCGGGTTCAAAAACTACTCGTTTCCGGCCTTTGTTCGCATTACGCACATAGGACTCGATCCTAGCCTCGATATTGGCCCTCACCTTGCTATGTAAATCCTTGACAAAATCTGCCTTTTCTTTGCATCTACATGGACAAACCGATCAGTAGGCAAAGGCAATAGATCTAAAGGAGTCAAGGGATTAAACCGTAAACAATTTCAAATGGGGAGAATTTAGTCGCAGAATGGATGAAACGATTATCGCAAACTCAATATGGGGTAGACAGGTCCTCCCACGTCTTCAAATTCTTCCGAACGATGGCCCGAAGCAAAGTAGATAGAACTCTATTGACAACTTCCGTTTGGCCATCGGTTTGGGGGTGGCAGGTGGTCGAAAACAGAAGTTTGGTCCCTAATTTACCCCACAAAGACCTCCAAAAGTGACTTAAAAATTTTGCATCTCGGTCCGACACGATCGTGCGAGAGGAATGCCATGTAGTCTAACGATATCCCTAAAAAACAAGTTCGCAACATGAACGGCATCGTCAGTCTTAGTACAGGCAATAAAATGAGACATTTTTGAAAATCTATCAACAACAACAAAAATAGAATCCTTCCCCATTTTTGTGCGCGGAAGTCCGAGAACAAAATCCATGGAGATGTCAATCCACGGTGCTTCAGGAATGGGCAATGGTGTGTACAAGCCATGGGGTTGAACCTTTGATTTAGCCTTTTTGCAGGCTATACACCTTTATAAACTCGCTCCACATCTTTTAGCATCCATGACCAATAAAAATGTTCATGGAGAGTGGCTAGTGTCTTATTGACTCCGAAGTGTCCCATAAGCCCGCCACTATGCGCCTCATGCACTAATAGGTCTCGAACAGATCCACAAGGAATGCATAGTTTACCTTCTCGGAAAAGATAGCCCTCGTACCTATAAAAATTTTCAAAAGGACCTTTCTCGCAAGAAACAAATATCTCTCCAAAATCGAAATCGTTTACATAGGAATCTTTTAATAATGTAAAACCAAGAATCTTAGAATCCAAATATGATAACAGTATACCTTCTTGAAAGCGCATCAGCCACAATATTATCTTTACCTTTCTTATATTTGATGACATACGGAAGCGACTCAAGGTATTCAACCCACTTGGCGTGGCGTCGGTTCAACTTATGTTGGCCTTTGATGTGCTTCAAGGTTTCATGATCGGAATGAAAATGAATTCCTTAGGCCACAAGTAATGTTGCCATGTCTCAAGGGCTCGTATGAGTAGCGTACATCTCTTTATCATACACCGGATAGTTGAGTACGGCTCCATTGAGTTTTTCACTAAAGTAAGCCACAGGACGTCCGTCTTGTGTCAACACGCCCGATTCCAATGCCCAAGCATCGACTCGATCTCAAAAGTCTTCGAGAAATCTAGAAGGGCAAGCAAAGGAGCGTTAGTGAGACAATCTTTGATTTTTATAAATGATTTCTCTTGTTCATCGTTCCAAATAAAAGAAGAATTTTTCTTAATAACACTCGTAAGTGGAGCAGCAATTGTGCTAAAATTCGAAACGAATCGTCGGTAGAAACTTGCTAGGCCATGGAAACTTCAAACTTGTGTAACGCTCGTAGGCCTTGGCCAATCTCGTATGGCCTTAATCTTCTCTTGGTCTACCTCAAGACCATCCGCACTAACTACAAATCCTAGAAAAATAGTTTTGTTAGAACAAAAAGAACATTTCTTTAAATTAGCATATAAGGTCTCTTTCCGCAAAACTTCTAAAACAGATTTGAGATGACTTACATGTTCTTCCATAGATTTGCTGTAAATCAATATATCGTCGAAATATACCACACAAAACTTACCGATGAAAGGCCTTAAGACATGGTTCATTAGTCTCATGAACGTACTTGGAGCGTTGGTAAGGCCAAAAGGCATAACCAGCCATTCGTATAGTCCGTGCTTGGTCTTGAATGCTGTTTTCCATTCGTCTCCTTCTCGCATCCGAATTTGGTGGTAGCCACTCTTCAAATCGATTTTTGAGAACACTTTGGCCCCACTAAGCTCATCTAACATGTCATCTAAGCGAGGAATGGGATGACGGTATTTGATTGTTATCTTGTTAACGGCTCGGCAATCCACGCACATGCGCCATGTTCCGTCCTTTTTCGGTACCAATAATACAGGAACAGCACAGGGACTTAGGCTCTCGCGAATGTAGCCTTTTTCCATCAGCTCATTGACTTGTCTTTGCAACTCCTTGGTCTCCTCCAGATTGGCTCGATAACCAGGTCGATTTGGAATAATCGCTCCCGGCATGAAATCAATTTGATGCTCGATTCCACGAAGTGGTGGAAGACCACTCGGGGTTTCTTCCGAAAAAACGTCTTGGAAATCCTGCAACAAAGACAAAATAGGAGGGGGTAGGGTATCGGGTAAATCGTTAGTAGAAATTAATGCTTCCTTGTACAAAAGTACAAGAACAGTTCGATTCATCACCAAAGCCTTCCTCACATCACTAACTCTTGCAAAAACACTCATTTTCTCGATTTTCTTTTCTTTTTCTTCTTTTGCTTGGATATTTTCTTGTCACTCTCTTTTGTTTTCTTTTCTTATTTTTCTCTTCTTTTATTTTTTACAACTTTCTTTTCTTTTCTTTTCTCTCATTTGCTCAATAGAAGCTTTTAGCTTGATTTGGTCTTCATACACTTGTTTGGGAGTCAATGGTGCCAACGTCACATTCTTTCCCATGAATTTTAATGTATACTAGTTGGTATACCCGTCGTGTTGAACTCGTCTATCAAACTGCCACGGTCGGCCAAGTAGCAAATGCCCCGCATGCATCTGTACGACGTCACAAATAACTTCATCCAAATACTTGCCGATGTTGAAAGAGACAAGTACTTGCTTCGTTACCTTAAGCTCTCCTCCGTCGTTGAGCCATTGTAGTTTGTAGGGGCTCGGATGCTTGGTAGTAGGTAAACCAAGTCTTTCAACCATCATGGTACTTGCTACATTGGTACAGCTGCCTCCGTCGATAATGATGCTACAGACTTTGCCTCCGACTTGGCACCGAGTGTGGAAGATATTCTCTCGTTGGAGATCATTCTCTGTGCCTTGGAGACTTAGACTTCGTTTTACAACAAGTAGTTCTCCTTCCATGGGTTGTTCCACGTCCTCCTCGATTTCAGAAGCTGATTCAGATTCTTTCTCCTCTTCATCCTCCATTTCGATCTCACCATCGGCTCGCAATACCATGGTCCTTCGATTTGGGCATTGGCTTGCTATGTGGCCTCTTCCGAGACACTTAAAACACTTAATATCCCGATTTCGATTGTATGACGATTCGGGTGCCTTGCCTTTGTTCATTTCGGCGATGGGCTTGATGGTTTTTGGAGGTACCGTGGTCTCCTTCCCTCGTGGATTGGCAGGTCCTTTACTTGATCCTTGGCTCCACCTTGAAGGGTTGGAAGTGGGAAACCCTCGACTTGGACCTTTTCTCTTGAGTTGTCTTTCCACCTTGATGGCCATATGGACCATATCAACCACTTCAATGTAGTGTTGTAATTCCACTCGTTTGCTATATCTCGATTTAGACCAGCCAGAATCGCGCCATCGTTGCTTGGGATCTTCTTGGACATCCGTCGAATCATCGCGATTTCCATCTCTTTGTAGTAATCCTCGACACTTTTGGACCCTTGTGTGAGATTTTGGAGTTTTGGTGCAACTCCGGTGGTAGTCTGCAGGGATAAATCGTCGCCTCATCACCGCCTTCATTTCGGTCCATGTAGAGATAGGACATTCACCGTTACGCCTCCGACTAGTGGTTAGTTGTTCCCACCAAATCATGGCGTAGTCCGAAAACTCTATTGCTGCTAGTTTCACCTTTTTATTCTCGAGTAATTGTGACAATCGAACACCAACTCTATCTTTTTTCCCACTCAAGATAGGCCTCCGGATCCGATCTACCTTGAAACGGTGGAATAGTCGGTTTAATGTTCTTGAGATCATCATCTTCGCGTCTTGATCTCGTTGTCGGTGTTGCCTCGTCGATCACTAGCATTGGACTCTTGTTCACTTTCAAGATCACTAAGGTCATTTGCTTCATCGTCTTGGGCCCTTCGTCTTCCCGGTTCGATTTGGTCTCTCCGTCTTGGTCTAACCCCTCGGTGCTCTTTCACGTTGGCCATTCACTTCAACTTGGAACAAACGGTCTTGATGGGATTGAGCCTTCGATCTAAAAGTCGCTCCATTTCTCGTAATAAGGCTTGCATGTTTAAGTCGGGGACGTTGCGAATGGGTTGTCTTGCCGGACAATCTTCCACGTTGCGATCTGTGACATTAAAACATTGTTAAAGTAAACCTCACCACAAAAGCTCACAATCTCTCGAAAAGGAAAAGAAGTTGTTTCTCTCACACTCGTGTTTACACTCGAAATTAGGCTTTTACCTCCACTCTATTGCACTTACAACTCTCGTGCCTTTTACCTCTCTTAACCTTTTCTCGTGATTTCGTAAGCAGATTCGTTAAGGCTTAGTCCTTGGTCTAGGTGGTCGGTTCAAAAGGGGTAACAAGTGATTGATGTATTCGGTTTCGGGTAGGCTGAAAGAATAGGGAATTGGGTTAAAAGTGTGGCGTATTAGGAAGAGTAGGATAGAAGATGGATCGGAAACTATATCAAATCAAAGCTTGACGATCAACTAACAATTGAATTGCATAAATCATTTTTTTTTTCGATTTTTTTTCGAAAATTTTTTTTTTCAAACTTGTATAACTTTTTTTTTGTACTATATCAGCAAACTAAACACAATAGAAGCACTTTTGTACACGATTTTTTTCTCCGGCTGCGTGAATTTTTGTTTTTATAATAACAGCAACAAACCAATCAAAATGAGAAAACTTCGGTATACGAAATTTTTTTTTTCTGACCCTACCTCGGGAATGCTTCGCTTCGAAAGTCTAAGCTTCTTGCTTTAAGTAGCTCTGATACCAGATGATACGATCTGCCTCGGAAGAGTCGAGTCGTATTAGTGTGCCCGATCGTCAACAAGAAGTTACGTTAGGTTTAATTGAAAAGGTCAGATGAAGGAAAGAAGGGTATTGGTTTTGGGTTCGGATTAGAATAGGTAAGAAGAGTTTGAAAATTCGGGTTTGGAGTCCGAATAGGTATGGATGAAGGAATTGGTTCAATTAGGTAAATGGAGAAATGGGGTTGAACAAAAAGTGCCAACAAGAACCAATACCGATTTGGTATTGACCCGTTGTTTATAAGCTCTTTTAGTTTGGTTTGGAATTGGTAAAGGAAAAACCTCGACCCACTATCTAACAAGATAGGAACCTCGGTATGTTTGAACGCCACACTACAGTAGTGATAAGTTCAGTTTCGACAAAGAGCAACGGCTGACACACTAGAACGCTAGGAAGCCAATCGAATCCTTGAACGAAATTTGAGAAAAGTTTTTGCCTAACAAATTTGGCAGCATAACATTAACAAAAGTCCAAAAAGTTCTTTTTAAAGTAACACAAGCCACAATTTATAGTGAATGCAAGGGATAGCCGAATAGGCTCTTGAGGTAGCTAAATGGTTTCTGAAAATTCCAGAATTTTTGATGAAGCTTCCTTGAAGTTTCTTGTGCATGGAGAACGGTAAGGGGCAGCTTCTAGATGCCTTGATTCAATAGAAAAATTGAATGAATTGTTTGGGAGCTGAAATGCCATCAATAGGTTCGGCCAAATGCTTGAATTTGGAATTAATGCTGCTGCTTGATTCAGCCGAATGTTCATGTGATTAAGGAGCTGTCTAGAGCACTTCAATAGTCTTAGAATGTGAACAAACCGATTTGAACAGCCACACATGTGTGAACAAACAAAACCGAACAGCCCTTGGTATGAAAGAATAATCGGGTGGGTGTGAACAGCCTTAATTTGTCTTGGGCAGCCAATCGGTCTTCTTGAAGAGTTGTAAGGTTTGGCTGAATGGTCACTTAGGGAACACCAAAGATCAGCACACCAATTTTAAATCATCCATGCACCTATGCCGTCAAGGGTAATGTACCTACAACATTTAATTCAGCAAATTAAATCCCTTTTAGACACATTAAATTGACAACATAGACAAATAAATCTTGCACCATAAATTAGGCTGGACATAATTAATCTTTGTAATAGTTAAGACATATTTAATTGGTCCTAATTAATTAAGTACTTAATTTAGAACATAATTAAAACATGTCCAGATTATGACAAATTAATTATTAAAACAAATAACTAATAAAACTAACAGCAACTTAAATGATTTATTCCAGCATAATAAACGCAATAATGAAATGAGCTGAAACGAGCTCGTTGAGCTAAGTTAAGTTGAAGTTGAGCTGATTTGAGCTGATTTGAGCTTGAAGGAGTATGCATGGATTGCTTGGCTTGTTGGTCCAAGAGCTTTCAAGAAGTCCAGCAACGGTTTCACCCCAAACTCTATCAACTAAGGTTGTTGTTGCGTCTTTGAATCTCTTTGCTCGAGCTCGGGTGATCGGTCCTACGGGCAATTCGAGAGGATCTTCATTGGTAGCCGACAACTCGGGAGGTGTGGTTGTATCATCAAGAGTATTAATCGGGAATGCAAATCACTACATGGAAATTTCACACAAAAACTCAAAGATTGTTCATGAAGAACACAATTGCACATATCATGTGAAGATCTTTTAACATGGTTGCCAAACAAAGAATTTTTAACGAACATGCAACTTTTCAAACAGGCAGATTTATCACAAATCAATTGAGCAGGCATATTTAAACATAAAGATTTAACACATGAGTTCAAAAAGTTTGCAGGGTCAAACACATCAGAATTTTTACGTGATAGACTTTGATCAAACATGTTCAAAATTCGCTTAGAGCAAGCTAATCCAATGTTGTAAACAAATTTGCCAATGTAGTAATTGTCATAAGAAAAGCTATATATGGCACCTTTTAAAACAAATTCGTTAACAACAGTAAGTGAACAAAAATTATCCAAATCAAGTGACTTTGATTCAATAAACAAAGAATCCTTACCTTCCTTACCTTCGATCGCAAGTGGGTGGTAGTCATTCATGAACTTACCTTTTTCGAGCAACCTAAAACACCTCTCGTTTGGAAGGTAATGTAGATGGAATTGGTCGCACAAACTTCTAGGAACCTGAAAAGTTAACTCACAAGAAGATTGAACAGGTGGGTTAGTAGAAATAATCCTCATTTGCTCACTTGTTTTCTCACTCGATTCTTTTTCTTCTGAATCACTCTTTTCTTTTGTTTCAATTTCTTTTTCATCTTCTTTTTCACTCTCAAATTTCTTTTCGTTCTCTTTTTCAATCTCATTTTCTTTATGCTTTTCAAAGGCTTTTTCAAAGGCTTTTTCAAGTTCTCTCAAGATTCGCTCATTTTCTCTCCTACTTGCCTCTTGCCTCTCTTTTCTTTTTATTTCATTTTCTTTTTCTTCTTTTGCTTTTTCTTTTCTTTTCTTTGTTTTCTCTTTACAAGAATGTACAAAAGAACGATGAGAATACAAATCTTGTTCGAAAGATGAAGAACTATTTGCAAATGATTCACAATCAAAACTTCGTGAAGAATACTCCGAGTAAGATTTCTTTGAAGATCTAGTAGGAGTATGTCTTTCTCTTTGAACGCCATCTTGGAATGAATCAAAATCGTAATCGGCTTCTCGTCTTCTCGAATTTCTTGATGAAAAGGACTTTCGATCGAAGTCACTTCTCAAATTCGTTGATGAATATGAGTCATAGTATGAATCTCTTTGTCTCAACGTAGATGGCGAAAAGGAGTCACAATTGGATCTTTTTTTCAGGTAGTAGTCGGGGGTATATCTTCGTGGGGTTCTTGGTTCCGTTTTACGACTTGAAGAAACTTGATCACTTTGGTCTTGTTTAGTCACCATTCTTCACATTTCTTGCACCAAGTATTGGTATTCCGATTCGGTGAACTCTTCACGTGACATGATTTTTGTTGCTAAAAAGAAAATGTTAGATCACAAAACAAAAGAAAAAAAATTAAGTACCTCACCACAAACCTCACAATTTCGCTCGGAAAGAAGAAGAAAAAAAAAAGGTGTCACTCCCACTCGTGTTTACACTCGTTTGGCTTTTACCTCCACTCGAATGATCTCACTCGCTCATGCCTTTTTCCGCTCCTTTCTCCTCTTATAACCTTGTAACAAACTTAGTATGACTTGATCTCTAGTATTGTGGGTCGGTTTCAAATGGTTTTACAAAGGATAACATATGATGTTTCTTCATCCATACATTGTACCGTCCAAAGGAATGTACCTACATGAGATAAACAAGTCATTAAGATATCTCATGGACACTCATAAATTCGGCATGATGTGAACACATTAATGTCATGCATTAATTCAGCTATGTGAACATAATCAATTTATGTAATGACTATGGCATATTAATAACAAATATTAATATAAGACAAGTTTAATGCTTAAATAAATATGTGCAAATTTTTATTTAATTTTTATTTAATGCATTAAAGAAAAAATCGAGTTTAAACTAAAATGAGCTAAGCTTTAGCTCGTGAGCTAAAGTTGAGCTGAGGCTAAACTCCTAAGCTGAAGTTGAGCTAAGGTTTAGCTCTTGAGTTGAAAGTGAGCTAGGAATGAGCTCGGTTTAGCTCAGGCAAGATGGATTGAGCTCGAATAAGCTGGACTTGAGCTGGACGGAGCTTGTGGAGCTGGAAACGAGCTTGGATCAGCTTGCCAACATGTCATTGCTCGACTTAACAGACTTGCTCGATAAAGTTCGCGGGGCGTGCTCGTATCAGTTTCAAGTTAAATGGAAAAGTTAGAATATTTTGACTCAAAAAGATTCAAAATAAGATGGCTAAATACAGAAATGGATAGTTTGGCTAAATTCGTGAAAAAAAAAAAGAATATATATTTGAAAGTGCAAGTTTTGAAATCTTCAAAAAAAAGTGCTCAAAGAGGTTTGTGTTCATCTACGTGTGTTTCTGATCATTAAGTCCCAATTCTATCATCTTCATATACCCTAACGCCACACTCAAAACCATTTCAATTTTTCTTTCATCCTACGATTGACCCCCTCATCTTTATCTTTTGTTAAACAACTTGCAACCAACCCCTAAGCCTATGATAAGGCCTTGGCAAGTCTGGCTACGAAGTTGCGAGAGAAAAGTTTAAGAGGTAAAAGGCACGAGCGTGTGAGATTATTCGAGTGAAGAAAAAGCCTATAAAGAGTGTAAAAACGAGCGTGAGTGTCACTTTTCTTCTTTCTTTTCAAGTGAACTCGTGAGAATTTTGTAGTGAGGACTTTATTTCTATTTTACTTAACAATTTTCCTTTTCAGCAATAACAATCATGCTCGCGAAGAATTTACTGAATCAGAATATCAATATTTGGTGCAAGAAATGCAAAGAATGGTGAATACTAAGTTTGAAAAAATGCAAGAGAGATTAGACCGTGTGGAGAAAAGAGACCAACGAGAATGAATGTCATCAAGTCAGAAAGCAGATTCGAGAACATCACAAAGATACACATCCAATGAATACTCGAGAAGAGACTCCAATCGAGATTCCTTCTCATCAAAGAATTCGAGACGAAGAGAAGTCAATTTTGATTTTGAATCCTTCTGAGAAGATGTGCGAGATGAAAGATACACTCTTCAAGAACTCCAAAGAAAACATCCGCGGAGAGATCTTCACGAAGGATTGTTCGAGTATCATATGTAAATGATTTTTCTTCTTTTGAACAAAATGATTATTCTCTTGAATCTTTTGTAACCTCTTGTAAAAAGAAGAAGAGAAAAGAAAAAGACAAAAAGTAAAAAAAGATCAAAAGAAAAGAGAGGCAAGAAAAGATTATGAGAGAAAATGAGTGTATCTTGAATGAAATCGAGAAAAGAAACAAAGAAATGAAAGAAAAAGAGGAAATAAAATGAGATTGAAAAAGAGAATGAAAAAGAAAAAGAGTTTGTTCAAAAGAAAAGAGTGGAAAAAGAAATTGAGGTAAAAGAAACAAATGTTTCCAAAGAAAAAGATTCGAGTGGAAAAGATGTTAGTGAGAAAGCGAGGATTGTTTCCACTAACCCACCTGTTAGTTTTTCTTGTGATATCTCTTCCCAGGTTTTTGAAAATCCATGTGATCAATTCCAGCTTCAATACCTTCCCAACGAGTGGTGATTTCAGTTGTACAAGAAAGGTAATAATGAGAATGACAACTGCCCACTTGTGTCAGAAGGTAAGTGAGGTAAGGACTCTATGATTATCGAGTCACGGTCATTTGATGTAAAAACAGCTAATAAAGGTTTTGATGGTTCAATTTTTGAAAGGTCTCCAAATTTTGATCTAGTTAGTTATTGTTCAACTTTTGATGTTAATATCCTTATTTCAAGAAGAGCCTCGAAAAGTTTGTCTTATGACATGTTTAACCTTTCTATTGAGTTGGTTTCACCTATGTGAATCGTGGAGGTTTATGATAAAAGTTTTGCACATACAAATTTTGATGTACTTAAACTCTTTGAATATATGTGCTAAACCTTTTTGCTTAAACATGCCTATTCGATTGGTCTGTGTTGGATTTGAACTTTTGAAAAGTCGCATGTTTACAACTTCTTTGTTTGACATATGTGTTCAAAGGTTTTTGCATATAATGAATAATCTGTTTGATTTTTCCCTTCAAGAGAATCTTTGAATTTTTGTGCAAAATTTCCATGTGTTGATCTGCCTGTCCGATTGAGATTCTTGAAGTATGAGTTTCTGCATATTTGTCTGCCTAAACTTTCTTTGTTCTATTTTTGTGATTTATTTGAGAAAGTGAAACTCTTGCTGTATATCGGGCTAAGTGACCAAAATCGAGTCTTTAAGCCGGGAGTAAGCCACTTTGAGTTGTTATCAAGAAAAGGTAAGTACCGTAATCTCATTGTAAATAAATTTGTTATACCTTTTCATCTGTTACAAATTTTATCTTCATTTCTAAAAATATATCTCGTGGTTAGTTTACAAAATCAAAATCAAGTGTTTGATTCTGGAAATTTTGTTTTTAATCCCAGAATCGGTTCATGCTATCCACCTGTGAATAACATCTTAGCATGTCCTTTTAAGTATATCCTTCCTGATGGTATTGACATTTTCCATTTTTGTGGAGATTACATTTTGAAAAGTGCAAATTTTCTTTTTAACTTTTTACCTTTTCAGGTTTATTCGAGTCTGAAATATCGATTATATTACCTTGCTAAGGAGAGAAGGTTTGTTCTGCAAGAACAAGGTAAATTCAAACTTTCATCATGTAACTTCCAAGATAATCAAGGTAAGTCAACAATATCTTTGTTTTGTTTGAAAGATAAAGAAATCAGTGTTGTTGATCATGACTTTGTAGAAAGTAGCCAAATTATTCATCCTGCTACTGTAAGTCTATTCAATCAAATACGACAAGATGAGGTTGTTCAAATAAAAAAGCCAAGTGAAAATGTCCTTTGTTTTGATCCATTTGGAATGTTGTGGTTGAAACATGGAATGCATTCTTGTTTGCTAAATTGCGTGAATAATCATCCCTTGCTTCCATTCTGTTCAATTGTTCATATCGATGGCATATCAAAATTATGCGATAATATGAAGCATGATGTGATCCAGCTCGGGTAGTTGAGTCGAATTCACGTAGTTGCCTGATCGTAGACGAGAAGGGTCATTCGTGCCTCGATCTCAGAAATAGAATTGAAAGAATAGGGTTGAATTAGCGGAAGGTTTTCAAAAGATATGCAAAAGGGTAGTGATAGGTTCGGCTAAGGAAACAAGAAAGGATGTTGAAAGGATGGTTTGTTTTGAAACAATAAGAAAGAGATAATGTAAGGTGGGGATGGAATAGTAAACTTAACGTCAGGAATGATTCAACACTAAAAAGTGTCACCCCAGTTCCTATATTGTTAAGGTGAAAAGGATGAATAGAAGGATAGGTGAACGCCACACCAAGATTGGTGATAAGTTCAAACAAGGTCGATTGACACCACTAGCACAAACTAGATAAGTCTTTCGAAACTTGTACGAGATATGAGAGGAAGCAACCTCACAAGAACAATGTTCATTAACAAATTGGAAAAAGTTCTTTTACAAAGAAATAAACAAACTATTTATAAGCCTAAGATGCCTATTGATATTCGGCATCTATGATGTTCATACTAACTTAAATTCTGTTCACATTTGTATTTAACATGTTCACACAAAAGCATTAAAATTTGGTTCATGCTTAGAGATGGTGCATGAATTGGCCGAACCATCATGTTGCTTCACTTGATGCATTCATGCATACTTAGCCTAGAAGAAAAGCCATAGTTCATGAATGTGCAGCCCTTTAATACTCCTACATCTCCCTTGGCTGAATGAGGCTTTAATGTACCTTGAATACTTGAATGGACATCTTGGATATGCATGATACATGCATGAAAGATCCCAATGCATGTTCTTCCTTAGCTACGGTTCATGAATCTTCAAATACATGTACATAAAATAGCCCCCACTTGCATGAACGTCCCCAATACATGAATTCCTTCAAATGCCATCCATTGAACACTAGTTGTGCATGCATCCTTCCATACGATGTATTAAGCCATGCATGTACTTGCATTAATGGCTCTTTCATGTATTCGGTCACTTTGTGGAACTTAACTCTTGGCCAAAAGGTTGCTTAGGGATCACCAATAGCCATCCTACCATGCATAAATTCGTTCATGCATGAACTCTTATATTCCATGTACCTAGTCGTGCATGAATCTCATTAAATGTACTCAATACATTCGGTTGAACCTACAAGAAACATGAACACATTAAATCCCAATGTACATTCAGCTGAACATGTTAAGAGCATGAACTAAGTATCATAAACATCATGCTAAGCTAAACTAAACACATTAATTAAAGACTAGCTAGTAGCATTAAGTTTGGCTAGCTCAAACTAAGTGAAAACATTTAATGAACTTATTTGAGCTAGGATATAGCAAACTAATTAGTATAAAACTAAAATTTAGTTTAATTTATTGAAATAAAGAACAAGCTAAAAGTAAGCTTGGTTGAGCTCAAACGAGCTGAAACGAGCTCAAATGAGCTAGGTTGAGCTGGACGGAGCTTGAGGAGCTGGAAATGAGCTAGGATCAGCTTGCCAACAATGCACGGGTTCTTTGGCTAGTTGCTTCGAGCTAATTTTGTGAGCATTGGCCCTTGTTTCAAACTAAGGTTTTGCATTAGAAGCTAAAACAACTTCTAGGAAATGCTTAGCACAAGCTCGAGTTATGGATGTTTTTGGAAGCTCAATTAAATCTTGATATGCACTTGAGGGAGCCCCGGGCGTGCATACATCAAAGCATCCATGTTATGAACGAATAAAATTTTTGCCATAAAACCTTTATACTGCATTTTATACGTGTTATTTGAATTTGAGTTCTTCATGCTTGTCATTGTCAAATTTGGTGAGTAAATTCAAAAAAAATTGTGTGATAACCTTTGTCCCATTTGACTAAGGAAAGCCGTGCGAGAGAAAATATTTTCCAGCAGACAAACGGCTCGACTTGAGGATAACTCGCCCTCAAGAGGGGGAATGATATGAACCCACCCCACGAACTATTTTGGTCAAGGTTACCAAGCTGAGCATTGCACTGTTGGCAAGCTGATCCTAGCTCATTTCTTACTCCTCGAGCTCCATCTAGCTCAATTCAGCTTGTTTCAGTTCATTTGAGCTCAACCGAGCTTACTTTCAGCTCGTTCTTTATTTCAATAAATTAAACTAAGTTTTAGTTTTATATTAATTAGTTTGCTACAGCTTATTAATGAAAATCCTAGCTCAAATAAGTTCATTAAATGTTTTCACTTAGTTTGAGCTAGCCAAACTTAATGCTACTAGCTAGTCTTTAATTAATGTGTTTAGTTTAGCTTAGCATGATATTTATGATGTCTAGTTCATGCTCTTAACATGTTTAGCCGAATATACATTGGGATTTAATGTGTTCATGTTTCTTGTAGGTTCAGCCGAATGTATTGAGTACATTTAATGAGATTCATGCACAACTAGGTACATGGATTATAAGAGTTCATGCATGAACGAATTTATGTATTGTGGGCTGGCTATTGGTGATCCCTAAGCAACCTTTTGGCCAAGAGTTAAGTTTCTCAAGGTGACCGAATGCATGAAGGAGCCATTAATGCAAGTACATGCATGGCTTAATACATCGTATAGAAGGATGCATGCACAACTAATGTTCAATGGATGGCATTTGAAGGAATTCATGTATTGGGGACATTCATGCAAGTGGGAGCTATTTTATGTACATGTATTTGAAGATTCATGGACCGTAATTAAGGATGAACATACATTGGGACGTTCCATGCATGTTTCATGCATATCCAAGATGTCCATTCAAGTATTCAAGGTACATTCAAGCTTCATTCGGCCAAGGGAGATGTAAGAGCATCAAAGGGCTGCACATTCATGAACTATGGCTATCCTTCATTACTAAGCATGCATGAATGCATCAAGGAAACAACATGATGGTTCGGCCATTCATTCATCATTTTCCAAGCACTTTTGCTTGTTCATGAAGTTGACTGTTGAAGCAGCCAAATTTGGACCTTGTTTTCTAATGGTTTTTTTCTAGTTCATTCTAGAATTTTCTAGCTGAATTTAATTAGCTTTTAAGTCTATGCATTGTCCATTTGGCTACTCCAAACTAGGCTATAAATAGTTGTTTACTTTCATTTTGTAAAGGTTGTTGAACTTTGATTATTGTTTCTTTGTTAATGAAACTATTTGGTGAGATTCTTTTCTCCCTAATTTCGTTGAAGACTTGTTGGCTTATCTAGAAAGCCTAGTGGTGTCAACCTGTTTTTCATCTACCCCGAACTTATCACTATTCATAGTATGGCATTTGAAACTATTTTGCTAAGTAGTGGGTCGAGGTTTACCTTCTTTCATTTGATCACCTTAAAAGCCTATAAGTAATTGGGTTAATACTCTCTAGTATTGGTTCGTGCTTGCTTTTGAGTTCATCATTTCTTTCCATACTTACATTTCATCTTATCCAAACTAGACTATCACCTTTTTCATTCTTTTATTTCCTTTAAATCGAACCTTTAATATTCATATTTTAAACCCTATCTTTCAACCCATTGAATAGCTTCTGCCTTATTTACTTAAAAACATCCTTTTGAACAAATCGAACGATACTTCTTCGTAGACGATCGGGCATTTCACATGACTCTACTCATCCTTGAGGCAGATCGTATTAGTACCTTTTTGTCATGAATCAAAAATTGCAATGAAGACAACAAACTGGATTCACTAAGTATTCGAGAGTTAACAATATTCCAATTCGTAAACCCCCAACGATCATCAGGATCAAATACAATAATTCTTCTTACCTTCTCAAGTTGACTCGAAAGTGTCATGGCCGGCAACTCAGAAAAATCATGTAGCAACTGAGAAACATAATCTTGCAAAACATGATTAATCTTCTTAACTCCGGAATAAAAAATGTAAGTTTGACTTTGCAAACCAGCAGCATTCATATCTTCACTTAACATCGACTTATGAAAACGTACTCTGGGTTTGAACACATAATTTTGATCACTTGTGTCACAATGCCACAAAAATTTCATTTTCATCAAAAAGTCATACATGCCAAATAAAGAAGATTAAGGCAAAAAAAAATTCAAGCAATCATATATCTCAAGTTTTATTCGAACAAACTTACACAAATATGCAGAATTTACACAACAAATCAGCAAATTCGAATTTTCATCACTTACAAGCAGATTATGCATTTGACACGTCAACCTTTTATCACTAAAACCCAAATATTGTTCGGGCTGATTTATTCGTACTTCATCAAAAATCTTGCCAATGTCAGTCCTATTAATAAGCAAACGTGTCGTACCACTACATAACACGAAATCACCATCAATCAAAATATGACAATCATTCAAATCAAACTTTGTATATGAATAATCTTTATCACACACAATCACACTTTGTTCATGCCGATTTTATCAAACGTCTTCAACAGAATTGCCAACAACAAACTTATCATAGGGAAAACTTTTCATGGTATTAGTTGAAACAAAGTCATTAACAATAATAGACGAACGATAATTAACCAAAACACAGTGAGGAAATATTTTGAAAACTAACTCATCAGTATTTATCTCAACAGCATTCAAATTTGGTTGCCGTGATTCAATAACTAAAGACTCTGATGCGAGCGCGCCCAGCGAACCTCTTCGAAAAAGTCTCCCTAGTCAAGCCGTGACATGTTGGTAAGCTGATCCCAGCTCGTTTCCAGCTCTACAAGCTCCATCCAGCTCAAATCCAGCTCATTCGAGCGCAATCTAGTTGCCTAAGCTAAACCGAGATTACTCCTAGCTCATTTTCAACTCATGAGCTAAACCTTAGCTCAACTTCAGCTTAGGAGTTTAACCTCAGCTCAACTTTAGCTCAAGGGCTAAAGCTTAGCTCATTTTAGCTCAAACCCAACTTTTGACTTTAATGGATTAAACAAAATTCGAATATATTTATTTAATCATTAAATTTGTTTTATATTAATATTTGTTATTAATATGTCATAGATATCACATATCTTAAATGTGTTCACATTATGCTGAATTTATGTGTGTTCACATGATGTCTTATGAATTGTTTTATTTCTTGTTGGTGCAATGCTCATGGACGGCGCAACGAATGCTTGAAGAAACATCTCTTTTCGACATCCCACATGCATGAATGAACAACATTTAATTAGGTGCATGCATGACCAGATTCAAGGTGTTTACAAGTTCATGTATTTGTCAACTACATGAATGCACAAAATACATGAAGGTTTGGGTTCAAATGCACATTCGGTTACATGAATGATAGAGATTCATGCATGAATGTATCTAGAAGATCCAATCCCTTTGGACGGCACACATTCATGCATGGAATGATACGAACCGCCTCGGGGAGAGTCGAGTCGTATGCTGATACGATCACGACTTCCCATAAGCCAAGTCCAAGCCGAGATTCGATGGTGCTACCTCAAGGGCCGGTCACAAGGGCTCGTGCAAAACAATTTAAAGAAGCTGTTATAGCTTTAGTTCAGCATGTGTGGATGATGTCAATGCTAGACCTATCGAACCGCTTAGTGGCCATTTTGAAATCCATGCCGAACTTTTCTACAAGTTCATTTCAGCTCACCTTCAGTTCAAGTTAGCTCCATGTAGCTCCACACCAGCTCATTAGCTCGGGACCAGCTCATTATCAGCTCACGAGTTTAGGCCCAGCTCGGTTTAACTCATGAATTAACCATCAGCTCATGGAGTTCACTATGAATTCATTTGACTACTATTGACTTTTTAATTAATAAGTTCAATAATTAGTTAATTAATATCCTACATATTAAATTTAGTTCACATTAGTTATATTAAGTATGTCTTAAAAGTGTTTATTGATGATAATTAAATTTGTCATAACCAAATTTAATGTTGATATTTGTGTTCACATTAGTTTGAATTAATTATGTTCACATTTCTTGTAGGAACATAATGGACATATGGGGATTAAAAGCAAGCATGAATTTTAAGGTGCATGGACGGTTGGGGGCTTGAATCTCTTAGGTGCATGTTCGGCCAAGTGCATGTATGACCATATTCAATGTCTTTAAGGTTCATGAATGTTTCCATTCATGTATGGTGTGCTATCTCTTCATTCTCCAAGGTGACCATTCGGCCAAAGGGCACTCACACATGCATGAAGATATATAGCTTGGCCAATTAGCTTCCCCATGACTCTCCTTAATTCGTTCACACCTATGTTCACATGGCAAGACCATTCGGTTCACCTTGTTCACACTAGAAGACTCTTCAACATTCGGTTTCACACACATGATGGCCCTTGGAGTGTCCACAATTAATTCATACTTTTTGGCCAAACATTGCTTCATTTAACAAGGTTGGCCGAATCTACAAGTGATCATTGGATATCATGCATTCACTTTGAGTTTTCTTAAGCATGAAGATGCATTCATCCACCATTCCCAAAACCGAATCTGGTCATGCATATTAAGAGTTATTTTTCTAGAATTTTATTTTAATTAATGTGTAAGTATGAAAGGCCATTCGGCTACCTAGACTTAGGCTTATAAATACTTGTTCAATTTCCATGTAAAGGACTTTTGAAACTTATGTTAATGTTATGCTGCCGAAATTGTGAGGCAAACTTTTCTTATATTTCGTTCAAAGATTCGTTTGGCGTTCCTAGTGTTCTAGTTGTGTCAACCGTGTTCTTTGTCGTACCCGAACTTATCACTATTCATAGTGTGGCGTTCAACATACCGAAGTTCCTATCTTGTTAGATAGTGGGTCGAGGTTTCCTTTAACAAACCTATAACCAAACTCAAAAAGCTTAATCAACGGGTCGATACCATTTCGGTATTGGTTCTTGAAAGTACCTTTAGTAGTTCAAACCCGTTCTCTTCTTTACCTAATCGAACCTAAACCGACCAATTTGTTCATACCATTTTGTTCCTACCCTTTCGTTCCTACCATTCTATTCGTACCCCTCTTTCTACTCTGACTATACCTTCAACTCAACTAATCCTAACGTAACTTCTCGTAGACGATCAGGCAATCTACATACGACTCGACTCTTCTCGAGACGGTTCGTATCATCTGGTATCGAGCTACCTAAAACGAGAAGCTTAGACGTTCGAAGCAGAGCATTCCCGAGGTAGGTTCAGAAAAAAAAAGTATAGAAAAAAATTTTTGTACACCGAAGTTTTCTCATTTCGATTAGTTTGTTATTGTTGCTATAAAAACAAAAATCTACGCAGTCGAAAAAAAAATCGTGTACAAAAGTGTTTTTATTGTATTTAGTTTGTCGATATAGTACAACAAAAAAAAGTTATACAAGTTAAAAAAATAAAAAAAATCGAAAAAAAAAAGTGATTTATGCAATTCAATTGTTATTTGATCATCAAGATTTGATCTTATATAGTTCCCGACCCTTCTTCTATTCTACTCTCCCTAATTCGTCACATTTTTTACCCAATTCCCTATTCTTTCAGCCTACCCTATATCGAATACATCAATCACTTGTTATCCCTTTTGAACTGACCACCTAGACCAAGGACCGAGCCTTAACGAATCTGCTTACGAAATTACGAGAAAAGTCAAGAGAGGTAAAAGGCAAGAGAGCGTGAGCGCATTCGAGGGGAGGTAAAAGCCGAACTAAGAGTGTAAACACGAGTGTGAGTGTCATCAAGCTTCTTTCTTTCTGGCGGATTGAGAGGATTTGTTTGTGAGGCTATCTTAAGCGAATAGATGTCCCAAAATAGTGGACAAAACATGGAAGAACAACAAGGGTGACAACCCGTCAGAAACGTTCCAGATTTGCAAATGCAAGCCCTTTTGCGTGAGATGGAACGATTACTTGATCGAAGGCTTAATCCTCTTGAAGATTGACTCTACCAAGTCGAGGCCCAAAGACAACGCGATGAATATCCTGAAGTTGCTAGGCAAAGACGTGAAGGGCCCGATCAACGACGAAGACAACCAAGGGTTCAAGATGATGTTGTTAATGAAAATAGTGAAGATGAAAGCGATCACGGGTCTAACATAAGCCTAGAAAGGAGACGTCCTCGAAATCGTGGACAAGTAGATCGAAGGCGGGAAGATGATGACTTGAAGAATATCAAACTCTCCATTCCTCCTTTCCAAGGTAAATCTGATCCCGAGGCGTACCTTGAGTGGGAGAAGAAAATCGAACTAGTGTTCGAATGTCATAACTACTCTGAAAATAAGAAAGTCAAACTCGCCACAATTAAGTTTTCAGATTACGCAATGATATGGTGGGATCAGTTGACCACTAGTCGGAGGTGTAACGGGGAGCATCCCATTTCCACTTGGACCGAAATGAAGGCGGTTATGCGACGACGATTCATTCCATCCTACTATCATCGGGAGTTGTATCAAAAACTCCAAAATCTCATCCAAGGGACGAAGAGTGTGGAAGATTATTATAAAGAAATGGAAGTGGCTATGATCCGTGCCGATATACAAGAAGATCGAGAAGCCACAATGGCTCGCTTTCTAGTGGGACTTAATCGAGAGATTGCAAATGTCGTAGAACTGCAACATTACATTGAGGTTGTGGACATGGTCCACATGGCTATCAAAGTGGAGAAGCAGTTGAAGGGAAAAGGTACCACCCGAGCCTATCCTAACACCAATCCTTCTAAATGGGGCCAAAGCACAAGCAAGGGTTTTCCAACAAATCGAACGAAGGATTCTTCAACAATATCTAAGGCGAATAAGCCTATTGCTGAGTCAAGTAAAGGTAAGGCTCCTGAAAGTTCCACCGCCCGTTCAAGGGACATAAAGTGCTTCAAGTGTCTTGGTCGTGGACATATAGCGAGTCAGTGCCCGAATAGACGTACCATGGTGATAAGGGCCGACGGTGAGATTGAAATGGAGGACGAGGAAGAGAACGATGCTGAATCAATTCCAAAGTTGAGGAGGACTTAGAACAACCCGTTGAAGGTGAGTTACTCGTCGTCAAGCGAAGCCTAAGTCTTCAAAGTGTGGAAGACGAACAACAACGTGAGAACATTTTTCATTCGAGATGTCAAGTGCAAGGGAAAGTGTGTACAATCATAATCGATGGAGGGAGTTGCACAAACGTGGCAAGCACCCTCATGGTGGAAAAGTTGGGGCTGTCAACCACCAAGCACCAGAATCCATACAAGCTCCAGTGGCTTAACGATGGTGGTGAACTCAAAGTGACAAAACAAGTCCTAGTGTCCTTTAGCATCGGGAAGTATTCTGATGAAGTATTATGTGATGTAGTGCCGATGCACGCGGGCCATTTGCTTCTAGGACGACCATGGCAGTTCGACTGACGGGTGATGCATGATGGTTACACTAATAGATACTCCTTCAAACATCTTGGCAAGAACGTGACACTTGCACCCTCACTCCAAGCAAGTGTACGAGGATCAACAAAACTTAAACTTTCAATGGAACAAGCGAGAGAAAACGAAAAGAGTGCAAAAGAGAAAATTAAGGAAAAGAGAGAAAAAGACTAAAATGCGAGAGAAAATGAAAAGAAACAAAAACAAGTAAAAAGGGAGAGGAAAAGAAAGTGGAAAAATGAGTGTGTTTATGAGGGTTAGTGATATCCGTGACGATGTTTTTGAGACAACCTATGTATGTATTTATGTACAAGGAAGCATTGTTGAATACTAATGAGTTACCCGAAAACTTGCTCGCTACATATTGTCTTTGATTCAGAATTTGAAGACATATTTTGGATGAAATACCAAGTGGGCTGCCCCTATCCGAGGCATCGAACATCAAATAGACTTAGTACCGGAGTCGCACTACCCAACCGTCACCTTATCGGAGTAATCCCAAGAAACGAAGGAATTGCAAAAGCAAATTACTAAACTCCTAGACAAAGGATACATCCGAGAGAGCTTAAGTCCCTGTGCGGTGCCGGTGCTGCTTGTACCCAAGAAAGATGGGTCGTGGAGGATGTGCGTGGATTGTCGTGCCATCAACAAAATCACTATCAAGTATCGACACCCGATACCCCATCTTGACGACATGCTTGACGAATTAAGTGGAGCCCAAATTTTCGCGAAAATTAATCTTAAAAGTGGCTATCATCAAATACGAATGCGAGAAGGCGATGAATGGAAGACGGCCTTCAAAACGAAATTGGGTTTGTACAAATGGTTGGTAATGCCATTCGCCTTACAAATGCTCCCAAAGACTTTTATGAGATTGATGAACCATGTATTACGTGCGTTTATTGGTAAATTTTGTGTTGTATACTTTGATGATATCTTGGTCTACAGAAAACTTTAGAGGAGCACGTACCACATTCTGACGGTGTTGGAAACTTTACGAAAAGAGGTATTGTATGCTAATCTCAAAAGTGTTCATTTTGCCTTGATAAAGTTGTGTTTTTAGGTTATGTCGTGAGTGCCAGCGGTTTGGAGGTGGATCAAGAAAAGTTCAAGCGATTCAAGAATGGCGCGTCCGAGCGAACATTAGCCAAGTTCAAGCTTCCATGGATTGGCTAGCTTCTACCGTCGATTTGTGCCCAACTTTAGTACCATTGCAGCACCCTTAACAAGCGTGATTAAGAAAAACTCGCATTTCATCGGTGCGAAGATCAAGAACGTTCATTTAATTTGATTAAAGAATGTCTTGTGAAAGCCTCTATTGTCCCTTCCAGATTTTACTAAAACATTTGAAATTGAGTGTGGCGCTTGGTGTAGGGATCGGAGTGTTGACCCAAGACGGAAGACCGTTGGCGTGCTTGATGAGAAATTAAGTGGCGCTTCTCTCAATTATCCGGTGTACGACAAAGAGATGTATGCCTTGATTCGATCACTTGAAACTTGGCAGCACTATCTAAGATCAAGGAGTTCGTGATTCATTCCGATCACGAAGCACTTAAGTTTATTAAAGGTCAGCATAAACTCAACAAACGACATGCAAAATGGGTCGAGTATTTAGAGTCATTTCCTCGTCATCAAATACAAGAAAGGTAAAGAAAATGTAGTGGTGATGCCTTGTCGCGAGATATACCTTATTGACCACTCTTGATTCTAAGTTACTTGGTTTTTATCATATGAAAGAGTTGTATGCTAATGATGAGGATTTTGGAAAATATATGCTGCTTGTGAAAATGGGTCTTTTGAGAAATTTTTCAGGTACGAAGGGTTTCTTTTTAAAGAAAATAGGTTGTGTATACCACAAGGCTCCATTCGAGTGTTACTTGTGTTGGAGGCGCATAGTGGTGGCCTAATGGGACACTTTGGAATAAGCAAGACATTGTCGACCCTCCATGAGCATTTTTACTGGCCGCGAATGCGGAGAGACGTGGAGCGGATCTGTGAACGCTGCCTAATTTGTAAACGGGCTAAGTCGAAGGTCCAACTTCATGGACTTTACACACCACTTCCCATTCCCGACACCCCGTGGACCGATGTCTCTATGGATTTTATTCTTGGATTACCAAAAACTAAGACAGGGAAGGACTCAATCTTTGTTGTAGTCGATAGATTCTCTAAAATGTCACATTTTATTTCTTGTGCTAAAACTGATGACGCTGTGCATATTGCTAATTTGTTTTTTAGGGAAATTGTACGACTGCATGGATTACCAAGAACGATTGTTTCCGATCGAGATACAAAGTTCTTGAGTCACTTTTGGCGGACATTATGGGGAAAACTTGGGATGAAGTTATTGTTTTCAACCACTTGTCATCCCCAAACCGATGGCCAAACTGAGGTGGTAAACCGAGTTTTGTTAACTTTGTTGCGAGCGTTGGTACGAAAGAACCTCAAGATGTGGGAAGAATGCTTAGCCCACATCGAGTTCGCTTATAATCACTCTGTTCACTCAGCAACCAAATTCTCTCCTTTTGAGACTGTCTATGGATTTAATCCTCTTACTCCTCTTGATTTATTACCTTTTCCTGTTGATCAATTTGTCCATACAGATGCAAGGAAAAAGGCTGAATTTGTCAAGGAATTACATAGGAAAGTTCGAGAGAATATTGAATCTCGAACCGAGCAATACGTCCAACGAGCCAACAAAGGACGAAAACGAGTTGTATTTGAACCCAGAGACTGGGTCAGGGTGCACATGAGAAAAGAAAAGTTTCCAGCTCAACGAAGATCTAAGTTGTTGCCGCGAGGAGATGGCCCCTTCCAAGTCATCGAGTGAATCAATGAAAATTTGTATAAGCTTGACTTACCAGGTGAGTACAATGTTAGTGCTAGTTTTAATGTCTCTGACTTGACTCCTTCCGATGTAGATACTGACTTGAGGACAAGTCATTTTCAAGAGGGGAAGGATGATACGATCACGGCTTCCCATAAGCCAAGTCCAAGCTGAGATCCAATGGTGCTACCTCAAGGGCCGAATCACAAGGGCTCGTGCAAAACAATTTAAAGAAGCTGTTATAGCTTTAGTTCAGCATGTGTGGGATGATGTCAATGCTAGACCTATCGAACCAGTTGGTGGCCATTTTGGAAATCCATGCCGAACTTTTCTACAAGTTCATTTCAGCTCACCTTCAGTTCAAGTTAGCTCCCATGTAGCTCCACACCAGCTCATTAGCTCGGGACCAGCTCATTATCACTCACGAGTTTAGGCCCACTGGGTTTAACTCATGAATTAACCATCACTCATGGAGTTCACTTTGAATTCATTTGACTACTATTGACTTTTTAATTAATAAGTTCAATAATTAGTTAATTAATATCCTACATATTAAATTTAGTTCACATTAGTTATATTAAGTATGTCTTAAAAGTGTTTATTGATGATAATTAAATTTTTCATAACCGAATTTAATGTTGATATTTGTGTTCACATTAGTTTGAATTAATTATGTTCACATTTCTTGTAGGAACGCAATGGACATATGGAGATTAAAAGCAAGCATGAATTTTGAAGTTGCATGGACGGTTGGGGGGCTTGAATCTCTTAGGTGCATGTTCGTCCAAGTGCATGTATGACCATATTCAATGTCTTTAAGGTTCATGAATGTTTCCATTCATGTATGGTGTGCTATCTCTTCATTCTCCAAGGTGACCATTCGGCCAAAGGGCACTCACACATGCATGAAGATAGCTTGGCCAATTAGCTTCCCCATGACTCTCCTTAATTCGTTCACACCTATGTTCACATGGCAAGACCATTCGGTTCACCTTGTTCACACTAGAAGACTCTTCAACATGTGGTTTCACACACATGATGGCCCTTGGAGTGTCCACAATTAATTCATACTTTTTGGCCAAACATTGCTTCATTTAACAAGGTTGGCCGAATCTACAAGTGATCATTGGATATCATGCATTCACTTTGAGTTTTCTTAAGCATGAAGATGCATTCATCCACCATTCCCAAAACCGAATCTGGTCATGCATATTAAGAGTTAATTTTCTAGAATTTTCTTTTAATTAATGTGTAAGTATGAAAGGCCATTCGGCTACCTAGACTTAGGCTTATAAATACTTGTTCAATTTCCATGTAAAGGACTTTTGAAACTTATGTTAATGTTATGCTGCCGAAATTGTGAGGCAAACTTTTCTTATATTTCGTTCAAAGATTCGTTTGGCGTTCCTAGTGTTCTAGTTGTGTCAATCGTGTTCTTTGTCGTACCCGAACTTATCACTATTCATAGTGTGGCGTTCAACATACCGAGGTTCCTATCTTGTTAGATAGTGGGTCGAGGTTTCCTTTACCAAACCTATAACCGAACTCAAAAAGCTTAATCAACGGGTCGATACCATTTCGGTATTGGTTCTTGAAAGTACCTTTCATTGTTCAAACCCGTTCTCTTCTTTACCTAATCGAACCTAAACCGACCAATTTGTTCATACCATTTTGTTCCTACCCTTTCGTTCCTACCATTCCATTCGTACCCCTCTTTCTACTCTGACTATACCTTCAACTCAACTAATCCTAACGTAACTTCTCGTAGACGATCGGGCAATCTACATATGACTCGACTCTTCCCGAGACGGTTCGTATCATATGCTGAGTTGCCCGATCATCTACGAGAAAGTATCGTTCAATTCACTTTTGAAATGAAGTTGATGGAAAAAATAGGACGGAAGCTATGTATAATGGTTCTATGATGGTTTATGGATAAGAATAATATGAATATTCGATTAAATTGGAAGGGAAAGTGAAAGAAGTAAATAGATGATGGATATGGAAGAAAAGGGTTCTTAAAAGCAAGCACGAACCAATATTAGAAAATATCGACCCAAAATGCTTATAGGCTTTCAAGGTGGAGGATGAAAGTGATAAACCTCGACCCGTTACTTAGCAAAGTAGGAACCTCGGTATATGGGTGAACGCCACACTATTTGATAGTGATAAGTTCGGGATAGTGAAGAACAGGGTTGACGCCACTAGGCTTCCTAGATAAGCCAACGAAGTCCTCAATGAAATATGAGAGAAAGAAATCTCACAAATTCCATAAAAGTTTAACAAAGTTTCATTAAGTGAAAAGTCTAACCTCTTACAAATCAAATAACATATATTTATAGCCTAAATAAAAGTAGCTGAATGGACAAGCTTAGAAGCTAAGAAATTCGGCCATAAACACCTAGATAATTCTAGAAGAAAAATCATGAATATCCATGAATGTGCAGCCCTTTAATGTTCCATCATCCCCCTTGGCTGAATGAAGCTTTAATGCACCTTGAATACTTGAATGGTTAGCTTGAAAATGCATGGATCATGCATGAAACGTCCCAATGTATGTTCCTCCATAAATTCGGTCCATGAACCTTCAAAAACATGAACATTAAATAGCCCCTACTTGCATGAACGTCTCCAATACATGTACTCCCTTAAATGCCGTCCATTGAACCTCAATTCTACATGCACCTCTTCATACATTGCACCAAGCCCTACATGAACTTGCATTAATTTCCTTCCATGCATGCATGTGTGCCGTCCAAAGGGATTGGATCTTCTAGATACATTCATGCATGAATCTTCATCATTCATGTAACCGAATGTGCATTTGAACCCAAGCATTCGTGTATTTTGTGCATTCATGTATTTGGCAAATATATGAACTTGTAAACACCTTGAATCTGGTCATACATGCACCTAATTAAATGTTGTTCATTCATGCATGTGGGATGTCCAAAAGAGATGTTTCTTCAAGCATTCATTGCGCCGTCCATGAGCATTTTACCTACAAGAAATAAAACAGTTCATAAGACATCATGTGAACACACATAAATTCAGCACAATGTGAACACATAAGTTATGTGATATCTATGACATATTAATAACAAATATTAATATAAGACAAGTTTAATGCTTAAATAAATATGTGCAAATTTATTTAATGCATTAAAGACAAAATCGAGTTAAACTAAAATGAGCTAAGCTTTAGCTCGTGAGCTAAAGTTGAGCTGAGATTAAACTCCTAAGCTAAAGCTGAGCTAAGGTTTAGCTCGTGAGCTGAATATGAGCTAGGAGTGAGCTCGGTTTAGCTCAGGCAAGTTGGATTGAGCTCGAATAAGCTGGATTTGAGCTGGACGGAGCTCGTGGAGCTAGAAACGAGCTTGGATCAGCTTGCCAACATGTCAATGCTCGGCTTGACAGGCTTGTTCGATGAAGTTCGCGGGGCGTGCTCGTATCATGGAAGGAAATTAATGCAAGTTCATGTAGGGCTTGGTGCAATGTATGAAGAGGTGCATGTAGAATTGAGGTTCATGGATGACATTTAAGGGAGTACATGTATTGGAGACGATGCAAGTAGGGGCTATTTAATGTTCATGTTTTTGAAGGTTCATGGACCGAATTTATGGAGGAACATACATTGGGACGTTTCATGCATGATCCATGCATTTTCAAGCTAACCATTCAACCATTCACTCGTTTTTTGTTCAATCCCCCGTTTGTTTAGCAATACATGTATGGGAATCCATACAAAGGATAGCGAAAACTCTATACGGTTGATCTTTTGAGCCCGCTTCAAGCTAGATTGACTAATCAACCCATCTTGGAGTAAAGACTTCTTCCGCTTACATTTTCTTCCACTTAACTTTTGTACATAGGCTCATACAAATTAATCATATGCCAGGAACCAGATTTGAACTGGTGACACGAGGATTTTCAGTCCTCTGCTCTACCAACTGAGCTATCTCGACCATTACCGACGCATTATCCTCATAATACTAGATGACTTGGGTCTATGTCAATTAAAAATGAAAACAAATAAAATGAAAAAGTATTAAATTAAAAGTCTCGAACAGGAATTTCTTGGATCTTCAAAAGGAAGACTTTGTAAATTTCCATATGAGTAATCATATGTATTATGAATCATTCAAATAGGTATTCCTTGCTCAAGAGATTTCTACGTATATCATATATATATCACATCACACTATATCACAAGACTTGTGATAAGAGAACAAAATTCTGCTATGCTAGGATACGCTTGTAAAACGGCAAAGAATAGGATGAATGAGAAACATAAGGAAATCAAAGTAGGCGATAAAGTAGCCGGAAGGCATGGAAATAAAGGGATCATTTCAAAAATTGTACCTAGATAGGATATGCCTTATTTGCAAGACGGAAGACCTGTTGAGAAGATTATTGAATTGTCAGAACTATTTCGACATCTTTTTTTTAGCACCTATCCACTAGATTTTTTTGAATCCGCACATACTTTGTTCTTCCCATAATTGCTGTTATATTATTATAATATACTTGAAATTAAGAAAGTTTTTTTTATTGAAAAAAAAACAATACTGATTAGTTATGTATCCAGTTTTATTTTCTTATACCATTAGAAAAAGACAAGTGAAGAAGAATCGTCCATAAATTTGCAGTAAATAGTTAATGGTTCCAATTTATTTGTCCTGAATTTTGACTTTTGTAACTGAGAATCCACATTTTCTTTTTCAATAGAAAAGAAAGGGAAAGTTTTTAGATATTGTGTGTCTTGAGATACTATAACCAATTGAAGGTATGGATCAGATCTAAAAATGAAAAAGAAAAGGGAGATACTCTCCTTTTTTTGTTTGTAGCCTTTTGGCGACATGGCCGCTTGTAAGATATCTAATGAAACCGTCGCTAGAATTGAGATCTCATTCAAAGAGAAAGATATCAAATATCTGGAGTTTCTTTTTGTATATTATATACCTAATGTCATATTTTCATATTCTCGGGAAGTGGTAACATACGAGCACTTGATTCAATTTATTTCTTTATCTCCCCGTGAATTGCATGTTTGAGTGAGTTAGTTCAGCTCCACGATTTTTTTCCTTTGAATCAAAATTCAATCAAGTAGAGTCTTAAGTGAAATTTTTTTATTTGTAGTGAAAAGGTAGTTAGTTAGTTTATCAGAATCAAAGTCAAAGCCCATTACCCTTCAACCCTTTGAGCGAAATGCGACAAAAGGAAGGAAAATCCATGGACCAACCCCATCGTCTCAGCATATCAATATTCATGGATCATACCTTTTGTTCCACTCCCATTCCTATTCCCATTCCTATTAAAATAGGAATGGGACCGAAATCCTTTTTATCCGGCATTAACTTGGAACCGCGCGTATCTAAAGTGCCCTTTACTAAGATCATTAGCTCTCCCTAAAAAAGAGGTGATCCAGTCGCACCTTCCAGTACGGCTACCTTGTTACGACTTCACTCCAGTCACTAAACTCTAATTTGGATTAAATTAATAATAAGTTTTATCTTTTCTCCCACCTTCAGAAAAATAAAGCATAGGCATTTCGGGAAATAAGAAATTGAAAGATTTCATTGAAATTGTTCATTTGGAAATTTCCTGAAAAGCTAATCATAGGTTCTTCTCAATTAGATCGACAAATGAATCAACAAAATCCTCTTATTTGAACTCTAAAATTTTCTCTTTTCCGAAAAAACCTGCTAGTGGAGGAAGACCTCCTAGAGATAAGAGACATAGAGCTAAAGAGAGAGATGATCAGCCACTGATCATCGCCTTGGTAAGCTATTGCCTCACCAACTAGCTAATCAGACACGAGCCCCTCAGCCTACGGGGTGTTAGCAGCCGTTTCCAACTGTTGTTCCCCTCCCAAGGGCAGGTTCTTAAGCGTTACTCACCCGTCTGCCACTGGAAAAACCACTTCCCATCTGACTTGCATGTGTTAAGCATGCCGCCAACGTTCATCTTGAGCCAGGATAGAACTCTCCATGAGATTCATAGTACATCATGAGCTGGCCTGCAATAAACCCAGTTGTTGCTGATACTCTCTTCTCGGTTCCTTCTTCTCCTTCTTCCATAAACCGAGCTCATAGAAGGAAGATATAAGAGGGACGAATAAGTATCTTATATCAGAATTTAGAAATTCTATGGCTCGAATCTTTAGTATTCTGTTATTTATTACCTATGTTTACTATTTAGGCAGAATACCTTCACCCATTCTAACTAAGAAACTGAAAGGAATTTCCGAACCGGAAGTCAATTCCATGATTATAAGTTCATTCCATACCGGACCAGACCGGAATAGGGCTATATACATTCTCATTATGAGAAGGGGTCATTCGAGCGTATCTAAATAGATACTATGTTTACATATGGATACTTAACGCGTTAGCTACAGCACTGCACGGGTCGATACACACAGCGCCTAGTATCCATCGTGCATTAAAGCTTCATTCGGCCAAGGGGGATGATGGAACATTAAAGGGCTGCACATTCATGGATATTCATGATTTTTCTTCTAGAATTATCTAGGTGTTTATGGCTGAATTTCTTAGCTTCTAAGCTTGTCCATTCGGCTACTTTTATTTAGGCTATAAATATATGTTATTTCATTTGTAAGAGGTTAGACTTTTCACTTAATGAAACTTTGTTAAACTTTCATGGAATTTGTGAGATTTCTTTCTCTCATATTTCGTTGAGGACTTCGTTGGCTTATCTAGGAAGCCTAGTAGCGTCAACCCTGTTTTTCACTATCCTGAACTTAATCACTATCAAATAGTGTGACGTTCACCCATATATCGAGGTTCCTACTTTGTTAAGTAGTGGGTCGAGGTTCTATCATTTTCATTTTCACCTTGAAAGCGTATAAGTACTTGGGTCAATATTTCCTAATATTGGTTCTTACTTGCTTTTAAGTTCACCATCTTCCATAACCATCATTTATTAAACTACCTTCAATCTATTTTCATTCTTTTGTTTCTTTTAAAACTGAACCTTTAATATTCATATTTCAAACCTGATGTGATCCGGCCCGGGTAGATGAGTCGAATTCACGTAGTTGCCCGATCGTAGTTCGAGAGAGTCGTTTGTGCCTCGAATTTTAGTAATAAAAGTAAATAATGGATTAGAATAAGCGGAAGGTTTCAAGAAGGGTAAGTTTAGTAATAGGTTCGGTTATGTGTAGCAAAGATGGGTGATGGATAAATGGGTCGGTTTGGTTATAAGAAAATAATTCGAAGGATGGGAATGGAAAACGAACTTAACGTCAGGAATGATTCAACACTAAGAAGTGTCACCCCGGTTCCTATATTGTTAAGGTGAAGTATGGATAGATGGATAGGTGAACGCCACACCAAGATTGGTGATAAGTTCAAACAAGACGATTGACGCCACTAGCACAAGCCAGATAAGTCTTTCAAAACTTGTACGAGATATGAGAGGAAGCAACCTCACAAGAACAAATGTTCATTAACAAATTTGGCAAAAGTCCTTTACAAATGAAAGAAAACAAATATTTATAGGCACATAGATGACCATTCAAATTCGGCATCTAGGTGTTCACACAATAATAAAAACGTTCACACTAATGTATTAAAATAGTTCATAAATTCGGTAGATTCATGCACTAGCTGAATGGACACTTTCTTCCCCCTTGGTTTGTGCATGAATGCCTAGTCATAAAGAAAGGCTTCAAGTGACTTGTATGTGCACCAAAAGGTTGCATTCATCTCCTTGGGACGTTCATGCACTTGTATGGAACATGTATCTTCATAATTAAACACTTTAATGGCATGTAAGTTCATAAATGGCAGCATGAACCTAGTAAATTCGTTCTCCCCTTTGTGCATGCACTTAATTCAATCAATGTGTTGAATTATTGAGTTAATTCCTTCCCTTGGACGTTCTTGAACCCATCCATGCATGTGTAGTAGCCTATAGGTCAATTCAAAGTGTGAACATATTCAAGGAGCTCTATGGTCAACATAGAATTAGTTAGCAGCTACTTCTTGGCCGAATAAGTGCCTTGGAAAGTTAAGAGACAGCCACCATACATGCACTTAAGCCATTCATGCATTCTATCATCCCATGCATTTGATCCATTCATGGACCAGCCTTTAATGTCCATACATGCATTCGACACATGCATGAATTTGTAGAAACATTGCATCTAGCCGTACATGCACCAGCATTTAATACTTCTTCATTCATGAGTGTGGAATGCCCAAAAGAGATGTTTCTTCATCCATACATTGTACCGTCCAAATTTAATGTACCTACATGAAATAAACAAGTCATTAAGACATCTCATGAACACTCATAAATTCGGCATGATGTGAACACATTAATGTCATGCATTAATTCGGCTATGTGAACATAATCAATTTATATAATGACAATGGCATATTAATAACAAATATTAATATAAGACAAGTTTAATGCTTAAATAAATATGTGCAAATTTTTATTTAATGCATTAAAAACAAAACCGAGTTTAAACTAAAATAAGCTAAGCTTTAGCTCGTGAGCTAAAGTTGAGCTAAAGCTAAACTCCTAAGCTGAAATTGAGCTAAGGTTTAGCTCGTGAGTTGAAAGTGAGCTAGGAGTGAGCTCGGTTTAGCTCAGGCAAGATGGATTGAGCTTGAATAAGCTGGATTTGAGCTGGACGGAGCTCATAGAGCTGGAAATGAGTTGGATCAGCTTGCCAACATGTCATTGCTCGGCTTGACAACTTGCTCAATAAAGTTCGTGGGGCGTGCTCGTATCAAAACCCATCTTCAAACCCTTTTTAAAAAGCTTCCGCATTATTTAACCTAAAAACATCTTCTTTAAAAGAGCCGAACTATACTTTCTCGTAGACGATCGAGCAAACTCGTATACGACTCGACTCACCCTGAGGCGAATCGTATCAGACTCCTTACCTTGCTTACCTTTGAGCACATGTGGAATAATTTCACCTTCAATCTTACCTTTTTCGATCAAATGGAATCGTCTTTCATCGGGAAGGTAATGAAGTTGAAACTTGTCATTTGAATTTTTAGAATCCTGAAAAGAAGAAATAATACAAGAACAACTACCATGTTGGTTGGCAGAAACATTACTCACATTTTCTTGCTCACTTTCACCTTTTCCACTCATTTCTTTTTCAGACTCTCTTTCTTTTTCCACAATCTCTTCTTGTAACAGCTCGATTTAAACCCTACGGTGGTTTTAGGACCACGAATCTGAGTCAAAAAAATATTTTAAATTTATATTCTGTGTTTATTTTGTGTGAATTTATATCTGTGAAATTTTTGTGATTTAATTTTGTTGTTTAGGTATCCGATTAAATAAAAGGGCTTAATCGTGTAAAATGAAAATTTAGGGGTTATTTCAAAAAGGGGCCAAATTGTTATTGGCTTTATAAATGGAAGCCCTTAAGTTGTATTTAGTCCATGGGTTAAAGGTGTGTACAGTTATAACCTTATAAAATGTGTTAAGTTTATTTATTATTAAAGGGAAAAATTGTAAAATGGTTAGTAATAATATGTATAATAAAACATAAAAAGCTTATTATATGGTTTTCTATCATCATCTTCAACACCGAAACATAAATAAGAAGAAAAGAAAAAGAAAACTTGGCCATCTTCCAAGCTTAATTCAAGGTTCGTTCTTAGTCGATTTTTTATAATTTTTACATTTTTGAGATCGTTGCTTCGAGTATTACAAAACCCATGCTTTAATTTTTGATTTTGATGAATATTTTGAGTTGTTCCATTGTTGATAGCTTGTGATTTTTGTTGTTTGATGATGAAAAATGAAAGATATGCTTTAGATTAACATGTTTTGTATTGGAGTTTTTGATAATTTTGGGTAATTAGGACTAAATTGCAAAAATAATAATTTGAGAGACTAAAATGTGAAATAAATGAAATATATGGACTTGTATGGTAATGGGTAAGATTCAGCCAAACATGAGTACTTTGAAATTTTTTATATTGTGTTTTGTGCAATAGGGACTAAATTGTAAAAGTTATAAATGTTAGGGGTAAAGTGGTAATTTTTTCATTTATGTTTTTTTGGACTAAATTGAATGAAAATATGTTTCAATGAGCTTAATTTGAATATGTTTAGATCAAGAACCAAATAAATCGGATTTGGATCGGGGAAAAATGAAAGTTGTCGACTAGCTGCCCGGTTTCGTTTTGTATCATCTGAGGTAAGTTTATAAGAAAATAGCCATGTTTAATTGTAGATAAATGTTAAATATATATGCTGGTTTGAAAAGCATGAATCCATATGTGTTATTGCCGAATGAGAATAAGCTTAGTAATTATGTTCAAGCATTCGTTTCGACTGAGTTACGACATCTGAAAGCCCCGTATGAACCTTAGGAATAGTTAGGATACATATTTCATGACAAGGATTTTGATATATGTGTTCGAGTAAGACCATGGTATCGATATGTGATTCCGATATGTGTTTACGAGTAAGACCCTGTCTGGGACAGTGGCATCGATATGTGACTACATGTAAGACAACATCTGGGACGTTGGCATTGTACGACTTGTGTGATTATCCGAGTGTCCTATCCAATTTGAATGGTTCATCGGGAAAAGGTAAATTGTGTACGAGTGTGTAATACAAGTTAAACGGCCAGGTATGAATTGGTTTGTTGGCTATTAATGATAAGGTAAGTTTGTACTTGATATTATTTTCTTCGTGTGTAAATTGATGACAATGAATTTAAGTGAGGTTGGTATGTGTATTCGGCTTTGTGATTATATAAGTTGAGTATCATGAAATGATTCATAATTATGTACAAGTGTGTGATTATGTATAATTGGCCTTGTTGGTGATATATATATGATACTATGATGTGATTTTCGAGCTTATGTATGAAAGTATATGCAGGCATGATTATATTATAACTAATTATTTTTGGGAAGTTGATTATTAATATGCTTAAATGGTCATGTGAGTATTCGGCCAAATAAGAAGTGTAAGTACTTGTTGTGATATCTTGATTCTTGAACTTGTGTATAAAAGTATATGTGTATTTGATAGTGTAAAGACCATTTGGTCGGAAAATTGAATGATAATAAGATAATTTGGTTATTTGACCATTCAGCCAAGATAATATTCATGTGCGAATGTATACATATGAATATATTTACAAATTATAAGTTGAGACTAAAAGGGTATATGGTTACTATAAATATTGGTTAGCCTAATTGAGTTGAATATTTTGTTAGGTTAATTATTTGCTTATGACTTACTAAGCTATAATAGCTTACTGTGTGTATATTTGTTTTTGTTTTATAGATTTTGAAATCAAATTACAAGCTCGGGGATCGCAGCAAAGCTCATCACACTATCTACTATTTTGGGTGCCTCTATAAGTTAAATTTGAATTATGCATGTATAGTTTGACGGGTGCTTTGAAATGATGAATTTTAGTTGTATATAAAGCCATACGAAAAATGGCTAATTAATATGTTTGAATTTAATTATGTTGAGATATAGTATATGTTAATTATGGTTATAAGTTGCATGCTATGTATGCTTATTACGTGAGGTAAATGTTGCATGTATAGACAATGAGTAATGGCTTTGAAAGGTTTGTGGTTTTGATTCGACTATGATAATTCATAGATGAAATATACTTATGAACTTAGTAAACATGTTTTAAGTAAGGTAATATTTATGGTTTGGCATCTTTGCATGTAAGATTAGGTTTAAAAAGGGTTAAAGCTCATAGTGATATACTTTTTACTTAGGATGTAAATGTACGAATGGTGTGTGGATGATTTTTTTCTAAATTAGATAGTTGATCTATATGAATGATGTATATTGTCCAATTGTATTTCGGCATATATGTTCATGCAAATTGAGAAATGGCTTATATATGATTCATTGAGTAGGAACGTAATATATAAAATGAACATAGCATACGTTTGAGATTTAATTAAAATCTTGCTTATGCACTTGCATCTAATTATGATTGTGGATGTGATGGCGTGATATGCATGAACTTGGTAAAAGTATACTATTATATTGACTATATAGAAAAATATATGTTTGAGTCTTCATAGGTGTGGTTATATCTATTTACTTTAAATGCGACTTGACATATGGGTATATGCAAATATGCTTGGGTTTACATGTAGGTAAGATAGGTAACTTACTTACGGTAAAGATTGTAACAGCCGACTTTCAATGATGTCGGGAATTTATACGATCTGCCTCAGAAGAGTCGAGTCGTATTAGTGTGCCCGATCGTCGACAAGAAGTTACATTAGGTTTAATTGAAAGGTCAGATAAGAGAAAGAAGGATATTGGTTTTTGGTTCGAATTGGAATAGGTAAGAAGAATTGAAAGTGCGGATTTAGGGTCCGAATAGGTACAGATGAATGAATTGGTTCAATTAGGTAAGGGGGAATTGAAGAAATGGACGTAATGGTATGAAGGGTAAGAACGAAATGGTATTATGAAATGGTACGAATGGAATGGCCAGTTTTGGTACAATTTGGTAAATGGAGAAATGGGGTTGAACAAAAAGTGCAAACAAGAACCAATACCGATTTGGTATCGACCCATTGTTTATAGGCTCTTTTAATTCGGTTTGGGTTTGTTAAAGGAAAACCTCGACCCACTATCTAACAAGATAGGAACTTCGGTATGTTTGAACGCCACACTACGAGTAGTGATAAGTTTGGTTTTGACAAAGAACAACAGTTGACACAACTAGAACGCTAGGAAGCCAATCGAATCTTTGAACGAAATTTGAGAAAAGTTTTGCCTTACAATTTTGTCAGCATAACATTAACAAAAGTCCAAAAGTTTTTTTTTACAAAGAAAAATAACAAGTATTTATAGCCTAAAGACTAGCTAAACAAATGGACACTTTACATACTTAATAATTAAGTAAAAGTCTCATGAATGCATCTTGAAAATTCTAGAAAGAAGTCCTTTGATGTTCATTACCAGATTTGGCTATGGTGGAGATGTCTTGAAGGTTCTTCATGCTTAAGGAGATGAATCATGAATGAGAGACTCCCTTGGACATTAGTTAGGTTCGGCCAACTTGAGTAATTGAGGCAATCAATTCATGTTGTTTGGTGAAAAGTTGGGAATTAATTGAGGAGACTTCATGAGCCAAATTAAGTGTGAATGTCGATTCTTGACGAGTCCATAGGTGTGAACACCTTGAATTGAAAGGCCATGCCATGTGAACGTAATGTGAATGGAATTTTAAGGTTCATGGAGGGAGATATTTGGCCACATGTAGGAAGTAATGGGAAGCCTCATTTTAGCCAAATAGTCACTTGGAAAATGAAGAAGTAGCACACCATACATGAATGGAAACATTCATGAACCTTGAACACATTGAATGTGGCCATACATGCACTTAGCCGAACATGCACCTAGGAGATTCAAAGCGCTTAACAGTCCATGCACCTCTAAAAAGACATGTTGCTTCATGCTTCATATGTCCATTGAGTTTCTACAAGAAAATGTGAACAGAATTAATTCAAGCTAATGTGAACACAAATGCAAATATTAAATAAAAAGGACTAAATTGAAAAAGGTGTAAAAGTTGCTAAATGGATTAAATAGCTCAATTATCAAATGAGGAAGGACCTAAAGTGAAAATAAGCCTATAGGAGATATTTTGGGCTGCAATAGCTGAGAAAAATCAGGAAATGGGTAAATTAAGGGCAAATTTGGAAAATTGCCAAAATTAACTAAATAAAAATGGGACCAAATGGGAATATCTAGAATTCTCTTCAATTCTCTTCATTTTCATCAGCTGAAAAATAGCCATGGAAGAGGGTTCAAGCTGGTTTTCATACTCTAGCTTCATGTAATTCTTGCTTTCTCCTGGAAAATTCTATGTTTTTGGACTTTTACAATTGGGTCCAACTTACTATTTCATTAGTTTTTGATTTCATGGCTAATTTTTAAAGTTTTTATGGATAAGTGCTGGAAGCATATGATGAATAAACATAGAATTGAAGCTTTAGTTTTGATATATGATAATTTTATCAAGTAAAATTGATGGAAATTGATTTTAGGACCTAATTGTGAAAATGTTTGGAATTAAAGTCTAGTGCTAAAATTATGATTTCCAAAGGTTGTAAAGTAGTTTAAAGTGATAGAATAAAGTGTTAATTGAGAAAAATCAGCTCAATTAAGAGGCTAATTGAGTAGGGACGGAATTGTTATTTATTAAAAGCTTAGGGAAAAAATGGTAATAAACAGCTTGCACTAAAACAATTTTGGACAGCAGCACTAGATTGACTTTGAAAAATCACCATAAATTTCATAAATCTAATTAGAAGATGAAAAGAATATGAAATTAAATATTATTGAGTCTAGTTTCTCATAGAAGAAACGGTGTAAGCAATGAATTTGTAAATCATGAGATATAATGAATTTTGTGAGACAAGGTCAGAATGAATTGGGGTTCCCCTGTTCTGACTTTGGAAAATCATAAAAAATTGAAGAAAAATATTTAGGGGCTTAAATTTATATTTCTAGAATCCTGAATGAGTCAATTTTCAATAGAAACAAATTGAAACATCATTATAATTTTGTATGAAGAGATAATTAATTTTTAGTGAAGAAGGGTCAGAACTGTCAGACAGCAGAACATGGGTGACTTTAAAGAATAAACTGTACTTATTGGCTAAACCAAAAATTCTGAAAATTTTATGTTAAGAATATATGTAAGTCTAGTCTCATGAAAAATTAGTGGATCTTAATTTGGAGCTCCGTAGCTCCAGATATAAATAATTTAGTGACTATGACATGGGTGGATAGTTTGAATATTCACATAAGTAATTAGTGAAAATTATAGAGAAGGTTACTTACAAGTGTGTTATTTATACCAAGGATGTGGATGGAGAGGAGGAGAAGGAAAAATATATGAATGACTTGTGTATAAATTGATTACATGCCCAATTATAAATAATAAACGTTGAATTAGTAATGATATAATGTTTTATTTCATATGTTCATTATTAAATTGTAAATATTGAAAAAGTATGAAAATTGAACTAAATGTTCAAATTGAGTGGAACGCAGAGTTGAGTACTTTCGTTCAGTGGCTAAAACGAATTGATAGAAAAGACCATGGTTGGACCATGGCAACATGTGATATGTGATTTCCTATAAGACCATAGCTGGGCTATGGCATCGGAGAGATGTGATTATGTGCTTCCGTATAAGACCATATCTGGGATATGGCATCAGTGTGATATATCTACTATATAAGACCATATCTGGGATATGGCATCAGTGAGATACGTGATTCGTGTAAGACCATAGCTGGGCTATGGCATCGATATGTGATATGTGATTACGTGTAAGACCATAGTTGGGCCATGGCATCGATATGTGAATATGTGTAAGATCATAGCTGGGCTATGGCATCATTATGTGAAGATGTGTAAGACCATAGTTGAACTATGGCATCCAGAAAACAAAGTACTCATTTCCGTAAGACGTTCACTAATTTGACAAAGTTTGGTAAGTGTTACATAGAACTATGTGATATAAGGAAGTACGAGTTGATATGACATGAGTAGAGAACTTGGTTGATGAATGAATTCATCTATGATTATATAATTGTTCATCTTGAGTGTACTGTTCATATGTATTGATATTTCAAATGATTTAATGAATAAAGTTCCGACATGGAACAAACTGAACATAAGACATTGATATATGAATATGGAATATGTTTGATAAATGTGTTCATTCATAATTATGAAATTATGTATCTCATGTGTACTATTTGAATAAAGATGATATTTTAAATACTTTGGTTATGTAAGCTCAAATATGAAATCAAGATAAGTTGTTATGAAAATATATTTAAATTACGAGATATGGCTGATATATGTTAATTGATTAGTCAATGTTGGCTTATGAATGATATAACTGTAACTAGCCATTGGTATGGCTTGTATTTTGTAAGTTTAAGATTCAAATTATTATGATTTTATCATGATTGATATATATGGCTATGAAATGAACAAACGATGATAATTATAAGGCTTGGTTGAATACCTTAAATTGATTCATAAATGTATTAAAATGTTGGTGAAGATAAATGATTAAATGGGTGAGAAATATCGCTTGGAAAATATCCTAAGTGTTAGCCACACGGGCTTAGACACGGTCGTGTGTCTCAACCGTGTGAGGACACGGCTTGCAGACATGGGCGTGTGGCTCGGCAGTGTGGTTCAATTTCCATGCTGACATCATAAACAGAAAGTTACACGTCCTGGGGACAAGGGCGTGTCAAAGACACACGAACGTGTCCTTATGTCCCCACGGGCGTGTGACCCCATTTCTTGGGAAAATTTCCTAAGTTTTCCCAAATCTTCTCAGAGCTCTCAGTTTAGTCCCAAATTAGTCTCAATATATGTTTTGGGCTTTGTAGACCCAATTAAGGGACGACACGCATGTGTTTGAAAAGTTTGAATTAAAAGAAATTTTATGGTCTGATTTTTGCATGTATGTGTATGTTTAGGTCCGGTAATGCCTCGTACCTTGTCCCGGCATTGGATAAGGGTAAGGGGTGTTACATTTAGTGGTATCAAAGCCACAGTCTAGTCAGTTCTCGATCGAGTGTAGTATATGTGAAGTCTAGAAATACAAGCCATTATAAAACCTGTGATAGTGTGATATCTCCTGACCTTAACAAGAATTGTTTTACTAAATAGATAGAGATGCTTCCAACCAAGCTACTTCCAACAATGATAAGAGTGATATTTGAGTATTTGATAGAAAAAGGGGATTGCCTATGATGAGTAAAGATTTATATAGGTATGAAATGAATGTTTGTAATGAATATATTGACGATAAAAGTCATGTTATATGTGTATATATGAAAGCTAAAGTTTAAGGCTTTATGACCTCTGCCCCCTCATAGATATAGTTTATTATAGTGAAATTTACTAGATTTATGTTGATTAAGTTTACAAGTGTGAAATTGAAGAGTTCAGTGGTTAAATGATTAATAATGCAGTTAGAGTTGTGAATGGGTTAGTAAGTAAAGATGATTATGATTGAGATACTAGATAATTTTTCTAGAAATTATTCTAAATACGTAATATCACTGTTAAGAAGAAAGTTATTTTTGCACAATCAATTTATGATGATACAGTATCTGCAGAATGGATTAATTGGGAATTACTTCTGAATTAGTTTCTTTAGTTAACCTAATAATATGAAGTTATTGATGATTTTAATAATCAGTGAAACAACGATGAAAGGGAGAAGATATCTGAATGTAGCAGTTATAATTGTATATCTTATTATAATTTTTTTTTGGATATCTTATATGTTTGTTGTTTACAGAGGTATATATATAAATGTTTTTAAATGTGATTCTTATTATTTAAACAGAGTGGTTAATTATGATATTAGACGGAATTATTGAAAGTCTGGTTGGTTCATGAATAGTATTGCTTTATTGTTCTTTGGCTTCTAATTAATTATGTTTAAGAGAAGACTTGAATGATCTGATAACTGTTTGTAAAGTTTTAACCAGATGAGAGTTCCGTCGACCAAAGCATCAATTCTGGTTTAGTGTGAATTGAGTAAGAAATTTGTGATCTATAGTGAAATACTATTGAATGGGTTAAATTGTGTTTTGATACAGTAAAATAAAGAAATATTTGAACCTCTCTACCAGTGGAATTGTCGAGGACGAAAATTCTTAAGGGGAGAATTGTAATAGCCGACTTTCAATGATGTCGGGAATAGTGGTTTGAGACCACCAAATTTGACAAATAAGCTCGTAAATTTATTTATTTAATAATTATGAGCCAAATGTGATTTTTGAGAGATTTTTAAATTAGTAATTTGTGTTTTATAAAGATTTATTAAGTCAAGAAATTGAGGAAAAAGGTATCGAGATCTCAATTTTATAAATCGAACCGTAAATATTTTTATAAATATTTACAGAGTATCAATAAGATAGTATTAAAATTTCGTCAGGAAATTTTAACATTTGGGTGGTTAATTAAATAAAAAGGACTAAATTGAAAAAGGTGTAAAAGTTGCTAAATGGATTAAATAGCTCAATTGTTAAATAAGGAAGAACCTAAAGTGCAAATAAGCCCATAGGATATATTTTGGACGGCAATAGTTGAGAAAAATCAGGAAATGGGTGAATTAAAGGAAAAATTAGAAAATTGCCAAAATTAACTAAATAAAAATGAGACCAAATGAGAATATCTAGAATTCTCTTCATTTTCATCAACTGAAAAATAGCCATGGAAGAGGGTTCAAGCTAGTTTTCATACTCTAGCTTCATGTAAGTTTAATTCTTGCTTTCTCCTTGAAATTTCTATGTTTTTGGACTTTTACAATTGGGTCCAACTTACTATTTCAGTAGTTTTTGATTTCATGGCTAATTTTTAAAGTTTTTATGGATAAGTGCTGGAAGCATATGATGAATAAACATAGAATTGAAGCTTTAGTTTCGATATATGATAATTTTATCAAGTAAAATTGATGGAAATTGATTTTAGGACCTAATTATGACAATGTTTGAAATTAAAGTCTAGTGCTGAAATTATGATTTCCAAAGGTTGTAAAGTAGCTTAAAGTGATAGAATAAAGTGTTAATTGAGAAAAATTAGCTCAATTAAGAGGCTAATTGAGAAGGGATGAAATTGTTATTTATTAAAAGCTTAGGGAAAAATGGTAATAAACAACTTGCACTAAAACAATTTTGGACAACAGCACTAGACTAACTTTGAAAAATCACCATAAACTGTAGAAATCGAAATAGAAGATTAAAAAAATATAAAACTAAATATTATTGAGTCTAGTTTCTCATAGAAGAAACGATGTAAGCAATGGATTTGTAAATCATGAGATATAACGAATTTTGTGAGACAAGGTCAGAATGAATTCGGGTTCCCCTGTTCTAACTTTGGAAAATCATAAAAAATTGAAGAAAAATATTTAGGGGCTTAAATTTATATTTTTAGAATCCTGAATGAGCTATTTTCAAGAGAAATAAATGGGAACATCATTCTAATCCTGTATGAAGAGATAATTAATTTTTAGTGAAGAAGGGTCAGAACTATCAGACAACAGAATAGGGGTGACTTTTAAAGAATAAACTGTACTTATTGACTAAACCAAAAATTTTGAAAATTTTATGGTAAGAAGATATGTGCATCTAGTCTTAGGAAAAATTAGCAGATCTTAATTTGGAGCTCCATAGCTCTAGATATAAATAATTTAGTGACTATGGCATGGGTGGATAGCTTGAATATTCACATAAGTAATTAGTGAAAATTATGGGTAAGGTTACTTACAAGTGTGTTATTTATACCAAGGATGTGGATGGAGAGGAGGAGGAAAAATATATGAATGACTTGTGTATAAATTGATTACATGCCTGATTATAAACAATAAACGTTGAATTAGTAATGATATAATGTTTTATTTCATATGTTCATTATTAAATTGTAAATATTGAAAAAGTATGAAAACTGAACTAAATGTTCAAATTGAGTGGAACGCAGGGTTGAGTACTTTCGTTCAGTGGCTAAAATGAATTGATAGAAAAGACCATGGTTGGACCATGGCAACATGTGATATGTGATTTCCGTATAAGACCATAGTTGGGCTATAGCATCGGAGAGATGTGATTATGTGCTTCCGTATAAGACCATATTTGGGATATGGCATCGGTGTGATATATGCTACTGTATAAGACCATATCTGGGATATGACATCAGTGAGATATGTGATTCGTGTAAGGCCATAGCTGGGCTATGGCATCGATATGTGATATGTGATTACGTGTAAGACCATAGTTGGGCCATGGCATCGATATGTGAATATGTGTAAGATCATAGCTGGGCTATGACATCATTATGTGAAGATGTCTAAGACCATACTTGAACTATGGCATCGAGAAAATGAAGTACTCAATTCCGTAAGACGTTCACTAATTTGACAAAGTTTGGTAAGTGTTACATGGAACTATGTGATATAAGGAAGTACGAGTTGATATGGCATGAGTAGAGAACTTGGTTGATGAATGAATTCATCTGTGATTATATAATTGTTCATCTTGAGTGTACTGTCTATATGTATTGATATTTCAAATGATTTAATGAATAAAGTTCTGACATGGAATAAACTGAACATGAGACATTGATATATGAATATGGAATATGTTTGATAAATGTGTTCATTCATAGTTATGAAATTATGTATCTCATGTATACTATTTGAATAAAGATTATATTTCAAATTCTTTGGTTATTTAAGCTCAAATATGAAATAGTATGAAATCAAGATAAGTTGTTATGAAAATATATTTAAATTACGAGATATGGCTGATATATGTTAATTGATTAGTCAATGTTGGCTTATGAATGATATAACTGTAACTAGCCATTGGTATGGCTTGTATTTAGTAAGTTTGAGATTCAAATTATTATGATTTTATCATTATTGATATGGCTACGAAATGAGCAAATGATGATAATTATATAGCTTGGTTGAATACCTTAAATTGATTCATAAATGTATTAAAATGTTGGTGAAGATAAATGATTAAATGGGTGAGAAATATGGCTTGGAAAATAGCCTAAGTGTTAGCCACACGGGCTTAGACACGGTCATGTGTCTCAACAGTGTGAGGGACACGGCTTGGAGACACGGGCGTGTGGCCCGGTAGTGTGGTTCAATATGCATGTTGACGTCATAAATAGAAAGTTACACGTCCTGGGGACTCGAGCGTGTCAAAGACACAATGGTGTGTCCCTATGTCCACACGGGCGTGTGACCCTGTTTCTTGGGAAATTTTCCTAAGTTTTCCCAAATCTTCTCAGAGCTCTCAGTTTAGTCCCAAATTAGTCACGATGTATGTTTTGGGCTTTGTGACCCAATTAAGGGACAACATGCGTGTGTTTGAAAAGTTTGAATTAAAGGAAATTTTATGGCCCGATTTTTGCATGTATGTGTATGTTTAGGTCCTATAATGCCTTGTACCTTATCCCAGCATCATATATGGTTAAGGGGTGTTACAAAGATGCTGTCTAATGTAATAAGTGCATGTGATTATATATATATTCTTACTAGTCATTTATAAGCTTGCAAATTTGTATAAATAATTTATGATAGTCGAATAGACTAGAAAATTAAATGAGTTTGTTTATATCTGAAATTTGATATTACTTGGTATTAATGTGTAGAATTTATGAGGTTTGTATAGATTACTATACTAGTGCCGCATATATGAAATTGTTGTGGTATGTTTTATATTGTTACATGTGAACGATATGTCCAAATATAAAAATGATACGAAATGTTCAAATTAAGAGTTGAATTAGCTTATGATTTAAATCATAGTTAACTTTCAAGACATATTCAGGTGATTATATAAATATTTTTATTTAATTGTTTGGAACTGTGTTTTATTTGTAATGCCTTATGACCCTATTCCGGCGATAGATACGGGTTAGGAGTGTTACACTTTTTTTGTTGAAAACCCACTTTCATTCTTTATTTTGCTTTCTTTTTCAACAACTACACTCATTTCTTGGACACTTTCTTTTCTTTCTTCAATCTCTCTTTCTTTTTCAACTTTCTTTTCTTGCTCACATGATTTTGCAATTTTGTTTTCTTTTTCATTCTCTTTTCTCACACGTTCTCCTTTTATTTTCTTTTCTTTTTCTTCCATGTCTTTTTTTCTTCTCTCAATTTATTTTTCTCGCTTCTTTTCATTACAAGAAGAAGTTAACATAAAAGATTCAAAAAGAGTAGAATTTCATTGGGAAAGAGAGAAAGAATCTTCATACAAAACATGATCATCTCTTTGAGATTGACTCTTCATGGACGAATACAAAACACGCTCACTTTTCCGTAAGGACTTCTCTGTAGATGAATATTTTGAAACACTTGAAGAGAAATTTCTACCTTCTCGTTGGTAGCCTTTAACGGTTTCAAACTCGTGAGTTTGCTTCATACTGACTCGGCTTCCTTGATGAATAAGAATCTCGATATGAGTCTCTTCCCACATAGTTGAAAGTTTGTCTCCGTGAACATCTTGACTCCGTCTTTTGACTCGAAGAAATTTGCTCTCATTGGGCTCTTATTCAATGGCCTCGCTCTTTGACACGTTCCAATTGTTTCTTGATGGGTTTGAGTTTTCGATCAAATAGATGCTCCATTTTGTGTGTAAAGGTTTGGAGTGTAAAATCTAGCACTCCTCCTCTAGTTGCTACATTTCTTTCGAAACTTATTGACATAGTACTTTACTCATACAAACCTCACCACAAATTCTCACAAGTTCACTTAGAAAGAAAAAATAATAGATTTGCACTCACACTCATGTTTACACTCTTTTAAAGGCTTTTTCTTCTCTCTAATGAACTCACATGCTTTTTTCCTTTTTCCACTCACTCCTCCTCTCTAAGTTCGTAAGGAACTATTTAAACCTAGAAGCAGTTGCTGTGGGTCGGCTTGCAAAATTGATGTTTGGGTTTGGTAGGGAGTGTTGTAGGACTAAGGGTAGGCTTGAAATAAGAAATAAAAAGAATAGAGTGTGGCTGAATGGTAAGATGTTGATTTTGGGCAGAAAGTAGAACTTTCAAACCAGTAACAAGAACTTAAACAATTTTTTTTCACGAATTTTTTTTCACTTGCAAAGATAAATATTCACTCCTTCAATTTTGAATGGAGACTAATTTTTTCAAATTTATTTTCAAAGAAATACTATACTGTAATGCCGAAAAAGTTGATTCTTACTCCAAATTTACTAGCTTTGATACCAATTTGATATGAACTAGTTTTGGTTATGATTCTAGTCGTAATGTTGCCCAATCGTGAGTTTGAGTAGAATGTTTCGTTTTGAAATGAACTAGGTTTAAAATAAAGAAAAAGCCGATGAATGAAAAAAATGGGATTAAGATAGGGTAACAAAATGGTTAAACAAAGATAATGGATAGATAGACTAAGGCCAAAAATGAACCAACAATATTGGATTGTTGACCCGAATCTCAAATGTCTCTTAGGTGATTTACGGTTTAAGATAAACAGTAAAGGATAAACCTTGAGCCACTATCAATTAGTGATAGGAACCAAAGGTATACGAATGCCACACTTGAAAGTGATAAGTTCAGTTAACAATGGAAAGGATAGAAGCCACAAGTAATGCTTGATAAGTTAGATCAGTTCCAAAAGAACAAAGTGAATTGGATAACTCATAAAACTCAAGTTTAACATAAATTCAGCAAAAAGGTTCTCTTAAAATAGGCTGATTACAACTATTTATAGTGTTAAAAGAGGCTAGCCGAATAGTCACTTTTATTCAGCTTAATGAGCTGAAATGAAAAGTCACAACTTTTGAAATTCTAGCCTAAGTAACTCCTTCCTTTAAGACGATTCAATTCTTCAATTTAGCTGATTTCAATTCACTTGAATGCTTTAAGAAAAATTTTTGAAGTCTCTTGGGTCAGCCGTGTAATATCCCGAATTAGGGCCTAATTGGAATAGTGATTTCGTGACCACAAATCTGAGATAGAAATAATTATTGTATAATTATTTTGAAGTCTATGATATGATTGCATGATTGTGTGAAAATTTCATGAAGAAATTCTATGCATAAAGTGCTTAATTTCATGAAGAAAATTGTGTAAGTTGAATTAAATTTAAAAAAATTATGGAAATAAATCTTAATGAGTTTATTTTCACATGCAAGAAACAGGGGAAGCAAAAGAATTCTATAATTTAGAAATTCACCATAAATTGTAAAAAAATTATTCATGGATTCCTTATTGAATATAATTTTAAGGAAAACAAACGGCATGGTCGTTGGAATTCTGTACAGGGAGAAATTCGATTCGTAGTGCACATGGGTCAGAGTAGTCATACCCTAAAACAGGGGAGACTTTAACTAATAAACTATACTAAATGGCCCGACCAAAAATTTTAGAAAAAATTAGTAAGTAGACATATGAGTCTAGTTTCATATAAAATTTACGGAATTAGATTTTGAGTTTTGTAACTCGAGATATGATTTTTTTTAACATCGGGACTCCAGAAAACAGCCTGTCCTAAATATGTGTAATTGTAAAATTATAGTGTATTATCTTCAAAAGCATGGTAGAATTTGCTTATTATTTCATATGAACTTACTAAGCGTAAAGTTTACCCATCCTCTCCATTTCTTTAGTATTAGCAAGTCGGCTCAGAGTTGGAGATCGTCAGAGGCAAAATCACACTATCAAACTATCATTTTTGGGAAAATTAATTCAAATATTAGAAATATCAAGTGAGTGGCATGTATAGGAAGATGGTTTGTGATATGTATTTTTATTATGATTTTGACCATACGTATCAATCTGCATTGAGTTATCGTATAAAATCATGAGATGTGGTCCTTATCCATTATGGTTTATAAGTTTAATTAATCGTGCCATGTCCTATGTTTTGATGTGATGATATAGTTAGCTTTGTTTGTTATGTATGTGTTCAAAAAGTTTTGAATTAAATGAAATTTTATGGCCCGGTTTTCGTCTATGTGTATTGTTAAGTCTAGTAATGCCTCGTACTTTGTTTCGGCCTTGGATACGGGTAAAGGGTATTACATTTAGTGGTATCAGAGCTATGGCTTAGTCGGTTCTCGGACTAACCTAGCATGTGTAGAAGTCTAGCTATACATGCCACTGATCCGTGATAGTGTGATGTCTCCCGATGCGTATGAGCACTATCTTGCTGAGACAGAGATACTCTCCAACCGAGCTGCACTGACCATGTTCAATGTGATACAAAGGTGTTTAAATAAAATTACGGTTATGATGAGTCTCAATTTAGAAAAGTATGAATAATAGTTTATGATATATATATACAAGTGATAACACATGAGATGAAAGGTCATGTTGTGATAAATATCCATACTTGTTTGATGCTCATATGATGCAGTGCACTTGGCTTACTTGATAAGATGAATGGGATAAATAGAAATTCGTAGAAGTATGAGTAAAAGTTCCTAATATCATGATATGAATGAAAATGTCATTGCCTTGATTGAACGTTGAATGTTGATGAATGTCAATGATAGTTTTTATGAGATAAATGATTATAATGAAATGAATTTATCTATGTTAAATTGTTTGGACTGAATTATGTGATTGTAATTATATGTATATGATGATGCAGAAAACGAAAGTTGTGATTGTGATATAAATATTTATGTTTGTTTAACCCTTAGATGATGTCATGATATGATTTGTTCGAGTAGGTGAATGGATAAGTCAAGCTATCCAGAAAACATAGGGTGCATGCATAATTATACTTGACTAAATGAGATAACTGGAAAGTGAGCATTAAATCAATATGAATGTTAGTTACTCGAAATGAATAACATGATTGAGATATGATTGCTATGAAGAAAACTGTGTTACATGTATATGTATATGAGAGTTGAATCAGAGGCCCTACGATCCCCTTACCAAAGTGGTGTTTTATAATGGAATTTCATGAGATTTATACTGAATAAGTTTTCGGTTGAGAAACCAAAGAGTTCAGTGCTAGAATAATTATAAATATGATTAGAGATTGAAGAATGAATTGATAAGTAAAGTCAAAGCTAGAAAAGTATCAGATTGGCATAAGGATTATTGGAGTTATGCACTGTTTCAGTTAGAGAAGAAATTTATTTTGATAAATTGAATTACTAAGGTACAAGGTCGAGAAAAGTGCAAATAAAAAATTTATTCAGAACTAGTCTTCTTTAGTGAAAAGTAATATGAAATTTGTGATGGCGAAAATAGTTGGGAAATGATATCCAAATGTGTAATATCCGAGTGTGACGGTTAAGGTTGGACAGATTTTAGCAGTTTCTTCTAAGATGTTCTATATGTTTATCCGTTCCCAGAAATATTTCTATGGTTATTGATCTTTTGAAGAAATTCTTGTTATATGGGGATGTTTTCTAATCCTAATGTTAAATGAAAGCATTGGTAGCCTGACTAGTTTATAATTTATATTGCTCTATTCTTTCGGGCATTCTATTATATTCTGCCTGATAAAAAAAAATTTGATGGGAGAATATGTATGATACTTATGATTCTGTTTCTTCTACTTGATGCTCCATTTGATATGTATATATATGGGAAGATACATTCTTCTTGTTGCATTTGATTCCAGTGAGACTAAATGATGTTTTCTACTGGATTTCTTTTCTCTGAGGAATTATTGGGATCTTCTATATTTTCCTATGAGTTTGGTTTCAATTTTCCGGCATAGTATCGTATCTTGGGTTTCTTTATTCTGGATTTCTTTATTCGGTTTTCTTGTTATCTTTATTCCGTAATTTGTCAACTATGACTCATGTTCGGAGTGCATTCTTCAGCTCGTGATAATCATGTCAAGTATGGCTATACTTCTGATTTGATTTGGGTGATGTGGTAATTTCAGTATTGGGATTTTTCTAATTTTCGTGTAAGGTTTCACAACAGTAAAGGTATAAGTGATAAAAGTGCTAGTTTCAATCGGTATAGTGGATTACTTCTCTCAAGTAAGACAATTATAGTTAATGTCTTCAATTGAGATATTTTGGTACTTGAGCTAATGCAATAGAGACGGTTTTGATTAACATAATGAATGAATAGTAAAGAATGGCATGATGAATGGTTTTGTAACTAGAAGAAAGGATTATTTTCGAGGTTATATCAGAATTATTTCCGTAGCGGAAAGAGGAAAATGGGATAGTGAGTAGCAAACTAAAAGAGTACAGTGAGGATCGACTTTTGATAATGAATTTCAGAATATATGAGAAATTCAAGAGATATATTGGAGGCACCGCCGGTAGCACCCCAAACCCGGCCCAGACGTTAAGGCCGAATTCGACGTGCAACTTTGAAGTCAAAAACCCGTGTTCCCTTTTTAGTGTTTTAAAAAGCTGACTTTTGTCAAACTAACCAAGTGAATGGAAGCTGGGCACTAGGTAGGTATCCATAACAGAGGAGGTGAGCCATGAAGGCTGCTTAAGTATCAAGCTCTCTGATACGAGCACGCCCCGCGAACTTTATCGAGCAAGTCTGTCAAGCCGAGCAATGACATGTTGGCAAGCTGATCCAAGCTTGTTTCCAGCTCCACGAGCTTCGTCCAGCTCAAATCCAGCTTATTCGAGCTCAATCCATCTTGCCTGAGCTAAACCGAGCTCACTCCTAGCTCACTCCTAGCTCACTTTCAACTCACGAGCTAAACCTTAGCTCAACTTCAGCTTAGGAGTTTAATCTCAGCTCAACTTTAGCTCACAAGCTAAAGCTTAGCTCATTTTAGTTTAAACTCGGTTTTGTCTTTAATGCATTAAATAAAATTTGCACATATTTATTTAAGCATTAAACTTGTCTTATATTAATATTTGTTATTAATATGTCATAGTCATTACATAAATTGATTATGTTCACATAGCTGAATTAATGCATGACATTAATGTGTTCACATCATGCCGAATTTATGAGTGTTCATGAGATGTCTTAATGACTTGTTTATTTCATGTAGGTACATTCCTTTGGACGGTACAATGTATGGATGAAGAAACATCTCTTTTGGGCATTCCGCACTCATGAATGAAGAAGTATTAAATGGTGGTGCATGTACGGCTAGATGCAATGTTTCTACAAATTCATGCATGTGTCGAATGCATGTATGGACATTAAAGGCTAGTCCATGAATGGATCAAATGCATGGGATGATAGAATGCATGAATGGCTTAAGTGCATGTATGGTGGCTGTCTCCTAACTTTCCAAGGCACTTATTCGGCCAAGAAGTAGCTGCTAACTAATTCTATGTTGACAATAGAGCTCCTTGAACATGTTCACACTTTGAATTGACCTATAGGCTACTACACATGCATGGATGGGTTCAAGAACGTCCAAGGGAAGGAATTAACTCAATCATTCAACACATTGATTGAATTAAGTGCATGCACAAAGGGGAGAACGAATTTACTAGGTTCATGCTGCCATTTATGAACTTACATGCCATTAAAGTGTTTAATTATGAAGATACATGTTCCATACAAGTGCATGAACGTCCCAAGGAGATGAATGCAACCTTTTGGTGCACATACAAGTCACTTGAAGCCTTTCTTTATGACTAAGCATTCATGCACAAACCAAGGGGGAAGAAAGTGTCCATTCAGCTAGTGCATGAATCTGCCGAATTTATGAACTATTTTAACACATTAGTGTGAACGTTTTTATTATTGTGTGAACACCTAGATGCTGAATTTGAATGGTCATCTATGTGCCTATAAATATTTGTTTTCTTTCATTTGTAAAGGACTTTTGACAAAATTGTTAATGAACATTTGTTCTTGTGAGGTTGCTTCCTCTCATATCTCGTACAAGTTTCGAAAGACTTATTTATCTGGCTTGTGCTAGTGGCGTCATTCGTCTTGTTTGAATTTATCACCAATCTTGGTGTGGCGTTCACCTATCCATCTATCCATCTTTTCACCTTAACAATATAGGAACCGGGGTGACACTTCTTAGTGTTGAATCATTCCTGACGTTGAGTTCGTTTTCCATTCCCATCCTACGAATTATTTTCTTGTTATACCAAACCGACCCATTTATCCATCACCCATCTTTGCTACACATAACCGAACCTATTACTAAACTTACCCTTCTTGAAACCTTCCGCTTATTCTAATCCATTATTTTACTTTTATTACTAAAATCCGAGACACGAACGACTCTCTCGAACTACGATCAGGCAACTACGTGAATTCGACTCATCTACCTGGGCCGGATCACATCATTTGGTATCAGAGCTTGTAAATCGAGAGGCGCCGACGTTCGTATCAAGGTCGAACTAGGTTCGTTGTGAAAAAAAATTTTGAATAAAAAAAATTCAAGTTGTAATTTTCGTTCTCTCTCTTGTAATAGTGATATTGTGAAGTATTAAAAAAAAGACAAAAAAAACGAAAATTATAAAAAAAAAGTGAAGTGATCAAGTTCTTCTGTTGTTTATATTTTGATATTTTGACCCGATCGACAAAGAGTTCTTGTCATCAACTTTGCACCCCATTCCCAAAAGCCACACTACACCAAAGACTATTTTTCTTTTAGCCTACCCGTCCAACGTGACATTCTAACCTTTGTAACCATCTTAAAACCGACCCCAAGGCACCAAGACAAGTCGAAAGAAACAAAATACGAGGTTACAAGAGTAAGCTTGAGTGGTAAAAGGCTAGAGCGAGTAAGATCATTCGAGTGGAGGTAAAAGCTAAACGAGTGTAAACACGAGTAGGAGTGACACCTTTTTTCTTCTTCTTTCCGAGCGAAATTGTGAGGTTTGTGGTGAGGTACTTAATTTTTATTTATTTATTTTGTTTTGTGATCTAACATTTTCTTTTTAGCAACAAAAATCATTTCATGCGAAGGGTTCACCGAATCGAAATACCAATACTTGGTTCAAGAAATGCGAAGAATGGCGACTAAACGAGACCAAAGTGATCGAGTTTCTTCAAGTCGTAAAACGGAACCAAGAACCCCACGGAGATATACCCCCAACTACTACCTGAAAAAAAGTTCCAAACATGATTCCTTTTCGTCATCTACTTCGAGACAAAGAGATTCATACTATGACTCATATTCATCAGCGAATTCGAGAAGTGACTTCGATCGAAAGTCCTTTTCATCAAGAAATTTGAGAGGACGAGAAGCCGATTACAATTTTGATTCGTTCCAAGATGGCATTCGAAGAGAAAGACATACTCTTACTAGATCTTCAAAGAAATCTTACTCGGAGTATTCTTCACGAAGTTTTGATTGTGAATCATACGCAAATTAGTTCTTCATCTTTCGAACAAGATTTGTATTCTCATCGTTCTTTTGTACATTTTTGTAAAGAGAAAACAAAGAAAAGAAAAGAAAAGGCAAAAGAAGAAAAAGAAAACGAAATAAAAAGAAAAGAGAGGCAAAGGCAAGTAAGAGAGAAAATGAGCGAATCTTGAGAGAACTTGAAAAAACCTTTGAAAAAGCCTTTGAAAAGCAAAAAGAAAATGAAAAAGAAAATGAGATTGAAAAAGAGAACGAAAAGAAATTTGAGAGTGAAAAAGAAGATGAAAAAGAAATTGAAACAAAAGAAACAAGTGATTCAGAAGAAAAAGAATCGAGTGAGAAAACAAGTGAGCAAGTGAGGATTATTTCTACTAACCCACCTGTTCGATCTTCTTGTGAGTTAACTTTTCAGGTTCCTAGAAGTTTGTGAGACCAATTCCATCCACATTACCTTCCAAACGAGCGGTGTTTTAGGTTGTTCAAAAAAGGTAAGTTCGCGAATGACTACCACCCACTTGCGATCGGAGGTAAGGAAGGTAAGGATTCTTTGTTTATCGAATCAAAGTCACTTGATTTGGATAATTTTTGTTCACTTAATGTTGTTAACGAATTCGTTTTAAAAGGTGCCATATCTGACTTTTCTTATGACGATTACTACATTGGCAAATTTGTTGACAACATTGGATTAGTTTTCTCTAAGAGAATTTTGAACATGTTTGATCAAAGTCATCACGTAAAAATTCTCATGTGTTTGACCTACAAACTTTTTGAACTCATGTGTTAAATCTTTATGTTTAAATATGCTCGCTCAATTGATTTGTGATAAATCGCTGTTTGAAAAGTTGCATGTTCGTTAAAAATTCTTTGTTTGGCATCCATGTTAAAAGATCTTCACATGATATGTGCAATTGTGTTCTTCATGAACAATCTTTGAGTTTTTGTGTGAAATTTCCATGTAGTGATTTGCATTCCCAATTAATACTCGTGAAGTATAAGCTCTCCTCCGTCATTGAGCCATTGAAGTTTGTAGGGGCTCGGATGCTTGGTAGTAGGCAAACCAAGTCTTTCAACCATCATGGTACTTGCTACATTGGTACAGCTGCCTCCGTCAATAATGACGCTACAGACTTTGCCTCCGACTTGGCATCGAGTGTGGAAGATATTCTCTCGTTGTAGATTATTCTCCGCGCCTTGGAGACTTAGACTTCGTTTTACAACAAGTAGTTCTCCTTCCAAGGGTTGTTCCACGTCCTCCTCGACTTCGAAAGCCGATTCAGATTCTTTCTCCTCCTCATCCTCTGTTTTGATCTCGCCATCGGCTCGCAATACCATGGTCCTTCGATTTGGGCATTGGCTTGCTATGTGGCCTCTTCCGAGACACTTAAAACACTTAATATCCCGATTTTGATTGTATGAAGACTCGGGTGCCTTGCCTTTGTTCACTTCGGCGATGGGCTTGTTGGTTTTTGGAGGTACCGTGGTCTCCTTCCCTCGAGGATTGGCAGGTCCTTTACTTGATCCTTGGCAACACTTTGAAGGGTTGGAAGTGGGAAACCCTCGACTTGGGCCTTTTCTCTTGAGTTGTCTTTCCACCTTGATGGCCATATGGACCATATCAACCACTTCAATGTAGTGTTGTAATTCCACTACGTTTGCTATATCTCAATTTAGACCAGCCAGGAATCGTGCCATCGTTGCTTCGGGATCTTCTTGGACATCTGCTCGAATCATCGCGATTTCCATCTCTGTGTAGTAATCCTCGACACTTTTGGACCCTTGCGTGAGATTTTGGAGTTTTTGGTGCAACTCCTGGTGGTAGTACGTAGGGATAAATCGTCGCCTCATCACCACCTTCATTTTGGTCCATGTAGAGATAGGACGTTCACCGTTACGCCTTCGACTAGTGGTTAGTTGTTCCCACCAAATCATGGCGTAGTCCGAAAACTCTATTGCTGCTAGTTTCACCTTTTTATTCTCGGAGTAATTGTGACAATCAAACACCAACTCTATCTTTTTTTCCCACTCAAGATAGGCTTCCGGATCCGATCTACCTTGAAATGGTGGAATAGACAGTTTAATGTTCTTGAGATCATCATCTTCGCGTCTTCGGTCTCGTTGTCGGTGTTGCCTATGTCGATCACTAGCATTAGACTCTTGTTCGCTTTCAAGATCACTAAGGTCATTTGCTTCATTGTCTTGGACCCTTCGTCTTCCCTGATTCTAATTTGGCCTTTCCCGTCTTGGTCTAACCCCCTCGGGTGTTCTTTCACGTTGGCCATTTGTTTCAACTTGGAACAAACTGTCTTCGATGGGATTGAGCCTTCAATCTAGGAGTTGCTCCATTTCTCGTAATAAGGCTTGCATGTTTAAGTCGGGGATGTTACGAATGAGTTGTCTTGCCGGACGATCTTCCATGTTGTGATCTGTCTCTTGTGACATTAAAACTTTGTTAAAGTAAACCTCACCACAAAACCTCACAATCTCTTGAAAAGGAAAAGAAGATGTTTCTCTCACACTCGTGTTTACACTCGAGATTAGGCTTTTACCTCCACTCTATTGCACTTACAACTCTCATGCCTTTTACCTCTCTTAACCTTTTCTCGGGATTTCGTAAGCAGATTCGTTAAGGCTTTAGTCCTTGGTCTAGGTGGTCGGTTCAAAAGGGGTAACAAGTGATTGATGTATTCGGTTTCGAGTAGGCTGAAAGAATAGGGAATTGGGTTAAAAGTGTGGCGTATTAGGAAGAGTAGAATAGAAGATGGATCGGGAACTATATCAAATCAAAGCTTGACGATCAAATAACAATTGAATTGGATAAATCACACTTTTTTTTTCGAATTTTTTTTTAAACTTGTATAACTTTTTTTTTGGTACTATATCAACAAACTAAATACAATAGAAGCACTTTTGTACATGATTTCTTTTTTTTTTTCGGCTGCGTAGAATTTTGCTTTTATAATAACAGCAACAAACCAATCAAAATGAGAAAATTTCGGTATACGAATTTTTTTTCTCTACTCTTTTTTTTGGATCCTACTTACTTACGTACACTTGGACTAGCTCGTGAATGATTTCGTCACACGAACTTCTCGTTTTAGTGGCTCTGATACCAGATGATACGATTCGCCTCGGAAGAGTCGAGACGTATTAGTGTGCCCGATCGTCAACAAGAAGTATGTTAGGTTTAATTAAAAAAAAGGGTCGGATGAAGGAAAGAAGGATATTGGTTCTGGGTTCGAATTAGAATAGGTAAGAAGAATTTGAAAGTTCGAGTTTAAAATTCGAATAGGTGTGGATGAATGAATTGGTTCAATTAGGTAAGGGGAATTGAAGAAATGGATGTAATGGTATGAAGGGTAAGAACGAAATGGTATTATGAAATGTTACGAATGGAATGGTCGGTTTAGGTACAATTGGTAAATGGAGAAATGGGGTTGAACAAAAAGTGCAAACAAGAACCAATACCAATTTGGTATCGACCTGTTGTTTATAAGCTCTTTTAGTTCGGTTTGGAATTGGTAAAGGAAAACCTCGACCCACTATCTAACAAGATAGGAACCTCGGTATGTTTGAACGCCACACTACGAGTAGTGATAAGTTCGATTTCGACAAAGAACAACGATTGAGACACACTAGAACGCTAGGAAGCCAATCGAATCTTTGAACGAAATCTGAGAAAAGTTTTGCCTAACAAATTTGGCAGCATAACATTAACAAAAGTCCAAAAAGTTCTTTTCAAAGTAACACAAGCCACAATTTATTGTGAATGCAAGGGATAGCCGAATAGGCTCTTGAGGTAGCTAAATGGTTGCTGAAAATTCCAGAATTTTTGATGAAGCTTCCTTGAAGTTTCTTGTGCATAGAGAACGGTAAGGGGCAGCTTCTAGATGCCTTGATTCAATAGAAAAATTGAATGAATTGCTTGGGAGCTGAAATGCCATCAATAGGTTCGGCCAAATGCTTGAATTAGGAATTAATGCTGCTGCTTGATTCAGCCGAATGTTCATGTGATTAAGGAGCTGTCTAGAGCACTTCAATAGTCTTGGAATGTGAACAAACCGATTTGAACAGCCACACATGTGTGAACAAACAAAACCGAACAGCCCTTGGTGTGAAAGGAATAATCGGGTGGGTGTGAACAGCCTTAATTTGTATTGGGCAGCCAATCGGTCTTCTTGAAGAGTTGTAAGGTTTGGCTGAATGGTCACTTAGGGGACACCAAAGATCAGCACACCAATTTTAAATCATCCATGCACCTACGCCGTCCAAGGGGTAATGTACCTACAACATTTAATTCAACAAATTAAATCCCTTTTAGACATATTAAATTCGGCAACATAGACAAATACATCTTGCACCATAAATTAGGCTGGATATAATTAATCTTTGTAATAGTTAATGATATGAGCACGCCCCGCGAACTTTACCGAGCAAGCCTGTCAAGCCAAGCAATGACATGTTGGCAAGCTGATCCAAGCTTGTTTCCAGCTCCATGAGCTCCGTCCACCTCAAATCCAGCTTATTCGAGCTCAATCCATCTTGCCTGAGCTAAACCGAGCTCACTCCTAGCTCAGTTTCAACTCACGAGCTAAACCTTAGCTCAACTTCAGCTTAGGAGTTTAATCTCAGCTCAACTTTAGCTCACAAGCTAAAGCTTAGCTTATTTTAGTTTAAACTCGGTTTTGTCTTTAATGCATTAAATAAAAATTTGCACATATTTATTTAAGCATTAAACTTGTCTTATATTAATATTTGTTATTAATATGCCATAGTCATTACATAAATTGATTATGTTCACATAGCTGAATTAATGCATGACATTAATGTGTTCACATCATGCTGAATTTATAAGTGTCCATGAGATATCTTAATGACTTGTTTATTTCATGTAGGTACATCCCTTTGGACGGTACAATGTATGGATGGAGAAACATCTCTTTTGGGCATTCCACACTCATGAATGAAGAAGTATTAAATGCTGGTGCATGTACGGCTAGATGCAATGTTTCTACAAATTCATGCATGTGTCAAATGCATGTATGGACATTAAAGGCTAGTCCATGAATGGATCAAATGCATGGGATGATAGAATGCATGAATGGCTTAAGTGCATGTATGGTGGCTGTCTCCTAACTTTCCAAGGCACTTATTCGGCCAAGAAGTAGCTGCTAACTAATTCTATGTTGACCATAGAGCTCCTTGAACATGTTCACACTTTGAATTGACCTATAGGCTACTACACATGCATGGATGGGTTCAAGAACGTCCAAGGGAAGGAATTAACTCAATAATTCAACACATTGATTGAATTAAGTGCATGCACAAAGGGGAGAACGAATTTACTAGGTTCATGCTGCCATTTATGAACTTACATGCCATTAAAGTGTTTAATTATGAAGATACATGTTCCATACAAGTGCATGAACGTCCCAAGGAGATGAATGCAACCTTTTGGTGCACATACAAGTCACTTGAAGCCTTTCTTTATGACTAAGCATTCATGCACAAACCAAGGGGGAAGAAAGTGTCCATTCAGCTAGTGCATGAATCTGCCGAATTTATGAACTATTTTAATACATTAGTGTGAACGTTTTTATTATTGTGTGAACACCTAGATGCCGAATTTGAATGGTCATCTATGTGCCTATAAATATTTGTTTTCTTTCATTTGTAAAGGACTTTTGCCAAATTTGTTAATGAACATTTGTTCTTGTGAGGTTGCTTCCTCTCATATCTCGTACAAGTTTCGAAAGACTTATCTGGCTTGTGCTAGTGGCGTCAATCGTCTTGTTTGAACTTATCACCAATCTTGGTGTGGCGTTCACCTATCCATCTATCCATACTTTCACCTTAACAATATAGGAACCGGGGTGACACTTCTTAGTGTTGAATCATTCTTGACGTTGAGTTCGTTTTCCATTCCCATCCTTCGAATTATTTTCTTGTTATACCAAACCGACCCATTTATCCATCACCCATCTTTGCTACACATAACCGAACCTATTACTAAACTTACCCTTCTTGAAACCTTCCGCTTATTCTAATCCAATATTTTACTTTTATTACTAAAATCCGAGACACGAACGACTCTCTCGAACTACGATCGGGCAACTACGTGAATTCGACTCATCTACCCTGGTCGGATCACATCAGTTAAGACATATTTAATTGGTCCTAATTAATTAAGTACTTAATTTAGAACATAATTAAAACATGTCTAGATTATGACAAATTAATTATTAAAACAAATAACTAATAAAACTAACAGTAACTTAAATGATTTATTCTAACATAATAAACGCAATAATGAAATGAGCTGAAACGAGCTCGTTGAGCTAAGTTAAGTTGAAGTTGAGCTGATTTGAGCTTGAAGGAGTATGCATGGTTTGCTTGGCTTGCTGGTCCAAGAGCTTTCAAGAAGTCCAGCAATGGTTTCACCCCAAACTCTATCAACTAAGGCTGTTGTTGCATCTTTAAATCTCTTTACTCGAGCTCGGGTGATCGGTCCTACGGGCAATTCGAGAGGATCTTCATTGGCAGCCGACAACTCGGGAGGTGTGGTTGTATCAATACTAGAGAGTATTGACCCAATCGCTTATAGACTTTCAAGGTGGAGGATGAAAATGACAAACCTCGACCCGCTACTTAGCAAAGTAGGAACCTCGGTATAAGGGTAAACGAAACAGGGTTGACGCCACTACTAGGTAGATAAGTCAACAAAGTCTCAAACAAAGTTTAGAGAAGAAAATTCTCACAAGATTAAATTCAATAAAAATTTTGCCAAAAAGTCCTTTTACATGGAAATTGAACAAGTATTTATAGGCCTAAAGTCTAGGTAGCTGAATGGCCTTTCATACTTACACATTAAATAAAGAAAATTCTAGAAAAATAACTCTTAATATGCATGACCAGATTCGGCATTGGGAATGGTGAATGAATGCATCTTCATGCTTAAGAAAACTCAAAGTGAATGCATGATGTCCAATGGTCACTTGTAGGTTCGGCCAACCTTATTAAATGAAGCAATTTTGGCCAAAAAGTATGAATTAATTGTGGACACTCCAAAGGGCCATCATGGGTGTGAAAACCGAATGTTGAAGAGTCTTCTAGTGTGAACAAGGAGCTTGAGTAGACTCTTGTGTGTGAACGTCCAACTGAATGGTCATCATGGTGTGAACACAAGGTGTGAACACATGATCAATACATGAACGGTCCAATGCATGTGTGAGTGTCCTTTGGCCGAATGGTCACCTTGAAGAATGAAGAGATAGCACACCATACATGAATGGAAACATTCATGAACCTTGAAGACATTGGATATGGTCATACATGCACTTCACCGAACATGCACCTAAGAGATTCAAGTCCCCCAACAGTCCATGCACCTTTCAAAATTCATGCTTGCTTTTAATCTCCTACATGCATGTGCCGTCCAAAGGGATGTACCTACATGAAATAAACAAATCATTAAGACATCTCAGAACACTCTTAAATTTGGCATGATGTGAACACATTAATGTGATGCATTAATTTGGCTAAAATGTGAACATAATTAAAATATGTTATGACTATGACATATTAAAAACAAATATTAATATAAGACAAGTTTAATGCTTAAATAAATATGTGCAAATTTTATTTAATGCATTAAAGACAAAACTGAGTTAAACTAAAATGAGCTAAGCTTTAGCTTGTGAGCTAAAGATGAGCTGAGATTAAACTCCTAATGATACTAGCACGCTCCGCAAACTTCATCGAACAAGTTTTTCAAGCCGAGCATTGACATGTTGGCAAGATGATCCTAGCTCGTTTCCAGCTCCACGAGCTCCGTCCAGCTCAAATCCAGCTTATTCGAGCTCAATCCAACTTGCCTGAGCTAAATCGAGCTCACTCCTAGCTCATATTCAGCTCACGAGCTAAACCTTAGCTCAACTTCAGCTTAGGAGTTTAATCTGAGCTCAACTTTAGCTCACGAGCTAAACCTTAGCTCATTTTAGTTTAACTCGGTTTTGTCTTTAATGCATTAAATAAAATTTGCACATATTTATTTAAGCATTAAACTTGTCTTATATTAATATTTGTTATTAATATGTCATAGATATCACATAACTTAAATGTGTTCACATTGTGCTGAATTTATATGTGTTCACATGATGTCTTATGAATTGTTTTATTTCTTGTAGGTACAATGCTCATGGACGGTGCAATGAATGCTTGAAGAAACATCTCTTTTGGACATCCCACGTGCATGAATGAACCACATTTAATTAGGTGCATGTATGACCAGATTCAAGGTGTTTACAAGTTCATGTATTTGTCAAATACATGAATGCACAAAATACATGAATGTTGGGTTCAAATGCACATTCGGTTACATGAATGATGAAGATTCATGCATGAATGTATCTAGAAGATCCAATCCCTTTGGACGGCACACATGCATGCATGGAAGGACATTAATGCAAGTTCATGTAGGGCTTGGTGCAATGTATGAAGAGGTGCATGTAGAATTGAGGTTCAATGGACGGCATTTAAGGGAGTACATGTATTGGAGACGTTCATGCAAGTAGGAGCTATTTAATGTTCATGTTTTTGAAGGTTCATGGACCGAATTTATGGAGGAACATACATTGGGACGTTTCATGCATGATCCATGCATTTTCAAGCTAACCATTCAAGTATTCAAGGTGCATTAAAGCTTCATTCAGCCAAGGGGGATGATGGAACATTAAAGGGCTGCACATTCATGGATATTAATGATTTTTCTTCTAGAATTATCTAGGTGTTTATGGCCGAATTTCTTAGCTTCTAAGCTTGTCCATTCAGCTACTTTTATTTAGGCTATAAATATATGTTATTTCATTTGTAAGAAGAAGACTTTTCACTTAATGAAACTTTGTTAAACTTTCATGGAATTTGTGAGATTTCTTTCTCTCATATTTCGTTGAGGACTTCGTTGGCTTATCTAGGAAGCCTAGTGGCGTCAACCCTGTTCTTCACTACCCGAACTTATCACTATTCGTAGTGTGGCGTTCAACATACCGAGGTTCCTATCTTGTTAGATAGTGGGTCGAGGTTTCCTTTACCAAACCTATAACCGAACTCAAAAGGCTAAATCAACGGGTCGATACCATTTCGGTATTTGGTTCTTGAAAGTACCTTTAGTAGTTCAAACCCGTTCTTTCTTCTTTACCTAATCGAACCTAACCGACCAATTTGTTCATACCATTTTGTTCCTACCCCTTCGTTCCTACCATTCCATTCGTACCCCTCTTTCAACTCTGACTATACTTACAACTCAACTACTCCTAACGTAACTTCTCGTAGACGATCGGGCAATCTACATACTACAGTACTCTTCCCGAGACGGTTCGTATCATTTGGTATCAGAGTTACTAAAACGAGAAGTTCATGCGATGAAATCATTCACGAGCTAGTCCAAGTGTACGCAAGTAAGTAGGATCCGGAAAAAAAGAAGAGTATAGAAAAAAAAAATTTCGTATACCGAAGTTTTCTCATTTTGATTGGCTTGTTGCTGTTATTATAAAAGCAAAAATCTACGCAGTTGAAGAAAAAAAAATCGTGTACAAAAGTGCTTCTATTGTATTTAGTTTGCTGATATAGTACAAAAAAAAAGTTATACAAGTTTGAAAAAAAAACCCGAAAAAAATTCGAAAAAAAAGTGATTTATGCAATTTTTTTTGCTATTTGAATGTCAAGCCTTGATCTGATATAGTTTCCCGATCCATCTTCTGTTCTAAACCCCCTAATCATATGCACGCCACACTTTCTTACCCAATTCCCTGTTCTTTCAGCCAACCTTAAACCTATACGCGTCTCCCTTGTTACCCTATTGAAACCGACCCCTAAGCCTACGATAAAGCCTTGGCAAGTCCGACTACGAAGTTGCGAGAGAAAAGATTGAGAGGTAAAAGGCACGAGCGAGTGAGATCATTCGAGTGGATGTAAAAGCCAAACGAGTGTAAACACGAGTGGGAGTGACACCTTTTCCTTCTTCTTTCTGAGCGAAATTGTGAGGTTTGTGGTGAGGTACTTAATTTTTTTTATTTTGTTTTGTGATCTAACGTTTTCTTTTTAGCAACAAAAATCATGTCACGCGAAGAGTTCACCGAATCGGAATACCAATACTTGGTTCAAGAAATGCGAAGAATGGCGACTAAACGAGACCAAAGTGATCGAGTTTCTTCAAGTCGTAAAATGGAACCAAGAACCCCACGGAGATATACCCCTGACTACTACCTGAAAAAAAGTTCCAATCGTGATTCCTTTTCGCCATCTACGTCGAGACAAAGAGATTCATACTATGACTCATTTTCATCAAGAAATTCGAGAAGACGAGAAGCCGATTACGATTTTGATTCGTTCCAAGATGGCGTTCGAAGAGAAAGACATACTCCTACTAGATCTCCAAGGAAATCTTACTCAGAGTATTCTTCACGAAGTTTTGATTGTGAATCATATGCAAATAGTTCTTCATCTTTTGAACAAGATTTGTATTCTCATCGTTCTTTTGAACATTCTTGTAAAGAGAAAACAAAGAAAAGAAAAGAAAAAGTAAAAGAAGAAAAAGAAAACGAAATAAAAAGAAAAGAGAGGCAAGAGGCAAGTAAGAGAGAAAATGAGCGAATCTTGAGAGAACTTGAAAAAGCCTTTGAAAAGCAAAAAGAAAATGAAAAAGAAAATGAGATCGAAAAAGAGAACGAAAAGAAATTTGAGAGTGAAAAAGAAGATGAAAAAGAAATTGAAACAAAAGAATCGAGTGAGAAAACAAGTGAGTAAGTGAGGATTATTTCTACTAACTCACCTGTTCGATCTTCTTATGAGTTAACTTTTCAGGTTCCTAGAAGTTTGTACGACCAATTTCATCTACATTACCTTCCAAACGAGAGGTGTTTTAGGTTGTTCAAAAAAGGTAAGTTCACGAATGACAGCCACCCACTTGCAATTGAAGGTAAGAAAGGTAAGGATTCCTTATTTATTGATTCGAGGCCGTTTGAATACAAAATTACTCATATAGATTTTTATGGCCTTATTTTTGAAAATCTTCCATCTTTTGATTTGGTTAATTACTGTTCACATATTAATGTTAACGATGTTGTTTCAAAAGATGTCATGAAGATTCCGTCTTATGACATGTTTTGTAACGACAAATCTGTTGATTCTATTGGACTGGTTCATCCTGTGCAAATTGTGAATGTGTGTGATAGCAGTTTTTCACGTTTTGATTTGTTTGATTATAAAAATTCTTTAAATTCATCTTTCTGTTTAAACGTGCCTACTCAAATGATTTGTGATGGATTTGAATTTCTGAAAGGTTGCATGAACACAACTTCTTTGCTCGATATATGCGTTAAAAGATTTTTGCATGAAATAATTGATCTGTTTGACTTTGTTCTTCAAGATAAATCTCTGAAATTTTATGCAAGATTTCCATGCTTTGATCTATCTGTTCGAGTAGAAATTACGATGCAAGATTGTTCGAGTGTTTGCATGTTTAAGTCTCCTTTGATTTACTTGCATGATAACATGTTGTATCGTTTCTTTGGTGATAAAATGAATATGCTTGGTTGTGCCAATTTTTCAAGTCTGATTAAACGAGTGAAATTTGAATCATGCGATGAGTTGATTATATTTTCCTTATTTAACATGTTGCCTGCTAAATCAAATGATCAAGTTCATGTGTTCAAGCCTGGTATTTTCTACATGAATTCATTTTATGGAAACATTAAGTGCTTTGCATAATTTACATTCAAATTATGTTTGCTTGATGTTCGAACTTTTGATAAGAAGGTGAAATTCAATGATTTGGGTTTCAATTTTGATTCGTTTGCTAATCACCTTGCTTGGCCACATCTGGAATTTTCATTTCATTTCGAGAAGGTAAGACCAACCTATGTTTTTGGAATTGAATCAAATTTCCATGGTAACTTTCCTTTTCCATTTAAATCCATAGTTTTCGTTAATACTAACCATTCTCATTTTTGTGAATTTCACCCCTCGAGGAGCATGACATGTAATAGGTTTGACTTACATTATCTATCCAAAGAGAGAAGATTCATTTTGATCGAGAAAGGTAAACCTAATCCTCAATTGTCTTCTCTTCATATTCGTCAAGGTAAGTCATCTGAAAATTTTCAAATATCTTTGCTCAATTCGATTGAAGTTGAAAATTCCATTGATTTGTTGTTTGGAAACTATTTATACTGTGATGTGATGGATTTTTCCTTTTTGCGTTGTAATGATGTGATTATTATGTTGGAATTTGGAGACAACCCTCATGTTGTTCAAAAACGAAAGAAAGAGTTAGCATACCTGTGGCCATGGCATACCTTGCATGAGCAAGACAATGGACCAAATGAGTTACTATATTCGATTAAAGAAATTAAAATGTTTTGGATGAGGAATAATGTGTCTATGTGCCTACCATCATTTTCAACCAATTATCCCTTGATCCAACTTAGTTTTCATGTTTGTAACGATGGTCTAATGAAACTCTTTGATAAATTTACGTATGCTTGCTTTGTCCAATTGAGATTTTTGGCATATGTTCGATTGAATGAATACTTTATGAACTATCGAACACATTTGAATTTGACTCCTTTGAGTTTCTTTTTACCGGCTGTGGTAAGAATTTTTCAGGTTTGTGTGACATCTTCCATCCCATTTGATCGAGGAAAGCCATGCACGAGTCAAAGTTCTTCCATGGACAAACAGCTCGACTTGAGGACAAGTCGCCTAAAAGAGGGGAGGATGATACGAGCACGCCCCACAAACTTCATCGAACAAGTCTGTCAAGCCGAGCATTGACATGTTGGCAAGATGATCCTAGCTCGTTTCCAGCTCCACGAGCTCCGTCCAGCTCAAATCCAGCTTATTCAAGCTCAATCCAACTTGCCTGAGCTAAATCGAGCTCACTCCTAGCTCATATTCAGCTCACGAGCTAAACCTTAGCTCAACTTCAGCTTAGGATTTTAATCTTAGCTCAACTTTAGCTCACGAGCTAAAGCTTAGCTCATTTTAGTTTAACTCGATTTTGTCTTTAATGCATTAAATAAAATTTGCACATATTTATTTAAGCATTAAACTTGTCTTATATTAATATTTGTTATTAATATGTCATAGATATCACATAACTTAAATGTGTTCATATTGTGCTGAATTTATATGTGTTCACATGATGTCTTATGAATTGTTTTATTTCTTGTAGGTACAATGCTCATGGACGGTGCAATGAATGCTTGAAGAAACATCTCTTTTGGACATCCCACATGCATGAATGAACCACATTTAATTAGGTGCATGTATGACCAGATTCAAGGTGTTTACAAGTTCATGTATTTGTCAAATACATGAATGCACAAAATACATGAATGTTGGGTTCAAATGCACATTCGGTTACATGAATGATGAAGATTCATGCATGAATGTATCTAGAAGATCCAATCCCTTTGGACGGAACACATGCATGCATGGAAGGACATTAATGCAAGTTCATGTAGGGCTTGGTGCAATGTATGAAGAGGTGCATGTAGAATTGAGGTTCAATGGATGGCATTTAAGGGAGTACATGTATTGGAGACGTTCATGCAAGTAGGAGCTATTTAATGTTCATGTTTTTGAAGGTTCATGGACCGAATTTATGGAGGAACATACATTGGGACGTCTCATGCATGATCCATGCATTTTCAAGCTAACCATTCAAGTATTCAAGGTGCATTAAAGCTTCATTAGGCCAAGGGGGATGATGGAACATTAAAGGGCTGCACATTCATGGATATTCATGATTTTTCTTCTAGAATTATCTAGGTGTTTATGGCCGAATTTCTTAGCTTTTAAGCTTGTCCATTTAGCTACTTTTATTTAGGCTATAAATATATGTTATTTCATTTGTAAGAAGAAGACTTTTCACTTAATGAAACTTTGTTAAACTTTCATGGAATTTGTGAGATTTCTTTCTCTCATATTTTGTTGAGGACTTCGTTGGCTTATCTAGGAAGCCTAGTGGCGTCAACCCTGTTCTTCACACCCGAACTTATCACTATTCATAGTTTGGCGTTCAACATACCGAGGTTCCTATCTTGTTAGATAGTGGGTCGAGGTTTCCTTTACCAAACCTATAACCGAACTCAAAAGGCTAAATCAACGGGTCGATACCATTTTGGTATTTGGTTCTTGAAAGTACCTTTAGTAGTTCAAACCCGTTCTTTCTTCTTTACCTAATCGAACCTAAACCGACCAATTTGTTCATACCATTTTGTTCCTCCCTTTCGTTCCTACCATTCCATTCGTACCCCTCTTTCTACTCTGACTATACTTACAACTCAACTACTCCTAACGTAACTTCTCGTAGACGATCGAGCAATCTACATACGACTCGACTCTTCCCGAGACGGTTCGTATCACCTAAGCTGAAGTTGAGCTAAGGTTTAGCTCGTGAGCTAAATATGAGCTAGGAGTGAGCTCAGTTTAGCTCAGGCAAGTTGGATTGAGCTCGAATAAGCTGGATTTGAGCTGGACGGAGCTCGTGAAGTTGGAAACGAGCTGGGATCTGCTTGCCAACATGTCAATGCTATTCTTGACAGACTTGTTCGATGAAGTTCGCGGGGCGTGCTCGTATTACAAAATAATTATTAAGACCTAATTAACTAATTTAACAAACAGCAAATTAAATGATTTTATTCCAGTAAATTAAATGTAAAAAAATAAAATAAGCAGAAAATAGGCTCTTAAGCTAAGTTGAGCTGATTTGAGCTTGAAGGAGAATGCGTGGGTCGCTCGGCTTGCTGATCCAAAAGCTTTCGATAAGTCCAGCATCGGTTTCACCCCAAACTCTATCAACTAATGCTGTTGTTGCGTCTTTGAATCTCTTTGCTGAGCTCGGGTAATCGGTCCTACAGGCAACTCAAGATGATCTACATTGGCAGCTTGCAAATCAGGAGGTGTGGTCGTATCAACAATAAAGGGAAGAAAAAGCCAATTAACAAGTGTAAACACGATTGTGAGTGCCACTATCACTTTTCTTTCCGAGTGAAACATGAGGTTTTTGGTGAGGTTTAAATTTTTTTCAGTGTCAAGAAGTCCAAAATGAAACATGGTGGAAAGAGCCGAAAGGCAACCAATTCGAAATGTAATACGAACCGCCTCGGGGAGAGTTGAGTCGTATGCGAGTTTGCCCGATCGTCTACGAGAAAGTATCATTCGGTTTGTTCAAAAAAAAATGTTTCTAAATAAATTATGCGGAAGCTATTCAAGGGGTTCAAATGAAGGGTTTGAAATATGAATATTAAGGTTCAGTTTAAAGTAAATGAAAGAATGGAAAGAAGGAACTCAAAAGCAAGCACGAACCAATATTAGAAAATATCGACCCAAATGCTTATAGGCTTTCAAGGCGAAAATGAAAATGATAGAACCTCGACCCACTACTTAACAAAGTAGGAACCTCAGTATATGGGTGAACGAAACAGGGTTGATGCCACTACTAGGTAGATAAGTCAACAAAGTCTCAAACAAAGTTTAGAGAAGAAAATTCTCACAAGATTAAATTCAATAAAAATTTTGGCAAAAAGTTCCTTACAATTGAAAGAAAACAAATACTTATAGGCACATAGATGACCATTCAAATTCGGCATCTAGGTGTTCACACAATAATAAAAACGTTCACACTAATGTATTAAAATAGTTCATAAATTCGGCAGATTCATGAACTAGTTGAATGGACACTTTCTTCCCCCTAAGTGTGTGCATGAATGCTTAATCATAAAGAAAGGCTTTAAGTGACTTGTATGTGCACCAAAGGTTGCATTCATCTCTTTGGGACGTTCATGCACTTGTATGGAACATGTATCCTCATAATTAAACTCTTTAATAGCATGTAGGTTCATAAATGGCAGCATGAACCTAGTAAATTCGTTCTCCCCTTTGTGCATACACTTAATTCAATCAATGTGTTGAATTATTGAGTTAATTCCTTCATTTGGACGTTCTTGAACCCATCCATGCATGTGTAGTAGCTTATAGGTCAATTCAAAGTGTGAACAGCTACTTCTTGGCCGAATAAGTGCCTTGGAAAGTTAGGAGACAGCCACCATACATGCACTTAAGCCATTCATGCATTCTATCATCCCATGCATTTGATCCATTCATGGACTAGCCTTTAATGTCCATACATGCATTCGACACATGCATGAATTTGTAGAAACCTTGCATCTAGCCGTACATGCACCAACATTTAATACTTCTTCATTCATGAGTGTGGAATGCCCAAAAGAGATGTTTCTTCATCCATACATTGTACCGTCCAAAGGGATGTACCTACATGAAATAAACAAGTCATTAAGATATCTCATGAACACTCATAAATTCGGCATGATGTGAACACATTAATGTCATGCATTAATTCAGCTATGTGAACATAATCAATTTATGTAATGACTATGACATATTAATAACAAATATTAATATAAGACAAGTTTAATGCTTAAATAAATATGTGCAAATTTTATTTAATGCATTAAAGACAAAACCGAGTTAAACTAAAATGAGCTAAGCTTTAGCTCGTGAGCTAAAGTTGAGCTGAGATTAAACTCCTAAGCTGAAGTTGAGCTAAGGTTTAGCTCGTGAGTTGAAAGTGAGCTAGGAGTGAGCTCGGTTTAGCTCAGGCAAGATGGATTGAGCTCGAATAAGTTGGATTTGAGCTGGACAGAGCTCGTGGAGCTGGAAACGAGCTGGGATCAGCTTGCCAACATGTCATTGCTCGGCTTGACAGACTTGCTCGATAAAGTTCGTGGGGCGTGCTCTTATCAAAATGTACCAAATTTAAATCTCCAAGCCTTATTGCACAAAGTGGAGTGTTTAGTCGATCAGAAGCTTGAGCCTATCCAAGAAAGGCTTGATCAGATCGAGGGAAGAGCCCAACGGGAGAGGACGCCCTAAAGTCCACTGAGGAACTGAGGCTGGCAATGAGTCCACAAAGATGAGTTGTTCGACCCTAGCGATGCTGAGAGTGACCAACAGTCCAACGTAAGTGATCGGCGGAGGGGAGAAGAAACCGTGGCCAAAGAGAATGTGGGCCGATCGATGACAACCTTAAAAATACTAAATTGCCAATTCCACCATTCCAAGGCCGATCAGATTCGGAAGCCTATCTTTAGTGGGAGAAGAAGATCAAACTAGTGTTCTGTGCCATAACTATTTTGAGAACAAAATGGTAAAGTTAGCCACAATAGAGTTTTTGGACTACACGATGATCTGGTGGGACCAATTATCCACAAGCCGTAGAAGGAATGGAGAACCACCAATATGTACATGGGCCGAAATGAAGGCGGTGATGCACTAGAGATTTATTTCATCTTATTGCCATCGCGAGCTTTATCAAAAGCTCCAAAACCTTACCCAAGGTTCGAGGAGCATGGAAGATTATTACAAAGAAATAGAGATCGCAATGATAAGAGTAGACATGCAAGAAGATGGTGAAGCAACCATGGCATGCTTCTTGGATGGTCTCAACCAAGACATTGCCAATATTGTGGAGTTGCAACACTATGTCGAGGTGGTGGACATGGTGCACATGGCCATCAAAGTGGAGAAGCACCTAAAATGCCAAGGCACTGCCTGAGGCTACTCTACCATGAATACTTCAAAATGGAGCCAAGGCATTGGCAAAAACACTCCACCAAATCGAGCCAAAGAGCCAACAGTGCCAGCAAAATCGAATAAGGCCATAGCTGAATCAAGCAAAGGCAAAAGCAATCGAGAGTTCCTCCAACCATTCGAAGGACATCAGGTGCTTCAAATGCCTCAGAAGCGGGCATATTGCAAGTCAATGCCCGAATCGAAGCACCATGGTGATGCATGCGAATGGCAAAATTGAGTCGAAGGAAGAAGTTGAAAATGAATCCGAAACATCATCCGACAAAGAGGAAGAGATAGAGAACATACTGTTGGCGGTGAGCTTCTTGTTGTCAAAAGGAGCCTTAGTATCTAAAGTGTGAAAGACGAGCAACAAAGGGAAAACATCTTCCATACTCGATGCCAAGTCTAAGGAAAGATCTGTAGCGTCATCATAGACAGCAGGAGTTGCACGAATGTGGCGAGCACTCTCATAGTGGAGAAACTAGGTTTGTTGACCACCAACCACCCGAGCCCCTGCAAACTTCAATGACTCAATGATGGTGGCAAGTTAAAGGTAACTAAGCAAGTACTTGTCTCTTTCTCCATAGGAAAATATTCTGACTAAGTTCTTTGTGACATTGTGCCTATGCATGTGAGCCATTTGTTACTTGGACACCAGTGGTAGTTTGATAGATGAGTCCTCCATGACAAGTATATGAATAGGTATACATTCAAACATATGGGAAAAAGCATGACATTAGCACCATTGACGCCAAAGCAAGTATACGAGGATCAAATAAAATTGAAAAATTCTGTAGATCAAATGAGAGAAAAAGAAAAGAATGAAAATGTAAAAAGAAAAGAAAAATGAGAAAAAGAGAGGAAAAATAATAAAATAAAGTGAAAGGAAAATAAGAAAAGAAAAAGATGAAAAAGAAAAAGAATGTGAGAAAATAAGTGTGTTGGCAAAATCAAGTGATGTATGAAAGGCCCTGATGTTAAAACATTCCGTCCTTGTGCTCATGTACAAAGAGAACTTGTTTTCTACTAATGAATTACTCGAAACCCTAAAATTTCAAGTGATGTATGAAAGGCCTTGATGCTGAAACATTCCGTCTATTGTGTCTCTTTTGCAGGAATTTCAAGATGTGTTCCCCGAAGAAACTCCAAGTGGGTTCCCACCCCTTCGCTGAATTGAGCATCAAATTGATTTCGTGCCCAGAGCTGTCATTCTAAACCGACCAGCCCATAGGACAAATCTCAAAGAGACTAAGGAACTACAATTGCAAGTCAACGAGTTGATGGAGAATGGCTACATTCGCGAAAGCCTTAGTCCTTGTGCCGTGCCCATCTTACTGGTGTCAAAGAAAGACGAAATGTGGCAAATGTGTGTTGATTGCCAAGCCATGAACCAAATTAGCATTAAGTACCGGCATCCGATACCTCTCTTAGATTACATGCTTGATGAACTAAGTGGTGCCAAACTATTTTTGAAGATCGATTTGAAGAGTGGTCATGATACGAACCGTCTCGGGAATAGTCAAGTCGTATGTAGATTGCCTGATCGTCTACGAGAAGTTACGTTAGGTTTAGTTGAGTTGAAGGTATGGTCAAAGTAGAAAGAGGGGTACGAATGGAATGGTAGGAATGAAAGGCTTGGAACAAAAGGATATGAAACAAATTGGTCGGTTTAGGATCGATTAAGTAAAGAAGAGAACGGGTTTGGAACTACTAAAGGTACTTTCAAGAACCAATACCGAAATGGTATCAACCCGTTGATTAAGCCTTTTGAGTTCGGTTATAGGTTTGGTAAGGGAAAACCTCGACCCACTATCTAACAAGATAGGAACCTCGGTATGTTGAACGCCACACTACGAATAGTGATAAGTTCGAGTTTGACAAAGGACACGGTTGACACAACTAGAACGCTAGGAACGCCAAACAAATCTTTGAACAAAATATAAGAAAAGTTTGCCTCACAATTTCGGCAACATAACATTAACAAAAGTTTTCCAAAAAGTCCTTTACATGGAAATTGAGCAAGTATTTATAGGCCTAAGTCTAGGTAGCCGATTGGCCTTTCATGCTTACACATTAATTAAAGAAAATTCTAGAAAAATGACCCTTAATGTGCATGTCTAGATTCGGCTGTGGTAATAGGAAATGAATGAATCTTCATGCTTAAGAAAACACTAAGTGAATGCATGATGTCCAATGGTCACTTGTGAGGTTCGGCCAACCTTGTTAAATGAAGCAATGTTTGGCCAAAAAGTATGAATTAATTGTGGACACTCCAAGGGCCATCATGTGTGTGAAAACTGAATGTTGAAGAGTCTTCTAGTGTGAACAAGGTGAACCGAATAGTCTTGCCATGTGAACATAGATGTGAACGAATTAAGGAGAGTCATGGGGAAGCTAATTGGCCAACCTATCTTCATGCATGTGTGAGTGTCCTTTGGCCGAATGGTCACCTTGGAGAATGAAGAGATAGCACACCATACATGAATGGAAACATTCATGAACCTTAAAGACATTGAATATGGTCATACATGTACTTGGCCGAACATGCACCTAAGAGATTCAAGTCCCCCAACCGTCCATGCACCTTCAAAATTCATGCTTGCTTTTAATCTCCATATGTCCATTGCGTTTCTACAAGAAATGTGAACAAAATTAATTCAAACTAATGTGAACACAAATATCAACATTAAATTCGGTTATGACAAATTTAATTATCATCAATAAACACTTTTAAGACATACTTAATATAACTAATGTGAACTAAATTTAATATGTAGGATATTAATTAACTAATTATTGAACTTATTAATTAAAAAGTCAATAGTAGTCAAATGAATTCAAAGTGAACTCCACGAGCTGATGGTTAATTCATGAGCTAAACCCGAGCTGGGCTTAAACTCGTGAGCATCAATGAGCTGGTCCCGAGCTAATGAGCTGGTGTGGAGCTACATGGGAGCTAACTTGAACTGAAGATGAGCTCGGTGACCTGAACTGAGCTTGTAGAAAAGTTTGGCATGGATTTCCAAAATGGCCACTAACTAGTTCGATAGGTCTAGCATTGACATCATCCCACACATGCTGAACTAAAGCTATAACAACTTCTTTAAATTGTTTTGCACGAGCCCTTGTGATCTGATACGAATCACCTTGGGAAGAGTCGAGTCATATGCGAGTTTGCCCGATCGTCTATGAGAAAGTATCGTTCAATTCACTTTTGAAATGAAGTTGATGGAAAAATAGGACGGAAGCTATGTATAATGGTTTAATGATGGATATGGAAGAAAGGGTTCTTAAAAGCAAGCACGAACCAATATTAGAAAATATCGACCCAAATGCTTATTATAGGCTTTCAAGGTGGAGGATGAAAGTGATAAACCTCGACCCGCTACTTAGCAAAGTAGGAACCTCGGTATATGGGTGAACGCCACACTATTTGATAGTGATAAGTTCGGGATAGTGAAGAACAGGGTTGACGCCACTAGGCTTCCTAGATAAGCCAACGAAGTCCTGAACGAAATATGAGAGAAAGAAATCTCACAAATTCCATAAAAGTTTAACAAAGTTTCATTAAGTGAAAAGTCTAACCTCTTACAAATGAAATAACATATATTTATAGCCTAAATAAAAGTAGCTGAATGGACAAGCTTAGAAGCTAAGAAATTTGGCCATAAACACCTAGATAATTCTAGAAGAAAAATCATGAATATCCATGAATGTGCAACCCTTTAATGTTCCATCATCCCCCTTGGCCGAATGAAGCTTTAATGCACCTTGAATACTTGAATGGTTAGCTTGAAAATGCATGGATCATGCATGAAACGTCCCAATGTATGTTCCTCCATAAATTCGGTCCATGAACCTTCAAAAACATGAACATTAAATAGCCCCTACTTGCGTGAACGTCTCCAGTACATGTACTCCCTTAAATGCCGTCCATTGAACCTCAATTCTACATGCACCTCTTCATACATTGCACCAAGCCCTACATGATCTTGCATTAATTTCCTTCCATGCATGCATGTGTGCCGTCCAAAGGGATTGGATCTTCTAGATACATTCATGCATGAATCTTCATCATTCATGTAACCAAATGTGCATTTGAACCCAAACATTCATGTATTTTGTGCATTCATGTATTTGACAAATACATGAACTTGTAAACACCTTGAATCTGGTCATACATGCACCTAATTAAATGTTGTTCATTCATGTATGTGGGATGTCCAAAAGAGATGTTTCTTCAAGCATTCATTGCGCCATCCATGAGCATTGTACCTACAAGAAATAAAACAATTCATAAGACATCATGTGAACACACATAAATTTAGCACAATGTGAACACATTTAAGTTATGTGATATCTATGACATATTAATAACAAATATTAATATAAGACAAGTTTAATGCTTAAATAAATATGTAAAAATTTTATTTAATGCATTAAAGAAAAAATCGAGTTAATCTAAAATGAGCTAAGCTTTAGCTCGTGAGCTAAAGTTGAGCTGAGATTAAACTCCTAAGCTGAAGCTGAGCTAAGGTTTAGCTCGTGAGCTAAATATGAGCTAGGAGTGAGCTCGGTTTAGCTCAGGCAAGTTGGATTGAGCTCGAATAAGCTAGATTTGAGCTGAACGGAGCTCGTGGAGCTGGAAACGAGCTTGGATCATCTTGCCAACATGTCAATGCTCGGCTTGACAGGCTTGTTCGATGAAGTTCGTGGGGCGTGCTCGTATCATGATCGGCCCTTGAGGTAGCACCATCGGATCTCGACTTGGACTTTGACTTATGGGAACCCGTGATCATATCAGGTCACCACCAGATTCATATGCGAGAAGGCGACAGTGGAAGACGGCCTTCATGATACGATCCGCCTCGGGGTGAGTCGAGTCATATGTGAGTTTGCCCAATCGTCTACGAAGAAGTAGCGTTCGATTTGTTCAAAAGGATGTTTAACGTAAATAATGGCAGAAGCTATGTAAAAGGATTCAAAGATGGGTTTATGGATATGAAGTTTATGTAGATGGATTTATGGATATAAAGTTTTTGTAGGTTTGGTTATAATGAAACGAAAAGATGGATTGGAATGGAAATGAAAATGATCTCGAAAACAGACACGAACCAATATTAGAAAATATTGACCCAAATGTTTATAAGTTTTCAAGGTGGTCGAATGGAGAATATGAGAACCTCGACCCGCTACTTAGCAAAGTAGGAACCTTGGTATGTTTGAACGCCACACTACGAATAGTGATAAGTTCAGTTTTCAACAAAGAAAATGGATGACACAACTAGAACACTAGGTAGCCAACAAATCTTTGAACGAAAACAAAGAAAAGTTTGCCTCACAAATTTGGCAGAATATCATTCAAAAATGTCCAAAAAGTAGTAAAAAAAACGTTGGGGTATTTGAACAAGCTGCTACCAGATTTTAAAGGACATGAAATGCTCCTTTAAGCTCTCTTTTAATGATGCTTAATGCTTCCTTTATAACAGCCCCCTCTTTTGTAACCAAAATAACTTGAAAAGTCTCCTTTATTGAATGCGTAACAGCATTTGTGAATTGAAAAGTCATGCAATTAAAACATATGTAACCGTCACATTTATTCAATTATTAAGCTTTAAACAAATTAACAACTACGTAAATAAATGAACAAACACTTATGCATCATTTATTCCAACAACTAGTTAATTAAAAGAAGTATTTAATGAACTTTAACTCATGCACCAATAAATTAACCTAGTAACTAGATTAATTAAAGCAACTCATTAAATTAAATTCATCAAATAAACTCATTTAATTAAACTAAGATGAGTTGTATTAATGACCAGCAACTCATTTATTAAGAGGCTTAAATGCAAGTATTAAAAGGCAAACTAAATGCAAAGCTAAAAGAAATAAATAAAAGTTCAATTTAGTTGGAACGGGTTCAAGGAGCGGAAATTGAGCTGAAATTAGTTTGCAAAATGTTGCAAGGACACTTTATTAAGCTGGTCCCAACTCGATCTATTTCTCCAACCAAAGCCTGGCCCCACACTTGATTAACTAAGGCCGAAATGGCCTCCTTGAATTGCTTAGCTCGAGCTCACGTAATTGGTCCTTGAGGCAGCACCATTGAGTCCTTGCTCAAACTTGATGCACTCCAGGTCGCGATCGTATCATTCCCCCCCTCTTTTAGGCGACTTGTCCTTAAGTCGAGCCGTTTTTCCATTGGAGAAATTTGACTCATGCATGGTTTTCCTCGGTCAAACGGGATGGAAGATGTCACATAAACCTGAAAAATTCTTACCACAGCCAATAAAAAGAAACTCAAAGGAGTCAGATTCAAATGTGTTCGATAGTTCATAAAAAATTCATTCAATCGAACATATGCCAAAAATCTCAATTGGTCAAAGCAAGCATACGTAAATTTATCAAAGAGTTTCGTTAGACCAACGTTGCAATGAAGACTAAGTTGGATCAAGGTATAATTGGTTGTAAACGATGGCAGGCACTTAAACACATTATTCCTCATCCAAAACATTTCAATATGTTTATTCAAAAATAACAATTCATGGGAATGTACACGCAAAGTGTACCATGGCCAATTGGAAACTAAATCACTCTTTCGCTTATTAACAACATGATTTGTGTAATCACTTTCCAACACAAACGGATCACTACTAGGCCAAAGACAACAATCAATCACAACAAGGTACAAACAATTTCCAAACATCAAACCATCAAAAAGATTTTCAACAACATTCAAATAGAGTAAAGGTATTTGAAAATTTTCGTAAACTTTACCTTGTCGATCTTGAAGAGAAGAAAATTTATGTTCAATTTTACCTTTTTCAAACAAGATGAATCTTCTCTCTTCAGACAGATAATGTAAAACAAACCTTTTATCTCGATCAACTTGGGTGGGTGACGAAGCACCATGACAGCTCGTGCTTTTTAAAGGGTTACATTCACAAAAATGTAAAAGGTTAGTTTCAATAGGAGGTATGAACTGAAAAGAAAAAAATAAATCATCATTGAAATTTGATTCAAGTCCCAAAGCATAAGTCGATCTTACCTTCTCAAAATGGAACGAAAATTTTAGATGTGGCCAAACAAGGTAATTAGTAAACGAATCAAAATTGAAACCCAAATCATTGAATTTCACCTTCTTATCAAAAGTTCAAACATCAAGCAAACATAATTTGAATGCAAATGATGCAAAGTGCTTAATGTTTCCATAAAATGAATTCATGTAGCAAATACCAGGCTTAAACACACGAACTTGGTCATTTGATTTAGCAGGCAGCATGTTAAATAAGGAAAATATAATCAACTCATCGCATGATTCAAATTTCACTCGTTCAATTAGACTTGAAAAATTGGCACAACCAAGCATATTCATTTTATCACCAAAGAAATGATGCAACATGTTATCATGGAAGTAAATCAAAGGAAACTTAAACATGCAAATACTCGAACAATCTTGCATCGTAATTTCTACTTGAACAGATAGATCAAAGCATGGAAATCTCGCACAAAATTTCAGAGATTTATCTTGAAGAACAAAGTCAAACAGATCAATTATTTCATGCAAAAAACTTTTAACGCATATATCGAGCAAAGAAGTTGTGATCATACGACCTTTCAAAAATTCAAATCCATCACAAATCATTTGAATAGGCACGTTTAAACAGAAAGATGAATTCAAAGAATTTTTATAATCAAACAAATCAAAACGTGAAAAACTACTATCACACACATTCACAATTTGCACAGATGAACCAATCCAATGAATCAACAGAATTGTCGTTATAAAACATGTCATAAGACGGAATCTTCATGGCATCTTTTGAATCAACATCGTTAACATTAATATATGAAAAACAATTAGCCAAATCAAAAGATGGAAATTTTTTAAAAGTTATGCCATCAAAACCTTTATGAGTAATTTTTAAATCAGGTGACCTTGACTCGATAAACAAAGATTCCTTACCTTCCTTACCTTCGATTTCCAATGGGTGGCGGTCGTCTACGAACTTACCTTTTTCAAACAACTGAAAACGCCTCTCATTTTGAAGGTATCGGAGTTGGATTTGGTCGCACAGACTTTTAGGAACCTGAAAAAAAAGATCACAAAAAGATCGAGCAGGAGTGTTAGTAGAATGAATCCTCGCTTGCTCACTAACATCATTTTCACTCGATTCTATTTCTTCTGAATCACTCGTTTCTGTTATCTCAATTTCTTTTTCCACTCTTTTTTCTTGTTCACATTCTTTCTCTTTTTCGCTTCTCTCGATTTCTTTTAGAATCCACTCGTTTTCTCTCATGATCATCTTTTGCCTCTCTTTTCTTTCACTCTCTTTTTGTTCTTTTTCTTTTTCAACGGCTTTTTCAATGACTTTCTCAATCTCTTTCAAGAATCTCTCATTTTCTCTCTTACTTGTCTCTTGCCTCTCTTTCATTTCTTTTTCTCTCATTTTTTCTTTACAACTTGAAGATAATACAAGTGAATCAACATGATAAGTATTTTGTTCGAAAGATGTGAAATCATTTAGATAGAGTTCATGATCAATTCTTCGAGAATGAGTCTTCGTGGATGCATACGAAGAATTACTTGGGCTCCCTCGTTTGTTATCTCGAAAGACCTTAGACTCGAAGCTTTCTTTCTTTCTACTCGAATTTCTTGTCGAATAGGTATCACGATAGAAATCTCTTCTCGAGTAGTCATCAGATGTGTGTCTCCGTGATGTTCTTGACTCCTTTTTCTGACTTGGAACAATTTGCTTTCGTTGAACTCTTGCTCGATGTTCTAGCTTTTCTTGGACAGGCTTGATTTTTCGATCGAGCATGCACTCCATCTCTTTCAACAAATATTGAAATTCAAAGGCTGAAAACTCTTCTCGAGACATGATTAATAGATGAAAAGAAAAATGAATAAAACAAAACAGAAAATGAATACCTTACCACAAACCTCACTAGTCACTCACAATAAAATTTGAATGGCACTCACACTCGTGTTTGCACTCAAGATCGGCTTTTTCAACACTCTAATGCTCTCACAACACTCGTGCCTTTTACCTCTCTTTACCTTTCTCGTGATTTTGTAAGCAGATTCGCCAAGGCTTAACCTTAGTCTAGATGGTCGGTTTCAAATGGGTAACAAGGGATGATGTGATTTACAATTGGGTAGGCTTACAAGAAATAGAATAATTCGGGTATAGTGTGGCGAAAAGGTCAAGGATGGAAGTGGATGAGAGGGTAAAGGTTTCAGGATTGAAAAATGGAGAAGAAGTAAAACTATGTTCAAATTTTCAGATTTTGTTTTTTTTTCAGAATTTTTGTTTGAATTTTTTTTCTTGTTTTTGAATTTTTTTCATTTTTTTTTGAAACTTACTTGATGAGTCACAGACTATTCCTGGAGTAATTTCGAATGCTCGTACTCCTCGTTTTTGTAGCTCTGATACCAAATGATACGATCTGCCTCGGGGTGAGTCGAGTCGTATGTGAGTTTGCCCGATCGTCTACGAAGAAGTAGCGTTCGATTTGTTCAAAAGGATGTTTTAACGTAAATAATGGCGGAAGCTATGTAAAAGGATTCAAAGATGGGTTTATGGATATGAAGTTTATGTAGATGGATTTATGGATATAAAGTTTTTGTAGGTTTGGTTATAATGAAACGAAAAGATGGATTGGAATGGAAATGAAAATGATCTCGAAAACAAACACGAACCAATATTAGAAAATATTGACCTAAATGTTTATAAGTTTTCAAGGTGGTCGAATGGAGAATATGAGAACCTCGACCCGCTACTTAGCAAAGTAGGAACCTTGGTATGTTTGAACGCCACACTACGAGTAGTGATAAGTTCAGTTTTCAACAAAGAAAATGGATGACACAACTAGAACACTAGGTAGCCAACAAATCTTTGAACGAAAATAGAGAAAAGTTTGCCTCACAAATTTGGCAGAATATCATTAAAAAAATGTCCAAAAAGTAGTAAAAAAAACGTTGGGGTATTTGAACAAGCTGCTACCAGATTTTAAAGGACATGAAATGCTTCTTTAAACTCTCTTTTAATGATGCTTAATGCTTCCTTTATAACAGCCCCCTCTTTTGTAACCAAAATAACTTGAAAAGTCTCCTTTATTGAATGCGTAACAGCCTTTGTGAATTGAAAAGTCACCTGCAATTAAAACATATGTAACCGTCACATTTATTCAATTATTAAGCTTTAAACAAATTAACAACTACGTAAATAAATGAACACACACTTATGCATCATTTATTCCAACAACTAGTTAATTAAAAGAAGTATTTAATGAACTTTAACTCATGCACCAATAAATTAACCTAGTAACTAGATTAATTAAAGAAGCAACTCATTAAATTAAATTCATCAAATAAACTCATTTAATTAAACTAAGATGAGTTGTATTAATGACCAGCAACTCATTTATTAAACTAAGAGGCTTAAATGCAAGTATTAAAATGCAAACTAAATGCAAAGCTAAAAGAAATAAATAAAAGTTCAATTTAGTTGGAACGGGTTCAAGGAGCGGAAATTGAGCTGAAATTAGTTTGCAAAATGTTGCAAGGACACTTTATTAAGCTGGTCCCAACTCGATCTATTTCTCCAACCAAAGCCTGGCCCCACACTTGATTAACTAAGGCCGAAATGGCCTCCTTGAATTGCTTAGCTCGAGCTCGCGTAATTGGTCCTTGAGGCAGCACCATTGAGTCCTTGCTCGAACTTGATGCACTCCAGGTCGCGATCGTATCACTTCAAAACTAAGCACGGTTTGTATGAGTGGTTGGTCATGCCATTTGGCCTAACCAATGCTCCTAGCACTTTTATGAGGTTAATGAACTATGTTTTAAGATCATTCATTGGTAAGTTTGTTGTTGTGTATTTTGATGATATTCTCATATGTAGCAAATCATTGGAAGAGCATATAATACACCTCAAGACTGTTTTGGAGGTTCTTTGAAAGGAGACCCTTTATGCTAATCTTAAAAAGTGTACTTTTTGTTCTAACAAGGTTAGTTTTCTGTCTTTCGTGGTCAGCTTGAAAGGTCTAGAAGTGGACCAAGAGAAGATAAAAGCAATTCAAGAGTGGCTGAGACCAACGAATATCAACCAAGTTTGAAGCTTCCATGGCTTGGCAAGCTTCTATTGGTGATTTGTGCCAACTTCAGCACTTTGGCCATGCCTTTAACAAGCATGATTAAAAAGAATTCAGCTTTCCATTGGACCGAATAACAAGAAAAAGCTTTTGTTTTAATTAAAGTTTTTCTTACTAAAGCCACTTTACTTGCATTACCAGATTTAACTAAAACATTTGAAATTGAATGTGATGCTTTAGGTGTTGGAATCAAGCTGTGCTTACTCAAAATGGAAGGCATGTTGCGTATTTCAGTGAGAAGCTCAATGAGCCGCACTCAATTATCCCGTCTACCACAAAGAAATGTATGCACTTATTCGAGCTCTCGAGACATGTCAACACTATCTATGGCCAAAGGAGTTCATGATTCATTCTGATCACGAATCGCTGAAACACATTAAAGGCCAGGAAAAGTTGAATAAGCGTCATTCAAAATAGGTCGAATACCTCGAATCCTTTCCTTATGTTATCAAGTATAAAAAGGTATGCTTTATTATCGCCTCTTGATTCTAAACTGCTTGGATTCTCCTTGAAAGATTTGTACGCTAATGATGTCGATTTTGATGAAATCTTTACTACTTGTGAGAACGTTGCTGTTGAGAAATTTTATAGGTACAAAGGCTTCCTTTTCAAGGAAGGAAAATTGTGCATTCCACAAAGTTCCATTCGGGACTTACTTGTGCAAGAGGCGCAAAGCGGGGGCCTTATGGGACATTTTGGTATAGGTAAAAACCTTACCAACGCCCCAAGAACACTTTTATTGGCCTGGGATGAGAAGGGATGTGGAAGGAGTTTGCGAGCGACGCATAACATGTAAGAAGGCTAAGTCTAAGGTTCAAGCACACAGCTTATACACTCCACTACCCATACCTGAAGCTCCTTGGATGGATATATCCATGGACTTTGTCCTTGGATTACTGTGAACAAAAACGGGGAAGGACTCTATCTATGTTGTAGTTGATAGATTTTCTAAGATGTCACATTTTATAGCATGTACAAAAACTAAAGATATTGTTCACATTGCTAATCTTTTCTTTAGGAAAATCGTTCGAATACATGGAACGATCATGTCCGATCACTATGCAAAGTTCTTGAGTCACTTTTGGAGATCATTGTGGGGGAAGCTCGGAACTCAGCTCCTATTTTCAACCACTTGTCACCCCCAAACAAATGGAAAAACGGAGGTGGTTAATCAAGTATTGTCTACCTTGTTGCGGGCCATCATTCGGAAGAACTTAAAGTCATGGGAAGACTGCTTACCTCATATTGAGTTCGTGTACAATCGATCAGTCCATTTGGCGACAAAATTTTCTCCTTTTGAGATTATTTATGGATTTAATCTGTTAACTCCGTTAGACTTAGTGGCTTTACCTAACGATCAATTTATTCATGTAGACACCGAAAAAAGGCTGAATATGTCAAGGAGTGATGTGATCGCGCCCCATGGTTCAGCTAGTTCGAGCGAGGATTCTATGGTGCTACCACAAGGTCCTGTTACTCGAGCTCTAGCCAAGAAGTTTAAGGAGTCCATCACAGCTTTTGTAGCTCAACTTTGGATGGAAACGCCATTAGGAGGCTCCGAGAAAGCTGATTCCAGTTCCTTGAACTCACCATGCAACTAACTGCAAGTCTAGCTCAACTCATCGAGCTCGCCACTAGCTCACTTCCAGTTCCCTAGCTCGGGTCCAGCTCACTACCAGCTCATGGGTCCAAGTCCAGCTCGGTTTTAGCTCATGAGTTGAATTCTAGCTCATGAAGACTACTTTGACTTCATTTGACTACTATTAAATTTTTATTTAATAAGTTCATTAATTAGTTAATTAATAAACCACATATTAAATTTAGTTCACATTTGTTTTATTAAATATGTCTTAAAAGTGTTTATTGATATTAATTAAATTGTCATAACCGAATTTAATGTTTACATTTGTGTTCACATTAGCTTGAATTAATTCTGTTCACATTTTCTTGTAGAAACTCAATGGATGTATGGAGCTTGAAGCAACATGTCTTTTGGAGGGTGCATGGACAGCTAAGGTGCATGGATACTCAAGATGCATGAATCGGTGGAATGCATGAATGGCAAGGTACATTAATTCCAAAGGTTCATGAATGACCAAGAGCCATGAATGTTGTGCTACCTCTTCATCTACACAAGTGACTATTCGGTCAAAGGGACATAATACATGTATGAGATGGTTGGCCGAATGACTTCCTCCATGAACCTCTACATTCCGTTCACATTGTGTTCACACAACAAGTCCTTTTGGTTCACCATGTTCACACCTATGGACTCTTCAGGTTATGACATTCACACCTATTTTGGCCCTTGGAGTTACACCATTTAATTCATGATTTTTGGCTAAAGGTTGCCACTTAATTGCTTCATTAAACAAGGGAGTCCGAACCTAGCAAGTGTCCCTTGGAGCTTCATTCATTCACTTGTCATTTCTTAAACATGAAGCATTCACAATTCATGTTCCATAGCAGAATCTAGTCATGCACATTAAGGATTAATTTTCTAGAATTTTCTTTTACTTAATTTGTAAGCCAGAAAAGCCATTCGGCTACCTAGACTTTAGGCTTATAAATACTTGTTATTTTTTTCATGTAAAGAACTTTTGAGACTTTTGTTAATGTTATGCTGCTGAATTTGTTAGGCAAAACTTTTTCTCAAATTTCGTTCAAAGATTCGATTGGCTTCCTAGCGTCTAGTGTGTCAACCGTTGTTCTTTGTCGAAACCAAACTTATCACTACTCATAGTGTGGCGTTCAAACATACCGAGGTTCCTATCTTGTTAGATAGTGGGTCGAGGTTTTTATTTACCAATTCCAAACCGAATTAAAAGAGCTTATAAACAATGGGTCGATACCAAATCGGTATTGGTTCTTGTTTGCACTTTTTGTTCAACCCCATTTCTCCATTTACCAATTGTACCTAAACCGACTATTCTATTTCTTCAATTCCCCCTTGCCTAATTGAACCAATTCCTTCATCCATACCTATTCGGACTCCAAACCCAAACTTTCAAATTCTTCTTACCTATTCTAATTCGAACTCAAAACCAATATCCTTCCTTCCTTCATCCGACCTTTTCAATTAAACCCAACCTAACTTCTTGTTGACGATTGGGCACACTAATATGGCTCGACTCTTTCGAGGCGGATCGTATCATCTGGTATCAGAGCTACCTAAAATGAGAAGCTTAGACGTTCGAAGCGAAAGCGGAGCATTCTCGAGGTAGGTTCAAAAAAAATTTCGTATACCGAAGTTTTCACATTTTGATTGGTTTGTTGCTGTTATTATAAAAGCAAAAATCTACGCAGCCAAGAAAAAAAATCGTGTACAAAAGTACTTCTATTGTATTTAGTTTGCTGATATAGTACAAAAAAAAAGTTATACAAGTTTTAAAAAAAAATTTGAAAAAAAAATTGAAAAAAAAAGAAAAAAAAGTGATTTATGCAATTCAATTGTTAGTTGATCGTCAAGCTTTGATTTGATATAGTTTCCGATCCATCCTCTATCCTACTCGTCCTAATACGCCACACTTTTAACCCAATTCCCTATTCTTTCAAATTTCACCCAAACTGAATACATCAATCACTTGTTACCCCTTTTGAACCGACCACCTAGACCAAGGACTAAGCCTTAACGAATCTGCTTACGAAATCACGAGAAAAGGTTTAGAGAGGTAAAAGGCACGAGAGTTGTGAGTGCAATAGAGTGGAGGTAAAAGCCTAATTTCGAGTGTAAACACGAGTGTGAGAGAAACATCTTCTTTTCCTTTTCGAGAGATTGTGAGGTTTTGTGGTGAGGTTTACGTTAACAACGTTTTAATGTCACAAGAGTCAGATCACAACGTGGAAGATCGTCCAGCAAGACAACCCATTCGCAACATCCCTGACTTAAACATGCAAGCCTTATTACGAGAAATGGAGCGACTCCTAGATCGAAGGCTCAATCCCATCGAAGACCATTTGTTCCAAGTTGAGACGAATGGCCAACGTGAAAGAGCACCCGAGGGGGTTAGACCAAGATGGGAGAGGCCAAATCAGAATCGGGGAAGACGAAGGGTCCAAGACGATGAAGCAAATGATCTTAGTGATCTTGAAAGTGAACAAGAGTCTAATGCTAGTGATCGACGTAGGCAACACCGACAACGAGATCGAAGACGCGAAGATGATGATTTCAAGAACATTAAACTGTCTATTCCACCGTTTCAAGGTAGATCGGATCCGGAGGCCTATCTTGAGTGGGAAAAAAAGATAGAGTTGGTGTTCGATTGTCACAATTACTCCGAGAATAAAAAGGTGAAACTAGCAGCAATAGAGTTTTCAGACTAAGCCATGATTTGGTGGGAACAACTAACCACTAGTCGGAGGCGTAACGGTGAACGTCCTATCTCTACATGGATCGAAATGAAGGCGGTGATGAGGCGACGATTTATCCTTGCGTACTACCACCGGGAGTTGCACCAAAATCTCACGCAAGGGTCCAAAAGTGTCGAGGATTACTACAAAGAGATGGAAATCGCGATGATTCGAGTGGATGTCCAAGAAGATCCCGAAGCAACGATGGCGCGATTCCTGGCTGGTCTAAATCGAGATATAGCAAACGTAGTGGAATTACAACACTACATTGAAGTGGTTGATATGGTCCATATGGCCATCAAGGTGGAAAGACAACTCAAGAGAAAAGGCCCAAGTCGAGGGGTTCCCACTTCCAACCCTTCAAAGTGGAGCCAAGGATCAAGTAAAGGACCTGCCAATCCTCGAGGGAAGGAGACCACGGTACCTCCAAAAACCAACAAGCCCATCGCCGAAGTAAACAAAGGCAAGGCACCCGAATCGTCATACAATCAAAATTGGGATATTAAGTGTTTTAAGTGTCTCGGAAGAGGCCACATAGCAAGCCAATGCCCAAATCGAAGGACCATGGTATTGCGAGCCGATGGCGAGATCAAAACGGAGGATGAGGAGGAGAAAGAATCTGAATCGGCTTCCGAAGTTGAGGAGGACGTGGAACAACCCATGGAAGGAGAACTACTTGTTGTAAAACGAAGTCTAAGTCTCCAAGGCACGGAGAATAATCTCCAACGAGAGAATATCTTCCACACTTGGTGCCAAGTCAGAGGAAAATTCTGTAGCGTCATTATCGACGGAGGCAGCTGTACCAATGTAGCAAGTACCATGATGGTTGAAAGACTTGGTTTGCCTACTACCAAGCACCCGAGCCCCTACAAACTTCAATGGCTCAATGACGGAGGAGAGCTTAAGGTAACGAAACAAGTACTTGTCTCTTTTAACATCAGCAAGTATTCGGATGAAGTTCTTTGTGACGTTGTACCGATGCATGCGGGGCATTTGTTACTTGGCCGACCGTGGCAATTTGATAGACGAGTTCAACACGATGGGTATACCAACCGGTATACATTCAAATTCATGGGAAAGAATGTGACGTTGGCGCCGTTGACTCCCAAACAAGTGTATGAAGACCAAATCAAGCTAAAAGCTTCTGTTGAGCAAATGAGAGAAAAAGAAAAAGAAAGTTGTAAAAAAATAAAGGAAGAGAAAAATAAGAAAAAAAAACAAAAGAGAGTGACAAGAAAAATATCCAAGAAAAAGAAGAAAAAGAAAAGAAAATCGAGAAAATGAGTGTTTTTGCAAGAGTTAGTGGTGTGAGGAAGGCTTTGGTGATGAATCGAACTGTTCTTGTACTTTTGTACAAGGAAGCATTAATTTCTACTAACGATTTACCCGATACCCCACCCCCTCCTATTTTGTCTTTGTTGTAGGATTTCCAAGACATTTTTCTAGAAGAAACCCCGAGTGGTCTTCCACCACTTTGTGGAATCGAGCATCAAATTGATTTTGTGCCCGGAGCGGTTATTCCAAATCGACCTGCTTACCGAGCCAATCCAGAGGAGACCAAGGAGTTGCAAAGACAAGTCAATGAACTGATGGAAAAAGGCTACATTCGCGAGAGCCTAAGTCCCTGTGCTGTTCCCGTATTATTGGTACCGAAAAAGGACGGAACATGGCGCATGTACATGGATTGCCGAGCCGTTAACAAGATAACAATCAAATACCGTCATCCCATTCCTCGCTTAGATGACATGTTAGATGAGCTTAGTGGGGCCAAAGTGTTCTCAAAAATCGATTTAAAGAGTGGCTACCACCAAATTCGGATGCGAGAAGGAGACGAATGGAAAAGAGCATTCAAGACCAAGCATGGACTATACGAATGGTTGGTTATGCCTTTTGGCCTTACCAACGCTCCAAGTACGTTCATGAGACTAATGAACCATGTCTTAAGGCCTTTCATTGGTAAGTTTTGTGTGGTATATTTCGACGATATATTGATTTACAGCAAATCTATGGAAGAACATGTAAGTCATCTCAAATCTGTTTTAGAAGTTTTGCGAAAAGAGACCTTATATTCTAATTTAAAGAAATGCTCTTTTTGTTCTAACAAAACTGTTTTTCTAGGATTTGTGGTTAGTGCGGATGGTCTCGAGGTAGACCAAGAGAAGATTAAGGCCATACAAGATTGGCCAAGGCCTACGAGCGTTACGCAAGTTCGAAGTTTCCATGGCCTAGCAAGTTTTTACCGACGATTCATTTCGAATTTCAGCACTATTGCTGCTCCACTTACGAGTGTTATTAAGAAAAATTCTTCTTTTATTTAGAATGATGAACAAGAGAAATCATTTATAAAAATCAAAGATGGTCTCACTAACGCTCCTTTGCTTGCCCTTCCAGATTTCTCGAAGACTTTTGAGATCGAGTGCGATGCTTCGGGCCTTGGAATCGGGGCCGTGTTGACACAAGACGGACGTCCTGTGGCTTACTTTAGTGAAAAACTCAATGGAGCCGTACTCAACTATCTAGTGTATGATAAAGAGATGTACGCGCTCATACGAGCCCTTGAGACATGGCAACATTACTTGTGGCCTAAGGAATTCGTTATTCACTCTGATCACGAAGCCTTGAAGCACATCAAAGGCCAACATAAGTTGAACCGACGCCACGCGAAGTGGGTTGAATACCTTGAGTCGTTTCCGTATGTCATCAAATATAAGAAAGGTAAAGATAATATCGTGGCTGATGCGCTTTCAAGAAGGTATACTCTGTTATCATATTTGGATTCTAAGATTCTTGGTTTTACATTATTAAAAGATTCCTATGTAAATATTCTGATTTTGGAGAGATATTTGTTTCTTGTGAGAAAGGTCCTTTTGAAAATTTTTATAGGTACGAGGGCTATCTTTTCCGAGAAGGTAAATTATGCATTCCTTGTGGATCTGTCCGAGACCTATTAGTGCATGAGGTGCATAGTGGCGGGCTTATGGGACACTTCGGGATCAATAAGACGCTAGCCACTCTCCACGAACATTTTTATTGGCCGCGGATGCGAAAAGACGTGGAGCGAGTTTGCGAAAGGTGTATAGTCTGCAAAAAGGCTAAATCAAAGGTTCAACCCCATGGCTTGTACACACCATTGCCCATTCCTGAAGCACCGTGGATTGACATCTCCATGGATTTTGTTCTCGGACTTCCGCGCACAAAACGGGAAGGATTCTATTTTGTTGTTGTTGATAGATTTTCAAAATGTCTCATTTTATTGCTCGTACTAAGACCGACGATGCCGTTCATGTTGCAAACTTATTTTTCGAGGATATCCTTAGACTACATGGCATTCCTCGTGCGATCGTGTCGGACCGAGATGCAAAATTTTAAGTCACTTTTGGAGGTCTTTGTGGGTAAATTAGGGACCAAACTTCATTTTCGACCACCGCCACCTCCAAACCGATGGCCAAATGGAAGTTGTCAATAGAGTTCTATCTACTTTGCTTCGCCATCGTTCAAAGAATTTGAAGACGTGGAGGATTGTCTACCCCATATTGAGTTTGCGATAATCGTTCTGTCCATTCTGCGACTAAATTCTCCCCATTTGAAATTGTTTACGGTTTTAATCCCTTGACTCCTTTAGATCTATTGCCTTTACCTACTGATCAGTTTGTCCATGTAGATGCGAAGAAAAAGGTAGATTTTGTCAAGGATTTACATAGCAAGGTGCGGGCCAATGATACGAGCACGTCCCGTGAACTTTATCGAGCAAGTCTGTCAAGCCGAGCAATGACATGTTGTGATACGATCCGCCTCGGAAGAGTCGAGTCGTATTAGTGTGCCCGATCGTCAACAAGAAGTTACGTTAGGTTTGATTAAAAAGGTCAGATGAAGGAAAGAAGGGTATTGGTTTTGGGTTCGGATTAGAATAGGTAAGAAGAGTTTGAAAATTCAGGTTTGGAGTCCGAATAGGTATGGATGAAGGAATTGGTTCAATTAGGTAAATGGAGAAATGGGGTTGAACAAAAAGTGCAAACAAGAACCAATACCGATTTGGTATCGACCCATTGTTTATAAGCTCTTTTAGTTCGACCCACTATCTAACAAGATAGGAACCTCGGTATGTTTGAACGCCACACTACGAGTAGTGATAAGTTCGGTTTCGACAAAGAGCAACGGTTGACACACTAGAATGCTAGGAAGCCAATCGAATCTTTGAACGAAATTTGAGAAAAGTTTTTGCCTAACAAATTTGGGAGCATAACATTAACAAAAGTCCAAAAAGTTCTTTACAAAGTAACACAAGCCACAATTCATAGTGAAGGCAAGGGATAGCCGAATAGGCTCTTGAGGTAGCTAAATGGTTTCTGAAAATTCCAGAATTTTTGATGAAGCTTCCTTGAAGTTTCTTGTGCATGGAGAACGGTAAGGGCAGCTTCTAGATGCCTTGATTCAATATAAAATTGAATGAATTGTTTGGGAGCTGAAATGCCATCAATAGGTTCGCCAAATGCTTGAATTTGGAATTAATATGCTGCTTGATTCAGCCGAATGTTCATGTGATTAAGGAGCTGTCTAGAGCACTTCAATAGTCTTAGAATGTGAACAAACCGATTTGAACAGCCACACATGTGTGAACAAACAAAACCAAACAGCCCTTGGTGTGAAAGGAATAATCGGGTGGGTGTGAACAGCCTTAATTTGTCTTGGGCAGCCAATCGGTCTTCTTGAAGAGTTGTAAGGTTTGGCTGAATGGTCACTTAGGGAACACCAAAGATCAGCACACCAATTTTAAATCATCCATGCACCTATGCCGTCCAAGGGGTAATGTACCTACAACATTTAATTCAGCAAATTAAATCCCTTTTAGACACATTAAATTCGGCAACATAAATAAATCTTGCACCATAAATTAGGCTGGACATAACTAAACTTTGTAATAGTTAAGACATATTTAATTGGTCCTAATTAATTAAGTACTTAATTTAGAACATAATTAAAACATGTCCAGATTATGAAAAATTAATTATTAAAACAAATAACTAATAAAACTAACAGCAACTTAAATGATTTATTCCAGCATAATAAACGCAATAATGAAATGAGCTGAAACGAGCTCGTTGAGCTAAGTTAAGTTGAAGTTGAGCTGATTTGAGCTTGAAGGAGTATGCATGGTTTGCTTGGCTTGCTGGTCCAAGAGCTTTCAAGAAGTCCAGCAACGGTTTCACCCAAAACTCTATCAACTAAGGTTGTTGTTGCGTCTTTGAATCTCTTTGCTCGAGCTCGGGTGATCTGTCCTACAGGCAATTCGAGAGGATCTTCATTGGCAGCCGACAACTCGGGAGGTGTGGTTGTATCATGTTGGCAAGCTGATCCAAGCTCGTTTCCAACTCCACGAGCTCTGTCCAGCTCAAATCCAGCTTATTCGAGCTCAATCCATCTTGCCTGAGCTAAATCGAGCTCACTCCTAGCTCACTTTCAACTTACGAGCTAAACCTTAGCTCAACTTCAGCTTAGGAGTTTAGCCTCAGCTCAATTTTAGCTCACGAGCTAAAGCTTAGCTCATTTTAGTTTAAACTCGGTTTTGTCTTTAATGCATTAAATAAAAATTTGCACATATTTGTTTAAGCGTTAAACTTGTCTTATATTAATATTTGTTATTAATATGCCATAGTTATTACATAAATTGATTATGTTCACATAGTTGAATTAATGCATGACATTAATGTGTTCACATCATGCCGAATTTATGAGTGTCCATGAGATATCTTAATGACTTGTTTATTTCATGTAGGTACATCTCTTTGGACGGTACAATGTATGGATGAAGAAACATCTCTTTTGGGCATTCCACACTCATGAATGAAGAAGTATTAAATGCTGGTGCATTTACGGCTAGATGCAAGGTTTCTACAAATTCATGCATGTGTCGAATGCATGTATGGACATTAAAGGCTGGTCCATGAATGGATCAAATACATGGAATGATAGAATGCATGAATGGCTTAAGTGCATGTATGGTGGCTGTCTCCTAACTTTCCAAGGCACTTATTCAGCCAAGAAGTAGCTGTTCACACTTTGAATTGACCTATAAGTTACTACACATGCATGGATGGGTTTAAGAACGTCCAAAGGAAGGAATTAACTCAATAATTCAACACATTGATTGAATTAAGTGTATGCACAAAGGGGAGAACGAATTTACTAGGTTCATGCTGCCATTTATGAACCTACATGCTATTAAAGAGTTTAATTATGAGGATACATGTTCCATACAAGTGCATGAACGTCCCAAGGAGATGAATGCAACCTTTGGTGCACATACAAGTCACTTGAAGCCTTTCTTTATGATTAAGCATTCATGCACACACTTAGGGGGAAGAAAGTGTCCATTCAACTAGTTCATGAATCTGCCGAATTTATGAACTATTTTAATACATTAGTGTGAACGTTTTTATTATTGTGTGAACACCTAGATGCCGAATTTGAATGGTCATCTATGTGCCTATAAGTATTTGTTTTCTTTCAATTGTAAGGGACTTTTTGCCAAATTTTTTATTGAATTTAATCTTGTGAGAATTTTCTTCTCTAAACTTTGTTTGAGACTTTGTTGACTTATCTACCTAGTAGTGGCGTCAACCCTGTTTCTTTCACCCTTATACCGAGGTTCTATTATTTTCATTTTCGCCTTGAAATCCTATAAGCATTTGGGTCAATATTTTCTAATATTGGTTCGTGCTTGCTTTTGAGTTCCTTCTTTCCATTCTTTCATTTACTTTAAACCGAACCTTAATATTCATATTTTAAACCCTTTATTTGAACCCCTTGAATAGCTTCCGCATAATTTATTTAGAAACATCCTTTTTGAACAAACCGGACGATACTTTCTCGTAGACGATCTGGCAAACTCGCATACGACTCGACTCTCCCCGAGGCGGTTCGTATCAGCCAATATCGAGGCTAGGACTGAGTCCTATGTGCGTAATGTGAACAAAGGCCGAAAACGAGTAGTTTTTGAACCCAGAGAATGGGTTTGGATTCATATGCTCAAGGAGCGTTTTCCGACCAAATAGAAATCTAAGCTACTGCCTCGCAGAGACGGTCCTTTTCAAGTTTTAGAGCGAATAAATGAAAATTCTTATAAAATTGACTTGGCAGGAGATTATAATGTCAGCGCTACTTTTAATGTGTCAGATTTAACCCCTTTTAATGCAGATTTCGACTTGAGGACAAGTCGTTTTAAAGAGGGGGGAATGATGTGATCGCGCCCCATGGTTCAGCTAGTTCGAGCGAGGATTCTATGGTGCTACCACAAGGTCCTGTTACTCGAGCTCTCTTTTGTAGCTCAACTTTGGATGGAAACGCCATTAGGAGCTCCGAGAAAGCTGATTCCAGTTCCTTGAACTCACCATGCAACTACCTGCAAGTCCAGCTCAACTCATCAAGCTCGCCACCAGCTCACTACCAGCTCATGGGTCCAAGTCCAGCTCGGTTTTAGCTCATGAGTTGAATTCTAGCTCATGAAGACTACTTTGACTTCATTTGACTGCTATTAAATTTTTATTTAATAAGTTCATTAATTAGTTAATTAATAAACCACATATTAAATTTAGTTCACATTTGTTTTATTAAATATGTCTTAAAAGTGTTTATTGATATTAATTAAATTGTCATAACCGAATTTAATGTTTACATTTGTGTTCACATTAGCTTGAATTAATTCTGTTCACATTTTCTGGTAGAAACTCAATGAATGTATGGAGCTTGAAGCAACATGTCTTTTGGAGGGTGCATGGACGGCTAAGGTGCATGGATACTCAAGATGCATGAATCGGTGGAATGCATGAATGGCAAGGTACATTAATTCCAAAGGTTCATGAATGACCAAGAGCCATGAATGTTGTGCTACCTCTTCATCTACACAAGTGACTATTCGGTCAAAGGGACATAATACATGTATGAGATGGTTGGCCGAATGACTTCCTCCATGAACCTCTACATTCCGTTCACATTGTGTTCACACAACAAGTGCTTTTGGTTCACCATGTTCACACCTATGGACTCTTCAGGTTACGGCATTCACACCTATTTTGGCCCTTGGAGTTACACCATTTAATTCATGATTTTTGGCTAAAGGTTGCCACTTAATTGCTTCATTAAACAAGGGAGGCCGAACCTAGCAAGTGTCCCTTGGAGCTTCATTCATTCACTTGTCATTTCTTAAACATGAAGCATTCACAATTCATGTTCCATAGCAGAATCTAGTCATGCACATTAAGGATTAATTTTCTAGAATTTTCTTTTACTTAATTTGTAAGCAAGAAAATCCATTCGGCTACCTAGACTTTAGGCTTATAAATACTTGTTATTTTTTTCATGTAAAGAACTTTTGAGACTTTTGTTAATGTTATGCTGCCGAATTTGTTAGGCAAAACTTTTTCTCAAATTTCGTTCAAAGATTCGATTGGCTTCCTAGCGTCTAATGTGTCAGCCGTTGTTCTTTGTCGAAACCGAACTTATCACTACTCGTAGTGTGGCGTTCAAACATACCGAGGTTCCTATCTTGTTAGATAGTGGGTCGAGGTTTTTATTTACCAATTCCAAACCGAACTAAAAGAGCTTATAAACAATGGTCGATACCAAATCGGTATTGGTTCTTGTTTGCACTTTTTGTTCAACCCCATTTCTCCATTTACCAATTGTACCTAAACCGACTATTCCATTTCTTCAATTCCCCCTTGCCTAATTGAACTAATTCCTTCATCCATACCTATTCGGACTCCAAACCCGAACTTTCAAATTCTTCTTACCTATTCTAATTCGAACCCAAAACCAATATCCTTCCTTCCTTCATCTGACCTTTTCAATTAAACCCAACGTAACTTCTTCTTGACCATCGGGCACACTAATACAGCTCGACTCTTCCGAGGCGGATCGTATCGAGTTACACCAAAAGGTTCAAGCCAATATCGAAGCAAGAGCTGAGAGTTATGTTCAAAAGGTGAATAAAGGCCAAAAGAGAGTTGTATTTGAACCCGGTGATTGGGTTTGGGTTCATATGTGCAAGGAATGCTTTCCAGCCCAACGTAGATCCAAATTGCTAACAAGAGGAGACGGACCCTTCCAAGTCTTAGAATGAATCAACAAGAATTCTTATCGACTTGACTTACCGGGTGAGTATAATGTAAGTGCAAGTTTCAAAGTTTCTGATTTATCTACCTTCGATGCAGGTTCTAACTTGAGGACAAGTCGCTTTGAAGAGGGGGGATGATACGATCACACCCCAGAGTGTACATAGCTTGAGCAAGGATCCATTGGAGCTGCCCCAAGGCCCTATCACACGAGCTTGAGCCAAGCAATTCATAGAGGCCATTTCAGCCTTAGTCAACCAAGTGTAGGGCGAGACATTGGCTGGATGCATCGAGAGAGATTGGACCAGCTCTACGAGTTCACCTTGCAATCTTTTGCAAGCTGAACTAAGCTCACATTTAGCTCAAATAATTATTATGTGTTTAGTTAAATTAGTTAAATCAGCTCAAATAATTATTATGTGTTTAATGTGTTTAAAATTTGGTCATCTTAAATATGTTTTAATTTAATGCATGTTTTTAATGTCTTAGTTAATACATGTCATTAATTTGTCTTAGACTATTGCCATATTTTAATGTGTTTAATTTCAGCCAAATTTAATATGTGTCCTAGTCTATTACTTGTGTTTAATATGTTATAGCTACTACCAAATTAATGTGTTTAAACTAATTAATTTTGCTGATTTATTAGGTGCAGCTATGTACAATGGACGACATGAATATGGTGTGCTGATTGTTCATCTTTTCCAAGCAACTCTTCGTGTATGCCAAGGGCCAAGGGAGATGATGTTTCCTTTCTACCAAGCTATTGATTTATCTCACCAAGTTGACCGATCAGCTCTCCAAAACAGCTATGATAGCTTTCACACTTGCTGAAAAATTCCATTCACACTTATGCCCATTCGGTTATATGCATTCACACATGGATGGCCTTCAAGTTTGGTTTTCACACTTCAAATGCCTTTTGCAATATCCAAGCTGTTCATTAAATTTACAAACTATTCAGCTGAACAATGCATAGCATTTAAGCTTCATTTAAGCTCATGGCCGAACCTAGACAAGCCATTCAGCTCCCAATTGTTCCAAATTCATTTCAGCTAAACATACATCATCTAGAAGCTGTCCAATGACGTTCCCAAAGGCCGAAGAAGCTACCTGAAATTTTCTTGAAATTTTTTGGAATTTTATTAAAAGTTGAATTCAAGTGACCATTTAGCTATCCATTTGACTATTCAATTAACCTTAGACTTTCAATATAAATATTGTGTTATTTTCCAGTTGTTCAGACTTTTGAAACTTTGAATGAAATTCTGTTATTTTGGTGAGGTTTACTTCTCTCAAATTTCGTCCAAAGACTTAGCTTGGCTTATCTGTTAGTCAGTGGCATCAATCTTTGTCTTTTCCAAACTTATCACTCAAATTTGAGTGTGGCGTTCAACCCAACTTATACCTTTGGTTCTTACCTTTGCTAGGTAACAGGTCAAGGTCCTTTTGATACGATCCGCCTCGGGAAGAGTTGAGTCTTATGCTGAGTTGCCCGATTATCTTAACGAGAAGTTTCGTTCGTAACTTTAAGGATTAGGGGATAAAGGATAAAGTGGTGTTGGTTGCTAATGTTTGACAAGGGTGGTCGTAGGGTATGGAATTGGGTAGCTTAAGAACAAGTAGAACCGACACTAAAAAGTGACGACCCGAAACTTATGATTTCTTAAGGTGGATGGTTAAAACGATAAAACCGTGAACCACTATCTATGAAGATAGGAACCTTGGTATAGGCTTGAAAGAAACAGGGTTGACGCCACTACTAGGTAGATAAGTCAACAAAGTCTCAAACAAAGTTTAGAGAAGAAAATTCTCACAAGATTAAATTCAATAAAAATTTTGGCAAAAAAGTCCCTTACAATTGAAAATAACCAACTATTTATACCAGTATCTTATGCTAGCCGAATAGTCCATTCATAAACTTAACAATTAAGTAATGTACCTAATTAAAACATGAAACTTCTAGAAATATGTCCAATGATGTTCTTGTCCATGTTCGGCCGAATGGGAGGTGAGTGGTTAGCTTCATGAATATGCATTGATGTACTTGGATAAATGTTCTTCATGCATGCATGGCTAGATTTAGCTAACTCCTTTAATGGAGAGCCTTTAATTCATGTTGTTTCACCATGAGTGGCTTAATTAAATGAGGCTTCATGAAGGATCAAACTTGGTGTGAACAAGGAGCTTGAGTAGACTCTTGTGTGTGAACATCCAACCGAATGGTCATCATGGTGTGAACACAAGGTGTGAACACATGATCAATACATGAACCGTCCAATGCATGTTCCATCATTAATTTGATCCATGAATATTCAAAATACATGAATGACCATCATGAACATGCATATGCCTCTTGATTGCCATCCATTGAACCTTTCTATGCATGCACCTTGCATTAATTCCTTACATGCATGTGCCGTCCAAAGGGATGTACCTACATGAAATAAACAAGTCATTAAGACATCTCATGATCACTTGTAAATTTGGAATGATGTGAACACATTAATGTCATGCATTAATTCGGCTATGTGAACATAATCAATTTATGTAATCACTATGACATATTAATAACAAATATTACTATAAGACAAGTTTAATGCTTAAATAAATATGTGCAAATTTTTATTTAATGCATTAAAGATAAAACCGAGTTTAAACTAAAATGAGCTAAGCTTTAGCTCGTGAGCTAAAGTTGAGTTGAGGCTAAACTCCTAAGCTGAAGTTGAGCTAAGGTTTAGCTCGTGAGTTGAAAATGAGCTAGGAGTGAGCTCGGTTTAGCTCAAGCAAGATGGATTGAGCTCGAATAAGCTGGATTTGAGCTGGACGGAAGTTGTGGAGCTGGAAACGAGCTGGGATCAGCTTGCCAAAATGTCAATGCTTGGCTTGACAGACTTGTTTGATGAAGTTTGTGGGGCATGCTCGTATTATTCCCCCCCTTTTAGGCGATTTGTCCTCAAGTCGAGCCGTTTGTCCATGGGAGAACTTTGACTCGTGCATGGTTTTCCTCGATCAAATGGGATGGAAGATGTCACACAAACATGAAAAATTCTTACCACAACCGGTAAAAAGAAACTCAAAGGAGTCAACTTCAAATGTGTTCGATAGTTCATAAAAAATTCTTTCAATCGAATATATGCCAAAAATCTCAATAGGATAAAGCAAGCATACGTAAATTTATCAAAGATTTTCGTTAGACCATCGTTGCAAACATGAAAACTAAGTTGGATCAAGGGATAATTGGTTATAAATGATGGCAGGCACTTAAACACATTATTCCTCATCCAAAACATTTTAATTTCTTTAATCGAATATAGCAACTCATTTGGTCCCTTGTCCTGTTCATGCAAGGTATGCCATGGCTCCTTTCGTTTTTGAACAACATGAGGGGTGTCTCCAAATTCCAACATAATAATCACATCATTACAATGCCAAAAGGAAAAATCCATCACATCAAAGTATAAATAATTTCCAAACAACAAATCAATGGAATTTTCAACTTCAATCGAATTGAGGAAAGATATTTGAAAATTTTCAGATGACTTACCTTGACGAATATGAAGAGAAGACAATTGAGGATTGGGTTTACCTTTCTCGGTCAAAATGAATCTTCTCTCTTTGGATAGATAACGTAAGACAAACCTATTACTCCGATAAATTTGAATAGGTGGTGACGCACCATGACATGTCTTGCTCCTCGAGGGGTGGAATTCACCAAAATGAGAATGGTTAGTATTAACAAAAACTATGGACTTAAATGGAAAAGGAAAGTTACCATGGAAATTTGATTCAATTCCAAAAACATAGGTTGGTCTTACCTTCTCGAAATGAAACGAAAATTCCAGATGTGGCCAAGCAAGGTGATTAGTAAACGAATCAAAATTGAAACCCAAATCATTGAATTTCACCTTCTTATCAAAAGTTCGAACATCAAGCAAACATATTTTGAATGCAAATGATGCAAAGTGCTTAATGTTTCCATAAAATGAATTCATGTAACAAATATGATACGACCACACCTCCCGAGTTGTCGGCTGCCAATGAAGATCCTCTCAAATTGCCCGTAGGACCGATCACCCGAGCTCGAGCAAAGAGATTCAAAGACGCAACAACAGCCTTAGTTGATAGAGTTTGGGGTGAAACCGTTGCTGGACTTCTTGAAAGCTCTTGGACCAGCAAGCCAAGCAAACCATGCATTCTCCTTCAAGCTCAAATCAGCTCAAATCAGCTCAACTTCAACTTAACTTAGCTCATTTCATTTTTACGTTTAATTTGCTGGAATAAAATCATTTAATTTGCTGTTAGTTAAATTAGTTAATTAGGTCTTAATAATTATTTTGTCAAAATCTGGACTTTTTAACTAGGTATAATGGTGTCCTAAACTAGCTTAATTTATTAGCTAATTAATTTGTCAAGTTTAAGACCGGTTTTAAATGTGCTGCTCATTAAATTTGCCCAGCCGATTTTTGCTATTAAATTTGTCTAAGTTCCAGCCGATTTAATACATGTCTTAACCTTGCATAATTAATTTGCCTTAGCTATTACAAGTTTTAAATATGTCTTTAGCACCCGAAATTAATGTGTCTAAATAAATTAATGTGCTGAATTAATTTGTGTGTGCAGTGCAAAGCATGGGACTGACATTTAATCAAATTAAAGTGGCTGAATTAGTTTTCCCAAAAGCCATGATGGTTCGGTCAATGCAACAATCACCATAAGCTGATGGTTACTCTCCCAACGTGGCTACTCAATTTTCAAGTGGCATTCAAGATTTTCACACCAACAACCATGCGTTCACATTGAGGGCTGTCCATTGATTTGCTTTCACACTTTATGGCGGCCAACTACTCAAGGAGCTCATTTAAATGCTAAGGCCATTCATCTCTTCCAAGCATCACTTAATTAAGCTCCCAAGTTCCAATGCCAATTTAAATATGCATTTCAGCTCCCAAAATGATACGATCACGGCTTCCCATAAGCCAAGTCCAAGCCGAGATCCGATGATGCTACCTCAAGGGCCGATCACAAGGGCTCGTGCAAAACAATTTAAAGAAGTGTTATAGCTTTAGTTCAAATGTGTGGGATGATGTCAATGCTAGACCTATCGAACCGCTTAGTGGCCATTTTGGAAATCCATGCGAACTTTTCTACAAGTTCATTTCAGCTCACCAAGCTCACCTTCAGTTCAAGTTAGCTCCCATGTAGCTCCACACCAGCTCATTAGCTCGAACCAGCTCATTATCACTCACGAGTTTAGGCCCACTCGGGTTTAGCTCATGAATTAACCATCACTCATGAAGTTCACTTTGAATTCATTTGACTACTATTGACTTTTTAATTAATAAGTTCAATAATTAGTTAATTAATATCCTACATATTAAATTTAGTTCACATTAGTTATATTAAGTATGTCTTAAAAGTGTTTATTGATGATAATTAAATTTGTCATAACCGAATTTAATGTTGATATTTGTGTTCACATTAGTTTGAATTAATTATGTTCACATTTCTTGTAGGAACGCAATGGACATAAGGAGATTAAAAGCAAGCATGAATCTTGAAGGTGCATGGATGGTTGGGGGGCTTGAATCTCTTAGGTGCATGTTCGGCCAAGTGCATGTATGATCATATTCAATGTCTTTAAGGTTCATGAATGTTTCCATTCATGTATGGTGTGCTATCTCTTCATTCTCCAAGGTGACCATTCGGCCAAAGGGCACTCATACATGCATGAAGATAGCTTGGCCAATTAGCTTCCCCATGACTCTCCTTAATTCGTTCACACCTATGTTCACATGGGAAGACCATTCGGTTCACCTTGTTCACACTAGAAGACTCTTCAACATTTGGTTTCACACACATGATGGCCTTTGGAGTGTCCACAATTAATTCATACTTTTTGGCCAAACATTGCTTCATTTAACAAGGTTGGCCGAATCTACAAGTGACCATTGGATATCATGCATTCACTTTGAGTTTTCTTAAGCATGAAGATGCATTCATCCACCATTCCCAAAACCGAATCTGGTCATGCATATTAAGAGTTATTTTTCTAGAATTTTCTTTTAATTAATGTGTAAGTATGAAAGGCCATTCGGCTACCTAGACTTAGGCTTATAAATACATGTTCAATTTCCATGTAAAGGACTTTTGAAACTTTTGTTAATGTTATGCTGCCAAAATCGTGAGGCAAACTTTTCTTATATTTCGTTCAAAGATTCGTTTGGTGTTCCTAGCGTTCTAGTTGTGTCAACCGTGTTCTTTGTCGAACCTGAACTTATCACTATACATAGTGTGGCGTTCAACATACCGAGGTTCCTATCTTGTTAGATAGTAGGTCGAGGTTTCCCTTACCAAACCTATAACCGAACTCAAAAGGTTAAATCAACGGGTCGATACCATTTCGGTATTTGGTTCTTGAAAGTACCTTTAGTAGTTCAAACCCGTTCTTTCTTCTTTACCTAATCAAACCTAAACCGACCAATTTGTTCATACCATTTTGTTCCTACCCTTTCGTTCCTACCATTCCATTCGTACCCCTTTTTCTACTCTGACTATACCTTCAACTCAACTAATCCTAACGTAACTTCTCGTAGAAGATCGAGCAATCTACATACGACTCGACTCTTCTCGAGACGGTTCGTATCACAAAACGTGCCATTAATTCTAGCTTCTAGAAATGTCGTCCAATGAGTTCTCCAAAGCCAAGAAGCTTCAAGGAAACGTCCTAAATAAATCTGGAATTTTCTAGCTTAATTAGGAAGAAAACAAAAGGCTATTTAGCTAACTAAAGTGGCTATTCGGCTAGCCTTTGCAACATCTATAAATAGTTTGTTTATTTCTTGTAAATGGACTTTTTGGGGCCAAATTTTATAGAATCGAACTTTTTTTCTTGTAAGAACTTCTTCTCTAAGTCTCGTTTAAGATTTTCGTTGGCTTATCTACCTAGTAGTGGCGTCAACCTCTTTCTTTACGAAACCAAACTTATCACTAGTTTTAGTATGGCATTCAAAACCCTTTATACTGAGGTTCTTATCTACCTAGATAGTGGGTTGAGGTCTATTTCATTTCAACCATCCCTTCTTAAGAACTCATAAGTTTCGGGTCGATATTGGCTAATATCGGTTGAACTTGTTCTTAGGACCACCATTCCCATATTTCATTCCTTTTTCTGAACTAAAACCAAAATTACCAATATCCTAATTCCCTTTCCTTACCCAAACCTAAGATTACTTATCCATCCTTGAACCCAACTTACATAACCAATTTAACTTCAATCCAAAATATCTATCCCTTCTATTTCCAATGAAGCTTTCTCGAAGACGATCGGGCAATCTACATACGACTCAACTCAAGTTGAGGCGAGCTCGTATCCTTTGGTATCAGAGCTATCTAAAATGAAAAGCTTAGACGTTTGAAGCGGAGCATTCCCGAGGTAGGTTCAGAAAAAAAAGAGTATAGAAAAAAAATTTGTTTCGTGAAATTCAAGTATTATACTGTATTCATCTTTTTAGTAGTTTATAAACAAAAAATATATATATACAAAAAAAAACTACTTCGTGAGATTCGAGTATTGTGTTGTAATTATCATTTTAATAGTTATAAAAAAAGTATATAAGAAAAAAAATCAAAAAAATTTCGAAAAAAAAGAGGTGTTTTATACAATTTGTTTGCTATTTGAACGTCAAGCCTTGATTTGATATAATTTCCCGATCCATCTTCTGTTCTAAACCCCCTAATCATATGCACGCCACAGTTTCTTACCCAATTTCCTATTCTTTCAGCCAACCTTAAAACTATACGTATCTCCATTGTTACCCTTTTGAAACTGACTCACAAACTAGAAGATCAAGCCTAGTAAATCCTTTACGAGGTTATAAGAGAAGAAAGGAGTGGAAAAAGGCATGAGTGAGTGAGCGCATTCGAGAGGAGGTAAAAAGCCAAACAAGCGTAAACACGAGTGTGAGAGCCAACATTCTTTCTTTCCGAGAGATCTTGTGAGGTTTGTAGTGAGGTTACAACATGTCGCGAAGTCTGAAACGTAACATGAATGAAGGACTACCAAGACAACCTTTAAGGAACGTGGCTTCAGGAGGCGGAGGAGTCCCTGATCTAGGCCAGCAAGCACTCTTAAGGGAAATCCAACGTATGTTCCGTAACAAACTCGAGTCCATAAATGAGAGAGAGGGGGCGATGAGAAAGAACGCCTCAAGGTCCTAGACGTGATAGAGGACGAGCAAGGCCATTTGAAGACGAGATGTATGACCCAAGTGATTTAGAAAGTGACCAAGGTTCAAACCAAAGTGAGCGATGCAGAGGTCAGCAGAACCGGGGTCAAAGGGATCGAGGCCGAGTAGATGATGATTTGAAGAACATTAAGCTCTCTATACTGCCCTTCCAAGGCAAGTCTGATCCGGAGGCATATTTGGAGTGGGAAAAGAAAATAGAATTGGTGTTCGACTGCCATAACTACTCAGAGGCCAAGAAAGTCAAGTTGGCGGCCATCGAATTCTCTGACTATGTAATGCCCCGTACCCGAGACAGTTGCCGGAGTCGAACACGAGGTGTTAACGGACTTAATTCATTACTTAAACAGCTCATACAATTCATTTTAAAATTTCCAGACAAGCTGGCTAACTGCATCACAGTTGTTTTAAAAATCATATCTCGAGTTTCAAAACTTAAAATCAAATTCCGTAATTTTTTCCTGAAACTAGACTCATATATCTATCTACTAATTTTTTTCTAGAATTTTTGGTCAGGCCAATTAGTACAGTTTATTAGTTAAAGTCACCCTTATTTCAGGGTTTGACTACTCTGACCTCTGTGTATTACAAATCATATATCTCCCTGTACAGAGCTTCAATAACTATAGCGTTTATCTCTAATAAAACTAGACTCAATAACAAATCTGTACATATAAAGCATGAATTCTAATTATCTTTGTAAAATTTATGGTGAATTTCCAAAGTCAGAACAGGAGATCTAGAAATAGCTCTGGTCCTGTTTCACGAAAATTTAAACATCTCATAAAATATAACTCATATACCTATTTTGTTCCATCCATATGAAAATAGACTCATAATTCTTCAATTCCATTTATTATTCATCATCTAATTGTATCTTTACTATTTTTATTGATTTTTCAAACTCACGTCACTGCTGCTGTCTGAATCTATTTTATGGTAAATTTTACCTATTTCATGGTTTCCATGGATTAGCTAGCAATTTAGCATACATAACACCAAATATGATCATGATTAGCCATTCCAATGGCTAATCATTACCAAGCATTTCCATACCACTCAATAACCATATCATAAGACCATATACACAAAATGATTATAATGCTATACATGCCATACTCAAAATATACAAGCCATTATGCCAAGATGGTATACGGATAGTGTGAGCGTGCCTCCGACCATTTCTGATTTCCGAGCTGGCTTGTCAACACTACAAGGAATGAAAAGGAGGGAGTAAGAATAAATGCTTAATAAGTTCACATGCAAATAGCAAGTAACATAACCATATAAGCAAACATAAAACATCATTTGCATAATCATCACCAAGACATTCATATCACATTTTCATTTATCATTTTACCATATTGTTGTTATTCGATTTTTCAACCCGAGGGTTAAGTACATACCTGTTCAAAGTACCCATTTCACAACACTTAACAATACGTCCCTTTCATCTTGACTATTCCTCCATTTCAGTAGAACTTTACCCGTTGAACACATCGGAATATAATTCGGATACATGGAAAGTTTGCACATAAGTGCCACATATGTTGCCAAGCTACCATGTAACCCGCCCATAAGCGAACTCGGACTCAACTCAACGAGCTCGGGCGTTCGCATCCATAGGTGAACTCGGACTCAACTCAACGAGTTCGGATGCCTAGTTACATCTCTCGAACTCGGACTCAACTCAACGAGTTCGGACGCTCGCATCCATAAGTGAACTCGGACTCAACTCAATGAGTTCGGATGCCCAAATATCCCAGTGACATGTCACTTGTATCCTAATCCATTCCTAAGGTTCAACGGGACATTTTTTCCAATCATATGTCTCAACCATCTTCTATGGAATGTCGATATCGATACTCGGTAGTATTTCACATTTTCCAAGTATATCACATAATTTGACATATTATCAAACAATTGTCACAAGTATGATATTTCATACTAATTATCATATCATTTAAATAACATTAAAACATTTAAAACAATAACTATGTTACCAACATTTACATATGAACTTACCTCGTATGCGAAAATGGCTACTTTTACCATTTCGTCCACAACTTGGTATTTTCCCCATTTTAGCCCGAGTTTCAGTTTTCCTTACTCTATCATTTAAAATATAGTCTAATTAGGACTCACATTATTCAAATTGACCCAAAATCATATTTTGGAAAAATTACAATTTTGCCCCTAAACTTTTGCATATTTACACTTTTGCCCCAAAGCTCGTAAATTAAACTTCAGCCTATTTTCTTATGTTTTATGACATGCTGATCATTTTTCCTTCTATGGCAACATCAAATTCTCACTCTAACATGTACTTATGACTATTAGGTATTTTTACCGATTAAGCCCTTTTGCTCGCTTTTCACTTAAAACCGAGTAGCACAAGTTGTCTAACATAATTTAAAACTTCATATTCTATCATAAAACACCAAAATACACAAATTTCACCTATGGGTATTTTTCCAAATATAAACCCTAGGTTAAATTATTGCTAGCATAAGCTAAATCGAGCTACGGGACTCCAAAACGTAAAATCATTAAAAATGAGGCTAGAACAGACTTACAATCGAGCTTGGAAGCTTGAAAACCCTAGCCATGGTTTCTCCTTGCTATATTCGGCCATGGGGTTGAAGATGAGCAAAATTGGCTTTAATTTTGTATTTTAATTCATTTTACCCCTAAATGACCAAAATGCCCTTACTACTAAACTTTCCAAAATTCCATCCATGTCCAATTTTTGTCCATAGACTTAGAAATTGGTAAAATTGCTATTTAAGACCTCCTAATTAATATTTCAAAACAATTTCATACTAGAAACTTCTAGAATGCAAGTTTTGCAAATTATTCGATTTAGTCCCTAATTTCAATTTAAGCACTTTATGCATAAAATTTCTTCACGAAATTTTCACACAATCATGCAATCATATCATAGACCTCAAAATAATCATAAAATAATTATTTCTATCTCAAATTTTGTGGTCACGAAACCGCTATTCCGACTAGGCCCAAAATCAGGATATTACAGACTACGCCATGGTGTGGTGGGACCAATTAACAACAAGTCAAAGACGAAACAAAGAGAGACCAATCTCAACATGGCAAGAGATGAAGGCGGTGATGAGAAAGAGATTTATCCCGTCTTATTACCATCGAGAATTATACCAAAAGTTGCAAAACCTTACGCAAGGCCACTGGAGCGTGGAGGATTATTTTAAAGAGATGGAAATAGCAATGATCCGTGCGAATGTGGAAGAAGACCGCGAGGCAACCATGGCTAGGTTCTTAGTCGGGCTAAATCGAGAGATTGCTAACGTGGTGGAGCTTCAACACTATGTCGAGGTGACCGACATGGTTCATGTTGCGATTAAAGTTGAAAAATAACTCAAGAAGAAAAGCTCTGTTCGGACCTATGCCAACCCTGCAAACAACTCGAAGTAGGGACAAGTTACGAGCAAAAAGGACTTCCCTAATCGCCTGAAGGAACAAAACCATCCTGCAAAGTTTAATAAGCCCGTTGGTGAATCAAGCAAAGGCAAAGAAGTTACAAATCCAAATCACACGAGGGACATCAAGTGCTTTAAGTGCTTGAGGCGAGGGCACATCGCTAGTCAATACCCTAACCAAAGAACAATTTTGATGAGCGCCAGCGGAGAAATCAAGTCGGAAGACGAGAAACAAGAAGAATCTGACACCCCTGTCAGTGATGAAGAAGGCGATCTTGAATATGCCGTCGAAGGTGAAATCCTTGTAATCAAACGTAGCCTAAGTGTACAAAGCGCGGAGAATGAACAACAACGCGGGAATATCTTCCATACGCGCTGCCTTGTGCAAGGCAAGGTGTGTAGCCTTATTGTGGATGGCGGGAGTTGTACAAACGTCGCTAGTACGCTAATGGTGGAGAAACTCAGCTTGGTCACAACGAAGCACCCTTGTCCGTATAAGCTTCAATGGCTTAATGATGGTGGGGAGTTGAAGGTGACAAAACAAGTATTGGTGCCATTTTCCATCGGAAAATACAACGATGAAGTTCTCTGCGACGTGGTTTCCATGCATGCCGGGCACCTTTTGTTAAGCCATCCATGGCAATTTGATCGAAAGATGGTACATGATGGCTACACCAACTGATACACCTTCAAGCATTTAGGCAAGAACATCACTTTAGCGCCTTTGACACTGAGACAAGTATATGAAGATCAAGTGAAGCTGCGTGATTCAATTGAAAAATTTAAAGAGATTGAAAAAAAGAAAAGAGTGAAAAGGTGTGTGAAAAAGTGAGTGAAAAGAAACGAGGGAAGCAAGTTGTAAAAATGAGAGAAAAGAATAAGGAACAAGAAAAACAAAAGAGTGAAGAAAAAATGAGTGCAAAATTGAGTGTTTATGCGAAAGGGAGCGACATTTGAAAATCCTTTATGTTGAGGCAGCCTATACTTGTACTCATGTACAAGGAATCATATTTGAATACTAATGAATTAGATGCTGCTTTACCTTTTTCAGTTGTCTCTCTTTTGCAGGAATTCGAAGATGTATTTCCCGACGAAGTTCCGAGTGGCTTGCCACCTATTCAGGGAATAGAACATCAAATCGACTTCATTCTTGGCGCGTCTATACCAAACCGACTGGCTTATCGTAATAATCCTGAGGAGACCTCGGAGCTGCAAAAACAAGTGAATGAACTCCTTGAAAAGGGATTCATCCGCGAGAGCCTTAGTCCATGCGCTGTTCCGATTTTGTTGGTGCCGAAGAAGGATGGGACTTGGTGCATGTGCGTTGATTGTCGCGCCATGAACAAAATCACGATTAAGTATCATCATCCAATACCGCGCCTAGATGATATGCTCGACGAACTAAGTGGTGCTCAGTTGTTCTCCAAAATTGACCTCAAAAGCGGTTACCATCAAATACGGATGCGCGAGGGAGATGAGTGGAAAACAGCATTTAAAACTAAACATGGTTTGTACGAGTGGTTGGTAATGCCATTCGGTCTTACTAACACTTCTAGTACCTTTATGCGTTTAATGAACCATGTTCTGCGAGCTATCATTGGTAAATTTTGTGTGGTTTACTTTGATGATTTTCTTGTTTATAGTAGATCCTTAGATGATCACTTAAAGCATTTACGAGCTGTTCTTGATGTGTTGCGAAAGGAAACTTTATATGCCAATCTTAAGAAATGCACATTTTGTTCTAACCAAGTTGTTTTCCTAGGATTTGTTGTCAGCTCGCAAGGACTTCAAGTTGACCAAGAAAATGTGAAAGCCATCCGAGAGTGGCCTAGACCGACCAGCATAAGCCAAGTACGAAGTTTCCATGGCTTGGCGAGTTTTTACCGTCGGTTCGTCCCAAATTTCAGCACATTGGCCGCACCTCTCACGAGCGTGATAAAAAAGAATTCTGCCTTCTTTTGGGGCGAGGAGCAAGAAAAATCTTTTATTTCACTTAAAGATCATTTAACTAACACTCCATTACTCATATTACCTAATTTTGATAAAACATTTGAAATTGAGTGTGATGCCTTAGGTATCGGGATTGGTGCTGTGTTGACCCAATAAGGGAAGCCCGTGGCGTATTTTAGTGAAAAGCTAAGTGGCGCACCATTGAATTATCCCACATACGATAAGGAGATGTACGCTTTGATCCAGGCATTGGAAACGTGGCAACATTATTTGTGGCCGAAGGAGTTTGTCATCCATTTGGACCATGAATCGCTCAAGCACATCAAAAGCCAACACAAGCTCAACAAAAGGCACGCAAAGTGGGTAGAATTTCTTGAATCCTTTCCTTATGTTATACGGTACAAAAAAGGTAAGGAAAATATTGTGGCCGATGCATTATCTCGTCGATATACCTTGTTAAATCATTTGGATTCAAAACTGCTTAGGTTTGCATTTTTGAAAGATTTGTATAACTCTGATGCTGATTTTGGGGATGTATATAAATTGTGTGAACATGCTGCTGTTGATAAGTTTTTCAGGTTCGATGGCTTCCTTTTTCGAGAAGGTAAGCTCTGTATCCCACAAAGCTCCGTGCGAGAGTTGCTAGTACTCGGGGCACATGGTGGTGGTCTGATGAGCCATTTTGGCATTGCAAAGACCTTGGCCATGCTGCAAGAACACTTCTTTTGGCCACGGATGAAACGGGATGTCGAGAAAATATGTTCGCGATGCTTGGTTTGTAAGAAGGCAAAATCAAAGGTTAACCCACACGGGCTGTACATGCCTTTGCCTATTCCCGAAGGGCCTTGGGTTGATCTTTCAATGGATTTTATCTTAGGTCTACCGCGAACTCGAACCGGAAAAGATTTTATTTTTGTTGTAGTAGATCGATTTTCAAAAATGTCACATTTTATTGCTTGTTCGAAAACTGATGATGCTGTTAATATTGCTAACGTTTTCTTTAAAGAAGTTATTAGGTTGCATGGAATTCCGAAGACGATAGTGTCCGACCGCGATGCAAAATTTCTTAGCCATTTTTGGAGGACACTTTGGAGCAAGCTAGGCACGAAGCTCATATTCTCCACGACATGTCATCCTCAAACGGGTGGACAAACTGAGGTGGTGAACTGTGTAATATCCACTCTACTATGGGCCATCGTCTGCAAAAATCTCAAATCGTCGGAGGAATGCCTGCCTCATATAGAATTTGCTTATAACCGAACCGTTCACTCTGCTACTAAATTCTCTCCATTTGAAATAGTTTACGGTTTTAATCCTTTATCTCCTCTTGATTTAATTCCATTATGATACGAACCGCCTCGGGGAGAGTCGAGTCGTATGCGAGTTTGACCGATCGTCTACGAGAAAGTATCGTTCGATTTGTTCAAAAAAGATGTTTCTAAATAAATTATGCGGAAGCTATTCAAGGGGTTCAAATGAAGGGTTTAAAATATGAATATTAAGGTTCAGTTTAAAGTAAATGAAAGAATGGAAAGAAGGAACTCAAAAGCAAGCACGAACCAATATTAGAAAATATCGACCCAAATGCTTATAAGCTTTCAAGGCGAAAATGAAAATGATAGAACCTCGACCCACTACTTAACAAAGTAGGAACCTCGGTATAAGGGTGAAAGAAACAGGGTTGACGCCACTACTAGGTAGATAAGTCAACAAAGTCTCAAACAAAGTTTAGAGAAGAAAATTCTCACAAGATTAAATTCAATAAAAAATTTGGCAAAAAGTGCTTTACAAATGAAAGAAAGCAAATATTTATAGGCACATAGATGACCATTCAAATTTGACATCTAGGTGTTCACACAATAATAAAAAAACATTCACACTAATGTATTAAAATAGTTCATAAATTCGACAGATTCATGCACTAGCTGAATGGACACTTTCTTCCCCCTTGGTTTGTGCATGAATGCTTAGTCATAAAGAAAGGCTTCAAGTGACTTGTATGCGCACCAAAAGGTTGCATTCATCTCCTTGGGACGTTCATGCACTTGTATGGAACATGTGTCTTCATAATTAAACACTTTAATGGCATGTAAGTTCATAAATGGCAGCATGAACCTAGTAAATTCGTTCTCCCCTTTGTGCATGCACTTAATTCAATCAATGTGTTGAATTATTGAGTTAATTCCTTCCCTTGGACGTTCTTGAACTCATCCATGCATGTGTAGTAGCCTATAGGTCAATTCAAAGTGTGAACATGTTCAAGGAGCTCTATGGTCAACATAGAATTAGTTAGCAGCTACTTCTTGGCCGAATAAGTGCCTTGGAAAGTTAGGAGACAGCCACCATACATGCACTTAAGCCATTCATGCATTCTATCATCCCATGCATTTGATCCATTCATGGACTAGCCTTTAATGTCCATACATGCATTCGACACATGCATGAATTTGTAGAAACATCGCATCTAGCCGTACATGCACCAAAGATTTAATACTTCTTCATTCATGAGTGTGGAATGCCCAAAAGAGATGTTTCTTCATCCATACATTGTACCGTCCCAAAGGAATGTACCTACATGAAATAAACAAGTCATTAAGACATCTCATGAACACTCATAAATTCGGCATGATGTGAACACATTAATGTCATGCATTAATTCGGCTATGTGAACATAATCAATTTATATAATCACATTGACATATTAATAACAAGTATTAATATAAGACAAGTTTAATGCTTAAATGAATATGTGCAAATTTTTATTTAATGTATTAAAGACAAAACCGAGTTTAAACTAAAATGAGCTAAGCTTTAGCTCGTGAGCTAAAGTTGAGCTGAGGCTAAACTCCTAAGCTGAAGTTGAGCTAAGGTTTAGCTCGTGAGCTGAATATGAGCTAGGAGTGAGCTCGGTTTAGCTCAGACAAGTTGGATTGAGCTCGAATAAGCTGGATTTGAGCTGGACGGAACTCGTGGAGCTGGAAACGAGCTGGGATCAGCTTGCCAACATGTCAATGCTCTGCTTGACAGACTTGTTCGATGAAGTTCGCGGGGCGTGCTCGTATCACATTACCTAACGATGAAATTGTTAATGTAGATGCCAAGAAGAAAGCGGACTATGTGAAACAATTGCATCAAAAGGTCAAAGCTAATATCGAGGCTAGGACGGAGCAATATGTGCGCAAGGCCAACAAAGGGCGAAAACAAGTCATATTTGAACCCAGAGATTGGGTGTGGGTTCATATACGAAAAGAAAGGTTTCTGGCTCAGCGAAAGTCAAAGTTATTGCCGAGAGGAGATGGGCCGTTTCAAGTTTTGGAACGAATAAACGATAATTCTTATAAACTTGATCTCCCAGGTGAGTACAATGTAAGTGCTACCTTTAATGTAGCTGATCTCTCTTTCTATGATATAGGTGACGATTTGGGGACAAATCGCTTCAAAGAGAGGGGGAATTATACGACCACACCTCCCGAGTTGTCGGCTGCCAATGAAGATCCTCTCAAATTGCCCGTAGGACCGATCACCCGAGCTCAAGCAAAGAGATTCAAAGACGTAACAACAGCCTTAGTTGATAGAGTTTGGGTTGAAACCGTTGCTGGACTTCTTGAAAGCTCTTGGACCAGCAAGCCAAGCAAACCATGCATACTCCTTCAAGCTCAAATCAGCTCAAATCAACTCAACTTCAACTTAACTTAGCTCATTTCATTTTTAAGTTTAATTTGCTGGAATAAAATCATTTAATTTGCTGTTAGTTAAATTAGTTAATTAGGTCTTAATAATTATTTTGTCAAAATCTGGACTTTATATCTAGGTATAATGGTGTCCTAAACTAGCTTAATTTATTAGCTAATTAATTTGTCAAGTTTAAGACCGGTTTTAAATGTGCTGCTCATTAAATTTGCCCAGCCGATTTAATACATGTCTTAACCTTGCATAATTAATTTGACTTAGCTATTACAAGTTTTAAATGTGTCTTTAGCTCCCGAAATTAATGTGTCTAAATAAATTAATGTGCTGAATTAATTTGTGTGTGCAGGTGCAAAGCATGGGACGACATTTAATCAAATTAAAGTGGCTGAATTAGTTTTCCCAAAAGCCATGATGGTTCGGTCAATGCAACAATCACCATAAGCTGATGGTTACTCTCCCCAACGTGGCTACTCAATTTTCGAAGCTGGCATTCAAGATTATCACACCAACAACCATGCGTTCACATTGAGGGGCTGTCCATTGATTTGCTTTCACTCCTTATGGCCGGCCAACTACTCAAGGAGCTCATTTAAATGCTAAGGCCATTCATCTCTTCCAAGCATCAGCTTAATTAAGCTCCCAAGTTCCAATGCCAAATTTAAATATGCATTTCAGCTCCCAAAACGTGCCATTAATTCCAGCTTCTAGAAATGTCGTCCAATGAGTTCTCCAAAGCCAAGAAGCTTCAAGGAAACGTCCTAAATAAATCTAGAATTTTCTAGCTTAATTAGGAAGAAAACAAAAGGCTATTTAGCTACCTAAAGTGGCTATTCGGCTAGCCTTTGCAACAGCTATAAATAGTTTGTTTATTTCTTGTAAATGGACTTTTTGGGGCCAAATTTTATAGAACCGAACTTTTGTTCTTGTAAGAACTTCTTCTCTAAGTCTCGTTTAAGATTTTCATTGGCTTATCTACCTAGTAGTGGCGTCAACCTCTTTCTTTATGAAACCGAACTTATCACTAGTTTTAGTGTGACGTTCAAAACCCTTTATACCGAGGTTCCTATCTGCCTAGATAGTGGGTCGAGGTCTACTTCGTTTCAACCATCCCTTCTTAAGAACTCATAAGTTTCGGGTCAGTATTGGCTAATATCGGTTCAACTTGTTCTTAGGACCACCATTCCCATATTTCATTCCTTTTTCCGAACTAAAACAAAAATTACCAATATCCTAATTCCCTTTCCTTACCCAAACCTAAGATTACTTATCCATCCTTGAACCCAACTTACATAACCAATTTAACTTCAATCTGAATTATCTATCCTTTCTATTTTTGACGAAGCTTTCTCAAAGATGATCGGGCAATCTACATACGACTCAACTCAAGTCGAGGCGAGCTGATGTGATTCGGCCCGAGTAGATGAGTCGAATTCACGTAGTTGCCTAATCGTAGTTCAAGAGAGTCGTTCGTGCCTCGGATTTTAGTAAATAAAGTAAAATAATGGATTAGAATAAGCGGAAGGTTTCAAGAAGGGTAAGTTTAGTAATAGGTTCGGTTATGTGTAGCAAAGATGGGTGATGGATAAATGGGTCGGTTTGGTTACAAGAAGGAAAGTTGAAAGATGGGGGATGGAAAAACGAACTCAACGTCAGGAATGATTCAACACTAAGAAGTGTCACCCCGGTTCCTATATTGTTAAGGTGAAGTATGGATAGATGGATAGGTGAACGCCACACCAAGATTGGTGATAAGTTCAAACAAGACGATTGACGCCACTAGCACAAGCCAGATAAGTCTTTCGAAACTTGTACGAGATATGAGAGGAAACAACCTCACAAGAACAAATGTTCATTAACAAATTTGGCAAAAGTCCCTTTACAATGAAATGTGCAAACTATTTATAGGCTAACAAGTAGTAGCTGAATGGACAAACTAATAGCTTTAAAGACTAAATAAATTCAACTATTGAATGCACTAGAATAATCTAGAACAAGTCTTTAATTAGCTAGGACGAAATTTGGCTGATGGGAACTCCATTGGACAGCTTCATGTGTAAGCAAAGCATTTTGGATGAATGTGATGTCTTGGGAACTCAATAGCTTGCCTAAATTCGGCCATAGGATGAATGAATCATTCAAAAAGTGTCTCTTGGCCGAATAGACACCTAAGGAAGTCAATTGGACAGCAAACAATTGATGTATTTCACCCACATACATTCGGCCATGCATGAACTAGAAGGGAGCTTGAATCTGGCCATACATGAACATGCAATAAATGCCTTTATTCATGCATGTGTGCTGTCCAAATTGAATGTATCTTCTTAATCCACATGCATGTAATTAACCTCCCATGTATATGAACTTAATTCCCTCCAAGCATTGAACCAGGCCGTGCATGAATCTTCCCATTCATTGAACTTTCCCGTTCATGCATCTCTTCATGAATGTACCTTCCACATTCGGCTAACCTACATGAATTAACACACAATTAATTCAAATATAACTATTCATAAAAATCATAATAATTAATAATTAAACAATTTAATGAAATTAACTAAATTCAAACATAATAATTATAAGTCAACTTATGAAGTAAATTCGGCTAGCTCAAAAATAGTCAAAATACTTAATGAGCTGAAATTGAGCTAGGGGTTTCGGCATGAGCTGTAGCAAACTTAATTATAAACTAAATTAAGACTTAGTTTATTGAAAGGAAGAAAGAAGGAGCTGAAAGTAAGCTCGTTTGAGCTCAAACGAGCTGAAACAAGCTTAAATGAGCTGAGTTGAGCTGGACGGAGCTCGAGGAGCTGGAAATGAGCTAGGATCAGCTTGCCAACAATGCACGGGTCCTTTGGATAGTTGCTTCAAGCTGATTTTGTAAGCATTGGCCCTTGTTTCGAACCAAGGTTTTGCATTAGAAGCTAAAATAGCTTCTAGGACATGAGCTTGAGTTATAGGTCCTTTAGGCAGCTCGTTTAGATCTTGGTTTACATTCGAAGATGCCCCGGGCGTGCTCACATCACGAGCTCATATCAAAATACCAGGCTTGAACACACGAACTTGATTAGGAATTCCAACAAGCAACATATTAGAAGAAGATATAATCAACTCACCACACGAATTATATTTCACTAGTTTAAACACACTGATGTGAGCACACTCGGGGCATCCTCGAATGCACACCAAGGATCTATTGAGCTGCCAAAAGGTCCCATGACCCGAGCTCGAACCAAGCAACTTCAAGATGCTATATCAGCCTTTGTGATGCGCATTTGGGATGATAACCAGCTCTATAATGTTGGAGGAGCTAAGAATAACTCCTTGAAGACTCCATCCACCATTTTGCAATCCGACCTCAGCTCCTCTTCACTCCCCATGCGCCATTCAGGTTCCCATCACTCACTTGAGCTCGTTTGAGCTCAATTTAGCTCGTTCAGCTCATTCCTTTTCATTTCAATAAATTAAGTATTAATCTAGCTTATAACTAAGTTTGTTACAGCTCATGCCAATTCCCTAGCTCAATTTAGCTCACTAAGTGTTTTGACTATTTGAGCTAGTGAATTTATTATAAGTTGACTTATAATTATTGTGTTTAAATTTAGTTAGTGATATTAAGTTATTTAGTTATTATTTTAAATTATAATTATATGAATAGTTGTGTGTTATTTAATTATGTTATTTAATTTTGTAGGTTAGCGAATTTGGAAGATACATTCATGGCATTTAATGCAAGGTGCATGAACAGGAAAGTTCATTGAACGGGAGGATACATGCATGGACCGGTTCAATGTTTGGAGGACATACATTCATGTACATGGAAGGTTAATGCATATTGAAAGGTGCATCTCCCTTGGATGGCACACATGTATGAATGGGGGGGGTAATCAATGCAAGTGCATGTACGGCTAGGTTCAAGGCCCCTCCAAGTTCCATGTACAACCGATGCATGTGGGAGGAACCTTGGAGTTTCCTAAGCACCTATTCAGCTAAGAGACACCTTTTGGGAGTTTCATGCATCCCATGGCCGAACCTAGACAATCCCATTGGCTTCCAAAGCTTGCTCATACATGAAGCTTCCCATTCATCTCCCATTCGGCCGAACATGGACAAGGACACCACTGGTCATTTTTCTAGAAGGTTCATGTCTTAATTGGGTTCATTACTTAATCGTTAAGTTCATGAATGGACTATTCGGTTAGTATAAGAAACTAGTATAAATAGTTTGTTGATTTCATTTGTAAAGGACTTTTGCCAAAATTGTTAATGAACATTTGTTCTTGTGAGGTTGCTTCCTCTCATATCTCGTACAAGTTTCGAAAGACTTATCTGGCTTGTGCTAGTGGAGTCAATCCTCTTGTTTGAACTTATCACCAATCTTGGTGTGGCGTTCACCTATCCATCTATCCATCTTTTCACCTTAATAATATAGGAACCGGGGTGACACTTCTTAGTGTTGAATCATTCCTGACGTTGAGTTCGTTTTTCCATCCCCCATCTTTCAACTTTCCTTCTTGTAACCAAACCGACCCATTTATCCATCACCCATCTTTGCTACACATAACCGAACCTATTACTAAACTTACCCTTCTTGAAACCTTCCTCTTATTCTAATCCATTATTTTACTTTTATTACTAAAATCTGAGGCACGAACGACTCTCTCGAACTACGATCGGGCAACTACGTGAATTTGACTCATCTACTCGGGCCGGATCACATCATTTGGTATCAGAGCTTGTAAATCGAGAGGCACCGATGTTCGTAACAAGATCGAAATAGGTTCGTAGTTAAAAAATTCAAATTAAAAAAAAATTCAAGTTGTAATTTTCGTTCTCTCTCTTGTAATAGTGATATTGTGAAGTATTAAAAAAAAGAGACAAAAAAAATAAGAAATTAAAAAAAAAAGAAGGAAAGTGTGTGATCAAGATCTATTCTTTTGTTTACATTTTTGTTCCGACCTTCAATCTTTCTTTCCAGCAACTTTTACCCCCCCAAAATGCCACACTACACCAAAGACTATTTTTCTTTTAGCCTACCCATACACCATGACATTCTAACCTTTGTAACCATCTTGAAACCGACCCCAAGGCACCAAGACAAGTCGAAAGAAACAAAATACGAGGTTACGAGAGTAAGCTTGAGTGGTAAAAGGCTAGAGTGTGTGAGAACATTTGAGAGTTGAAAAGCCAAAAACGAGCGAAAACACGAGTGTGAGTGCCATCATTCTTTCTTTCTGAGTGAACTTGTGAGGATTTTGTAGTGAGGACTTTGTGTCTATTTTACTTAACAATTTTCCTTTCAGTGATAACATCATGTCTCGCGAAGAATTTGCCGAATCAGAATATCAATATTTGGTGCAAGAAATGCGAAGAATGGTGACAACTAAGTTTGAAAAATTGCACGAAAGATTAGATCGCGTAGAGAAAAGAGACCAACGGGCACGGATGTCATCAAGTCAAAAAGTGGATTCGAGAACTTCACGGAGATACACATCCAACGACTACTCAAGAAGAGATTACGATCGAGATTCTTTTTCATCAAGGAATTCAAGACGAAGAGAAGTCGATTTTGATTTTGAATCCTTCCGAGAAGACGTGTGATACGAGCACGCTCCGCGAACTTTATCGAGCAAGTCTGTCAAACCGATCAATGACATGTTGGCAAGCTGATCCAAGCTCGTTTCCAGCTCCATGAGCTCCGTCTCCAACTCCACGAGCTCCGTCTAGCTCAAATCCAACTTATTCGAGCTCAATCCATCTTGCTTGAGCTAAACCGAGCTCACTCCTAGCTCACTTTCAACTCACGAGCTAAACCTTAGCTCAACTTCAGCTTAGGAGTTTAGCCTCAGCTCAACTTTAGCTCACGAGCTAAAGCTTAGCTCATTTTAGTTTAAACTCGGTTTTGTCTTTAATGCATTAAATAAAAATTTGCACATATTTATTTAAGCATTAAACTTGTCTTATATTAATATTTGTTATTAATATGCCATAGTCATTACATAAATTGATTGTGTTCACATAGCTGAATTAATGCATGACATTAATGTGTTCACATCATGCCGAATTTATGAGTGTCCATGAGATATCTTAATGACTTGTTTATTTCATGTAGGTACATCCCTCTGGAAGGTACAATGTATGGATGAAGAAACATCTCTTTTGGGCATTCCACACTCATGAATAAAGAAGTATTAAATGCTGGTGCATGTACGGCTAGATGCAAGGTTTCTACAAATTCATGCATGTGTCGAATGCAAGTATGGACATTAAAGGCTAGTCCATGAATGGATCAAATGCATGGGATGATAGAATACATGAATGGCTTAAGTGCATGTATGGTGGCTGTCTCCTAACGTTCCAAGGCACTTATTCAGCCAAGAAGTAGCTGTTCACACTTTGAATTGACCTATAAGCTACTACACATGCATGGATGGGTTCAAGAACGTCCAAAGGAAGGAATTAACTCAATAATTCAACACATTGATTGAATTAAGTGTATGCACAAAGGGGAGAACGAATTTACTAGGTTCATGCTGCCATTTATGAACCTACATGCTATTAAAGAGTTTAATTATGAGGATACATGTTCCATACAAGTGCATGAACGTCCCAAGGAGATGAATGCAACCTTTGGTGCACATACAAGTCACTTGAAGCCTTTCTTTATGATTAAGCATTCATGCACACACTTAGGGGGAAGAAAGTGTCCATTCAACTAGTTCATGAATCTACCAAATTTATGAACTATTTTAATACATTAGTGTGAATGTTTTTATTATTGTGTGAACACCTAGATGCCGAATTTGAATGGTCATCTATGTGCCTATAAGTATTTGTTTTCTTTCAATTGTAAGGGACTTTTTGCCAAAATTTTTATTGAATTTAATCTTGTGAGAATTTTCTTCTCTAAACTTTGTTTGAGACTTTGTTGACTTATCTACCTAGTAGTGGCGTCAACCTGCTATGCTTCACCCATATACCGAGGTTCCTACTTTGTTAAGTAGTGGGTCGAGGTTCTATCATTTTCATTTTCGCCTTGAAAGCCTATAAACATTTGGGTCGATATTTTCTAATATTGGTTCGTGCTTGCTTTTGAGTTCCTTCTTTCCATTCTTTCATTTACTTTAAAATGAACCTTAATATTCATATTTTAACCCCTTCATTTGAACCCCTTGAATAGCTTCCGCATAATTTATTTAGAAACATCTTTTTTGAACAAACCGAATGATACTTTCTCGTAGACGATCGGGCAAACTCGTATACGACTCGACTCTCCCCGAGACGGTTCGTATCAACGTGCGTAATGAAAGATACACCTCTTCAAGAGCTCCAAAGAAAATAGCCACGGAGAGATCTTCACAAAGGATTGTTCGTGAATCATATGTAAATGATTTTTCTTCTGTTGAACAAAATGATTTTTCTCCTAAATCTTTTGTAACCTCTTGTAAAAAGCAAGCGAGAAAAGAAGAAGACGAAAAGCAAAAAGAGATCAAAAGAAAAGAGAGGCAAGAAAAGATTATGAGAGAAAATGAGAGGATTTTGAATGAAATCGAGAGAAGAAACAAAGAAATGAAAGAAAAAGAAAAAGAGATTGAGAGTGAAAAAGAAATTGAAAAAGAGATTAAAGAGAAAGAAATTGAAACAAAAGAAACGAGAGTTTCCAAAGAAAAAGATTCGAGTGGAAAAGATGTTAGTGAGCAAGCGAGGATTGTTTCCACTAACCCACTTATTAGTTTTTCTTGCGATTTCTCTTCCTGTGTTTTGAAAATTCATGTGACCACTTCCAGCTTCAATACCTTCCCAACGAGGGGCGATTTTTGTTCTATAAGAAAGGTAAGAATGAGAAAGACAACCGCCCACTTTTGTCCGAAGGTAAGAGAGGTAAGGACTCTATGATTATTGAGTCACGACCATTTGACTTAAAAACTGCTAATAAAGGTTTTGATGGTTCAATTTCTGAAAGGTCTCAAAATTTTGATTTGGTTAGTTACTGTTCAAATTTTGATGTTAATGACCTTGTCACAAGAAGAACCACGAAAAATTTGTCTTATGGAATGTTTAAACTTTCTGTTGAGTTGGTTTTGCCTATGCAAATCGTGGCGGTGTGTGATAAAAGTTTTGCACATGAAAATTTTGATGTGTTTGAATTCTTAAACTCTTTGAATATATGTGCTAAACCTTTTTTCTTAAACATGCCTATTCAATTGGTCTGTGATGATTTTGAACTTTTGAAAGGAGACATGTACACAACTTCTTTGTTCAACATATGTGTTCAAAGGTTTTCGCATACAATGAATAATCCATTTGATTTTGTCATTCAAGAGAAATCTTTAAATTTTTGTACGAAGTTTCCATGTATTGATCTGCCTATTTGATTGAGTTTTGTGAAGTATGAATGTTTGCATGTTCGTCTGCTTAAACCTTCTTTGATCTACTTTTGTGATTTATTTGAGAAATTGAAATTCTTGCTGTATTTTGGGATAAGTGATCAAAATCGAGTGTTTAAGCCTAGAGCTAGCCACTTTAAGTTGTTACCAAGAGAAGGTAAGCATCATAATTTCCATGTAGATAAATTTGTTGTACCTTTTCATCCATTGCGAATTTTATCTTCATTTCTGAAAATAAATCTTGTGGTTAGTTTACAAAGTCAAAATCAATCCTTTGATTCTGGAAATTTTGTTTTTAAACCCAGAATTGATTCATGCGATCAACTTGTGAATAGCATATCAATTTGTCCTTTTAAGTACATTATCCATGGTGACCTTGACATCTTCCATCTTTGTGGTAATTTCATTTTGAAGAGCGCGAGTTACTTATTTGATTTTTCACCTTTTCAGGTTTATTCAAGTTCAAAGTATCGATTACATTACCTTGCTAAGGAGCGAAGGTTTGTTTTGCGCAAACGAGAAAACAGTGTTTTTGATTATGGCTTTGTGAAAGGTGGTCATATTGTTCATCCTACTACTGTAAGTCCATTTAATCGAATACGGCAAGGTGAGATTGTTCAAATCAAAAAGCCAAGGGAATATGTCCTTGTTTTGATCCATTTGGAATGTTGTGGTTGAGACGAGGAATGCATTCTTGTTTGCTAAATTGCATGATTAATTATTCCCTATTTTCATTCTGTTCAATTGTTCATATTGATGGCATATTGAAATTGTGCGATAATATGAAGCATCCATGTTATGAACGAATAAAATTTTTGCCATATGATCTTTGGACTGGATTTTATGTGTGTTATTTGAATTTGAGTTCGTTGCACTTTTTATTGTCAAATTTGGTGAGTAAATGCAGAAAAGTTTGCGTGATAGCCTTTGTCCCATTTGACCGAGGAAAGCCGCGTGAGAGAAAGTATTTTCCAGCGGACAAATGGCTCGACTTGAGGACAAGTCGCTTTGAAGACGGGGGGAATGATGTGAGCACACTCGGGGTATCCTTGAATGCACACCAAGGATCTATTGAGCTGCCAAAAGGTCCCATGACTCGAGCTCGAACCAAGCAACTTCAAGATGCTATATTAGCCTTTGTGATGCACATTTGGGATGATAACCAGCTCTATAACGTTGGAGGAGCTAAGAATAACTCCTTGAAGACTCCATCCACCATTTTGCAATCCGACCTCAGCTCCTCTTCAGCTCCCCCATGCGCCATTCAGTTCCCATCAGCTCACTTGAGCTCGTTTGAGCTCGAATTTAGCTCGTTTCAGCTCATTCCTTTTTCATTTCAATAAGTTAAGTATTAATCTAGCTTATAACTAAGTTTGTTACAGCTCATGCCAAATTCCCTAGCTCAATTTAGCTCACTAAGTGTTTTTGACTATTTGAGCTAGCTGAATTTATTATAAGTTGACTTATAATTATTGTGTTCAAATTTAGTTAGTGATATTAAGTTATTTAGTTATTATTTTAAATTATAATTATATGAATAGTTGTGTGTTATTTAATTATGTTATTTAATTTTGTAGGTTAGCCGAATTTGGAAGATACATTCATGGCATTTAATGCAAGGTGCATGAACGGGAAAGTTCATTGAACGGGAGGATACATGCATGGACCGGTTCAATGTTTGGAGGACATACATTCATGTACATGGAAGGTTAATGCATATTGAAAGGTGCATCTCCCTTGGACGGCACACATGCATGAATGGGGGGTAATCAATGCAAGTGCATGTACGGCTAGGTTTAAGGCCCCTTCCAAGTTCCATGTACAACTGATGCATGTGGGAGGACCCTTGGAGTTTCCTAAGCACCTATTCGGCCAAGGGACACCCTTTGGGAGTTTCATGCATCCCATGGCCGAACCTAAACAATCCCATTGGCTTCCAAAGCTTGCTCATACATGAAGCTTCCTATTCATCTCCCATTCGGCTGAACATGGACAAGGACACCATTGGTCATTTTTCTAGAAGGTTCATGTCTTAAATAGGTTCATTACTTAATCATTAAGTTCATGAATGGACTATTCGGTTAGTATAAGAAACTAGTATAAATAGTTTGTTGATTTCATCTGTAAAGGACTTTTGCCAAAATTGTTAATGAACATTTGTTCTTGTGAGGTTGCTTCCTCTCATATCTCGTACAAGTTTCGAAAGACTTATCTGGCTTGTGCTAGTGGAGTCAATCGTCTTGTTTGAACTTATCACCAATCTTGGTGTGGCGTTCACCTATCCATCTATCCATCTTTTCACCTTAACAATATAGGAACCGGGGTGACACTTCTTAGTGTTGAATCATTCCTGACGTTGAGTTCGTTTTTCCATCCCTCATTTTTCAACTTTCCTTCTTGTAACCAAACCGACCCATTTATCCATCACCCATCTTTGCTACACATAACCGAACCTGTTACTAAACTTACCCTTCTTGAAACCTTCCGCTTATTCTAATCCATTATTTTACTTTTATTACTAAAATCTGAGGCACGAACGACTCTCTCGAACTACGATCGGGCAACTACGTGAATTCGACTCATCTACCCGGGCCGGATCACATCACACACATGTTGAATTGACAAAACTGAGCATACCAATATGCAAAGGTTCATGCTTCAAGAGTATCAATCGGGAATGCAAATCACTACATGGAAATTTTGCACAAAAACTCAAAGATTGTTCATGAAGAACACAATTGCACATATCGTGTGAAGATCTTTTAACATGGATGCCAAACAAAGAATTTTTAGAGAACATGTAACTTTTCAAACAGGCAGATTTATCAGAAATCAATTGAGCAGGCATATTTAAACATAAAGATTTAACACATGAATTCAAAAATTTTGCATGGTCAAACACATCAGAATTTTTAAGTGACAGACTTTGATCACACACATTCAAAATTCGCTTAGAGAAAATTAATCCAATGTTGTCAACAACTTTGCCAATGTAGTAATTGTCATAAGAAAAGCTGTATCTGGCACCTTTTAAAACAAAATCGTTAACAACAGTAAGTGAACAAAAATTAGCCAAATCAAGTGACTTTGATTCGATAACAAAGAATCCTTACCTTCCTTACCTTCGATCGCAAGTGGGTGGTTGTCATTTGCGAACTTACCTTTTTCGAACAACCTAAAACACCTCTCGTTTGGAAGGTAATGTAGATGGAATTGGTCGCACAAACTTCTAGGAACCTGAAAAGTTAATTCACAAGAAGATCGAACCTGTGGGTTAGTAGAGATAATCCTCACTTGCTTACTTGTTTTCTCACTTGATTCTTTTTCTTCTGAATCACTCGTTCCTTTTGTTTCAATTTCTTTTTCATCTTCTTTTTCACTCTCAATCTCATTTTCTTTTTCATTTCCTTTTTGTTTTCCAAACTCTTTCTTAAAGGCTTTTTCAAGTTCTCTCAAGATTCACTCATTTTCTCTCTTACTTGCCTCTTGCTGCTCTTTTTTTTTATTTCATTTTCTTTTTCTTCTTTTGCTTTTTCTTTTCTTCTCTTTGTTTTCTCTTTACAAGAATGTACAAAAGAATCATGAGAATAGAGATCATGTTCGAAAGGCCAAGAACTATTTGCATGTGAAAAACTTCGTGTAGAACCTCCTTGAATGATTTCTTTGAAGTTCGGGAAGAGGTATATCTATCTCTTCGGATTTCATTTTGGACGTCTTCTCGAACGGAGTAAAAATCATAGTCAGCTTCTTGACTTCTCGAATTCCTTGACGAAAAAGAATCTCGATAGTAATCTCTTGGTCTTGAAGTTGATGTCGAATAGGATTCACAATGGGACTTTTTTCTCAAGTAATAATTGGGTGTATATCTTCGTGGGGTTCTCGACTCTATGTTTCGACTTGATGAAACTCATTCTCGTGGATCTCTTTGTTGCAATCAATCTAATCTCTCATGCAATTTATCGAATTTGGACTTCACCATTCTTTGCATTTCTTGTACCAAGTATTGGTATTTCGATTCAGTGAACTCTTCGCGTGACATGATTTTTGTTGCTGAAAAGAAAATGTTATATCACAAAATAAAATAAAAAATTAAGTACCTCACCACAAACCTCACAATTTCACTCGGAAAGAAGAAGGAAAAGGTGTCACTCCCGCTCGTGTTTACACTCATTTGGCTTTTACCTCCACTCGAATGTTCTGACTCGCTCGTGCCTTTTACCTCTCAATCTTCCTCTCGTAACCTTGTAACAGACTTAGTATGACTTGATCTCTAGTATTGTGGATCGGTTTCAAATGGTTTTACAAAGGATAGCAAATGAGGGGTTATGGTTGGCTGAAAGAAAAGGGAATTGGGTAAAAAGTGTGGCGTGTATGAGATTAGAACAGAAGATGGATCAGGAACTATTTCAAATCAAGGCTTGATGTTCAAATAGCAATCAAATTGCATAAAACACCTCTCTTCTTCTTCTTCTTTTTTGAATTTTTTTCTTTATGTACTTTTTTTTTACTATATCAGCCAACTAAATACAATAGGAACATTTCTGTACGTGATTTTTTTTTCTTCGGCTGCGTAGATTTTTGTTTTTATAGCAACAGCAACTAACTAATCAAAATGAGAAAACTTCGGTATACAAAATTTTTTTTCGGATCCTACTTACTTTCATTCACTGGTACTAATCCCAGGAATGATTTTGTAGCACGAACTTCTCATTTTAGTAGCTCTGATACCAAATGATATGATCCGTCTCAGGAAGAGTCGAGTCGTATGCTGAGTTGCCCAATCGTCTTGACGAGAAGTTCCGTTCGTAACTTTAAGGATTAGGCGATAAAGGATGGAGTGGTTGATACAAGCTTGCCTCGACTTGAGTTGAGTCGTATGTAGTTTGCCCGATCGTCTACGAGAAGGTGTTGATTAGAATGGAATGGAGAAGTGATTTCAGGTTTGAATGAGACTTGGATGTCCAAAGTTGAGGTTCAAAAAGGGTGATTAGTTTAGGTTTAAGAAAGAAGAAAGTTAGGATAGTTGGTAGGTGTTTTATGGTTCAGAAAAGAAACGAAAGTCAGTTGAATTTGGAATATTTGAGAAACGGATGAATTATGATATGGTAGGTCCTAAGAACAAGTTGAACTGATATAAGCAAATATCGACTCGAGACTTATGAGTTCTTAAGGAAGGATGGTTGAAGTGAAATGGACCTCGACCCACTATCTAGGTAGATAGGAACCTCAGTATAAAGGGGTTTTTGAACGCCACACTAAAACTAGTGATAAGTTCGGTTTCGTAAAAGAAATAGGTTGACGCCACTACTAGGTAGATAAGCCAACAAAAATCTTAAACGAGACTTAGAGAAGAAAATTCTCACAAGAACAAAAGTTCGGCTATATAAAATTTGGCAAAATTCCTTTACAAAGTAACACAAGCCACAATTTATAGTGAATACAAGGGATAGCCGAATAGGCTCTTGAGGTAGCTAATTGGTTGCTGAAAATTCCAGAATTTTTGATGAAGCTTCCTTGAAGTTTCTTGTACATGGAGAACGGCAAGGGGTAGCTTCTAGATGCCTTGATTCAATAGAAAAATTGAATGAATTGTTTGGGAGCTGAAATGCCATCAATAGATTCGGCCAAATGCTTGAATTTGGAATTAATGCTACTGCTTGATTCAGCCGAATGTTCATGTGATTAAGGAGCTGTCTAGAGCACTTCAATAGTCTTAGAATGTGAACAAACTGATTTGAACAGCCACACATGTGTGAACAAACAAAACCGAACAGACCTTGGTGTGAAAGGAATAATCAGGTGGGTGTGAACAGCCTTAATTTATCTTGGGCAGCCAATCGGTCTTCTTGAAGAGTTGTAAGGTTTGGCCGAATGGTCACTTAGGGGACACCAAAGATCAGCACACCAACTTTAAATCATCCATGCACCTATGCTGTCCAAGGGGTAATGTACCTACAACATTTAATTCAGCAAATTAAATCCCTTTTAGACACATTAAATTCGGCAACATAAACAAATAAATCTTGCACCATAAATTAGGCTGGACATAATTAATCTTTGTAATAGTTAAGACAAGTATTAATATAAGACAAGTTTATGTAATAACTATGACATATTAATAACAAATATTAATATAAGACAAGTTTAATGCTTAAATAAATATGTGCAAATTTTTATTTAATGCATTAAAGACAAAACCGAGTTTAAACTAAAATGAGCTAAGCTTTAGCTCGTGAGCTAAAGTTGAGCTGAGGCTAAACTCCTAAGCTGAAGTTGAGCTAAGGTTTAGCTCGTGAGTTGAAAATGAGCTAGGAGTGAGCTTGGTTTAGCTCAGGCAAGATGGATTGAGCTCGAATAAGCTGGATTTGAGCTGGACGGAGCTCGTGGAGCTGGAAACGAGCGGGATCAGCTTGCCAACATGTCAATGCTCGGCTTGACAGACTTTTTCGATGAAGTTCGCGGGGCGTGCTCGTATCACCTTTCTTCCTTCATCGAACCACCTTAAGAGCCTTATAAGACCCGGGTCAACACTCTCCTTAGTGTTGGTTCGTTCTTGCCGCTTAAGTCTGATTTCCATTCCACATATCTATCAACCTATCTATTTTAATTTCTTTGTTAGCCAAGCCAAATCAAGTTATACTTAGCCAATTTTGAACCTATTTCCATCACCTATCTTCATACTTAAACAAATACCTTCATAGCTTGCAAATTGGAACGATACTTCTACATTCAAAGATCAGGCACAACTACGACTCAACTCACTGTTCCGAGGTAAGATCGTATCATTTGATATCAGACCTACTTAAAACGAGAAGTACGGACGTTTGAAGCCATCCCAGAATAAGTTTGTAAAAAAATTTGAAAAAAATTCAAAAAAATATTATTATTTCGTGTATTACAAATGCATTGTAGTTATGTATATTAAAAAAAAGATTTGGAAATTATTAAAAAATTAAAAAGTGATTGAAAGTTTATGCTTGTCTTTTTGTAATCCCGATCAAGTAAGTTCCTTCTACTACCATCATCTACCTTCACGCCACACTAAAAGCCAACCTATTTTTCTTTTAGCCTACCCTACACCTCTTTATCAATCTTTTGTAACCATTTGAAGCCGACCCCTAGATTACGATAAAGCCTAAACAAGTCTTTTTACAAAATCACGAGAGGAGTAGAAAAAGGCATGAGTGAGTGAGCACAATAGAGGAAGAAAAATCCAATTAACGAGTGTAAACATGAGCGTGAGTGCCACTATCACTTTTCTTTCCGAGTGAAACATGAGGTTTTTACTGAGGTTTAAAATTTTTTTCCATGTCAAAAAGTCCAGAACAAAACATGGCGAAAACAGCCAAACGACAACCAGTTTGAAATGTGCCAGATTTAAATCTGATATGATCACGGCTTCCTATAAGTCAAGTCCAAGCCGAGATCCGATGGTGCTACCTCAAGGGCCGATCACAAGGGCTCTTACAAAACAATTTAAAGAAGTCGTTATAGCTTTAGTTCAGCATGTGTGGGATGATGTCAATGCTAGACCTATCGAACCAGTTAGTGGCCATTTTGGAAATCCATGCCGAACTTTTCTACAAGTTTAGTTCAGCTCACTGAGCTCACCTTCAGTTCAAGTTAGCTCCCATGTAGCTCCACACCAGCTCATTAGCTCGGGACCACTCAAGATGTCGACTCACGAGTTTAAGCCCAATTCGGGTTTAGCTCATGAATTAACCATCAGCTCGTGGAGTTCACTTTGAATTCATTTGACTACTATTGACTTTTTAATTAATAAGTTCAATAATTAGCTAATTAATATCCTACATATTAAATTTAGTTCACATTAGTTATATTAAGTATGTCTTAAAAGTGTTTATTGATGATAATTAAATTTGTCATAACCGAATTTAATGTTGATATTTGTGTTCACATTAGTTTGAATTAATTTTGTTCACATTTCTTGTAGAAACGCAATGGACATATGGAGATTAAAAAGCAAGCATGAATTTTGAAGGTGCATGGACGGTTGGGGGACTTGAATCTCTTAGGTGCATGTTCGGCCAAGTGCATGTATGACCATATTCAATGTCTTTAAGGTTCATGAATGTTTCCATTCATGTATGGTGTGCTATCTCTTTATTCTCCAAGGTGACCATTCAGCCAAAGGACACTCACACATGCATGAAGATAGCTTGGCCCATTAGCTTCCCCATGACTCTCCTTAATTCGTTCACACCTATGTTCACATGGCAAGACTATTCGGTTCACCTTGTTCACACTAGAAGACTCTTCAACATTCGTTTTCACACACATGATAGCCCTTGGAGTGTCCACAATTAATTCATACTTTTTGACCAAACATTGCTTCATTTAACAAGGTTGGCTGAACCTACAAGTGACCATTGGACATTATGCATTCACTTTGAGTTTTCTTAAGCATGAAGATTCATTCATTTCCTATTACCATAGCCGAATCTAGACATGCACATTAAGGGTCATTTTTCTAGAATTTTCTTTAATTAATGTGTAAGCATGAAAGGCCAATCGGCTACCTAGACTTAGGTCTATAAATACTTGTTCAATTTCCATGTAAAGGACTTTTGAAACTTATGTTAATGTTATCCTGCCGAAATTGTGAGGCAAACTTTTCTTATATTTTGTTCAAAGATTCGTTTGGCGTTCCTAGCATTCTAGTTGTGTCAACCGTGTTCTTTGACGTACGCGATCTTTTCACTATTCATAGTGTGGCGTTCAACATACCGAGGTTCCTATCTTGTTAGATAGTGGGTCGAGGTTTTCCTTTACCAAACCTATAACCGAACTCAAAAGGCTTAATCAACGGGTCGATACCATTTCGGTATTGGTTCTTGAAAGTACCTTTAGTAGTTCAAACCCATTCTCTTCTTTACCTAATTGAACCTAAACCAACCAATTTGTTCATATCCTTTTGTTCCTACCCTTTCATTCCTACCATTCCATTCGTACCCCTCTTTCTACTTTGACCATACCTTCAACTCAACTAAACCTAACGTAACTTCTCGTAGACGATCGGGCAATTTACATACGACTCGACTCTTCCCGAGACGGTTCGTATCAAAATCTCCAGGCCTTCTTGCACGAAGTGGAGTGTTTAGTCGATCAGAAGCTTGAGCCTATCCAAGAAAGGCTTGATCAGGTCGAGGGAAGAGCCCAACAGGAGAGGATGCCCCAACATCCACCAAGGAACCAAGGATGGCAACCAGTCCATGAAGACGAGTTGTGTGACCCTAGCGATGCCGAGAGTGACCAAGGGTCCAACCTAAGTGATCTGCAGAGGGGGCGAAGAAACCATGGCCAAAGAGATTGTGGGTGGATCGATGACGACCTTAAAAATACTAAATTGTCAATTCCACCATTCCAAGGTCGATCAGATCCAAAAGCCTATCTTGAGTGGGAGAAGAAGATCGAACTAGTGTTCGAGTGCCATAACTATTCTGAGAATAAAAATGTGAAGTTAGCCGCAATAGAGTTTTCAGACTACGCGACGATATGGTGGGACTAATTATCCATGAGCCGTAGAAGGAACGGAGAACCACCAATACATACATGGGCCGAAATGAAGGCGGTGATGCGCCTGAGATTCATTTCATCTTATTGCCACCGCGAGCTTAATCAAAAGCTCCAAAACCTTACCCAAGGTTCAAGGAGCATGGAGGATTATTACAAAGAAATAGAGATCGGGATGATAAGAGTGGACGTGCAAGAAGATGGTGAAGCAACACTATGTGTAACACCCCTAACCTATATCCTTCATCGGATTAGGATTACGAGGCATTAACGAACAAAAATACATTTTCAAACAACCACACATTTATACGAGTCATATTCATATATATATATAACATAAGTTTAATTAAAATAATAAGCATGATTTTATTAATCATAATATGATATACAAATCATATTAAAATATAAGTCAGTAATGACCCTCAACCAAAATACCTCGAACAACCATATTCATTCACTAAACTAAATTCATTTATTCAACATTATATTTATACACTTACATATATCAAACTAAAACATTATATACTTAATTACATAAATGCAAAAGCCAAATCACCAATCAACATTTTCATTACCTAAATTCACATTCCATTGAATAAGCTAACCAGAATTTTAAAATAATATACCATTAGAGATCGATACAAAAACCATATTTATCTTTTGCTTATTCGGATAACAAAATTTACCTATATAAAATCCATTCATCATGTGCATAAAATTTATATAAATGAATATCGAATCCCAAGTTGTCATATATTCAAAACATAAATCTTACAAGTAACCAACGAATTTATATAACTAAACCCGTAAGCATCTTGTCCATATTATAAGCACACACACACACACATATATATATATATATTTATATGTTATCATGAAACATGGTTGATTCAATTAAATACATCTATGAATATGCATATATGTATATCATAGCTAATTTTTCATCCACAAATATATATATATGCCAGTAATCATCAACCAACGCCAAAGCATATATCACATGAAAATAATAACCGAATACCATAATTAACATGACCAATTGCACAAACATCCATTAGCATTATAATCAACCACATTTCACAAGTATATATATATACTGATACGAGCACGTCCCGTGAACTTTATCAAACCAGTCTATCAAGCCGAGCATTGACATGTTGGCAAGCTGATCCCATCTCGTTTCCAGCTCCATGAGCTCCGTCCAGCTCAAATCCAGCTTATTTGAGCTCAATCCAACTTGTCTGAGCTAAACCGAGCTCACGCCTAGCTTATATTCAGCTCACGAGCTAAACCTTAGCTCAACTTCAGCTTAGGAGTATAATCTCAGCTCAACTTTAGCTTAAGGGCTAAAGCTTAGCTCATTTTAGCTCAAACCCGATTTTAGACTTTAATGCATTAAATAAAATCTGAACATAATTATTTAAGCATCAAATTTGACTTATATTAATATTTGTTTTAATATGTCATAGTTATTACATATTTTAATTATGTTCACATTTTAGCCGATTTAATGCATGACATTAATATGTTTACATGATGTCTCATAATTTGATTTTTTTAGATACAATGATCAAGGACGGCATAATGTATGGATGAAGAAACATCTCTTTTGGGCATTCCACACTCATGAATGAAGAAGTATTAAATGCTGGTGCATGTACGGCTAGATACAAGGTTTTTACAAATTCATGCATGTGTCGAATGCATGTATGGACATTAAAGGCTAGTCCATGAATGGAGCAAATGCATGGGATGATAGAATGAATGAATGGCTTAAGTGCATAGCTCCTTGAACATGTTCACACTTTGAATTGACCTATAAGCTACTGCACATGCATGGATGGGTTCAAGAACGTCCAAAGGAAGGAATTAACTCAATAATTCAACACATTGATTGAATTAAGTGCATGCACAAAGGGGAGAACGAATTTACTAGGTTCATGCTGCCATTTATGAACCTACATGCCATTAAACTGTTTAATTATTAAGATACATGTTCCATACAAGTGCATGAACGTCCCAAGGAGATGAATGCAACCTTTGGTGCACATACAGGTCACTTGAAGCCTTTCTTTATGACTAAGCATTCATGCACACACTTAGGGGGAAGAAAGTGTCCATTCAACTAGTGCATGAATCTGCCGAATTTATGAACTATTCTAATACATTAGTGTGAACGTTTTTATTATTGTGTGAACACCTAGATGCCGAATTTGAATGGTCATCTATGTGCCTATAAATATTTGTTTTCTTTCATTTGTATGGAGGTTTTTTTTGAAATTTGTTTTATTGTTTCTTTGTTAATGAAACTATTTGGAGAGGATCTTTCTCCCATATTTCGTTGAAGACTTGTTGGCCTATCTAGTTCTTAGTTGGTGTCAACCTTGTTCTTCTTTTGAACTTATCGCTCAACCGAGTGTGGCGTTCACCCTTATACCGAGGTTCCTACTTTGCTAAGTAGCGGGTCGAGGTTTATCACTTTCATTCTCCACCTTGAAAGCCTATAAGCATTTGGGTCAATATTTTCTAATATTAGTTCGTGCTTGCTTTTAAGAACCCTTTCTTCCATATCCATCATTAAACCATTATACATAGCTTCCGTCCTATTTTCCTATCAACTTCATTCCAAAAGCGAATTGAACGATACTTTCTCCTAGATGATCGGGCAACTCAGCATACGACTTGACTCTCCCCGAGGTGGTTCGTATCATATACCGAACTAATATCCAAACATATATTCATTATCTCATTTCAACAATTAACAGAATGTACTTGTCAACCAAATGGAATTATTATTATTATTATTATTATTATTATTATTATTACAAGTCATAGCCAAATCATTTTAATCTAGAGTAACATAGCAAATATAGTTCATACTTATAGGTATACTATAGCCGAATTTTTCAAAACACATCCAAATTACTAATCAACTTCAATGCACCACAAAACACATATCACAAATATTATTTATCCATAGCATAAGATACCATAGCCAAAATAAACTCAAAACATAAGCAAACATAACCGAAATTAACATGGAAATTAAGCCATTTTCACATGGCTCAAATTATACAAAACCAAAATCCAACATTTCAAAACACATTCCAGCCTATACATGCCATAATTTGTGTTTGATTATTTAAATAACGAAGCTGTAGATAGTGTGATAGACTTTGCTGACGATCCCCGAGCTTGTAACTAGAATCCAAAATCTATAAAATAGAAACACACATAAAAACACAGAGTAAGCTTTTGAAGCTTAGTAAGTCTTATAATACTGTAACACATTTAAATCCAAACATATAAAGTTCATAATAATATATATACATTCATTCTTAAATATCACTTTGGCCGAATGCTCATGTAACTAAAATATCATTTTACCATTTTACTTTCACAACCAAGTAATCATCACAAACCTAGTTCACATACCATAAACACATAAGCTCATGTGTCACAATATAATTTCACATACACCTGCTAATCATATAACCAAATATATCTCATCATATATACAAAAATATAAGGACTATTCATAACATACTTACTACTCATTCACAAAGCCAAATATACATATATCATACACATATTTACTTTATTTGCATTTTACAAGATTTGTAACAAATAGCCAAGGTGTTTACTTACCTTACCTCAAGTAGATAACAAGTTAATTCATATATGGCATATAGCTCGTTTTACACATTCAAACTCAATTTACCTTTGCCCGATGAACCATTCAAAATTGGGTAGGACACTCAAATAATCACATATATATCGTACATTGCCAAAGTCCCACACATGGTCTTACATGTAATCACATATCGATGCCACTGTCCCAGACAGGGTCTTACTCACACACATATAGCGGAATCACATATTGATGCCATGGTCTTACTCGCACACAAAAATAGGAATCCTATGTCATGACATATGTATCCTAACTATTCCTAAGGTTATTACTGGGTTTTGGACATCGTAACTCTGTCGAAACAAATTCAAAAATGTAGTAGTTAAGCCTTTTCATATTCAACCATAAAAAATATAAATTCATACATTTCATAACAACATATATATCTAGCATTTAACTACAATTAAACATGCCTATTTGCTTATAAACTTACCTCGGACGATATAAAATAGAACGGAGCGGCTAGTCGACAACTTTCATTTTTCCTCGATCCAAATCTGATTTCTTTGGTTATCAATCTAGACATATTCAAATTAAGCTCATTCAAACATATTTTCATTCAATTTAGTCAAAAACACATAAATGGGCAAATTACCATTTTACCTCTGACATTTACAATTTTTACAATTTAGTTCCTATTGCACAAAACACAAAATACACAAAATTTCTCCATACCCAAGCTAGGCCGAATATTACCCATAATGTAACATCCCAACCCCGGCCTAGACATTATGGCTGAATCTGGCGACGTCACATTGGAGTGTTTTTCGTAAAGTGTGAATTTGTTAAAAACCCATTCTCTACTAAACCTTTATGTACGATCTTAAAGAAGATTTCAAGTCTTGTTGTTAATTTTCAAAATGTACATCATTTGTCGAAAATAAATCATATTAAAACGTCGTTATTTATTTTAAAACATTGTCTCTTGTAGAAGCGCTTAAAATCGTTTATGTATTCTTGGTATTTTTGGAAAACATTTACCCTTTTGAAAACCCGAGTCTTTTTACTATCACTGGCACTATTAATGCAAAATAAACATAAACCCCCAAATTAAAAATAAAATCCAAAGAGGCCTTATTACAAAATACCCAAATTAAATTATAAATTAAAACCACTTATGAAAGCATAAGCGGCCGTGTGGCCACCTCTGATACGATCCGCCTCAGGGTGAGTCGAGTTGTATGTGAGTTTGCCCGATCGTCTACGAGCTACGTTAGATTTGTTCAAAAGGATGTTTTAACAAAGTTTTTGTAGGTTTGGTTATAATGAAACGAAAAGTTGGATTGGAATGGAAATGAAAATGATCTCGAAAACAGACACGAACCAATATTAGAAAATATTGACCCAAATGTTTATAAGTTTTCAAGGTGGTCGAATGGAGAATATGAGAACCTCGACCCGCTACTTAGCAAAGTAGGAACCTTGGTATGTTTGAACGCCACACTACGAGTAGTGATAAGTTCAGTTTTCAACAAAGAAAATGGATGACACAACTAGAACACTAGGTAGCCAACAAATCTTTGAACGAAAACAGAGAAAAGTTTGCCTCACAAATTTGGCAGAATATCATTCAAAAATGTCCAAAAAGTAGTGTCCCCAAAAGGCTTGGTTACAAGAATTTATAAGGCTAAAATGAGCTAGCCGAATGGTCACATAGTAAAGTGCTATTAAAGGGCTAATTATAAATCAAAGACTTTTGAAATTCTAGAGTCAATAACTCCTCTCTTTAACTAGCTGAATTAATGTCCTTAAAGGCTTGAAAAATGCCTCTTGATTTTCCCTTTGGCTAGTTGAATAGACTCCAGCCACTTTAATGAAATTTGCAATGCATAAATTGTCCATTAAGTAGCAAAAAAAACGTTGGGGTATTTGAACAAGCTGCTACCAGATTTTAAAGGACATGAAATGCTCCTTTAAACTCTCTTTTAATGATGCTTAATGCTTCCTTTATAACAGCCCCCTCTTTTGTAACCAAAATAACTTGAAAAGTCTCCTTTATTGAATGCGTAACAGCATTTGTGAATTGAAAAGTCACCTGCAATTAAAACATATGTAACCGTCACATTTATTCAATTATTAAGCTTTAAACAAATTAACAACTACGTAAATAAATGAACAAACACTTATGCATCATTTATTCCAACAACTAGTTAATTAAAAGAAGTATTTAATGAACTTTAACTCATGCACCAATAAATTAACCTAGTAACTAGATTAATTAAAGAAGCAAGTCATTAAATTAAATTCATCAAATAAACTCATTTAATTAAACTAAGATGAGTTGTATTAATGACCAGCAACTCATTTATTAAACTAAGAGGCTTAAATGCAAGTATTAAAATGCAAACTAAATGCAAAGCTAAAAGAAATAAATAAAAGTTCAATTTAGTTGGAACGGGTTCAAGGAGCGGAAATTGAGCTGAAATTAGTTTGCAAAATGTTGCAAGGACACTTTATTAAGCTGGTCCCAACTCGATCTATTTCTCCAACCAAAGCCTGGCCCCACACTTGATTAACTAAGGCCGAAATGGCCTCCTTGAATTGCTTAGCTCGAGCTCGCGTAATTGGTCCTTGAGGCAGCACCATTGAGTCCTTGCTCGAACTTGATGCACTCCAGGTCGCGATCGTATCATTCCCCCCCTCTTTTAGGCGACTTGTCCTTAAGTCGAGCCGTTTTTCCATTGGAGAAATTTGACTCATGCATGGTTTTCCTCGGTCAAATGGGATGGAAGATGTCACATAAACCTGAAAAATTCTTACCACAGCCAATAAAAAGAAACTCAAAGGAGTCAGATTCAAATGTGTTCGATAGTTCATAAAAAATTCATTCAATCGAACATATGCCAAAAATCTCAATTGGTCAAAGCAAGCATACGTAAATTTATCAAAGAGTTTCATTAGACCAACGTTGCAATGAAGACTAAGTTGGATCAAGGTATAATTGGTTGTAAACGATGGCAGGCACTTAAACACATTATTCCTCATCCAAAACATTTCAATATGTTTATTCAAAAATAACAATTCATGGGAATGTACACGCAAAGTGTACCATGGCCAATTGGAAACTAAATCACTCTTTCGCTTATTAACAACATGATTTGTGTAATCACTTTCCAACACAAACGGATCACTACTAGGCCAAAGACAACAATCAATCACAACAAGGTACAAACAATTTCCAAACATCAAACCATCAAAAAGATTTTCAACAACATTCGAATAGAGTAAAGGTATTTGAAAATTTTCGTAAACTTTACCTTGTCGATCTTGAAGAGAAGAAAATTTATGTTCAATTTTACCTTTTTCAAACAAGATGAATCTTCTCTCTTCAAACAGATAATGTAAAACAAACCTTTAAACAAATTAACAACTACGTAAATAAATGAACACACACACTTATGCATCATTTATTCCAACAACTAGTTAATTAAAAGAAGTATTTAATGAACTTTAACTCATGCACCAATAAATTAACCTAGTAACTAGATTAATTAAAGAAGCAACTCATTAAATTAAATTCATCAAATAAACTCATTTAATTAAACTAAGATGAGTTGTATTAATGACCAGCAACTCATTTATTAAACTAAGAGGCTTAAATGCAAGTATTAAAATGCAAACTAAATGCAAAGCTAAAAGAAATAAATAAAAGTTCAATTTAGTTGGAACGGGTTCAAGGAGCGGAAATTGAGCTGAAATTAGTTTGCAAAATGTTGCAAGGACACTTTATTAAGATGGTCCCAACTCGATCTATTTCTCCAACCAAAGCCTCGCCCCACACTTGATTAACTAAGGCCGAAACGGCCTCCTTGAATTGCTTAGCTCGAGCTCGCATAATTGGTCCTTGAGGCAGCACCATTGAGTCCTTGCTCGAACTTGATGCACTCCAGGTCGCGATCGTATCAACCTCCGAGTCCTTCGCTGCACTGATCCTCCTAACGATTACCTGTAAGTTAGACAGATGGGTGAGTTTACGAAAACTTAGTGTGTAATACCTATAAAAACAAACAGTGAACAACATAGTCTAGGCCTAAGCCCATATTAGTAATAGTTCAATATCAGTTAGGCCTTGCCCTAGTACGATGCTGATAGCGATGGCGATGTCGATTGCAATAACCATGAACAATGCAAGAATAAAGAAGATACAAGTCCTACCCAATCCAGTCTCTACACTCCATCTCCGTACCAGTCCTACACTCCATGTAGGGATATAATCAACCCACCCATCCCTACACTCCAAAATAGCACCGGATGCGACGCTAACAGTATTTGCAGCAAAGCTACCAATATAATCAGCTTAGAGCCATCAGTGATTTGCAGCAGAGCTGCCAGTATAATATACTTCCTCCAATCATAATAAACCCATCCCCATGCAAAGCATCATACAGTCATGTCATGTCATATCCTAGAATCATACATATATCCATTACAGTTTAAATAGCAAGCTAAAATACAGTCATACAAGTACATATATATAAATACCTCACATAGGGGCAAAACAGTCAATTTACCATGTAGGGGCATTTCAGTCATTGATATGAGCACGCCCCGCGAACTTTATCGAGCAAGTCTTTCAAGCCGATCAATGACATGTTGGCAAGCTGATCCAAGCTCGTTTCCAGCTCCACGAGCTCCGTCCAGCTCAAATCCAGCTTATTCGAGCTCAATCCATCTTGCCTGAGCTAAACCGAGCTCACTCCTAGCTCACTTTCAACTCACGAGCTAAACCTTAGCTCAACTTTAGCTTAGGAGTTTAGCCTCAGCTCAACTTTAGCTCACGAGCTAAAGCATAGCTCATTTTAGTTTAAACTCGATTTTGTCTTTAATGCATTAAATAAAAATTTGCACATATTTATTTAAGCATTAAACTTGTCTTATATTAATATTTGTTATTAATGTGTCATAGTCATTACATAAATTGATTATGTTCACATAGCTGAATTAATGCATGACATTAATGTGTTCACATCATACCGAATTTATGAGTGTTCATGAGATATCTTAATGACTTGTTTATTTCATGTAGGTACATCCCTTTGGACAGTACAATGTATGGATGAAGAAACATCTCTTTTGGGCATTCCACACTCATGAATGAAGAAGTATTAAATGCTGGTGCATGTACGGCTAGATGCAATGTTTCTACAAATTCATGCATGTGTCGAATGCATGTATGGACATTAAAGGCTAGTCCATGAATTGATCAAATGCATGGGATGATAGAATGCATGAATGGCTTAAGTGCATGTATGGTGGCTGTCTCCTAACTTTCCAAGGCACTTATTCGGCCAAGAAGTAGCTGCTAACTAATTCTATGTTGACCATAGAGCTCCTTGAACATGTTCACACCTTGAATTGACCTATAGGCTACTACACATGCATGGATGGGTTCAAGAACGTCCAAGGGAAGGAATTAACTCAATAATTCAACACATTGATTGAATTAAGTGCATGCACAAAGGGGAGAACGAATTTACTAGGTTCATGCTGCCATTTATGAACTTACATGCCGTTAAAGTGTTTAATTATGAAGATACATGTTCCATACAAGTGCATGAACGTCCCAAGGAGATGAATGCAACCTTTTGGTGCACATACAAGTCACTTGAAGCCTTTCTTTATGACTAAGCATTCATGCACAAACCAAGGGGGAAGAAAGTGTCCATTCAGCTAGTGCATGAATCTGCCGAATGTATGAACTATTTTAATACATTAGCGTGAACGTTTTTATTATTGTGTGAACACCTAGATGCCGAATTTGAATGGTCATCTATGTGCCTATAAATATTTGTTTTCTTTCATTTGTAAAGGACTTTTCGCCAAAATTTTTATTGAATTTAATCTTGTGAGAATTTTCTTCTCTAAACTTTGTTTGAGACTTTGTTGACTTATCTACCTAGTAGTGGCGTCAACCCTGTTTCATTCACCCATATACCGAGGTTCCTACTTTGTTAAGTAGTGGGTCGAGGTTCTATCATTTTCATTTTCGCCTTGAAAGCCTATAAGCATTTGGGTCGATATTTTCTAATATTGGTTCGTGCTTGCTTTTGAGTTCCTTCTTTCCATTCTTTCATTTACTTTAAATCGAACCTTAATATTCATATTTTAACCCCTTCATTTGAACCCCTTGAATAGCTTCCGCATAATTTATTTAGAAACATCTTTTTTGAACAAACCGAATGATACTTTCTCGTAGACGATCGGGCAAACTCGCATACGACTCGACTCTCCCCTAGGCGGTTCGTATCAGTCATTTTACCACATAAAGGCAAAACAGTCATTCTACCTTACAGGGGTATCTCGATAATTTTACACTATAAGGGTATTTCGGTAATTTTACAAACTAGGGGTATTAACGACACAAAAAACAGTCCACCTTCGCCTCGAGCGACTTAAGTAACCTAAACAGGCATAACGGTGCAAGTGGGCTTAAGGCCCAATCTCGGCCCAAATGGGCCCACACTCTCGTGTAGCTCATTTAGCCTAAATTTAGATACGGCTATGTGTACACCATAGCCCGATTCATTAATATTCACTTACCATAGATTTTATCCGTGTGGGCCCACGAGCCCATTGGGCCCACACGGCCTATTTCAGCCCATCGAGGCCCAAAACAACTTAATTCTTGTGCGTGACATGACAAGTCCTACCATATTCTGCCTAGCAGCTAATTTGACACAAGCGGGCCCACGGGCCCATTGGGCCTATTCAGCCCATTTCGTGGCCAAAGTGATACGGACACACCTTCCAAGTTGTCGGCTGCCAATGTAGATCCTCTAGAGTTGCCCGTAGGACCGATCACCCGAGCTCGAGCAAAGAGATTCAAAGACGCAACAACAGCCTTAGTTGATAGAGTTTGGGGTGAAACCGTTGCTGGACTTATCGAAAGCTCTTGGATCAGTAAGCCGAGCAACCGAATGAATCTTAGCTTAGCTTAAGAGCCTGTTTTCTGCTCATTTTATTTTTTCGTTTAATTTGCTGGAATAAAATCATTTAATTTGCTGTTAGCTAAATTAGTTAATTAGGTCTTAATAATTAATTTTTCATAATCTGGACTTTATAAGTAGGTATAATGGTGTCTTAAACTAGCTTAATTTATTAGCTAATTAATTTGTCAAGTTTAAGACCGGTTTTAAATGAGCTACTCATTAAATTTGCCCAGCCAATTTTTGCTATTAAATTTGTCTAAGTTCCAGCCGATTTAATACATGTCTTAACCTTGCATAATTAATTTGTCTTAGCTACTACAAGTTTTAAATGTGTCTTGAGCAACCGAAAATTAATGTGTCTAAATTAATTAATGTGCTGAATTAATTTGTGTGTGTAGGTGCAATGCATGGGACGGCATTTAAACAAATTAAAGTTGTTGAATTGGTTTTCCCAAAAGCCATGATGGTTCGGTCAATGCAACATTCACCATCAGTTGATGGTTACTCTCCCCAACATGGCTACTCAATTTTCGAAGCTGGTATTCAGGACTTTCACACCCACAAATTAATGTCCATTGATTTGTTTTCACAGTTTATGGCCGGCCAACTACTCAAGGAGCTCATTTAAATATTTGCCTTGACCATTCAACTCTTCCAAGCATCAACTTAATTAAGCTCCCAAGTTCCAATGCTGAATTTAAATATGCATTTCAGCTCCCAAACGTGCCAATTAATTCCAGCTAAAAAAATGCTTCTAGAATGCTGTCCAATGAGTTCTCCAAAGCCAAGAAGCTTCAAGAAAACTTCCTAAATAAATCTAGAATTTTCTAGCTTAATTAGGAAGAAAACAAAAGGTTAATTAGCTACCTAAAATGGCTATTCGGCTAGCCTTTGCAACAGCTATAAATAGTTTGTTTATTTCTTGCAAAGGGACTTTTGCCAAATTTTATATAGCCGAACTTTTGTTCTTGTAAGAATTTCTTCTCTAAGTCTCGTTTAAGATTTTCGTTGGCTTATCTACCTAGTAGTGGCGTCAACCTAATTCTTTCACGAAACCAAACTTATCACTAGTTTTAGTGTGGCGTTCAAAACTGATACGATCACGGCTTCCCATAAGCCAAGTCCAAGCCGAGATTCGATGGTGCTACCTCAAGGGATGATCACAAGGGATCGTGCAAAACAATTTAAAGAAGCTGTTATAGCTTTAGTTCAGCATGTGTGGGATGATGTCAATGCTAGACCTATCGAGCCAGTTAGTGGCCATTTTGGAAATCCATGCCGAACTTTTCTACAAGTTCATTTCAGCTCACCAAGCTCACCTTCAGTTCAAGTTAGCTCCCATGTAGCTCCACACCAGCTCATTAGCTCGGGACCAGCTCATTATCAGCTCACGAGTTTAGGCCCAGCTCGGGTTTAACTCATGAATTAACCATCAGCTCATGGAGTTCACTTTGAATTCATTTTACTACTATTGACTTTTTAATTAATAAGTTCAATAATTAGTTAATTAATATCCTACATATTAAATTTAGTTCACATTAGTTATATTAAGTATGTCTTAAAAGTGTTTATTGATGATAATTAAATTTGTCATAACTGAATTTAATGTTGATATTTGTGTTCACATTAGTTTGAATTAATTATGTTCACATTTCTTGTAGAAACGCAATGGACATATGGAGATTAAAAGCAAGCATGAATTTTGAAGGTGCATGGACGGTTGGGGGACTTGAATCTCTTGGGTGCATGTTCGGCCAAGTGCATGTATGACCATATTCAATGTCTTTAAGGTTCATGAATGTTTTCATCCATGTATGGTGTGCTATCTCTTCATTCTCCAAGGTGACCATTCGGCCAAAGGACACTCACACATGCATGAAGATAGCTTGGCCAATTAGCTTCCCCATGACTCTCCTTAATTCGTTCACACCTATGTTCACATGGCAAGACCATTCGGTTCACCTTGTTCACACTAGAAGACTCTTCAACATTCGGTTTCACACACATGATGGCCCTTGGAGTGTCCACAATTAATTCATACTTTTTGGCCAAACATTGCTTCATTTAACAAGGTTGGCCAAATCTACAAGTGACCATTGGATATCATGCATTCACTTTGAGTTTTCTTAAGCATGAAGATGCATTCATCCACCATTCCCAAAACTAAATCTGGTCATGCATATTAAGAGTTATTTTTCTAGAATTTTCTTTTAATTAATGTGTAAGTATGAAAGGCCATTCGGCTACCTAGACTTAGGCTTATAAATACTTGTTCAATTTCCATGTAAAGCACTTTTGAAACTTTTGTTAATGTTATGCTGCCAAAATCGTGAGGCAAACTTTTCTTATATTTCGTTCAAAGATTCGTTTGGCGTTCCTAGCATTCTAGTTGTGTCAATCGTGTTCTTTGTCGTACCCGAACTTATCACTATTCGTAGTGTGGCGTTCAATGTACCGAGGTTCCTATCTTGTTAGATAGTGGGTCGAGGTTTCCCTTACCAAACCTATAACCGAACTCAAAAGGCTAAATCAACGGGTCGATACCATTTCGGTATTTGGTTCTTGAAAGTACCTTTAGTAGTTCAAACCCGTTCTTTCTTCTTTACCTAATCGAACCTAAACCGACCAATTTGTTCATACCATTTTGTTCCTACCCTTTCGTTCCTACCATTCCATTCGTACCCCTCTTTCTACTCTGACTATACCTTCAACTCAACTAATCCTAACGTAACTTCTCGTAGACGATCGGGCAATCTACATACGACTCGACTCTTCCCGAGACGGTTCGTATCAAAAACCTTTATACCGAGGTTCCTATCTGCCTAGATAATGGGTCGAGGTCCATTTCGTTTCAACCATCCCTTCTTAAGAACTAATAAGTCTCAGGTCGATATTTGCTAATATCGGTTCAACTTGTTCTTAGGACCAACCATACCATATTACGTCCATTTCCCAAATATTCCAATTCAACCGAATTTCGTTTCTTTCCCGAACCATAAAAACCTACCAACTATCCCAACTTCTTTCTTTCTTAAACCTAAACTTAATCACCATTCTTGATCCTAAACTTTGACATCCAAGTCTCTTTCAAACCCAGAATCATTTCTCCATTCCATACTCATCAACTTCTTCTCGTAGACGATCGGCCAATCTACATACGACTCCACTCAAGACGAGGCGAGCTCGTATCATTTGGTATCAGAGCTACCTAAAACGAGAAGTTTGGACGTTCAGAGAGGAGCATTCCTGGGGTAGGTTTAAAAAAAAGAGTAAAAAAAAATTGCTTCGTGAAATTCAAGTATTATATTGTATTTACCATTTTAGTAGTTTATAAACAAAAATATATATATATATACAAAAAAAAATTACTTCGTGAAATTCAAGTATTATATTGTAATTATCATTTTAGTAGTTATAAAAAAAGTATTTTAAAAAAATTTCAAAAAAAAATAAAAAATCGAAAAAATTAAGAAAAAAAGAATTAAAAAAAAAAGAGGTGTTTTATACAATTCGATTGTAATTTGAACGTCATGCCTTGATTTGATATAGTTCCCGATCCATCTTCTGTTCTAATCTCTCTAATCATATACACGCCACACTTTTAACCCAATTCCCTGTTCTTTCAGCCAACCCTAAACCTAAACGCATACCCATTGTTTACCCTTTTAAAACTGATTCCCAAACTAGAAGATCAAGCCTAGTAAATCCTTTACGAGGTTATAAGAGAAGAAAGGAGTGGAAAAAGGCACGAGTGAGTGAGCGTATTCAAGGGGAGGTAAAAGCCAAACGAGCGCAAATACGAGTGTGAGTGCCATCATTCTTTCTTTTCGAGAGATCTTGTGAGGTTTGTGGTAAAGTTACAACATGTCGCGAAGTCCGGAACGTAACATGAACGAAGGATTACCAAGGCAACCTGTGAGGAACGTGGCTCCCGAAGGCAGAGGAGTCCCTGATTTAGGCCAACAAGCCCTCAATCCAACGTATGTTCCGCAATGAACTCGAATCCATAAACGAGAGACTAGACCGAGTTGAAGAGAGGGGGCGACGAGAAAGAATGCCTCAAGGCCCTAGACGTGAAAGAGGACGAGCAAGGCCGTTCAAAGATGAGATGTATGACCCAAGTGATTTAGAAAGCGACCAAGGTTCAAATCAAAGTGAGCGACTCCGAGGTCAGCAGAATCAGGGTCAAAGGGATCGAGGCTGAGTTGATGATGATTTGAAGAACTTAAGCTCTCCATATGATACGAGCCGCCTCGGGGAGAGTCGAGTTGTACGCGAGTTTGCCCGATCATCTACGAGAAAGTATCGTTCGGTTTGTTCAAAAAGGATGTTTCTAATTGAATTATGCGGAAGCTATTCAAGGGGTTCAAAGAAAGGGTTTAAAATATGAATATTAAGGTTCGGTTTAAAGTAAATGAAAGAATGGAAAGAAGGAACTCAAAAGCAAGCACGAACCAATACTAGAGAGTATTGACCCAATTGCTTATAGGCTTTCAAGGTGGAGAATGAAAGTGATAAACCTCGACCCGCTACTTAGCAAAGTAGGAACCTCGGTATAAGAGTGAAAGAAACAGGGTTGACGCCACTACTAGGTAGATAAGTCAACAAAGTCTCAAACAAAGTTTAGAGAAGAAAATTATCACAAGATTAAATTCAATAAAAAATTTGGCAAAAAGTCCTTTACAAATGAAAGAAAACAAATATTTATAGGCACATAGATGACCATTCAAATTCGGCATCTAGGTGTTCACACAAAAATAAAAACGTTCACACTAATGTATTAAAATAGTTCATAAATTCGGCAGATTCATGCACTAGCTGAATGGACACTTTCTTCCCCCTTGGTTTGTGCATGAATGCTTAGTCATAAAGAAAGGCTTCAAGTGACTTGTATGTGCACCAAAAGGTTGCATTCATCTCCTTGGGACGTTCATGCACTTGTATGGAACATGTATCTTCATAATTCAACTCTTTAATGGCATGTAAGTTCATAAATGGCAGCATGAACCTAGTAAATTCGTTCTCCCCTTTGTGCATGCACTTAATTCAATCAATGTGTTGAATTATTGAGTTAATTCCTTCCCTTGGACGTTCTTGAACCCATCCATGCATGTGTAGTAGCCTATAGGTCAATTCAAAGTGTGAACATGTTCAAGGAGCTCTATGGTCAACATAGAATTAGTTAGCAGCTACTTCTTGGCCGAACAAGTGCCTTGGAAAGTTAAGAGACAGCCACCATACATGCACTTAAGCCATTCATGCATTCTATCATCCCATGCATTTGATCCATTCATGGACCAACCTTTAATGTCCATACATGCATTCGACACATGCATGAATTTGTAGAAACCTTGCATCTAGCCGTACATGCACCAGCATTTAATACTTCTTTGATATGATCACGGCTTCCCATAAGCCAAGTCCAAGCCGAGATCCGATGGTGCTACCTCAAGGGTCGATCACAAGGGCTCGTGCAAAACAATTTAAAGAAGCTGTTATAGCTTTAGTTCAGCATGTGTGGGATGATGTCAATGCTAGACCTATCGAACCAGTTAGTGGCCATTTTGGAAATCCATGCCGAACTTTTCTACAAGTTCATTTCAGCTCACCAAGCTCACCTTCAGTTCAAGTTAGCTCCCATGTAGCTCCACACCAGCTCATTAGCTCAGGACCAGCTCATTATCAGCTCACGAGTTTAGGCCCACTGGGTTTAACTCATGAATTAACCATCAGCTCATGGAGTTCACTTTGAATTCATTTTACTACTATTGACTTTTTAATTAATAAGTTCAATAATTAGTTAATTAATATCCTACATATTAAATTTAGTTCACATTAGTTATATTAAGTATGTCTTAAAAGTGTTTATTGATGATAATTAAATTTGTCATAACCGAATTTAATGTTGATATTTGTGTTCACATTAGTTTGAATTAATTATGCTCACATTTCTTGTAGGAACATAATGGACATATGGAGATTAAAACAAGCATGAATTTTGAAGGTGCATGGACGGTTGGGGACTTGAATCTCTTCGGTGCATGTTCGGCCAAGTGCATGTATGACCATATTCAATGTCTTTAAGGTTCATGAATGTTTCCATTCATGTATGGTGTGCTATCTCTTCATTCTCCAAGGTGACCATTCGGCCAAAGGGCACTCACACATGCATGAAGATAGCTTGGCCAATTAGCTTCCCCATGACTCTCCTTAATTGTTCACACCTATGTTCACATGGCAAGACCATTCGGTTCACCTTGTTCACACTAGAAGACTCTTCAACATTCGGTTTCACACACATGATGGCCCTTGGAGTGTCCACAATTAATTCATACTTTTGGCCAAACATTGCTTCATTTAACAAGGTTGGCGAATCTACAAGTGACCATTGGATATCATGCATTCACTTTGAGTTTTCTTAAGCATGAAGATGCATTCATCCACCATTCCCAAAACCGAATCTGGTCATGCATATTAAGAGTTATTTTTCTAGAATTTTCTTTTAATTAATGTGTAAGTATGAAAGGCCATTCGGCTACCTAGACTTAGGCTTATAAATACTTGTTCAATTTCCATATAAAGCACTTTTGAAACTTTTGTTAATGTTATGCTGCCGAAATTGTGAGGCATACTTTTCTTATATTTCGTTCAAAGATTTGTTTGGCGTTCCTAGCGTTCTAGTTGTGTCAACTGTGTTTTTTGTCATACCCAAACTTATCACTATTCGTAGTGTGGCGTTCAACATACCGAGGTTCCTATCTTGTTAGATAGTGGGTCGAGGTTTTCCCTTACCAAACCTATAACCGAACTCAAAAGGCTTAATCAACGGGTCGATACCATTTCGGTATTGGTTCTTGAAAGTACCTTTAGTAGTTCAAACCCGTTCTCTTCTTTACCTAACTGAACCTAAACCGACCAATTTGTTCATATCCTTTTGTTCCTACCCTTTCCTTCCTACCATTCCATTCGTACCCCTCTTCTACTTTGACCATACCTTCAACTCAACTAAACCTAACGTAACTTCTCATAGACGAGCGGGCAATTTACATACGACTCGATTCTTCCCGAGACGGTTCGTATCATCTAGTATCAGAGCTACCTAAAACGAGAAGCTTAGACGTTCGAAGCGGAGCATTCTCGAGGTAGGTTCAGAAAAAAAAAGAGTATAGAAAAAAAAATTTGTATACCGAAGTTTTCTCATTTCGATTAGTTTGTTATTGTTGCTATAAAAACAAAAATCTACGCAGCCGAAGAAAAAAAAATCTTGTACAAAAGTGTTTTTATTGTATTTAGCTTGTCGATATAGTACAACAAAAAAAAAGTTATACAAGTTAAAAAAATAAAAAAAATAAAAAAAATAAAAATAAAAATTGAAAAAAAAGAGTGATTTATACAAATCAATTGTTATTTGATCGTCAAGCTTTGATCTGATATAGTTCCCGACCCTTCTTCTATTCTACTCTCCCTAATTCGTCACATTTTTTTACCCAATTCCCTATTCTTTCAGCCTACCCTATATCGAATACATCAATCACTTGCTATCCGTTTTGAACCGACCACCTAGACCAAGGATCGAGCCTTAACGAATCTGCTTACGAAATTACGAGAAAAGTCAAGAGAGGTAAAAGGCAAGAGAGCGTGAGCGCATTCGATGGGAGGTAAAAGCCGAACTAAGAGTGTAAACACGAGTGTGAGTGTCATCAAGCTTCTTTCTTTCTGAGCGGATTGAGAGGATTTGTTTGTGAGACTATCTTAAACGAATAGATGTCCCAAAATAGTGGACAAAACATGGAAGAACAACAAGGGCGACAACCCGTCAGAAACGTTCCAGATTTGCAAATGCAAGCCCTTTTGCGTGAGATGGAACGATTACTTGATCGAAGGCTTAATCCTCTTGAAGATCGACTCTACCAAGTCGAGGCCCAAAGACAACGCGATGAATATCCTGAAGTTGTTAGGCAAAGACGTGAAGGGCCCGATCAACGACGAAGACAACCAAGGGTTCAAGATGATGATGTTAATGAAAATAGTGAAGATGAAAGCGATCACGGGTCTAACATAAGCCTAGGAAGGAGACGTCCCCGAAACCGTGGACAAGTAGATCGAAGGCGGGAAGATGATGACTTGAAGAATATCAAACTCTCTATTCCTCCTTTCCAAGGTAAATCTGATCTCGAGGCGTACCTTGAGTGGGAGAAGAAAATCGAACTAGTGTTCGAATGTCATAACTACTCTGAAAATAAGAAAGTCAAACTCACCGTAATTGAGTTTTCAGATTACGCAATGATATGGTGGGATCAGTTGACCACTAGTCGGAGGCGTAACGGGGAGCATCCCATTTCCACTTGGACCGAAATGAAGGCGGTTATGCGACGACGATTCATTCCATCCTACTATCATCGGGAGTTGCATCAAAAACTCCAAAATCTCATCCAAGGGACGAAGAGTGTGGAAGATTATTATAAAGAAATGGAAGTGGCTATGATCCGTGCCGATATACAAGAAGATCGAGAAGCCACAATGGCTCGCTTTCTAGCGGGACTTAATCGAGAGATTGCAAATGTCGTAGAACTACAACATTACATTGAGGTTGTGGACATGGTCCACATGGCTATCAAAGTGCAGAAGCAGTTGAAGCGAAAAGGTACCACCCGAGCCTATCCTAACATCAATCCTTCTAAATGGGGCCAAAGCAGAAGCAAGGGTTTTCCAACAAATCGAACGAAGGATTCTTCAACAATATCTAAGGTGAATAAGCCTATTGCCGAGTCAAGTAAAGGTAAGGCTCCTGAAAGTTCCACCGCCCGTTCAAGGGACATAAAGTGCTTCAAGTGTCTTGGTCGTGGACATATAGCGAGTCAGTGCCCGAATAGACGTACCATGGTGATAAGGGCCGACGGTGAGATTGAAACGGAGGACGAGGAAGAGAACGATCCTGAATTGAATTCTGAAGTTGAGGAGGACTTAGAACAACCCGTTGAAGGTGAGTTACTCGTCGTCAAGCGAAGCCTAAGTCTTCAAAGTGTGGAAGACGAACAACAACGTGAGAACATTTTTCATTCGAGATGTCAAGTGCAAGGGAAAGTGTGTAGCATCATAATCAATGGAGGGAGTTGCACAAACGTGGCAAGCACCCTCATGGTGGAAAAGTTGGGGCTGTCAACCACCAAGCACCCGAATCCATACAAGCTTCAGTGGCTTAACGATGGCGGTGAACTCAAAGTGACAAAACAAGTCCTAGTGTCCTTTAGCATCGGGAAGTATTCTGATGAAGTATTATGCGATGTAGTGCCAATGCACGCGGGCCATTTACTTCTAGGACGACCATGGCAGTTCAACCGACGGGTGATGCATGATGGTTACACTAATAGATACTCCTTCAAACATCTTGGCAAGAACGTGGCACTTGCACCCCTCACTCCGAAGCAAGTGTACGGCGATCAACAAAAACTTAAACTTTCAGTGGAACAAGCGAGAGAAAAAGAAAAGAGTGCAAAAGAGAAAATTAAGGAAAAGAGAGAAAAGACTAAAAATGCGAGAGAAAATGAAAAGAAACAAAAACAAGTAAAAAGTGGAGAGGAAAAAGAAAGTGGAAAAATGAGTGTGTTTGCGAGGGTTAGTGATATACGGCGAGCGATGTTTTTGAAACAGCCTATGTATGTATTTGTGTACAAGGAGGCATTGTTGAATGCTAATGAGTTACCTGAAAACTTGCCTGCTTCTGTATTGTCTTTAATTCAGGAATTTGAAGACATATTTTCGGACGAAATACCAAGTGGGCTGCCCCCTATCCGAGGCATCGAACATCAAATAGACTTAGTAACCGGAGCTGCACTACCCAACCGTCCTGCTTATCGGAGTAACCCCGAAGAAACGAAGGAATTGCAAAAGCAAATTACTGAACTCCTAGACAAAGGATACATCCGAGAGAGCTTAAGTCCCTGTCCCAAGAAAGATGGGTCGTGGCGGATGTACATGGATTGTCGCACCATCAACAAAATCACTATCAAGTATCGACACCCGATACCCCGTCTTGACGACATGCTTGACGAATTAAGTGGAGCCCAGATTTTCACGAAAATCGATCTTAAAAGTGGCTATCATCAAATACGAATGCAAGAAGGCGATGAATAGAAGACGGCCTTGAAAATGAAATTGGGGTTGTACGAATGGTTGGTAATGCCATTCGGCCTTACAAATGCTCCCAGCACTTTTATGAGATTGATGAACCATGTATTACGTGCATTTATTGGTAAATTTTGTGTTGTATACTTTGACTATATCTTGGTCTACAGCAAAACTTTAGAGGAGCACGTACCACATTCTGACGGTGTTGGAAACTTTACGAAAAGAGGTATTGTATGCTAATCTCAAAAAGTGTTCATTTTGCACTGATAAAGTTGTGTTTTTAGGTTATGTCGTGAGTGCCAACGGTTTGGAGGTGGATCAAGAAAATGTTCAAGCTATTCAAGAATGGCCGCGTCCGACGAACATTAGCCAAGTTCGAAGCTTCCATGGATTGGCTAGCTTCTACCATCGATTTGTGCCCAACTTTAGTACCATTGCAGCACCCTTAACAAGCATGATTAAGAAAAACTCCGCATTTCACTGGTCTGAAGATCAAGAACGTTCATTTAATTTGATTAAAGAATTTCTTATGAAAGCTCCTCTATTGTCCCTTCCAGATTTTACTAAAACATTTGAAATTGAGTGTGATGCTTCAGGTGTAGGGATCAGAGCTGTTTTGACCCAAGACGGAAGACCGGTGGCGTACTTCAGTGAGAAATTAAGTGGCGCTTCCCTCAATTATCCGGTGTACGACAAAGAGATGTATGCCTTGATTCGATCACTTGAAACCTGGCAGCACTATGTAAGACCGAAGGAGTTCGTGATTCATTCCGATCACGAAGCACTTAAGTTTATTAAAGGTCAGCATAAACTCAACAAACGACATGCAAAATGGGTCGAGTATTTAGAGTCATTTCCCTACGTCATCAAATACAAGAAAGGTAAAGAAAATGTAGTGGCTGATGCCTTGTCACGGAGATATACCTTATTGACCACTCTTGATTCTAAGTTACTTGGTTTTTATCATATGAAAGAGTTGTATGCTAATGATGAGAATTTTGGAAATATATATGCTGCTTGTGAAAACGGGTCTTTTGAGAAATTTTTCAGGTACGAAGGGTTTCTTTTTAAAGAAAATAGGTTGTGTATACCACAAGGCTCCATTCGAGAGTTACTTGTGTTGGAGGCGCATAGTGGTGGCCTGATGGGACACTTTGGAATAAGCAAGACATTGTCGACCCTCCATGAACATTTTTACTAGCCGTAAATGCGGAGAGACGTGGACCGGATCTGTGAACGCTGCCTAATTTGTAAACGGGCTAAGTCGAAGGTCCAACCTCATGGACTTTACACACCACTTCCCATTCCCGACACCCCGTGGACCGATGTCTCTATGGATTTTATTCTTGGATTACCGAAAACTAAGACAGGGAAGGATTCAATCTTTGTTGTAGTCGATAGATTCTCTAAAATGTCACATTTTATTTCTTGTGCTAAAACTGATGACGCTGTGCATATTGCTAATTTGTTTTTTAGGGAAATTGTACGACTGCATGGATTACCAAGAACGATTGTTTCCGATCGAGATACAAAGTTCTTGAGTCACTTTTGGCGAACATTATGGGGAAAACTTGGGACGAAGTTGTTGTTTTCAACCACTTGTCATCCCCAAACGGATGGCCAAACCGAGGTGGTAAACCGAGTTTTGTCAACGTTGTTGCGAGCATTGGTACGAAAAAACCTCAAGACATGGGAAGAATGCTTACCCCACATCGAGTTCGCTTATAATCGCTCTGTTCACTCGGCAACCAAATTCTCTCCTTTTGAGACTGTCTATGGATTTAATCCTCCTACTCCTCTTGACTTATTACCTTTTCCTGTTGATCAATTTGTCCATACAGATACAAGGAAAAAGGCTGAATTTGTTAAGGAATTACATAGGAAAGTCCGAGAGAATATTGAATCTCGAACCGAGCAATACGTCCAACGAGCCAACAAAGGACAAAAACGAGTTGTATTTGAACCCGGAGACTGGGTCTGGGTGCACATGAGAAAAGAAAGGTTTCCGGCTCAACGAAGATCTAAGTTGTTGCCGCGAGGAGACTGCCACTTCCAAGTCATCGAGCAAATCAATGAAAATTCGTATAAGCTTGACTTACCAGGTGAGTACAATGTTAGTGCTAGTTTTAATGTCTCTGACTTGACTCCTTTCGATGTAGATACTGACTTGAGGACAAGTCATTTTCAAGAGGGGGAGGATGATACGATCACGGCTTTCCATAAGCCAAGTCCAAGCTGAGATCCGATGGTGCTACCCCAAGGGTCAATCACAAGGGCTCGTGCAAAACAATTTAAAGAAGCTGTTATAGCTTTAGTTCAGCATGTGTGGGATGATGTCAATGCTAGACCTATCGAACTAGTTAGTGGCCATTTTGGAAATCCATGCTGAACTTTTCTACAAGTTCATTTCAGCTCACCAAGCTCACCTTCAGTTCAAGTTAGCTCCCATGTAGCTCCACACCAGCTCATTAGCTCGGGACCAGCTCATTATCAGCTCACGAGTTTAGGCCCAGTTCGGGTTTAACTCATGAATTAACCATCAGCTCATGGAGTTCACTTTGAATTCATTTTACTACTATTGACTTTTTAATTAATAAGTTCAATAATTAGTTAATTAATATCCTACATATTAAATTTAGTTCACATTAGTTATATTAAGTATGTCTTAAAAGTGTTTATTGATGATAATTAAATTTGTCATAACCGAATTTAATGTTGATATTTGTGTTCACATTAGTTTGAATTAATTATGTTCACATTTCTTGTAGGAGCATAATGGACATATGGAGATTAAAAACAAGCATGAATTTTGAAGGTGCATGGACGGTTGGGGGCTTGAATCTCTTAGGTGCATGTTCGCCAAGTGCATGTATGACCATATTCAATGTCTTTAAGGTTCATGAATGTTTCCATTCATGTATGGTGTGCTATCTCTTCATTCTCCAAGGTGACCATTCGGCCAAAGGGCACTCACACATGCATGAAGATAGCTTGGCCAATTAGCTTCCCCATGACTCTCCTTAATTCGTTCACACCTATGTTCACATGGCAAGACCATTCGGTTCACCTTGTTCACACTAGAAGACTCTTCAACATTCGGTTTCACGCACATGATGGCCCTTGGAGTGTCCACAATTAATTCATACTTTTTGGCCAAACATTGCTTCATTTAACAAGGTTGGCCGAATCTACAAGTGACCATTGGATATCCTGCATTCACTTTGAGTTTTCTTAAGCAAGAAGACGCATTCATCCACCATTCCCAAAACCGAATCTGGTCATGCATATTAAGAGTTATTTTTCTAGAATTTTCTTTTAATTAATGTGTAAGTATGAAACTCCATTCGGCTACCTAGACTTAGGCTTATAAATACTTGTTCAATTTCCATGTAAAGGACTTTTGAAACTTTTGTTAATGTTTTGCTACCGAAATTGTGAGGCATACTTTTCTTATATTTCGTTCAAAGATTCGTTTGGCGTTCCTAGCGTTCTAGTTGTGTCAACCGTGTTCTTTTTCGTACCCGAACTTATCACTATTCGTAGTGTGGCGTTCAACATACCGAGGTTCCTATCTTGTTAGATAGTGGGTCGAGGTTTTCCCTTACCAAACCTATAACCGAACTCAAAAGGCTTAATCAACAGGTCGATACCATTTCGGTATTGGTTCTTGAAAGTACCTTTAGTAGTTCAAACCCGTTCTCTTCTTTACCTAACCGAACCTAAACCGACCAATTTGTTCATATCCTTTTGTTCCTACCCTTTCATTCCTACCATTTCATTCGTACCCCTCTTCTACTTTGACCATACCTTCAACTCAACTAAACCTAACGTAACTTCTCATAGACGATCGGGCAATTTACATACGACTCGATTCTTCCCGAGACGGTTCGTATCATTCTTCATTCATGAGTGTGGAATGCCCAAAAGAGATGTTTCTTCATCCATACATTGTACAGTCCAAAGGGATGTACCTACATGAAATAAACAAGTCATTAAGATATCTCATGGACACTCATAAATTCGGCATGATGTGAACACATTAATGTCATGCATTAATTCAGCTATGTGAACATAATCAATTTATGTAATGACTATGGCATATTAATAACAAATATTAATATAAGACAAGTTTAATGCTTAAATAAATATGTGCAAATTTTTATTTAATGCATTAAAGACAAAACCGAGTTTAAACTAAAATGAGCTAAGCTTTAGCTCGTGAGCAAAAGTTGAGCTGAGGCTAAACTCCTAAGCTGAAGTTGAGCTAAGGTTTAGCTCGTGAGTTGAAAGTGAGCTAGGAGTGAGCTCGATTTAGCTCAGGCAAGATGGATTGAGCTCGAATAAGCTGGATTTGAGCTGGACGAAGCTCGTGGAGCTGGAAACGAGCTTGGATCAGCTTGCCGACATGTCATTGATCGGCTTGATAGACTTGCTCGATAAAGTTCACGGGGGGTGCTCGTATCATTCCCCCCTCTTTTAGGCGACTTGTTCTCAAGTCGAGCTGTTTATCCATGGGAGAACTTTGACTCGTGCATGGTTTTCCTCGATCAAATGGGATGGAAGATGTCACACAAACCTGAAAAATTCTTACCATAGCCGGTAAAAAGAAACTCAAAGGAGTCAAATTCAAATGTGTTCGATAGTTCATAAAATATTCATTCAATCGAACATATGCCAAAAATCTCAATTGGACAAAGCAAGCATACATAAATTTATCAAAGAGTTTCGTTAGACCATCGTTACAAACATGAAAACTAAGTTGGTTCAAGGGATAATTGGTTGAAAATGATGGTAGGCACATAAACACATTATTCCTCATCCAAAACATTTTAATTTCTTTAATCGAATATAGTAACTCATTTGGTCCCTTGTCTTGCTCATGCAAGGTTAGCCATGGCCAAAGGTATGCTAACTCTTCCTTTCATTTTTGAACAACATGAGGGGAGTCTCCAAATTCCAATGTAATAATCACATCATCACAATGCCAAAAGGAAAAATCCATCACATCAAAGTATAAATAATTTCCAAACAACCAATCAATGGAATTTTCAACTTCAATCGAATTGAGCAAAGATATTTGAAAATTTTCAGATGACTTGCCTTGACGAATATGAAGAGAAGACAATTGAGGATTGGGTTTACCTTTCTCGGTCAAAATGAATCTTCTCTCTTTGGATAGATAACGTAAGACAAACCTATTACTCCAATAAATTTGAATAGGTGGTGACGCACCATGACATGTCTTGCTCCTCGATGGCTGGAATTCATAAAAATAAGACTGGTTAGTATTATCGAAAACTATGGACTTAAATGGAAAAGGAAAGTTACCATGGAAATTTGATTCAATTCCAAAAACATAGGTTGGCCTTACCTTCTCGAAATGAAACGAAAATTTTAGATGTGGCCAAACAAGGTGATTAATAAATGAATCAAAATTGAAACCGAAATCATTGAATTTCACCTTGTTATCAAAAGTTTGAACATCAAGCAAACATATTTTGATTGCAAATATGCAAAGTGCTTAATGTTTCCATAAAATGAATTCATGTAGCAAATACCAGGCTTGAACACACGAACTTGTTTAGAAATTCCAACAAGAAACATATTAGAAAAAGATAAAATCAACTCACCCCACGAATTATATTTCACTAGTTTATTAAACACACATGTTGATTTGACAAAATCGAGCATACCAAAATGCAAAGGTTCATACTTCAAGAGTATTAATCGGAATGCAAATCACTACATGGAAATTTCCCACAAAACTCAAAGATTGTTCATGAAGAACACAATTGCACATATCATGTGAAGATCTTTTAACATGGATGCCAAACAAAGAATTTTTAACGAACATGCAACTTTTCAAACAGGCAGATTTATCACAAATCAATTGAGCAGGCATATTTAAATATAAAGATTTAACACATGAGTTTAAAAAGTTTGCAGGGTCAAACACATCAGAATTTTTACATGACAGACTTTGATCAAATATGTTCAAAATTCGCTTATAGAAAACTAATCCAATGTTGTCAACAAATTTGCCAATGTAGTAATCGTCATAAGAAAAGCTGTATATGGCACCTTTTAAAACAAATTCATTAACAACAGTAAGTGAACAAAAATTATCCAAATCAAGTGACTTTGATTCAATAAACAAAGAATCCTTACCTTCCTTACCTTCGATCGCAAGTGGGTGGTAGTCATTCGCGAACTTACCTTTTTCGAACAACCTAAAACACCTCTCGTTTGGAAGGTAATGTAGATGGAATTGGTCGCACAAACTTCTAGGAACTTGAAAAGTTAATTCACAAGAAGATCGAACAGGTGGGTTAGTAGAAATAATCCTCACTTGCTCACTTGTTTTCTCACTCGATTCTTTTTCTTCTGAATCACTCGTTTCTTTTGTTTCAATTTCTTTTTCATCTTCTTTTTTACTCTCAAATTTCTTTTCGTTCTTTTTTTCAATCTCATTTTCTTTTTCATTTTCTGTTTGCTTTTCAAAGGCTTTTTTAAAGGCTTTTTCAAGTTCTCTCAAGATTCGCTCATTTTCTCTCTTACTTGCCTCTTGCCTCTCTTTTCTTTTTATTTCATTTTCTTTTTCTTCTTTTGCTTTTTCTTTTCTTTTCTTTATTTTCTCTTTACAAGAATGTACAAAAGAATGGTGAGAATACAAATCTTGTTCGAAAGATGAAGAACTATTTGCATATGATTCACAATCAAAACTTCGTGAAGAATACTCCGAGTAAGATTTCTTTGAAGATCTAGTAGGAGTATGTCTTTCTCTTTGAACGCCATCTTGGAACGAATCAAAATCGTAATCGGCTTCTCGTCTTCTCGAATTTCTTGATGAAAAGGACTTTCGATCGAAGTCACTTCTCGAATTCGTTGATGAATATGAGTCATAGTATGAATCTCTTTGTCTCGACGTAGATGGCGAAAAGGAGTCACGATTGGAACTTTTTTTCAGGTAGTAGTCGGGGGTATATCTCCGTGGGGTTCTTGGTTCCGTTTTACGACTTGAAGAAACTCGATCACTTTGGTCTTGTTTAGTCGCCATTCTTCGCATTTCTTGCACCAAGTATTGGTATTCCGATTCGGTGAACTCTTCGTGTGACATGATTTTTGTTGCTAAAAAGAAAATGTTAGATCACAAAACAAAATAAAAAAAAATTAAGTACCTCACCACAAACCTCATAATTTCGCTTGGAAAGAAGAAGAAAAAAAGGTGTCACTCCCGCTCGTGTTTACACTTGTTTGGCTTTTACCTCCACTCGAATGATCTCACTCGCTCATACCTTTTTCTGCTCTTTTCTCCTCTTATAACCTTGTAACAGACTTAGTATGACTTGATCTCTAGTATTGTGGGTCGGTTTCAAATGGTTTTACAAAGGATAACATGTGAGGGGTTACGGGTTGGCTAAAAGAAAAGGAAATTGGGTAACAAAAAAAAAGTGTTGCGTGGATGAGATTAGAATAGAAGATGAATCAGGAACGATATCAAACCAAGGGCTTTGACATTCAAACAACAATCGAATTGCATTAAACACTTTTTTTTTCAGATTTTTTTTCGAATTTTTTTTTTGAATTTTTTTTCGAATTTTTCTTGACTTATATAACTTTTTTTTGTACTATATTGACAAGCTAAATACAATAAACACTTTTGTACACGATTTTTTTTTTCTTTTGCGTAGATTTTTGTTTTTATAGCAAAAGCAGTAACTAATCCAAATAAGAAAACTTCGGTATACGAATTTTTTTTTCTATACTCTTTTTTTTCCGGATCCTACTTACTTGCGTTCACTTGGACTAGCAGGATTAATTTCATCGCACGATCTTCTCATTTTAGTAGCTCGATACCAAATGATCTGAACCGCCTCGGGAGAGTCGAGTTGTATCTTGAGTTTACCCGATCATCTACGAGAAAGTATCGTTCGGTTTGTTCAAAAGGATGTTTCTAATTGAATTATGCGGAAGCTATTCAAGGGGTTCAAAGAAAGAGTTTAAAATATGAAAGAATGGAAAGAAGGAACTCAAAAGCAAGCACGAACCAATACTAGAGAGTATTGACCCAATTGCTTATAGGCTTTCAAGGTGGAGAATGAAGTGATAAACCTCGACCGCTACTTAGCAAAGTAGGAACCTCGGTATAAGAGTGAAAGAAACAGGTTGACGCCACTACTAGGTAGATAAGTCAACAAAGTCTCAAACAAAGTTTAGAGAAGAAAATTCTCACAAGATTAAAGTCAATAAAAATTTGGCAAAAGTCCTTTACAAATGAAAGAAAACAAATATTTATAGGCACATAGATGACCATTCAAATTCGGCATCTAGGTGTTCACACAATAATAAAACGTTCACACTAATGTATTAAAATAGTTCATAAATTCGCAGATTCATGCACTAGCTGAATGGACACTTTCTTCCCCTTGGTTTGTGCATGAATGCTTAGTCATAAAGAAAGGCTTCAAGTGACTTGTATGTGCACCAAAGGTTGCATTCATCTCCTTGGGACGTTTATGCACTTTTATGGAACATGTATCTTCATAATTAAACACTTTAATGGCATGTAAGTTCATAAATGGCAGCATGAACCTAGTAAATTAGTTCTCCCCTTTGTGCATGCACTTAATTCAATCAATGTGTTGAATTATTGAGTTAATTCCTTCCTTGGACGTTCTTGAACCCATCCATGCATGTGTAGTAGCCTATAGGTCAATTCAAAGTGTGAACATGTTCAAGGAGCTCTATGGTCAACATAGAATTAGTTAGCAGCTACTTCTTGGCGAATAAGTGCCTTGGAAAGTTAAGAGACAGCCACCATACATGCACTTAAGCCATTCATGCATTCTATCATCCCATGCATTTGATCCATTCATGGACCAACCTTTAATGTCCATACATGCATTCGACACATGCATGAATTTGTAGAAACCTTGCATCTAGCCGTACATGCACCAGCATTTAATACTTCTTCATTCATGAGTGTGGAATGCCCAAAGAGATGTTTCTTCATCCATACATTATACCGTCCAAAGGGATGTACCTACATGAAATAAACAAGTCATTAAGATATCTCATGGACACTCATAAATTCGGCATGATGTGAACACATTAATGTCATGCATTAATTCACTATGTGAACATAATCAATTTATGTAATGACTATGGCATATTAATAACAAATATTAATATAAGACAAGTTTAATGCTTAAATAAATATGTGCAAATTTTTATTTAATGCATTAAAGACAAAACCGAGTTTAAACTAAAATGAGCTAAGCTTTAGCTCGTGAGCTAAAGTTGAGTGAGGCTAAACTCCTAAGTGAAGTTGAGCTAAGGTTTAGCTCGTGAGTTGAAAGTGAGCTAGGAGTGAGCTCGATTTAGCTCGAGCAAGATGGATTGAGCTCGAATAAGTGGATTTGAGCTGGGCCGAGCTCGTGGAGCTGGAAGCGAGCTTGGATCAGCTTGCCGACATGTCATTGATCGACGATAGACTTGCTCGATAAAGTTCACGGGGGGTGCTCGTATCATTCCCCCCTCTTTTAGGCGACTTGTTCTCAAGTCGAGCTGTTTATCCATGGGAGAACTTTGACTCGTGCATGGTTTTCCTCGATCAAATGGGATGGAAGATGTCACACAAACCTGAAAAATTCTTACCATAGCCGGTAAAAAGAAACTCAAAGGAGTCAAATTCAAATGTGTTCGATAGTTCATAAAATATTCATTCAATCGAACATATGCCAAAAATCTCAATTGGACAAAGCAAGCATACATAAATTTATCAAAGAGTTTCGTTAGACCATCGTTACAAACATGAAAACTAAGTTGGTTCAAGGGATAATTGGTTGAAAATGATGGTAGGCACATAAACACATTATTCCTCATCCAAAACATTTTAATTTCTTTAATCGAATATAGTAACTCATTTGGTCCCTTGTCTTGCTCATGCAAGGTTAGCCATGGCCAAAGGTATGCTAACTCTTCCTTTCGTTTTTGAACAACATGAGGGGAGTCTCCAAATTCCAATGTAATAATCACATCATCACAATGCCAAAAGGAAAAATCCATCACATCAAAGTATAAATAATTTCCAAACAACCAATCAATGGAATTTTCAACTTCAATCGAATTGAGCAAAGATATTTGAAAATTTTCAGATGACTTACCTTGACGAATATGAAGAGAAGACAATTGAGGATTGGGTTTACCTTTCTCGGTCAAAATGAATCTTCTCTCTTTGGATAGATAACGTAAGACAAACCTATTACTCCAATAAATTTGAATAGGTGGTGACGCACCATGACATGTCTTGCTCCTCGATGGCTGGAATTCATAAAAATAAGACTGGTTAGTATTATCGAAAACTATGGACTTAAATGGAAAAGGAAAGTTACCATGGAAATTTGATTCAGTTCCAAAAACATAGGTTGGCCTTACCTTCTCGAAATGAAACGAAAATTTTAGATGTGGCCAAACAAGGTGATTAATAAATGAATCAAAATTGAAACCGAAATCATTGAATTTCACCTTGTTATCAAAAGTTTGAACATCAAGCAAACATATTTTGATTGCAAATGATGCAAAGTGCTTAATGTTTCCATAAAATGAATTCATGTAGCAAATACCAGGCTTGAACACACGAACTTGTTTAGAAATTCCAACAAGAAACATATTAGAAAAAGATAAAATCAACTCACCCCACGAATTATATTTCACTAGTTTATTAAACACACATGTTGATTTGACAAAATCGAGCATACCAAAATGCAAAGGTTCATACTTCAAGAGTATTAATCGGGAATGCAAATCACTACATGGAAATTTCCCACAAAAACTCAAAGATTGTTCATGAAGAACACAATTGCACATATCATGTGAAGATCTTTTAACATGGATGCCAAACAAAGAATTTTTAACGAACATGCAACTTTTCAAACAGGCAGATTTATCACAAATCAATTGAGCAGGCATATTTAAATATAAAGATTTAACACATGAGTTTAAAAAGTTTGCAGGGTCAAACACATCGAATTTTACATGACAGACTTTGATCAAATATGTTCAAAATTAAACTTATAGAAAACTAATCCAATGTTGTCAACAAATTTGCCAATGTAGTAATCGTCATAAGAAAAGCTGTATATGGCACCTTTTAAAACAAATTCATTAACAACAGTAAGTGAACAAAAATTATCCAAATCAAGTGACTTTGATTCAATAAACAAAGAATCCTTACCTTCCTTACCTTCGATCGCAAGTGGGTGGTAGTCATTCGCGAACTTACCTTTTTCGAACAACCTAAAACACCTCTCGTTTAGAAGGTAATGTAGATGGAATTGGTCGCACAAACTTCTAGGAACTTGAAAAGTTAATTCACAAGAAGATCGAACAGGTGGGTTAGTAGAAATAATCCTCACTTGCTCATTTGTTTTCTCACTCGATTCTTTTTCTTCTGAATCACTCGTTTCTTTTGTTTCAATTTCTTTTTCATCTTCTTTTTTACTCTCAAATTTCTTTTCGTTCTTTTTTCAATCTCATTTTCTTTTCATTTTCTGTTTGCTTTTCAAAGGCTTTTTAAAGCCTTTTCAAGTTCTCTCAAGATTCGCTCATTTTCTCTCTTACTTGCCTCTTGCCTCTCTTTTCTTTTTATTTCATTTTCTTTTCTTCTTTTGCTTTTCTTTTCTTTTCTTTATTTTCTCTTTACAAGAATGTACAAAAGAATGGTGAGAATACAAATCTTGTTCGAAAGATGAAGAACTATTTGCATATGATTCACAATCAAAACTTCGTGAAGAATACTCCGAGTAAGATTTCTTTGAAGATCTAGTAGGAGTATGTCTTTCTCTTTGAACGCCATCTTGGAGCGAATCAAAATCGTAATCGGCTTCTCGTCTTCTCGAATTTCTTGATGAAAAGGACTTTCGGTCAAGTCACTTCTAATTCGTTGATGAATATGAGTCATAGTATGAATCTCTTTGTCTCGGCGTAGATGGCGAAAAGGAGTCACGATTGGAACTTTTTTCGTAGTAGTCGGGGTATATCTCCGTGGGGTTCTTGGTTCCGTTTCGACTTGAAGAAACTTCGATCACTTTGGTCTTGTTTAGTCGCCATTCTTCGCATTTCTTGCACCAAGTATTGGTATTCCGATTTGGTGAACTCTTCGTGTGACATGATTTTTGTTGCTAAAAAGAAAATGTTAGATCACAAAACAAAATAAAAAAAAATTAAGTACCTCACCACAAACCTCATAATTTCGCTTGGAAAGAAGAAGAAAAAAAGGTGTCACTCCCGCTCGTGTTTACACTTGTTTGGCTTTTACCTCCACTCGAATGATCTCACTCGCTCATACCTTTTTCTGCTCTTTTCTCCTCTTATAACCTTGTAACAGACTTAGTATGACTTGATCTCTAGTATTGTGGGTCGGTTTCAAATGGTTTTACAAAGGATAACATGTGAGGGGTTACGGGTTGGCTAAAAGAAAAGGAAATTGGGTAACAAAAAAAAAAAGTGTTGCGTGGATGAGATTAGAATAGAAGATGAATCAGGAACGATATCAAACCAAGGGCTTTGACATTCAAACAACAATCGAATTGCATTAAACACTTTTTTTTTCAGATTTTTTTTCGAATTTTTTTTTTGAATTTTTTTTCGAATTTTTCTTGACTTATATAACTTTTTTTTGTACTATATTGACAAGCTAAATACAATAAACACTTTTTGTACACGATTTTTTTTTCTTCGGCTGCGTAGATTTTTGTTTTTATAGCAACAGCAGGTAACTAATCCAAATAAGAAAACTTCGGTATACGAATTTTTTTTTCTATACTCTTTTTTTTCCGGATCCTACTTACTTGCGTTCACTTGGACTAGCCCGGGATTAATTTCATCGCACGATCTTCTCATTTTAGTAGCTCTGATACCAAATGATACGAACCGCCTCTGGGAGAGTCGAGTTGTATGCGAGTTTACCCGATCATCTACGAGAAAGTATCGTTCGGTTTGTTCAAAAAGGATGTTTCTAATTGAATTATGCGGAAGCTATTCAAGGGGTTCAAAGAAAGAGTTTAAAATATGAAAGAATGGAAAGAAGGAACTCAAAAGCAAGCACGAACCAATACTAGAGAGTATTGACCCAATTGCTTATAGGCTTTCAAGGTGGAGAATGAAAGTGATAAACCTCGACCCGCTACTTAGCAAAGTAGGAACCTCGGTATAAGAGTGAAAGAAACAGGGTTGACGCCACTACTAGGTAGATAAGTCAACAAAGTCTCAAACAAAGTTTAGAGAAGAAAATTCTCACAAGATTAAAGTCAATAAAAAATTTGGCAAAAAGTCCTTTACAAATGAAAGAAAACAAATATTTATAGGCACATAGATGACCATTCAAATTCGGCATCTAGGTGTTCACACAATAATAAAAACGTTCACACTAATGTATTAAAATAGTTCATACATTCGGCAGATTCATGCACCAGCTGAATGGACACTTTCTTCCCCCTTGGTTTGTGCATGAATGCTTAGTCATAAAGAAAGGCTTCAAGTGACTTGTATGTGCACCAAAAGGTTGCATTCATCTCCTTGGGACGTTCATGCACTTTTATGGAACATGTATCTTCATAATTAAACACTTTAATGGCATGTAAGTTCATAAATGGCAGCATGAACCTAGTAAATTCGTTCTCCCTTTGTGCATGCACTTAATTCAATCAATGTGTTGAATTATTGAGTTAATTCCTTCCTTGGACGTTCTTGAACCCATCCATGCATGTGTAGTAGCCTATAGGTCAATTCAAAGTGTGAACATGTTCAAGGAGCTCTATGGTCAACATAGAATTAGTTAGCGACTACTTCTTGGCGAATAAGTGCCTTGGAAAGTTAAGAGACAGCCACCATACATGCACTTAAGCCATTCATGCATTCTATCATCCCATGCATTTGATCCATTCATGGACCAACCTTTAATGCCCATACATGCATTCGACACATGCATGAATTTGTAGAAACCTTGCATCTAGCCGTACATGCTGTAACACCCCTTACCCGTTACCGTCGCCGGAACAGGATACAAGGTATTACCAGAACATAACATATACCAAGATAGAAATATGTCATCCCATTTGATAATGCATCGTATAACATATATCTTGAACAATATTAGCCAACTTTTATGGCTTGTACAAAGTAACTGGTCGAGTACTGTAACTAATATTTTAAACCTAGACAAATATGACACATAACAAAATAATTTTTGCCTACTATACATGCCATAATTCAAAACATTTAGTTCAAATACCCAAAGTATGATAGTGCGGTAGATCTTCACGATCCTTGACTCTGAGCAAGCTGGAGAACACTATAAGACAAAAGAGAAAACGAAGTAAGCTTATAGCTTAGTAAGTAGTATGTAAATACTAATTTAAGAATCTAACATGTTTACACAACAATTCAAGTATGTCTACTTTAACTTCACTACTTATTCCACTTGATTAAGCTGTCTCTCTGTGTCATATTCACTAAATAAATCATAACTCGAGTTACAAAACTCGAAATTCATATCCGTAAAATTTCCCTGAATCTAGACTCATAAAGCTTCTTGCTAAATTTTTTTATAAGTTTTGGTTCAGCAGATTAGTACAGTTTATTAGTTAAAGTTTCCCTGTTACACAGCTCGACTGGCCTGACCTCTGTCCACTACGAATTGAATTTCTCTCAGTACATAACTCAAACAACCCTGAAGTCTGTTGTATTTAAAACTAGTCTCAATAAGGAATTTAGGCATGTAAACTATATTTCTTAGTTTGCTTTGTACAATTTTAATGATTTTTCAAAGTGGAAACAGGGGATCACGTATTCATCCTGAGCAAGTCAGTTACAATTGTAAATATCTCAAAATATAGAATTCCTTTGCTTGCCCTGCTTCTTTTATATGAAAGTAGACTCATTAAGCTTTAATTTCACATCTCATTCAACCTCTAATTATATTCCTCCTATTTTGGTGATTTTTCAAAATCACGTCACTGCTGCCATCTAAAACAGTTTTAATACTAATTTCACTCTTTCACACATTCTTTATGCTAACCTCATTTTATCGTATATATGTATATGCCACAATTCATTTTCACCACATTTCATTCACTATAAGTGTAGGTCCAAACCACAATGTCACCACAAAACCATCCCGTTGAACAATTCGGATCAATCCTCGATATTTAACGGTTTCAAAGACACACCCCACCATCATACTTCATTTAGTTCGGCTCTCTTGTACACATGGGGAACACTTAGTACCACTCATGCGACCTAGCCGATTTGTCTCAGTAGCTCTCTTGTCTACATGGTGTCCTTCACTTGGAATCACGCATGCGACCTAGCTACATTTATCTTTCACGTAGCTCTCTTGTCTACATGGTGTCCTTCACTTGGAATCACGCATGCGACCTAGCTACATTTATCTTTCACGTAGCTCTCTTGTCTACATGGGATACATCTCGTATCACGCATGTGACCTAGCTACTACAGGTGTCTCGTAGCTTTCTTGTACACATGATGTGCACTCAGCATCATACATGTGACCTAGCTACGCTCCTCTATTTCATTCGATCTCTCAAATGTTCAACAGGATCTCTCTCTCGGTATTTATTTCCATTCTTCCAATAGTCAATTTATATTTTAACATCAGCTAGTATATTTATATAATAGGCTGAAATATAAGAATGTACATGAAATTATTGTAATATTTACATACAACTTACCTTGGTGCAAAATATGGAAATTTTTCAATTTAGTCCAAAACTTTTCTTTCCCCGATTAGAGGTCGGTTCAGCGCCTTTCTTGATCTATAATAACACATTTAGCTCATTTAATACTCATACTATTTATTTCAATCCAAAAATCACATTGTAGAAAAATTACATTTTGCCCCTAACTTTTACAAAATTACAATTTTGCCCCTAGGCTCGGAATTTAATTTCAGCCCTTATTCTTATGTTTTATGATATGCTGAACATTTTCTCTTCTACAACAACATCAAATTCCCACTCTATCATATAGTTATGAACATTAGGTATTTTTATCGATTATCTTGCTTTTACTCGTTTTCACTTAAAACCGAGTAGCACAAATTATTTAACACAATTTAAAACCTCATATTCTATCATAAAACATCAAAATACACAAATTTCACCTATGGGTATTTTTCCAAATATGAACCCTAGGTTAAATTATTACTAGCATAAGCTTAATCGAGCTTAGGATTCCAAAACGTAAAGAACATTAAAAGCGGGCTTAGAATCACTTACTATGGAGCTTGAAAGTTGAAGAATCCTAGCTATGGAGAGAGTGAAGTTTCGGCAGCAACTAAATGGGAAGATGACTATTTTGTGTTATTTTTCCCATTTTATTTCATTTAATATCAAAATGACTAAAATACCCTTACTACTAAACTTTCCAAAATTCCTTCCATGTCCTAAATTTGTCCATGAACTTAAAATTGGTAGAATTGCTATTTAAGACCTCCTAATAAATATTTCAAAACAATTTCATACTAAAATTTCTAGTATGCAAATTTTGCAACTTATTCGATTTAGTCCCTACTTTCAATTTAAACACTTTAGGCATAGAATTTCATCACGAAATTTTCACACAATCATGCAATCATATCATAAACCCCAAAATATTTATAAAACAATTATTTCTATCTCGGATTTGTGGTCACGAAACCACTATTCCGATTAGGCCCTAATTCGGGTTGTCACAATTCTCCCCCTTTAGAGATTTTCGTCCCAAAAATCTTACCCAGAAAGAGGTTTGGGTCTTGTTTCCTCATAGCTTCCTCGGGTTCCCACGTAGCCTCTTCTATCCCATGTCCGTGCCACAATACTTTCACTAAGGCTATACTTTTGTTTCTTAAGCTTTTAACTTCTCGAGCCAAAATCTTTATTGGTTCCTCCTCATAGGTCATATCCGATCAATTTCAATTTCGTTGGGGAAATCACATGTGAAGGATCGAACGATAACGTCATAACATTGATACATGAAACACGTTATGAATCTTTTCTAACTCTCTGCGGTAAGGCCAACCGATATGCCATTGGTCCAATTCTCTCAAGAATCTCGTGCGGCCCAATAAAACGCGGACTCAACTTGCCTTTTCGACTAAATCTCGAATCTTTTTCCATGGTGACACCTTCAAGAACACTTTATCACCCACTTGAAATTCAATCTCTTTTCTTTTTAAATCGCATATGACTTTTGTCGATCTGAAGCGACTTTCAAGCAATCCCGAATTACTTTTATTTTCTCTTGATTTCTTTAACTAGATCAACTCCGTGAATCTGTTTCTCACTAAGCTCGGTCCAATATAAAGGAGTCCGACACTTACGACCATATAAGGCTTCAATGCGGTGCCATTTGTATACTTGATTGATAAGCTGTTATTGTAGGTAAACTCAATCAAAGATAGATATTTCTCCCAACTACCTCCAAATTCTAAAACACAACATCTAAGCATATCTTGAGTACCGGATTACTCTTTCCGTTTGACCATCTGTTTGTGGATGAAATGCGGTACTAAAGTTCAATTTTGTACCCAAAGCTTCTTGTAACTTTTCCAAAATCTCGAGGTAAATCTTGGATCTCTATCGATATTATAGACATAGGTACTCAGTGCAACTTCACAATTTCAGCAATATATAATTCGGCTAATTTATCAAGTGAGTAATCGATGCGTCTTGGTATAAAGTGGGCTGACTTTGTTAATCTATCAACCACTACCCAAACAGCATCCTTCTTTTTAGGAGTTAAAGGCAAACCGGTTACAAAATCCATGGTAATCTTGTCCCATTTCCACTCGAGCACCATTACGGTTGAAGTAATCCTGAAGGTACTTGATGTTCACTTTTACTTGTTGACAGATCAAACACTTAGTTACAAATTGAAATGTCCTTTTCATACCGCCACCAATCTGACTTCTTTAAATCATTATACATTTTTGTGCTACCGGGTGAAGCGATAAACAGCCATTGTGCGCCTCATGTAATATTTTACGAATCAATTTATCATTTTTCGGCACACATATTCATCTCGAAACATCAAGCAGTCATCTGGTCCAACTCGAAAATCGAGTCATAACTCGATTTGCATTGAGTTCTCTTGATCCGCAACTCACTATCATTCTTTTGAGCATCACAAATCAACTGGAGAAATAACGGTTTAGCTCTCATCTCGCTAAAATTGACCCGTCATCGAGACAATGCTAACCCGTGTTCATGGCTCTCAAAGTAAAAAGAAATTTTTGCTCAAGGCGTCAAGAACTACATTTGCTTTTCTGGATGATAATCAATCACTAAATCATAATCCTTTAATAATTCAAGCCATCTTATTGTCGCAGATTCGGATCCTTTTGATTCATCAAGTACTTCAAACTTTTGTGATCGGTAAAAATTCGGCATTTTCACCGTATAAATAATGTCGCCAAATCTTCAAGGCAAAAACAACAATGCCGAGCCCAAATCATGTGTAGGATAGTTCTTCTCATGCGGTTTTAAGCGCCTCGAAGCATAAGCTACTACTTTGCCCTCTTGCATCAACACACATCCAAGGCACATCAATGATGCATCACTATAAATTACGAACTCCTTTCGACTCGGGGCGTACTAAAATTGGTGCTTCATCAATCGTGCTTTCAACTTTTCAAAACTCATGACATTTATCACCCATTCAAACTTAACATTCTTCGCAACAATTTAGTCATAGGAGAGGCAATTATCGAAAATCCTTCAACAAAACGCCTATAATACCGGCCAAGCCTAAAAGCTTCTAACCTCAGATACATTCTTGGCGGTTTCAATCGACGATCGTAGAAATCTTACTTGGATCCACCGAATACCATCACCGAGACTATATGCCCCAAAAATCCGACTTCACGAAGCGAACTCACTTTTACTAAACTTGGCAAGCAGTTTCTTTTCTCTCAAGATTTGCAATATAGTTCTCAAGTGTTCGGCATGTTCGACTCATCTCGAGAATAAATTAAAATGTCATCTATAAACACTACTACAAACTTATCCAAATATGGCCGGAAAATCCGATTCATTAAGTCCATAAATATGGCTGGAGCATTTGTTAAGCCAAAAGGCATCACCAGAAACTCATAATGTCCATACCTTGTCCTAAAGGCGGTTTCAAGACATCGACTCCTTAACTCTCGGTGATAGTAACGGACCTCAAATCAATCTTTGAAAACACTGTGGCCCCTTTAACGATCGAATAAATCATCAATCCTCGGCAATGGGTACTTGTTCTTTATAGTCACCTTATTAAGTCGACGGTAATCAATGCAAAGTCTCATTGAACCATCCTTCTTCTTCTGAATAATCAGAGCACCCAGGGAGAGAAACTCGGTCTCACAAATCCCTTGTCTGTTAACTCCTGCAATCGAGCCTTCAATTCTTTTAATTCATCGAGCCATTCTATATGGAGCAATCGAGATCGGTGCAAGATGCAGGCAACAAATCAATGGCAAAATCTATCTCTGTTTGGAGGCAACCTGCAATTCCTCCGAAATACATCCGAAACTCACAGACTATAGGTGCTGATTCAAATTTCAATTGAGACATCTCAACATTCATTACATAAGCGGATAAGCTTCACACCCTTTTCTCATGTATTTACATGCAGACATGTCTGAAATCACCATAGGCAATTTATTTGATTCGTCTGTTTCAACCCACGAAATTTCTCCATTTTCACATTTTAACTCTAGTGTCTTTTGTTTACAATCTACCTTAGCATCATACAATGTTAACCAGTCCATTCCCAAGATAACGTCAAACTCACCAAATGGTAACACATCAAGTTGGCGGAAAAGCAGTGACCTTGAATCATTAATGGGCAATTCTTGCAAACCTTGTCAACTAGCACATATTGGCCTAAGGGTTCGACACTTTAATCGTAAACTCATAAATTCAACAGCAACTTTTTATTGGATACTAAATTCATGCAAATATAGGAATGGGTGGACCGGGATCAATCAATGCAATAACAATAGTATCATAAAGAGAAAATGTACCAAGAATGACATTGGGAGATGATGCATCTTCTCGAGCACGTATAGCATAAGCTCTAGTAGGTGCTCTAGCTTCGATCTTGCCGTTAAATCTTTCATCACAGTTCTACTACTAGTCCCACCTCCAAAGATTTCTCGGTGGTCTACCTCTACTAGCGGTGGTATTCATCTAACACTCAAAATCGTTCTTCTTTAACCTTCTCCTGACAGTCTCTAATAAAATGCTCGCGAGAACTTTTTGAAACAAGCTCGCTCGGTCCCCAACACTCACCATAATGTTGCTCGCCACATTGTCGACACTCGGGCTTTCTAGGTCGCACATTACCCACACTTGCCACCAAGTAGCTTGAGCTTTAGACCCGAATATGCTCTACCACGATCTCTGTAAATCCCCAATTGAAACTGTCATTCGAGGGTTTGTCTCTTTGGACCTCTTTGGTTGAGATTGAAATGGCTTACTTATCTGTCTTTTTCGACATCTCGAGCCTCAATAGCGACTTTTCTTCTTTCTTTGTTCAATTCTTGACTTTAAGAGCTCGATCAACCAATACTACAAATTCTTTCAACTCCAAAATCCTACAAACACTTTAATGTCCTCATTCAGCCCATCTTCAAATCTTCTACACATAATGGCCTCGGTGGACACACATTCACAGGCATACTTGTTTGAGTCTTACAAATTCGCGTTCATACTCTGCGACGACATTTTTCCTTGCTTCAATTCAAGGAACTCCTTCCGCTTTTGATCAATAAATCGCTGACTTATGTATTTCTTTCTAAATTCTTCTGGAAGAAATCCCAAGTAACTTTTCTTTTGGCACCACTGCAACCAAAGTCTTCCACCGGTGGTAAGTTTAATCTCTCAAAAGTGATACTGACACACTTTAAGCATTCCTCGGGTGTACATGAGAGCTCATCAAATACACGGGTAGAATTTTCAAGCCGAATTCCGCTTTCTCGGGATCATCATCAACCTTTGCTCTAAACTCTTGACCCTTGTTTTGAATCTTGTCAACCGAGGCTTGTTCATTCTTACCAAATTTATACCTTGAGCACTCAGAGAATCGTCGAGGTATAGGAGGGGTGGAGGAGGTTGAGCATTTGGATTTGCTCGAATAAATTCAAGATACCAATTGTTCATCATTTGGAGAAAGGCGTCCCGAGCCTCATCTCCTTGTCCCAATGTCTCAGTCTACTTTCCACAGGTAGCGGTCCCTTGTGCGGGGCCGGCGCATTACTAAGACATCATCACCGCAGATTCCTTGGGATCCATTACTATATTAAAACAAAACACGTTTAGAATAATCGAGTCACCACACTATCACAATATTTTTATGGCATGTATAGCTAGACTTTTACACACACTTTATTAGTCCGAGAACCGACTAAACCATAGCTCGATACCACTAAATGTAACACCCTTACCCGCTTACATGTCGTGGAACAGATACAAGGTATTACGAACATAACATATACCAAGATAGAAATATGTCATCCCATTTGATAATGCATCGTATAACATATATCTTGAACAATATTAGCCAACTTTTATGGCTTGTACAAAGTAACTGGTCGAAATCTTGTAACTAATATTTTAAACCTAGACAAATATGACACATAACAAAATAATTTTTGCCTACTATACATGCCATAATTCAAAACATTTAGTTCAAATACCCAAAGTATGATAGTGCGGGTAGATCTTCACGATCCTTGACTCTGAGCAAGTGGAGAACACTATAAGACAAAGAGAGAAAGCGAAGTAAGCTTATAGCTTAGTAAGTAGTATGTAAATACTAATTTAAGAATCTAACATGTTTACACAACAATTCAAGTATGTCTACTTTAACTTCACTACTTATTCCACTTGATTAAGCTGTCTCTGCTGTGTCATATTCACTAAATAAATCATAACTCGAGTTACAAAACTCGAAATTCATATCCGTAAAATTTCCTGAATTTAGACTCATAAAGCTTCTTGCTAAATTTTTTATAATTTTGGTTCAGCAGATTAGTACAGTTTATTAGTTAAAGTTTCCCTGTTACACAGCTCGACTGGCCTGACCTCTGTCCACTACGAATTGAATTTCTCTCAGTACATAACTCAAACAACCCTGAAGTCTGTTGTATTTAAAACTAGTCTCAATAAGAAATTTAGGCATGTAAACTATATTTCTTAGTTTGCTTTGTACAATTTTTAATGATTTTTCAAAGTGGAAACAGGGGATCACGTATTCATCCTGAGCAAGTCAGTTACAATTGTAAATATCTCAAAATATAGAATTCCTTTGCTTGCCCTGCTTCTTTTATATGAAAGTAGACTCATTAAGCTTTAATTTCACATCTCATTCAACCTCTAATTATATTCCTCCTATTTTGGTGATTTTTCAAAATCACGTCACTGCTGCCATCTAAAACAGTTTTAATACTAATTTCACTCTTTCACACATTCTTTATGCTAACCTCATTTTATCGTATATATGTATATGCCACAATTCATTTTCACCACATTTCATTCACTATAAGTGTAGGTCCAAACCACAATGTCACCACAAAACCATCCCGTTGAACAATTCGGATCAATCCTCGATATTTAACGGTTTGACACACCCCACCATCATACTTCATTTAGTTCGGCTCTCTTGTACACATGGGGAACACTTAGTACCACTCATGCGACCTAGCCGATTTGTCTCGTAGCTCTCTTATCTACATGGTGTCCTTCACTTGGAATCACGCATGCGACCTAGCTACATTTATCTTTCACGTAGCTCTCTTGTCTACATGGTGTCCTTCACTTGGAATCACGCATGCGACCTAGCTACATTTATCTTTCACGTAGCTCTCTTGTCTACATGGGATACATCTCGTATCACGCATGTGACCTAGCTACTACAGGGTGTCTCGTAGCTTTCTTGTACACATGATGTGCACTCAGCATCATACATGTGACCTAGCTACGCTCCTCTATTTCATTCGATCTCTCCGAATGTTCAACCGGATCTCTCTCTCGTATTTATTTCCATTCTTCCAATAGTCAATTTATATTTTAACATCAGCTAGTATATTTATATAATAGGCTGAAATATAAGAATGTACATGAAATTATTGTAATATTTACATACAACTTACCTTGGTGCAAAATATGGAAATTTTGCAATTTAGTCCAAAACTTTTTCTTTCCCAGCTCGAGGTCGGTTCAGCGCCTTTCTTGATCTATAATAACACATTTAGCTCATTTAATACTCATACTATTTATTTCAATCCAAAAATCACATTGTAGAAAAATTACATTTTGCCCCTAACTTTTACAAAATTACAATTTTGCCCCTAGGCTCGGAATTTAATTTCAGCCCTTATTCTTATGTTTTATGATATGCTGAACATTTTCTCTTCTACAACAACATCAAATTCCCACTCTATCATATAGTTATGAACATTAGGTATTTTTACCGATTATGCTGCTTTTACTCGTTTTCACTTAAAACCGAGTAGCACAAATTATTTAACACAATTTAAAACCTCATATTCTATCATAAAACATCAAAATACACAAATTTCACCTATGGGTATTTTTCCAAATATGAACCCTAGGTTAAATTATTACTAGCATAAGCTTAATCGAGCTTAGGATTCCAAAACGTAAAGAACATTAAAAGCGGGCTTAGAATCACTTACTATGGAGCTTGAAAGTTGAAGAATCCTAGCTATGGAGAGAGTGAAGTTTCGGCAGCAACTAAATGGGAAGATGACTATTTTGTGTTATTTTTCCCATTTTATTTCATTTAATATCAAAATGACTAAAATACCCTTACTACTAAACTTTCCAAAATTCCTTCCATGTCCTAAATTTGTCCATGAACTTAAAATTGGTAGAATTGCTATTTAAGACCTCCTAATAAATATTTCAAAACAATTTCATACTAAAATTTCTAGTATGCAAATTTTGCAACTTATTCGATTTAGTCCCTACTTTCAATTTAAACACTTTAGGCATAGAATTTCATCACGAAATTTTCACACAATCATGCAATCATATCATAAACCCCAAAATATTTATAAAACAATTATTTCTATCTCGGATTTGTGGTCACGAAACCACTATTCCGATTAGGCCCTAATTCGGGTTGTCACACATGCACCAGCATTTAATACTTCTTCATTCATGAGTGTGGAATGCCCAAAAGAGATGTTTCTTCATCCATACATTATACCGTCCAAAGGGATGTACCTACATGAAATAAACAAGTCATTAAGATATCTCATGGACACTCATAAATTCGGCATGATGTGAACACATTAATGTCATGCATTAATTCAGCTATGTGAACATAATCAATTTATGTAATGACTATGGCATATTAATAACAAATATTAATATAAGACAAGTTTAATGCTTAAATAAATATGTGCAAATTTTATTTAATGCATTAAAGACAAAACGAGTTTAAACTAAAATGAGCTAAGCTTTAGCTCGTGAGCTAAAGTTGAGTGAGGCTAAACTCCTAAGTGAAGTTGAGCTAAGGTTTAGCTCGTGAGTTGAAAGTGAGCTAGGAGTGAGCTCGATTTAGCTCGAGCAAGATGGATTGAGCTCGAATAAAATTGGATTTGAGCTGGGCCGAGCTCGTGGAGCTGGAAACGAGCTTGGATCAGCTTGCCGACATGTCATTGATCGGCTTGATAGACTTGCTCGATAAAGTTCACGGGGCGTGCTCGTATCACCATACCACCCTTCCAAGGCAAGTCTGATCCGGAGGCATACTTGGAGTGGGAAAAGAAAATAGATGAAGGCGGTGATGAGAATGAGATTTATCCCATCCTATTACCATCGGGAATTATACCAAAAGTTGAAAAACCTTACGCAAGGTCACCGGAGCGTGGAGGATTATTTCAAAGAGATGGAAGTAGCAATGATTCGTGTGAACGTGAAAGAAGACCGCGAGGCAACCATGGCTAGGTTCTTAGCCAGGCTAAATTGAGAGATTGCTAATGTGGTAGAGCTTCAGCACTATGTCGAGGTGACTGACATGGTTCATGTTGCGATTAAAGTTGAAAAACAACTTAAGAAGAAAAGCTCCATTCGGACCTATGCCAATCCCGCAAACAACTCGAAGTGGGGACAAGGTACGAGCAAAATGGACTTCCCTAATCGTCCGAAGGAACAAAACCATCCTGCGAAGTTTAATAAACCTGTTGGTGAATCAAGCAAAGGTTTATCACTTTGCTAAGTAGCGGGTCGAGGTTTATCACTTTCATCCTTCACCTTGAAAGCCTATAAGCATTTTGGGCCGATATTTTCTAATATTGGTTCGTGCTTGCTTTTAAGAACCCTTTTCTTCCATATCCATCATCTATTTACTTCTTTCACTTTCCCATCCAATTTAGCTGAATATTCATATTATTCTTATCCATAAACCATCATAGAACCATTATACATAGTTTCCGTCCTATTTTTTCCATCAACTTCATTTCAAAAGTGAATTGAACGATACTTTCTCGTGAGCGATCGGGCAACTCAAAGATACGACTCAACTCTCCCGAGGCGGTTCGTATCATTTGGTATCGAGCTACCTAAAGCGAGAAGCTTAGGCGTTCAAGCGAAGCATTCGAGGTAGGTTCAAAAAAATTTTGTATACCAAGTTTTCTTATTTCGATTAGTTTGTTATTGTTGCTATAAAACAAAAATCTACGCAAGAAGAAAAAAAATCGTGAACAAAAGTGATTTTATTGTATTTAGCTTGTCGATATAGTACAACAAAAAAAGTTATACAAGTTAAAAAAATTCAAAAAAAATTGAAAAAAATCGAAAAAAGAAAAAGAGTGATTTATGCAAATCAATTGATACTTGATCGTCAAGTCGTGATCGATATAGTTCCCCACCCTTCTTCTATTCTACTCTCCTTAATTCGCCACATTTTTTTTCTTGCCCAATTCCTGTTCTTTCACCAACCTTAAACCTATACGCGTCTCCTTGTTACCCTATTGAAACCGATCCTAAGCCTACGATAAAACCTTGGCAATTCCGACTACAAAGTTGCGAGAGAAAAGATTGAGAGGTAAAAGGCACGGCGAGTGAGATCATTCGAGTGGAGGTAAAAGCCAAGCGAGTGTAAACACGAGCGGGAGTGACACCTTTTCCTTCTTCTTTCGAAGCGAAATTGTGAGGTTTGTGGTGAGGTACTTAAAATTTTTTATTTTGTTTTGTGATCTAACATTTTCTTTTTAGCAACAAAAATCATGTCACGCCAAGAGTTCACCGAATCGAATACCAATACTTGGTTCAAGAAATGCGAAGAATGGCGACTAAACGAGACCAAAGTGATTGAGTTTCTTCAAGTCATAAACGGAACCAAGAAACCCACGGAGATATACCCCGACTACTACCTAAAAAAGTTCCAATCGTGATTCCTTTTCGCCATCTACGTCAAGACAAAGAGATTCATACTATGACTCATATTCATCAAGAAATTCGAAGTGACTTGATCGAAAGTCCTTTTCATCAAGAAATTGAGAAGACGAGAAGCCGATTACGATTTTGATTCATTCCAAGATGTCGTTCGAGAGAAAGACATACTCTAGTATATCTTCAAAGAAATCATTCAAGGAGTATTCTTCACGAAGTTTTGATTGTGAATCATACGCAAATAGTTCTTCATCTTTCGAACAAGATTTGTATTCTGATCGTTCTTTTGTACATTCTTGTAAAGAGAAAACAAAGAAAAGAAAAGAAAAAACAAAAGAAGAAAAAGAAAACGAAATAAAAAGAAAAGAGAGGCAAGAGGCAAGAGGCAAGTAAGAGAGAAAATGAGCGAATCTTGAGAGAACTTGAAAAAGCCTTTGAAAAAGTCTTTGAAAAGCAAAAAGAAAATGAAAAAGAAAATGAGATTGAAAAAGAGAACGAAAAGAAATTTGAGAGTGAAAAAGAAGATGAAAAAGAAATTGAAACAAAAGAATCGAGTGAGAAAACAAGTGAGCAAGTGAGGATTATTTCTACTAACCCACCTGTTTGATCTTCTTGTGAGTTAACTTTTCAGGTTCCTAGAAGTTTATGCGACCAATTCGATCTACATTACCTTCCAAACGAGAGGTGTTTTAGGTTGTTCGAAAAAGGTAGGTTCACGAATGACAGCCACCCACTTCCAATTGAAGGTAAGAAAGGTAAGGATTCCTTATTTATTGATTCGAGGCCGTTTGAATACAAAGTTACTCATATAGATTTTTATGGCCTTATTTTTGAAAATCTTCCATCTTTTGATTTGGTTAATTACTGTTCACATACTAATGTTAACGATGTTGTTTCAAAAGATGTCATGAAGATTCCGTCTTATGACATGTTTTATAACGACAATTTTGTTGATTCTGTTGGATTGGTTCATCCTGTGCAAATTGTGAATGTGTGTGATAGCAGTTTTTCACGTTTTGATTTGTTTGATTATAAAAATTCTTTGAATTCATCTTTCTGTTTAAACGTGCCTATTCAAATGATTTGTGATGGATTTGAATTTCTGAAAGGTTGCATGAACACAACTTCTTTGCTCGATATATGCGTTAAAAGATTTTTGCATGAAGTAATTGATCTGTTTGACTTTGTTCTTCAAGATAAATCTCTGAAATTTTGTGCAAGATTTCCATGCTTTGATCTATCTATTCGAGTAGAAATTACGATGCAAAATTGTTCGAGTATTTGCATGTTTAAGTTTCCTTTGATTTACTTGCATGATAACATGTTGCATCGTTTCTTTGGTGATAAAATGAATATGCTTGGTTGTGCCAATTTTTCAAGTCTAATTGAACGAGTGAAATTTGAATCATGTGATGAGTTGATTATATTTTCCTTATTTAACATGTTGTCTGCTAAATCAAATGATCAAGTTCATGTGTTCAAGCCTGGTATTTGCTACATGAATTCATTTTATGGAAACATTAAGCACTTTGCATCATTTGCAATCAAAATATGTTTGCTTGATGTTCAAAATTTTGATAAGAAGGTGAAATTCAATGATTTCGGTTTCAATTTTGATTCATTTATTAATCACCTTGTTTGGCCACATCTGAAATTTTCGTTTCATTTCGAGAAGGTAAGGCCAACCTATGGTTTTGGAATTGAATCAAATTTCCATGGTAACTTTCCTTTTCCATTTAAGTCCATAGTTTTCGATAATACTAACTATTCTCATTTTTGTGAATTCCACCCCTCGAGGAGCAAGACATGTCATGGTGCGTCACCACCTATTCAAATTTATCGGAGTAATAGGTTTGTCTTACGTTATCTATCCAAAGAGAGAAGATTCATTTTGACCGAGAAAGGTAAACCCAATCCTCAATTGTCTTCTCTTCATATTCGTCAAGGTAAGTCATCTGAAAATTTTCAAATATCTTTGCTCAATTCGATTGAAGTTGAAAATTCCATTGATTTGTTGTTTGGAAATTATTTATACTGTGATGTGATGGATTTTTCCTTTTGGCATTGTAATGATGTGATTATTATGTTGGAATTTGGAGACAACCCTTATGTTGTTCAAAAACGAAAGAAAGAGTTAGCATACCTTTGGCCATGGCATACCTTGCATGAGCAAGACAAAGGACCAAATGAGTTGCTATATTCAATTAAAGAAATTAAAAGGTTTTGGATGAGGAATAATGTGTTTAAGTGCCTGCCATCATTTTCAACCAATTATCCCTTGATCCAACTTAGTTTTCATGTTTGCAACGATGGTCTAACGAAACTCTTCGATAAATTTACGTATGCTTGCTTTGACCAATTGAGATTTTTGGCATATGTTCGATTGAATAAATTTTTTATGAACTATCGAACACATTGGAATCTGACTCCTTTGAGTTTCTTTTTACTGGCTGTGGTAAGAATTTTTAATGTTTGTGTGACATCTTCCATCCCATTTGATCGAGGAAAGCCATGCACGAGTCAAAGTTCTCCCATGGACAAACAGCTCGACTTGAGGACAAGTCACCTAAAAGAGGGGGAGGATGATACGAGCACGCCCCGCGAACTTCATCGAACAAGCCTGCAAGCCGAGCATTGACATGTTGGCAAGCTGATCCAAGCTCATTTCCAGCTCCACTAGCTCCGTCCAGCTCAAATCCAGCTTATTCAAGCTCAATCCAACTTGCCTGAGCAAAACCGAGCTCACTCCTAGCTCATATTCAGCTCACGAGCTAAACCTTAGCTCAGCTTCAGCTTAGGAGTTTAATCTCAGCTCAACTTTAGCTCACGAGCTAAAGCTTAGCTCATTTTAATTTAACTCCATTTTGTCTTTAGTGCATTAAATAAAATTTGTACATATTTATTTAAGCATTAAACTTGTCTTATATTAATATTTGTTATTAATATGTCATAGATATCACATAACTTAAATGTGTTCACATTGTGCTGAATTTATGTGTGTTCACATGATGTCTTATGAATTGTTTTATTTCTTGTAGGTACAATGCTCATGGACGGCGCAATGAATGCTTGAAGAAACATCTCTTTTGGACATCCCACATGCATGAATGAACAACATTTAATTAGGTGCATGTATGACCAGATTCAAGGTGTTTACAAGTTCATGTATTTGCCAAATACATGAATGCACAAAATACATGAATGCTTGGGTTCAAATGCACATTCGGTTACATGAATGATGAAGATTCATGCATGAATGTATCTAGAAGGTCCAATCCCTTTGGACGGTACACATGCATGCATGGAAGGAAATTAATGCAAGTTCATGTAGGGCTTGGTGCAATGTATGAAGAGGTGCATGTAGAATTGAGGTTCAATGGGCGGCATTTAAGGAGTACATGTACTGGAGACGTTCATGCAAGTAGGGGCTATTTAATGTTCATGTTTTGAAGGTTCATGGACCAAATTTATGGAGGAACATACATTGGGACGTTTCATGCATGATCCATGCATTTTCAAGCTAACCATTCAAGTATTCAAGGTGCATTAAAGCTTCATTCGGCCAAGGGGGATGATGGAACATTAAAGGGCTGCACATTCATTGATATTCATGATTTTCTTCTAGAATTATCTAGGTGTTTATGTCGAATTTCTTAGCTTCTAAGCTTGTCCATTCACCTACTTTTATTTAGGCTATAAATATATGTTATTTCATTTGTAAGAGGTTAGACTTTTCACTTAATGAAACTTTGTTAAACTTTTAATGAATTTGTGAGATTTCTTTCTCTCATATTTTGTTGAGGACTTCGTTGGCTTATCTAGGAAGCCTAGTGGCGTCAACCACATTCTTCACTATCCCGAACTTATCACTATCAAATAGTGTGGCGTTCACCCATATACCGAGGTTCCTACTTTGCTAAGTAGCGGGTCGAGGTTTATCACTTCATCCTTCACCTTGAAAGCCTATAAGCATTTTGGGCGATATTTTCTAATATTGGTTCGTGCTTGCTTTTAAGAACCCTTTTCTTCCATATCCATCATCTATTTACTTCTTTCACTTTCCCATCCAATTTAGCCGAATACTCATATTATTCTTATCCATAAACCATCATAGAACCATTATACATAGTTTCTGTCCTATTTTTTTCCATCAACTTCATTTCAAAAGTGAATTGAACGATACTTTCTCGTAGACGATCGGGCAACTCAGCATACGACTTGACTCTCCCCGAGGCGGTTCGTATCACTTGGGTTGATCTTTCAATGGATTTTATCTTAGGTCTACCGTGAACACGAACCGGAAAAGATTCCATTTTTGTTGTAGTAGATCAATTTTCAAAAATGTCACATTTTATTGCTTGTTCGAAAACTGATGACGCTGTTAATATTGCTAACCTTTTCTTTAGTTGTCAGGTTGCATGGAATTCCGAAGACGATAGTGTCTGACTGCGATGCAAAATTTCTTAGCCATTTTTGGAGGACACTTTGGAGCAAGCTAGGCACGAAGCTCTTATTCTCCAAAACATGTCATCCTCAAACAGATGGACAAATCGAGGTGGTGAACCGTGTAATATCCACTCTACTACGGGCCATCGTCTGTAAAAATCTCAAATCATTGGAGGAATGCCTGCCACATATAGAGTTTGCTTATAACTGAACTGTTCACTCTGCTACTAAATTCTCTCCATTTGAAATAGTTTACGGTTTTAATCCTTTATCTCCTCTTGATTTAATTCCATTACCTAATGATCAAATTGTTAATGTAGATGCCAAGAAGAAAGTGGACTATGTGAAACAATTGCATCAAAAGGTTAAAGCTAATATCGAGGCTAGGACGGAGCAATATGTGCGCAAGGCCAACAAAGGGCGAAAGCAAATCATATTTGAACCCAGAGATTGGGTGTGGGTTCATATGCGAAAAGAAAGGTTTCCGACTCAGCGGAAGTCAAAGTTGTTACCGAGAGGAGATGGACCATTTCAAGTTTTGGAACAAATAAATGATAATTCTTATAAACTTGATCTCCCAGGTGAGTACAATGTAAGTGCTACCTTTAATGTAGCTATCTCTCTTTCTATGATATAGGTGAAGATTTGGGGGCCAATCACCTTGAAGAGAGGGGGAATGATACGGACACACCTCCCAAGTTGTCGGCTGCCAATATAGATCCTCTCGAGTTGCCCATAGGACCGATCACCTGAGCTCGAGCAAAGAGATTCAAAGATGCAACAACAGCCTTAGTTGATAGAGTTTGGGGTGAAACCGTTGCTGGACTTATAGAAAGCTCTTGGATCAGCAAGCCGAGCGACCCATGCTTTCTCCTTCAAGCTGAAATCAGCTCAGCTTAGCTTAAGAGCCTGTTTTCTGCTCATTTTATTTTTTCGTTTAATTTGCTGGAATAAAATCATTTAATTTGCTGTTAGCTAAATTAGTTAATTAGGTCTTAATAATTAATTTGTCATAATCTGGACTTTATAAATAGGTATAATGGTGTCTTAAACTAGCTTAATTTATTAGCTAATTAATTTGTCAACTTTAAGACCGTTTTTAAATGAGCTGCTCATTAAATTTGCCCAGCCGATTTTTTCTATTGAATTTATCTAAGTTCCAGCCGATTTAATACATGTCTTAACCAAGTTTTAAATGTATCTTGAGCAATCGAAAATTAATGTGTCTAAATTAATTAATGTGCTGAATTAATTTGTGTGTGCAGGTGCAATGCATGGGACGGCATTTAAACAAATTAAAGTTGCTGAATTGGTTTTCCCAAAAGCCATGATGGTTCGGTCAATGCAACATTCACCATCAGCTGATGGTTACTCTCCCCAACGTGGCTACTCAATTTTCAAAGCTGGTATTCAAGACTTTCACACCCACAACCATGCGTTCACATTGAGGGGCTGTCCATTGATTTGTTTTCACAGTTTATAGCCGGCCAACTACTCAAGGAGCTCATTTAAATGCTAAGACCATTCAACTCTTCCAAGCATCAGCTTAATTAAGCTCCCAAGTTCCAATGCCGAATTTAAATATGCATTTTAGCTCCCAAACGTGCCAATTAATTCCAGCTGAACAAATGCCTCTAGAATGCAGTCCAATGAGTTCTCCAAAGCCAAGAAGCTTCAAGGAAACTTCCTAAATAAATTTGGAATTTTCTAGCTTAATTAGGAATAAAACAAAAGGTTAATTAGCTACCAAAAATGGCTATTTGGCTAGCCTTTGCAACAGCTATAAATAGTTTGTTTATTTCTTGTAAAGGGACTTTTGCAAAATTTTATATAGCCGAACTTTTGTTCTTGTAAGAATTTCTTCTCTAAGTCTCGTTTAAGATTTTTGTTGGCTTATCTACCTAGTAGTGGCGTCAACCTAATTCTTTCATGAAACCGAACTTATCACTAGTTTTAGTGTGGCGTTCAAAACCTTTATACCGAGGTTCCTATCTGCCTAGATAGTGGGTCGAGGTCTATTTCGTTTCAACTATCCCTTCTTAAGAACTAATAAGTCTCGGGTCGATATTTGCTAATATCGGTTCAACTTATTCTTAGGACCAACCATACCATATTACGTCCATTTCCCAAATATCCAAGTCTCGAACTTCTTTCTTTCTTAAACCTAAACTTAATCACCATTCTCGAACCTAAACTTTGACATCCAAGTCTCTTTCAAACCCAGAATCACTTCTCCATTCCATACTCATCAACTTCTTCTCGTAGACGATCGGGCAATCTACATATGACTCCACTCAAGATGAGGCTAGCTCGTATCACAAAGTGGCCCACTACGGCCTAAGCCCACGATGGTGGCCTTCCTCGTCGTATGACCACGTTCCATGAGTTCAATTCACCACACGAGTGTCGCACACTCGTGTGGTATCAATAGTCATACTTTTCAGCTTTTCGGCAATCCACAGTCGTAGCAGAGTAAACAACACACACATTTTCGTCTTTTCAGCCGATTATCAAAACAACGCATACGCTTGCACACCTTCTTATGAAAACTAGCTAAGATCCACGCTCTTCAAACCTTGGTTGAGAGAATACCGCTACTCCTCTACGATAGTTGGCTAGAGCCAATCACCCTTCCTCATTGACAAACTACGATAAAAGAGTCAACTATCAGTTACAACTACCTAACCCAAGGGTTGATGTGCAGGAATCTGAAAGGCACAACCCCTAGATTAGAGAATAATTATTCGGCCACCACACAACACAACCACAACTATCTCCAGTTGAACCAAATAATTGAGAATAGGATTACCTTAAATGAAATCACAAAGAGGTTCCGAAAGCTTTTGCACTTCTGATAATCCCCTTGAGACACCTAGGACCTAGCAAACCACATAACACATAGAGGGTCAAAGGTTGCAAACTGATCCCAAAAGAAAAAGAAGCATCCTGATACGAACCGTCTCGGGAAGAGTCGAGTCGTATGTAGATTGCCCGATCGTCTACGAGAAGTTACGTTAAGATTAGTTGAGTTGAAGGTATAGTCAGAGTAGAAAGAAGGGTACGAATGGAATGGTAGGAACGAAAGGGTAGGAACAAAATGGTATGAACAAATTGGTCGGTTTAGGTTCGATTAGGTAAAGAAGAGAACGGGTTTGAACTACTAAAGGTACTTTCAAGAACCAATACCGAAATGGTATCGATCCGTTGATTAAGCTTTTTGAGTTCGATTATAGGTTTGGTAAAGGAAACCTCGACCCACTATCTAACAAGATAGGAACCTCGGTATGTTGAACGCCACACTATGAATAGTGATAAGTTCGGGTACGACAAAGAACATGGTTGACACAACTAGAACACTAGGAAAGCCAAACGAATCTTTGAACGAAATATAAGAAAAGTTTGCCTCACAATTTCGGCAGCATAACATTAACAAAAGTTTCAAAAGTCCTTTACATGGAAATTGAACAAGTATTTATAAGCCTAAGTCTAGGTAGCTGAATGGCCTTTCATACTTACACATTAATTAAAAGAAAATTCTAGAAAAATAACTCTTAATATGCATGACCAGATTCGGTTTTGGGAATGGTGGATGAATGCATCTTCATGCTTAAGAAAACTCAAAGTGAATGCATGATATCCAATGATCACTTGTAGATTCGGCCAAACTTGTTAAATGAAGCAATGTTTGGCCAAAAAGTATGAATTAATTGTGGACACTCCAAGGGCCATCATGTGTGTGAAACCGAATGCTGAAGAGTCTTCTAGTGTGAACAAGGTGAACCGAATGGTCTTGCCATGTGAACATAGGTGTGAACGAATTAAGGAGAGTCATGGGGAAGCTAATTGGCCAAGCTATCTTCATGCATGTGTGAGTGCCCTTTGGCCGAATGGTCACCTTGGAGAATGAAGAGATAGCACACCATACATGAATGGAAACATTCATGAACCTTAAAGACATTGAATATGGTCATACATGCACTTGGCGAACATGCACCTAAGAGATTCAAGCCCTCAACCGTCCATGCACCTTCAAAATTCATGCTTGCTTTTAATCTCCATATGTCCATTATGTTCCTACAAGAAATGTGAACATAATTAATTCAAACTAATGTGAACACAAATATCAACATTAAATTCGGTTATGGCAAATTTAATTATCATCAATAAACACTTTTAAGACATACTTAATATAACTAATGTGAACTAAATTTAATATGTAGGATATTAATTAACTAATTATTGCACTTATTAATTAAAAAGTCAATAGTAGTCAAATAAATTCAAAGTGAACTCCATGAGCTGATGGTTCATTCATGAGTTAAACCCGAGTTGGGCCTAAACTCATGAGCTGATAATGAGCTGGTCCCGAGCTAATGAGCTGGTGTAGAGCTACATGGGAGCTAACTTGAACTGAAGGTGAGCTGAAATGAACTTGTAGAAAAGTTCGGCATGGATTTCCAAAATGGCCACTAACTGGTTCGATAGGTCTAGCATTGACATCATCCCACACATGCTGAACTAAAGCTATAACAGCTTCTTTAAATTGTTTTGCACGAGCCCTTGTGATCGGCCCTTGAGGTAGCACCATCGGATCTCGGCTTGGACTTGGCTTATGGGAAGCTGTGATCGTATCATCCTCCCCCTCTTGAAAATGACTTGTCCTCAAGTCAGTATCTACATCGAAAGGAGTCAAGTCAGAGACATTAAAACTAGCACTAACATTGTACTCACCTGGTAAGTCAAGTTTATACGAATTTTCATTGATTTGCTCGATGAATTGGAAGGGGCCGTCTCTCGCGGCAACAACTTAGATCTTCGTTGAGCTGGAAACCTTTCTTTTCTCATGTGCACCCAGACCCAGTCTTCGGGTTCAAATACAACTCGTTTTCGTCCTTTGTTGGCTCATTGGACGTATTGCTCGGTTCGAGATTCAGTATTCTCTCAAACTTTCCTATGTAATTCCTTGAAAAATTCAGCCTTTTTCCTTGCATCTGTATGGACAAATTGATCAACAGGAAAAGGTAATAAATCAAGAGGAGTAAGAGGATTAAATCCATAGACAGGTCTCAAAAGGAGAGAATTTGGTTCTTTGAGTGAACAGAGTGATTATAAGCGAACTTCGATGTGGGGTAGCATTCTTCCCACGTCTTGAGGTTCTTTCGTACCAACGCTTCATAACAAAGTTGATAAAACTCGGTTTACCACCTCAGTTTGGCCATCCGTTTGGGGATGACAAGTGGTTGAAAACAATAACTTTGTCCCAAGTTTTCCCCATAATGTCTGCCAAAAGTGACTCAAGAACTTTGTATCTCGATCGGAAACAATCGTTCTTGGTAATCCATGCAGTCGTACAATTTCCCTAAAAAACAAATTAGCAATATGCACAGCGTCATCAGTTTTAGCACAAGAAATAAAATGTGACATTTTAGAGAATCTATCGACTACAACAAAGATTGAGTCCTTCCCTGTCTTAGTTTTTGGTAATCCAAGAATAAAATCCATAGAGACATCGGTCCACGGGGTGTGGGGAATGGGAAGTGGTGTGTTAAGTCCATGAAGTTGGACCTTCGACTTAGCCCGTTTACAAATTAGGCAGCGTTCACAGATCCGCTCCACGTCTCTCCGCATTCGCGGCCAGTAAAAATGTTCATGGAGGGTCGACAATGTCTTGCTCATTCCAAAGTGTCCCATTAGGCCACCACTATGTGCCTCCAACACAAGTAACTCTCGAATGGAGCCTTGTGGTATACACAACCTATTTTCTTTAAAAAGAAACCCTTCGTACCTGAAAAATTTCTCAAAAGACCCATTTTCACAAGTAGCATATATATTTCCAAAATCCTCATCATTAGCATACAACTCTTTCATATGATAAAAACCAAGTAACTTAGAATAAAGAGTGGTCAATAAGGTATATCTCCGTGACAAGGCATCAGCCACTACATTTTCTTTACCTTTCTTGTATTTGATGACGTAGGGAAATGACTCTAAATACTCGACCCATTTTGCATGTCGTTTGTTGAGTTTATGCTGACCTTTAATAAACTTAAGTGCTTCGTGATCGGAATGAATCACGAACTCCTTTGGTCTTAGATAGTGCTGCCAAGTTTCAAGTGATCGAATTAAGGCATACATCTCTTTGTCGTACACCGGATAATTGAGAGAAGCGCCACTTAATTTCTCACTGAAGTACACCACCGGTCTTCTATCTTGGGTCAACACAGCTCCGATCCCTACACCTGAAGCGTCACACTCAATTTTAAATGTTTTAGTAAAATCTGGAAGGGACAATAGAGGAGCTTTCACAAGACATTCTTTAATCAAATTAAATGAACGTTCTTGATCTTCAGACCAGTGAAATGCGGAGTTTTTCTTAATCACGCTTGTTAAGGGTGCTGCAATGGTACTAAAGTTGGGCACAAATCTACGGTAGAAGCTAGCCAATCCATGGAAGCTTCGAACTTGGCTAATGTTCGTCAGACGCGGCCATTCTTGAATCGCTTGAACTTTTTCTTGATCCACCTCCAAACCGTTGGCACTCATGACATAACCTAAAAACACAACTTTATCAGTGCAAAATGAACACTTTTTGAGATTAGCATACAATACCTCTTTTCGTAAAGTTTCCAACACCGCTCGTAAATGTGGTACGTGCTCCTCTAAAGTTTTTCTGTAGACCAAGATATCGTCAAAGTATACAACACAAAATTTACCAATAAACGCACGTAATACATGGTTCATCAATCTCATAAAAGTGCTGAGGGCATTTGTAAGGCCGAATGGCATTACCAACCATTCGTACAAACCCAATTTCGTTTTGAAGGCCGTCTTCCATTCATCACCTTCTCGCATTCGTATTTGATGATAGCCATTTCTAAGATCGATTTTCGTGAAAATCTAGGCTCCACTTAATTCGTCAAGCATGTCGTCAAGACGGGGTATCGGGTGTCGATACTTGATAGTGATTTTGTTGATGGCGCCACGACCCATCTTTCTTGGGTACAAGCAGCACCGGCACCGCACAGGGACTTAAGCTCTCTCGGATGTATCCTTTGTCTAGGAGTTCAGTAATTTGCTTTTGCAAATCCTTCGTTTCTTCGGGATTACTCCGATAAGCAGGACGGTTGGGTAGTGCAGCTCCGGGTACTAAGTCTATTTGATGTTCGATGCCTCGGATAGGGGGCAGCCCACTTGGTATTTCATCCGAAAATATGTCTTCAAATTCCTGAATCAAAGACAATACAGAAGCAGGCAAGTTTTCAGGTAACTCGTTAGTATTCAACAATGCCTCCTTGTACATAAATACATACATAGGCTATCTCAAAAACATCGCTCGCCGGATATCACTAACCCTCGCAAACACACTCATTTTTCCACTTTCTTTTTCCTCTCCCCTTTTTACTTGTTTTTGTTTCTTTTCATTTTCTCTCGCATTTTTAGTCTTTTTTCTCTCTTTTTCCTTAATTTTCTCTTTTGCACTCTTTTCTTTTTCTCTCGCTTGTTCCACTGAAAGTTTAAGTTTTTGTTGATCCTCGTACACTTGCTTCGGAGTGAGGGGTGCAAGTGTCACGTTCTTGCCAAGATGTTTGAAGGAGTATCTATTAGTGTAACCATCATACATCACCCGTCGGTCGAACTGCCATGGTCGTTCTAGAAGCAAATGGCTCGCGTGCATCGGCACTACATCACATAATACTTCATCAGAATACTTCCCGATGCTAAAGGACACTAGGACTTGTTTTGTCACTTTGAGTTCACCACCATCGTTAAGCCACCGGAGCTTGTATGGATTCGGTGCTTGGTGGTTGACCCTAACTTTTCCACCATGAGGGTGCTTGCCACGTTTGTGCAACTCCTCCATCGATTATGATGCTACACACTTCCCTTGCACTTGACATCTCGAATGAAAAATGTTCTCACGTTGTTGTTCGTCTTCCACACTTTGAAGACTTAGGCTTCGCTTGATGACGAGTAACTCACCTTCAATGGGTTGTTCTAAGTCCTCCTCAACTTCAGAATTCGATTCAGCATCGTTCTCTTCCTCGTCCTCCGTTTCAATCTCACCGTCGGCCCTTATCACCATGGTACGTCTATTCGGGCACTGACTCGCTATATGTCCACGACCAAGACACTTGAAGCACTTTATGTCCCTTGAACGGGCGGTGGAACTTTCAGGAGCCTTACCTTTACTTGACTCAGCAATAGGCTTATTCGCTTTAGATATTGTTGAAGAATCCTTCGTTCGATTTGTTGGAAAACCCTTGCTTGTGCTTTGGCCCCATTTAGAAGGATTGGTGTTAGGATAGGCTCGGGTGGTACCTTTTTGCTTCAACTGCTTCTCCACTTTGATAGCCATGTGGACCATGTCCACAACCTCAATGTAATGTTGCAGTTCTACGACATTTGCAATCTCTCGATTAAGTCCCTCTAGAAAGTGAGCCATTATGGCTTCTCGATCTTCTTGTATATCGGCACGGATCATAGCCACTTCCATTTCTTTATAATAATCTTCCACACTCTTCGTCCCTTAGATGAGATTTTGGAGTTTTTGATGCAACTCCCGATGATAGTAGGATGGAATGAATCGTCGTCGCATAATCGCCTTCATTTTGGTCCAAGTGGAAATGGGATGCTCCACGTTACGCCTCCGACTAGTGGTCAACTGATCCTACCATATCATTGCGTAATCTGAAAACTCAATTGCGGTGAGTTTGACTTTCTTATTTTCAGAGTAGTTATGACATTCAAACACTAGTTCGATTTTCTTCTCCCACTCAAGGTACGCCTCGGGATCAGATTTACCTTGGAAAGGAGGAATGGAGAGTTTGATATTCTTCAAGTCATCATCTTCCTGCCTATGATCTACTTGTCCACGGTTTCGGGGACGTCTCCTTTCTAGGCTTATGCTAGACCCGTGATCACTTTCATCTTCACTATTTTCATTAACATCATCATCTTGAACCCTTTGTTGTCTTCGTCGTTGATTGGGCCCTTCATGTCTTTGCCTAGCAACTTCAGGATATTCATCGCGTTGTCTTTGGGCCTCGACTTGGTAGAGTCGATCTTCAAGAGGATTAAGCCTTCGATCAAGTAATCGTTCCATCTCAAGCAAAAGGGCTTGCATTTGCAAATCTGGAATGTTTCTGACGGGTTGTCGCCCTTGTTGTTCTTCCATGTTTTGTCCACTATTTTGTACATCTATTCGTTTAAGATAGCCTCACAAACAAATCCTCTCAATCCGCTCAGAAAGAAAGAAGCTTGATGACACTCACACTCGTGTTTACACTCTTAGTTCGGCTTTTACCTCCCCTCGAATGCGCTCACGTTCTCTTGCCTTTTACCTCTCTTGACTTTTCTCGTAATTTCGTAAGCAGATTCGTTAAGGCTCGGTCCTTGGTCTAGGTGGTCGGTTCAAAAGGGATAACAAGTGATTGATGTATTCAATATAGGGTAGGCTAAAAGAATAGGGAATTGGGTAAAAATGTGACGAATTAGGGAGAGTAGAATAGAAGAAGGGTCGGGAACTATATCAGATCAAAGCTTGACGATCAAATAACAATTGAATTGCATAAATCACTTTTTTTTTATTTTTTTCAATTTTTTTTAACTTGTATAACTTTTTTTTGTTGTACTATATCGACAAACTAAATACAATAAAAACACTTTTGTACACGATTTTTTTTTCTTCGGCTGCGTAGATTTTTATTTTTATAACAACAATAACAAACTAATCGAAATGAGCAAACTTCAGTATACAATTTTTTTTTCTGAACCTACCTCAGGAATGCTCCGCTTCAAACGTCTAAGCTTCTCGTTTTAAGTAGCTCTGATACCAGATGATACGAACCGTCTCGGGAAGAGTCGAGTCGTACGTAGATTGCCCGATCGTCTACGAGAAGTTACGTTAGGATTAGTTGAGTTGAAGGTATAGTCAGAGTAGAAAGAGGGGTACGAATGGAATGGTAGGAACGAAAGGGTAGGAACAAAATGGTATGAATAAATTGGTCGGTTTAGGTTCGATTAGGTAAAGAAGAGAACGGGTTTGAACTACTAAAGGTACTTTCAAGAACCAATACCGAAATGGTATCGATCCGTTGATTAAGCTTTTTAAGTTCGGTTATAGGTTTGGTAAAGGAAACCTCGACCCACTATCTAACAAGATAGGAACCTCGGTATGTTGAACGCCACACTATGAATAGTGATAAGTTTGGGTACGACAAAGAACACGGTTGACACAACTAGAACACTAGGAATGCCAAACGAATCTTTGAACGAAATATAAGAAAAGTTTGCCTCACAATTTCGGCAGCATAACATTAACATAAGTTTCAAAAGTCCTTTACATGGAAATTAAACAAGTATTTATAAGCCTAAGTCTAGGTAGCCGAATGGCCTTTCATACTTACACATTAATTAAAAGAAAATTCTAGAAAAATAACTCTTAATATGCATGACCAGATTTGATTTTGGGAATGGTGGATGAATGCATCTTCATGCTTAAGAAAACTCAAAGTGAATGCATGATATCCAATGATCACTTGTAGATTCGGCCAACCTTGTTAAATGAAGCAATGTTTGGCCCAAAAGTATGAATTAATTGTGGACACTCCAAGGGCCATCATGTGTGTGAAACCGAATGTTGAAGAGTCTTCTAGTGTGACCAAGGTGAACCGAATGGTCTTGCCATGTGAACATAGGTGTGAACGAATTAAGGAGAGTCATGGGGAAGCTAATTGGCCAAGCTATCTTCATGCATGTGTGAGTGCCCTTTGGCCGAATGGTCACCTTGGAGAATGAAGAGATAGCACACCATACATGAATGGAAACATTCATGAACCTTAAAGACATTGAATATGGTCATACATGCACTTGGCCGAACATGCACCTAAGAGATTCAAGTCCCCCAACCGTCCATGCACCTTCAAAATTCATGCTTGCTTTTAATCTCCATATGTCCATTGCGTTCCTACAAGAAATGTGAACATAATTAATTCAAACTAATGTGAACACAAATATCAACATTAAATTCGGTTATGACAAATTTAATTATCATCAATAAACATTTTTAAGACATACTTAATATAACTAATGTGAACTAAATTTAATATGTAGGATATTAATTAACTAATTATTGAACTTATTAATTAAAAAGTCAATAGTAGTAAAATGAATTCAAAGTGAACTCCATGAGTGATGGTTAATTCATGAGTTAAACCCGAGCCGGGCCTAAACTCGTGAGTGATAATAAGTGGTCCCGAGCTAATGAGCTGGTGTGGAGCTACATGGGAGCTAACTTGAACTGAAGGTGAGCTTGGTGAGCTGAAATGAACTTGTAGAAAAGTTCGGCATGGATTTCCAAAATGGCCACTAACTGGTTCGATAGGTCTAGCATTGACATCATCCCACATATGCTGAACTAAAGCTATAACAGCTTCTTTAAATTGTTTTGCACGAGCCCTTGTGATCGACCCTTGAGGTAGCACCATCGGATCTCGGCTTGGACTTGGCTTATGGGAAGCCGTGATCGTATCACATCCGGCTTTAAAGAAAGAAAAGGAGAGGAAAGCAACTTGAAACTACAGAAAATGGAGACAAAACTCACTGAATGGCTACACCAACACCACCAAAACTTGAACAAGGGAGAGAAAGAACGAAAAGTGTAGTCGGCTAGAATATGAGAGAAGAGGGACAAAGTTCACCCAAAGAAGAATTAAGATTGAGATGAGAAAAGGCAATATTCACCTTTGAGAAAGAGAGTAGAGAAAATGCCTACAAGCAATTAGGTCATCAAGGTAGAACACGAAAACTCACAAGAAGAAAACAGGCAAATTCGACACTTAGGAAATCCGAAACTAGGTGTCACTCCCAAAACTCAAAATTTGGCACAAAGAAAGAATACTGTAAAAGTTCTCAAAATGCCGAAATGCCTACCTAAGAGACCCCTAGCCGAAATTGCATACACAAGCCTCCCCAATCGGCTACAACTCTCCAAGCTTTGAATTCCTTGATTTACTCCTCCAAATTCTCATCCATAATTTGCTCCATAATCTTCTCCTAACAACTCAAGACCAATTCAAACTTTCTCTTTAGCAGTCTTTCACTCGAATTCCACCACCTCACAGCAAAAGAGTAAAATAAATACTCTTTTGTACAAAGGGTCATTCGAACCTCAGTCCTCATATACCACCCTTGATGCCACCTTGCCACTAGACTACATGCTTCCTTGTGTTACCATTTAGCCTCAATTAATTATACGGTCTATAGGCCAAAGCCCAGGTTCCTTTAAAAGAAAAACCAAAATAAAATTGCAAGAGCCAAGACTTGAACCCAGGCTCCCTTGCAACCTTAATGACGCCACAACCACTAGACCACAAGCTCAACTTGTGTCATTTATTTAACATAATAATTTAAAAGGCGAAGAGTATCCAGGGTTTTATTCATTTAAAACCAAAATTTTTGCTAAAGCCTAGGTTTGAACCCAGGACTTCTCCAACACTGCCAAAACACTCAGAACACTTAACCACTAAAGCAAATACCTACTTGTATCATCCACTTGCACAACTAAATTCCAATTCCTCCGATACGCAAAGCCCATATCTTCTAGGCCCAAAATTCGGGGCGTTACACATAACCATACAAACCCATATAATTCATTTATTTCACATTTTAGTTCCTCAAATTATTATTTTTGCAAGTTAGTTCTAATTACTCAAAATCATCAAAAACTCCAATACAAAACATGTTAATCTAAAATATATCTTTCACATTTCATCATCAAACAATAAAAATCACAAGCTCTCATCAATGGAATAGCTCAAAATATTCATCTAAATCAAAAATTCAAGCATGGGTTTTGTAGTACTCGAAGCAACGATCTCAAAAACGTAGAAATTATCAAAAATCAAACAAAAATGAACCTTGATTGAGCTTGAAAGGATGGCCGAACCTAGGTCTTTTCTTTTTTTCTTTCTTATTTGTTGTTTCGGTGGTGAACAAATGAATATAACATGTATTTTAACTTAAGTTTTATTATGATATATATTAATATTTTAATTAATTACTATTATATCCTTTCTAATTAAATAAAAATCATTATATTCCTTACCCATTACCGTCCACATACATTAATAATGGCATAATTACCACTTTAAGGCTTCAATTTAGAAAGCCACTAACAATTCAACCTTTTTTAGAAATAACCCCTAAATTTTCATTTTACGCGATTAAGCTCTTTTATTTAATCGGATACCTAAACGATAAAATTAAATCACGAAAATTTCACAGATATAAAGTCACACAAAATAAACATAGAAAATAATTTTTAAATATTTTTCTGACTCGGATTCGTGGTCCCAAAATCACTGTTTTGATTAGGGTCTAAATCGAGATGTTACAACTCTCCCCCCTAGGGATTTTCGTCCCCGAAAATCTTACCGGTGAATAGGTTCGGATAATGTTCTCTCATTGCATCCTCTGGCTCCCACGTTGCTTCCTCAACTCTGTGTTTATGCCACAATACTTTAACTAATGGAATTTTCTTATTTCGCAACTTATTAATCTGACAAGCCAGAATACGAATCGGTTCTTTCTCATACATCATATCGGATCTAATCTCAATCTCAGATGGACTAATCACATGTGAAGGATCAGATCGATATCTACAAAGCATTGAAACATGAAATACATTGTGGATCTTTCCTAACTCAGGTGGCAACAATAGTCTGTAAGTAACTGGCCTGATACACTCTATAATCTCATACCGAATTTGCCTTTATGACTGAATTTGAGTATTTTCTTCCATGGTGAGACTTTCAAGAAAACTTTATCTTTGATCTGAAACTCTATATCCTTTCGTTTCAAGTCTGCATATGATTTCTGATGATCCTATGCCGCTTTCAGACTTTCACGGATCACTTTTACTTTCTGTTCAGTTTCTCTGATCAAATCGACCCGGTGTATCTTATTTTCACTGAGCTCAGTCTGGTACAATGGTGTATGACATTTACAACCATACAAAGCCTTATAAGGTGCCATTTTGATACTTGAATGAAAGCTATTATTGTACGCAAATTCAATCAGAGGTAGGTATCGTTCCCACGTACCTTTAAACTCAAGAATACAACATCTCAACATATCCTCAAGTATTTGAATGATTCGCTCAGACTAACCATCTATTTGCAGATGGAAAGCAGTGCTGGAATATAATTTCATACCTACTGCATCTTGCAGTTTCTTCCAAAACTGCAATGTAAACCTCGGATCTCTATCCAAAACAATAGAAATAGGTACCCCATGTAATCTCACAATCTGAGAAATAGACAATTCAGCTAGCTTATCAAGCGAGTAATCTAAACGTATCAGAACAAAATGAGCCGTTTTAGTCAATCTATCACAATAACCCATATTGCATCTCTCTTACTCGGTGTCAATGGTAAACCAATACAAAATCCATAGTAACTCTGTCCCACTTCCACTCAGGTATCATAATCGGCTGAAGTAATCCTGAAGGTACCTGATGTTCAGCTTTTGCTTGTTGACAGACTAAACATCTTGCAACAAAGTCAGAAATATCTCATTTCATACCATGCCACTAGTAAAGTTGTTTCATATTATTATACATCTTTTTACTATCTGGGTGAACAGATAATCGACTGCTATGAGCTTCCTCTAAAATCATTTGAATCAACCCTGAATTTATCGGGACACATATCCTATTTCTGAATCTCAAACAACCCTCAGCATCAACTCTGAATTCTGAATCAGCATCTGCCTCACATTGAGCTTGTTTTACTAACAATTCATTATCAACCTTCTAGGCATTATAAATTTGTTGAACAAATAGTGGTCTTGCTTTCAATTCAGCTATTATCTAACCATCATCAGACATAGCCATATGCGCATTCATTGCATGTAAAGCAAACAGCGATTTTCAGCTTAGAGCATCAGCCACAACATTAGCCTTTCCCGTGTGATAGTCAATCAGAAGCTTATAGTCTTTTAGCAATTCTAACCATCGGCGATGTCTCAAATTCAGATCTTTTTAAGTCATCAAGTATTTCAGGCTTTAGTGATCAGAATAAGCATGACATTTCTCATCGAACATATAGTGATGCCAAATTTTCAACGCACACACGATAGCTGCCAATTCTAGGTCGTGTGTTGGATAGTTATTTTCATGTGGCTTTAACTGTCTCGAGGCATAAGTTATAACTTTGCCTTCCAGCATCAAAACACAGCCCAAACCATTTAAAGATGCATCACTATAGATAACAAATTCTTTACCCGATTCTAGCTGAACTAGCACTGAAGCTTTGGTCAAAGGGGCTTTCAACTGAACAAAGCTTTTCTGGCACTTTTTTGACCACTCAAATTTAACATCTTTCTGTAATAGCTTTGTCATTGGGGCTGCAATTATAGAGAAGCCTTTCACAAACCGCCTATAATAACCAGCAAGTCCCAGAAAACTTCAGACTTCAGAAACATTCTTAGGAGGTTTCCAATCAAGTATAGCTGAAATTTTACTCGGATCAACTCGAGTACTCGATGCTGATACAACATGGCCCAGAAAATTAACTTCGCTTAAATAGAACTCACATTTACTGAACTTCGCATACAACTGTTTATCTTGCAAAGTCTGTAATATTAGTCTCAGATGTTCAACATGTTTGGTTTCATCACGGGAGTACATCAAAATGACATCTATGAACACAACTACAAACCGATCCAGATACTGTCTGAAGATTCGATTCATCAAATCCATAAAAATAGCAGGTGCATTAGTAAGTCTGAAAGGCATAACCAAAAAATCATAGTGTCCGTACCTCATTCGAAAAGCAATCTTTGGCACATTGGAGTCTTTAACTCGCAACTGATAGTAACCTGATCTCAAATCTATCTTCGAAAACACTGTAGCCCCTTTTCAGTTGATCAAACAAATAATCAATCCACGACAACAAATTCATTTCAGCTGAACATACTTCATCTAGAAGCTGTCCAATGACATTCCCAAAGGTTGAAGAAGCTACCTGGAATTTTCTTGAAATTTTCTGGAATTTTTAGCTCATTGAAAGCTGAATTCAAGTGACCATTTAGCTATCCATTTGACTATTCGGTTAACCTTAGACTTTCACTATAAATATTGTGTTATTTGCTAGTTGTTCAGACTTGAAACTTTGAATGAAATTCTATTATTTTGGTGAGATTTACTTCTCTCAAATTTCGTCCAAAGACTTAGCTTGGCTTATCTGTTAGTCAGTGGCGTCAATGTTTGTCTTTTCTGAACTTATCACTCAAATTTGAATGTGGCATTCAACCCAACTTATACCTTTGGTTCTTATATTTGCTAGGTAACGGGTCAAGGTCCCTTCCTTCCTTCATCTAACCACCTTAAGCCATATAAGTCCCAGGTCAACACTCTCTTCAGTGTTCGTTCATTCTTGCCGCTTAAGTCTGATTTCCATTCCACCTATCTATCAACTTATCTATTTTAATTTCTTTGTTAGCCAAGCCAAATCAACTTATACTTAGCCAATTTTTAACCTATTTCCATCACTTATCTTCATAACTAAACAAATACCTTCGTAGCTTGCAAATTGGAATGATACTTCTACATTTGATGATGGGGCACAACTACGACTCAACTCACTGTTTCGAGGTGATATCGTATCATAGAGGGTGTAGGTAGGCTGAAGGTAAGTAAAATTTGGGTTTAGGGTGTGGCGTGTAGGATGGTAGATGATGAAGAGGAACTTGGCTGATCGGGATAAAAGAAGATGAATACAAAATGATACGATCCGCCTCGGGGTGAGTCGAGTCGTATGTGAGTTTGCCCGATCGTCTACGAAGAAGTAGCGTTCGATTTGTTCAAAAGGATGTTTTAACGTAAATAATGGCAGAAGCTATGTAAAAGGATTCAAAGATGGGTTTATGGATATGAAGTTTATGTAGATGGGTTTATGGATATAAAGTTTTTGTAGGTTTGGTTATAATGAAACGAAAAGATGGAATGGAATGGAAATGAAAATGATCTCAAAAACAAACACGAACCAATATTAGAAAATATTGACCCAAATGTTTATAAGTTTTCAAGGTGGTCGGATGGAGAATATGAGAACCTCGACCCTCTACTTAGCAAAGTAGGAACCTTGTGGTATGAACCGCCTCGGGGAGAGTCGAGTCGTATGCTGAGTTGCCCGATCGTCTACGAGAAAGTATCGTTCAATTCACTTTTGAAATGAAGTTGATGGAAAAAAATAGGACGAAAACTATGTATAATGGTTCTATGATGGTTTATGGATAAGAATAATATGAATATTCGGCTAAATTGGATGGGAAAGTGAAAGAAGTAAATAGATGATGGATATGGAAGAAAAGGGTTCTTAAAAGCAAGCACGAACCAATATTAGAAAATATCGGCCCAAAATGCTTATAGGCTTTCAAGGTGAAGGATGAAAGTGATAAACCTCGACCCGCTACTTAGCAAAGTAGGAACCTCGGTATATGGGTGAACGCCACACTATTTGATAGTGATAAGTTCGGGATAGTGAAGAACAGGTTGACGCCACTAGGCTTCCTAGATAAGCCAACGAAGTCCTCAACGAAATATGAGAGAAAGAAATCTCACAAATTCCATAAAAGTTTAACAAAGTTTCATTAAGTGAAAAGTCTAACCTCTTACAAATGAAATAACATATATTTATAGCCTAAATAAAAGTAGCTGAATGGACAAGCTTAGAAGCTAAGAAATTGACCATAAACACCTAGATAATTCTAGAAGAAAAATCATGAATATCCATGAATGTGCAGCCTTTAATGTTCCATCATCCCCTTGGCGAATGAAGCTTTAATGCACCTTGAATACTTGAATGGTTAGCTTGAAAATGCATGGATCATGCATGAAACGTCCCAATGTATGTTCCTCCATAAATTCAGTCCATGAACCTTCAAAACATGAACATTAAATAGCCCTACTTGCATGAACGTCTCCAGACATGTACTCCTTAAATGCCGCCCATTGAACCTCAATTCTACATGCACCTCTTCATACATTGCACCAAGCCCTACATGAACTTGCATTAATTTCCTTCCATGCATGCATGTGTACCGTCCAAAGGGATTGGATCTTCTAGATACATTCATGCATGAATCTTCATCATTCATGTAACCGAATGTGCATTTGAACCCAAGCATTCATGTATTTTGTGCATTCATGTATTTGGCAAATACATGAACTTGTAAACACCTTGAATCTGGTCATACATGCACCTAATTAAATGTTGTTCATTCATGCATGTGGGATGTCCAAAGAGATGTTTCTTCAAGCATTCATTCATGCCGTCCATGAGCATTGTACCTACAAGAAATAAAACAATTCATAAGATATCATGTGAACACACATAAATTCAGCACAATGTGAACACATTTAAGTTATGTGATATCTATGACATATCAATAACAAATATTAATATAAGACAAGTTTAATGCTTAAATAAATATGTGCAAATTTTATTTAATGCATTAAAGACAAAACCGAGTTAAACTAAAATGAGCTAAGCTTTAGCTCGTGAGCTAAAGTTGAGCTGAGATTAAACTCCTAAGCTGAAGCTGAGCAAGGTTTAGCTCAGGCAAGTTGGATTGAGCTCGAATAAGCTGGATTTGAGCTGGACGGAGCTAGTGGAGCTGGAAACGAGCTTGGATCAGCTTGCCAACATGTCAATGCTCGGCTTGACAGGCTTGTTCGATGAAGTTCGCGGGGCGTGCTCGTATCATCCTCCCCCTCTTTTAGGTGACTTGTCCTCAAGTCGAGCTGTTTGTCCATAGGAGAACTTTGACTCGTGCATGGCTTTCCTCGATCAAATGGGATGGAAGATGTCACACAAACATGAAAAATTCTTACCACGACCAAGAAAAAGAAACTCAAAGGAGTCGATTCAAATGTGTTCGATAGTTCATAAAAAACTCATTCAATCGAACATATGCCAAAAATCTCAATTGGTCAAAGCAAGCATACGTAAATTTATCGAAGAGTTTCGTTAGACCATCGTTGCAAACATGAAAACTAAGTTGGATTAAGGGATAATTGGTTGAAAATGATGGCGGGCACTTAAACACATTATTCCTCATCCAAAACTTTTAATTTCTTTAATTGAATATAGCAACTCATTTGGTCCTTTGTCTTGCTCATGCAAGGTATGCCATGGCCAAAGGTATGCTAACTCTTTCTTTCGTTTTGAACAACATAAGGGTTGTCTCCAAATTCCAACATAATAATCACATCATTACAATGCCAAAAGGAAAAATCCATCACATCACAAAGATAAATAATTTCCAAACAACAAATCAATGGAATTTTCAACATCAATCGAATTGAGCAAAGATATTTGAAAATTTTCGGATGACTTACCTTGACGAATATGAAGAGAAGACAATTGAGGATTGGGTTTACCTTTCTCGGTCAAAATGAATCTTCTCTCTTTGGATAGATAACGTAAGACAAACCTATTACTCCGATAAATTTGAATAGGTGGTGACGCACCATGACATGTCTTGCTCCTCGAGGGTGGAATTCACAAAATGAGAATGGTTAGTATTATCGAAAACTATGGACTTAAATGGAAAAGGAAAGTTACCATGGAAATTTGATTCAATTCCAAAACATAGCTCGGCCTTACCTTCTCGAAATGAAACGAAAATTTCAGATGTGGCCAAACAAGGTGATTAATAAATGAATCAAAATTGAAACCCAAATCATTGAATTTCACCTTCTTATCAAAATTTTGAACATCAAGCAAACATATTTTGATTGCAAATGATGCAAAGTGCTTAATGTTTCCATAAAATGAATTCATGTAGCAAATACCAGGCTTGAACACATGAACTTGATCATTTGATTTAGCAGGCAACATGTTAAATAAGGAAAATATAATCAACTCATCGCATGATTCAAATTTCACTCGTTCAATTAGACTTGAAAAATTGGCACAACCAAGCATATTCATTTTATCACCAAAGAAACGATGCAACATGTTATCATGCAAGTAAATCAAAGGAAACTTAAATATGCAAATACTCGAACAATTTTGCATCGTAATTTCTACTCGAATAAATAGATCAAAGCATGGAAATCTTGCACAAAATTTCAGAGATTTATCTTGAAGAACAAAGTCAAACAGATCAATTACTTCATGCAAAAATCTTTTAACGCATATATCGAGCAAAGAAGTTGTGTTCATGCAACCTTTCATAAATTCAAATCCATCACAAATCATTTGAATAGGCACGCTTTAAACAGAAAGATGAATTCAAAGAATTTTATAATCAAACAAATCAAAACGTGAAAAACTGCTATCACACACATTCTCAATTTGCACAGGATGAACCAATCCAATGAATCAACAAAATTGTCATTATAAAACATGTCATAAGACGGAATCTTCATGACATCTTTTGAAACAACATCGTTAACATTAGTATGTGAACAGTAATTAACCAAATCAAAAGATGGAAGATTTTCAAAAATAAGGCCATAAAAATCTATATGAGCAACTTTGTATTCAAATGGCCTCGAATCAATAAATAAGGAATCCTTACCTTTCTTACCTTTAATTGGAAGTGGGTAGCTGTCATTCGTGAACTTACCTTTTTCGAACAACCTAAAGCACCTCTCGTTTGGAAGGTAATGTAGATGGAATTGGTCGCATAAACTTCTAGGAACCTGAAAAGTTGATTCACAAGAAGATCGAACAGGTGGGTTAGTAGAAATAATCCTCACTTGCTCACTTGTTTTCTCACTCGATTCTTTTGTTTCAATTTCTTTTTCATCTTCTTTTTCACTCTCAAATTTCTTTTCGTTCTCTTTTTCAATCTCATTTTCTTTTTCATTTTCTTTTTGCTTTTCAAAGGCTTTTTCAAGTTCTCTCAAGATTCGCTCATTTTCTCTCTTACTTGCCTCTTGCCTCTCTTTTCTTTTTATTTCGTTTTCTTTTTCTTCTTTTGCTTTTTCTTTTCTTTCCTTTGTTTTCTCTTTACAAGAATGTACAAAAGAACGATCAGAATACAAATCTTGTTCGAAAGATGAAGAACTATTTGCGTATGATTCACAATCAAAACTTCGTGAAGAATACTCCTTGAATGATTTCTTTGAAGATATACTAGGAGTATGTCTTTCTCTCGAACGACATCTTGGAATGAATCAAAATCGTAATCGGCTTCTCGTCTTCTCGAATTTCTTGATGAAAAGGACTTTCGATCAAGTCACTTCTCGAATTATTGATGAATATGAGTCATAGTATGAATCTCTTTGTCTCGACGTAGATGGCGAAAAGGAATCACGATTGGAACTTTTTTTCGTGTAGTAGTCGGGGTATATCTCCGTGGGTTTTTGGTTCCGTTTACGACTTGAAGAAACTCGATCACTTTGGTCTCGTTTAGTCGCCATTCTTCGCATTTCTTGAACTAAGTATTGGTATTCGATTCGGTGAACTCTTGGCGTGACATGATTTTTGTTGCTAAAAAGAAAATGTTAGATCACAAAACAAAATAAAAAAATTTAAGTACCTCACCACAAACCTCACAATTTCGCTCGGAAAGAAGAAGGAAAAGGTGTCACTCCCGCCGTGTTTACACTCGCTTGGCTTTTACCTCCGCTCGAATGATCTCACTCGCTCGTGCCTTTTACCTCTCAATCTTTTCTCTCTAACTTCAGTAGTCGGACTTGCCAAGGCTTTATCGTGAGGCTTAGGGTTCGGTTTCAATAGGGTAACAAGGAGACGCAGATAGGTTTAAGGTTGGTGAAAGAACAGGAATTGGGCAAGAAAAAAATGTGGCGAATTAAGGAGAGTAGAATAGAAGAAGGGTCAGTAACTATATCGATCAAAGCTTGACAATCAAGTATCAATTGATTTACATAAATCACTCTTTTTCTTTTTTTCGAATTTTTTTTCGAATTTTTTTTGATTTTTTTTGATTTTTTTAACTTGTATAACTTTTTTTTGTTATACTATATCGACAAGCTAAATACAATAAAATCACTTTTGTACACGATTTTTTTTCTTCGGCTGCGTAGATTTTTGCTTTTATAGCAACAATAACAAACTAATCAAAATAAGAAAACTTCGGTATACAAAAATTTTTTTTCTATACTCTTTTTTTTTTAACCTACCTCGGGAATGCTTCGCTTCGAACGTCTAAGCTTCTCGTTTCAGGTAGCTCTGATACCAAATGGTACGAACCGCCTCAGGGAGAGTCGAGTCGTATGCTGAGTTGCCCGATCGTCTACGAGAAAGTATCGTTCAATTCACTTTTGAAATGAAGTTGATGGAAAAAAATAGGACGGAAACTATGTATAATGGTTCTATGATGGTTTATGGATAAGAATAATATGAATATTCGGCTAAATTGGATGGGAAAGTGAAAGAAGTAAATAGATGATGGATATGGAAGAAAAGGGTTCTTAAAAGCAAGCACGAACCAATATTAGAAAATATCGGCCCAAAATAATTATAGGCTTTCAAGGTGAAGGATGAAAGTGATAAACCTGGACCCGCTACTTAGCAAAGTAGGAACCTAAGTATATGGGTGAACGCCACACTATTTGATAGTGATAAGTTCGGGATAGTGAAGAACAGGGTTGACGCCACTAGGCTTCCTAGATAAGCCAACGAAGTCCTCAACGAAATATGAGAGAAAGAAATCTCACAAATTCCATAAAAGTTTAACAAAGTTTCATTAAGTGAAAAGTCTAACCTCTTACAAATGAAATAACATATATTTATAGCCTAAATAAAAGTAGCTGAATGGACAAGCTTAGAAGCTACGAAATTTGGCCATAAACACCTAGATAATTCTAGAAGAAAAATCATGAATATCCATGAATGTGCAGCCCTTTAATGTTCCATCATCCCCCTTGGCCGAATGAAGCTTTAATGCACCTTGAATACTTGAATGGTTAGCTTGAAAATGCATGGATCATGCATGAAACGTCCCAATGTATGTTCCTCCATAAATTCAGTCCATGAACCTTCAAAACATGAACATTAAATAGCCCCTACTTGCATGAACGTCTCCAGTACATGTACTCCCTTAAATGTCGTCCATTGAACCTCAATTCTACATGCACCTCTTCATACATTGCACCAAGCCCTACATGAACTTGCATTAATTTCCTTCCATGCATGCATGTGTACCGTCCAAAGGGATTGGATCTTCTAGATACATTCATGCATGAATCTTCATCATTCATGTAACCGAATGTGCATTTGAACCCAAGCATTCATGTATTTTGTGCATTCATGTATTTGGCAAATACATGAACTTGTAAACACTTGAATCTGGTCATACATGCACCTAATTAAATGTTGTTCATTCATGCATGTGGGATGTCCAAAAGAGATGTTTCTTCAAGCATTCATTATACTAGTCCATGAGCATTGTACCTACAAGAAATAAAACAATTCATAAGATATCATGTGAACACACATAAATTCAGCACAATGTGAACACATTTAAGTTATGTGATATCTATGACATATCAATAACAAATATTAATATAAGACAAGTTTAATGCTTAAATAAATATGTGCAAATTTTATTTAATGCATTAAAGACAAAACCGAAGTTAAACTAAAATGAGCTAAGCTTTAGCTCGTGAGCTAAAGTTGAGCCGAGATTAAACTCCTAAGTCAAGTCGAGCAAGGTTTAGCTCGTGAGCTGAATATGAGCTAGGAGTGAGCTCGGTTTAGCTCGAGCAAGTTGGATTGAGCTCGAATAAGCTGGATTTGAGCTGGACCGAGCTAGTGGAGCTGAAACGAGCTTGGATCCGCTTGCCAACATGTCAATGCTCGGCTTGACAGGCTTGTTCGATGAAGTTCGTGGGGCGTGCTCGTATCACCTTGGTATGTTTGAACGCCACACTACGAGTAGTGATAAGTTCAGTTTTCAACAAAGAAAATGGATGACACAACTAGAACACTAGGTAGCCAACAAATCTTTGAACGAAAACAGAGAAAAGTTTGCCTCACAAATTTGGCAGAATATCATTCAAAAATGTCCAAAAAGTAGCCTTCCAAAAGGCTTGGTTACAAGAATTTATAAGGCTAAAATGAACTAGTCGAATGGTCACATAGTAAAGTGCTATTAAAGGGCTAATTATAAATTAAAGACTTTTGAAATTCTAGAGTCAATAACTCCTCTCTTCAACTAGCTGAATTAATGTCCTTAAAGGCTTGAAAAATGACTCTTGATTTTCCCTTTGGCTAGTTGAATAGACTCCAGCCACTTTAATGAAATTTGCAATGCATAAATTGTCCATTAAGTAGCCAAAAAAACGTTAGGTATTTGAACAAGTTGCTACCAGATTTTAAAGGACATGAAATGCTCCTTTAAACTCTCTTTTAATGATGCTTAATGCTTCCTTTATAACAGCCCCCTCTTTTGTAACCAAAATAACTTGAAAAGTCTCCTTTATTGAATGCGTAACAACCTTTGTGAATTGAAAAGTCACCTGCAATTAAAACATATGTAACCGTCACATTTATTCAATTATTAAGCTTTAAACAAATTAACAACTACGTAAATAAATGAACACACACTTATGCATCATTTATTCCAACAACTAGTTAATTAAAAGAAGTATTTAATGAACTTTAACTCATGCACCAATAAATTAACCTAGTAACTAGATTAATTAAAGAAGCAACTCATTAAATTAAATTCATCAAATAAACTCATTTAATTAAACTAAGAGGAGTTGTATTAATGACCAGCAACTCATTTATTAAACTAAGAGGCTTAAATGCAAGTATTAAAATGCAAACTAAATGCAAAGCTAAAAGAAATAAATAAAAGTTCAATTTAGTTGGAACGGGTTCAAGGAGCGGAAATTGAGCTGAAATTAGTTTGCAAAATGTTGCAAGGACACTTTATTAAGCTGGTCCCAACTCGATCTATTTCTCCAACCAAAGCCTCGCCCCACACTTGATTAACTAAGGCCGAAATGACCTCCTTGAATTGCTTAGCTCGAGCTCGCATAATTGGTCCTTGAGGCAGCACCATTGAGTCCTTGCTCGAACTTGATGCACTCCAGGTCGCGATCGTGTCATTCCCCCCCTCTTTTAGGCGACTTGTCCTCAAGTCGACCCGTTTGTCCATGGGAGAACTTTGACTCATGCATGGTTTTCCTCGGTCAAATGGGATGGAAGATGTCACACAAACCTGAAAAATTCTTACCACAACCAATAAAAAGAAACTCAAAGGAGTCGATTCAAATGTGTTCGATAGTTCATAAAAATTCATTCAATCGAACATATGCCAAAAATCTCAATTGGTTAAAGCAAGCATACGTAAATTTATCAAAGAGTTTCGTTAGACCAACGTTGCAAACATGAAGACTAAGTTGGATCAAGGTATAATTGGTTGTAAACGATGGCAGGCACTTAAACACATTATTCCTCATCCAAAACATTTCAATATGTTTATTCAAAAATAACAATTCATGGGAATGTACACGCAAAGTGTACCATGGCCAATTGGAAACTAAATTACTCTTTCGCTTATTAACAACATGATTTGTGTAATCACTTTCCAACACAAACGGATCACTACTAGGCCAAAGACAACAATCAATCACAACAAGGTACAAACAATTTCCAAACATCAAACCATCAAAAAGATTTTCAACAACATTCGAATAGAGTAAAGGTATTTGAAAATTTTCGTAAACTTTACCTTGTCGATCTTGAAGAGAAGAAAATTTATGTTCAGTTTTACCTTTTTCAAACAAGATAAATCTTCTCTCTTCAGACATATAATGTAAAACAAACCTTTTATCTCGATCAACTTGGGTGGGTGACGAAGCACCATGACAGCTCGTGCTTTTTAAAGGGTTACATTCACAAAAATGTAAAAGGTTAATTTCAATAGGAGGTATGGATGAAAAGAAAAAATAAATCATCATTGAAATTTGATTCAAGTCCCAAAGCATAAGTCGATCTTACCTTCTCAAAATGGAACAAAATTTTAGATGTGGCCAAATAAGGTAATTAGTAAACGAATCAAAATTGAAACCCAAATCATTGAATTTCACCTTCTTATCAAAAGTTCGAACATCAAGCAAACATAATTTGAATGCAAATGATGCAAAGTGCTTAATGTTTCCATAAAATGAATTCATGTAGCAAATACCGTGCTTGAACACACGAACTTGGTCATTTGATTTAGCAGCAACATGTTAAATAAGGAAAATATAATCAACTCATCGCATGATTCAAATTTCACTGCTCAATTAGACTTGAAAATTGGCACAACCAAGCATATTCATTTTATCACCAAAGAAACGATGCAACATGTTATCATGGAAGTAAATCAAAGGAAACTTAAACATGCAAATACTCGAACAATCTTGCATCGTAATTTCTACTCGAACAGATAGATCAAAGCATGGAAATCCCGCACAAAATTTCGAGATTTATCTTGAAGAACAAAGTCAAACAGATCAATTATTTCATGCAAAAACTTTTAACGATATATCGAGCAAAGAAGTTGTGAACATGCGACCTTTCAAAATTCAAATCCATCACAAATCATTTGAATAGGCACGCTTAAATGAAAGATGAATTCAAAGAATTTTTATAATCAAACAAATCAAAACGTGAAAACTACTATCACACACATTCACAATTTGCACAGGATGAACTAATCCAATGTAATCAACAGAATTGTCGTTATAAAACATGTCATAAGACGGAATCTTCATGGCATCTTTTGAATCAACATCGTTAACATTAATATATGAACAACAATTAGCCAAATCAAAAGATGGAAATTTTTCAAAATTATGCCATCAAAACCTTTATGAGTAATTTTAAATCAAAGGCCTTGACTCGATAAACAAAGATTCCTTACCTTCCTTACCTTCGATTTCCAATAGGTGGCGGTCGTCCACTAACTTACCTTTTTCAAACAACTGAAAACGCCTCTCATATTGAAGGTATCGGAGTTGGATTTGGTCGCACGGACTTTTAGGAACCTAAAAGAAAGATCACAAAAAGATCGAGCAGAAGTGTTAGTAGAAAGAATCCTCGCTTGCTCACTAACATCGTTTTCACTCGATTCTATTTCTTCTGAATCACTCGTTTCTTTTATCTCAATTTCTTTTTCCACTCTTTTTTCTTGTTCACATTCTTTCTCTCTCTCAAACTCTTTTTCATTCTCTTTTCCAATCTCATTTTCTTTTTCACTCTCAATCTCTTTTTCTTTTTCTTTCATTTCTTTGTTTCTTTTGTCGATTTCATTCAAGATTCTCTCATTTTCTCTCATAATCTTTTCTTGCCTCTCTTTTCTGTTGATCTCTTTTTGTTCTTTTTCTTTTTCAACGGCTTTTTCAATGACTTTCTCAATCTCTTTCAAGAATCTCTCATTTTCTCTCTTACTCGCCTCTTGCCTCTCTTTCATTTCTTTTTCTCTCATTTTTTCTTTACAACTTGAAGATAATACAAGTGAATCAGCATGATAAGTATTTTGTTCGAAAGATGTAAAATCATTTAGATAGAGAGTTCACGATCAATTCTTCGAGAATGAGTCTTTGTGGATGCATACGAAGAGTTACTTGGGCTCCCTCGTTCGTTATCTTAAAAGACCTTAGACTCGAAGCTTTCTTTCTTTCTACTCGAATTTCTTGTCGAATAGGTATCACGATAGAAATATCTTCTCGAGTAGTCATGAGATGTGTGTCTCCGTGATGTTCTTGACTCCTTTTTCTGACTTGAAACAATTTGCTTTCGTTGAACTCTTGCTCGATGGTCTAGCTTTTCTTGGACAGGCTTGATTTTTTGATCGAGCATGCACTCTATCTCTTTCAAAAAATATTGAAATTCAAAGGCTGAAAACTCTTCTCGAGACATGATTAATATAGATGAAAAGAAAAAAGAATAAAACAAAACAGAAAATGAATACCTTACCACAAACCTCACTAGTCACTCACAATAAAATTTGAATGGCACTCACACTCGTGTTTGCACTCAAGATCGGCTTTTCAACACTCTAATGCTCTCACAACACTCATGCCTTTTACCTCTCTTTACCTTTCTCGTGATTTCGTAAGCAGATTCGCCAAGGCTTAACCTTAGTCTAGGTGGTCGCTTCAAATGGGTAACAAGGGATGATGTGATTTACAACCTGGTAGGCTTACAAGAAAGAGAATAATTCGGTATAGTGTGGCGAAAAAGGTCAAGGATGGAAGTGCATGAGAGGGTAAAGGTTTCAGATTGAAAAATGGAGAAGAAGTAAAACTATGTTCAAATTTTCAGATTTTGTTTTTTTCTTCGTAATTTTGTTTGAATTTTTTCTTTTTTTTTTTTTCGCTTTTTTAAACTTACTTGATGAGTCACAGACTATTCTCGAGTAATTTTGAATGCTCGTACTCCTCGCTTTTGTAGCTCGATACCAAATGATACGATCCGCCTTGGGGTGAGTCGAGTCGTATGTGAGTTTGCCCGATCGCTCACGAAGGAATAGCGTTCGATTTGTTCAAAAGGATGTTTTAACGTAAATAATGGCGGAAGCTATGTAAAAGGATTCAAAGATGGGTTTATGGATATGAAGTTTATGTAGATGGGTTTATGGATATAAAGTTTTTGTAGGTTTGGTTATAATGAAACGAAAAGATGGAATGGAATGGAAATGAAAATGATCTCAAAAACAAACACGAACCAATATTAGAAAATATTGACCCAAATGTTTATAAGTTTTCAAGGTGGTCGGATGGAGAATATGAGAACCTCGACCCGCTACTTAGCAAAGTAGGAACCTTGGTATGTTTGAACGCCACACTACGAGTAGTGATAAGTTCAGATTTTCAACAAAGAAAATGGATGACACAACTAGAACACTAGGTAGCCAACAAATCTTTGAACAAAAACAGAAAAGTTTGCCTCACAAATTTGGCGAAATATCATTCAAAATGTCCAAAAGTAGTGTCCACAAAAGGCTTGGTTACAAGAATTTATAAGGCTAAAATGAGCTAGCCGAATGGTCACATAGTAAAGTGCTATTAAAGGGCTAATTTGATACGAGCACGCCCATGAACTTCATCGAACAAGCTGTCAAGTCGAGCATTGACATGTTGGCAAGCTGATCCAAGCTCGTTTCCAGCTCCACTAGCTCAGTCCCACTCAAATCCAACTTATTCGAGCTCAATCCAACTTGCTCGAGCTAAACCGAGCTCACTCCTAGCTCATATTCAGCTCACGAGCTAAACCTTGCTCACTTCACTTAGGAGTTTAATCTCACTCAACTTTAGCTCACGAGCTAAAGCTTAGCTCATTTTAGTTTAACTCGGTTTTGTCTTTAATGCATTAAATAAAATTTACACATATTTATTTAAGCATTAAACTTGTCTTATATTAATATTTGTTATTGATATGTCATAGATATCACATAACTTAAATGTGTTCACATTGTGCTGAATTTATGTGTGTTCACATGATATCTTATGAATTGTTTTATTTCTTGTAGGTACAATGCTCATGGATCATAGCAATGAATGCTTGAAGAAACATCTCTTTTGGACATCCCACATGCATGAATGAACAACATTTAATTAGGTGCATGTATGACCAGATTCAAGGTGTTTACAAGTTCATGTATTTGCCAAATACATGAATGCACAAAATACATGAATGCTTGGGTTCAAATGCACATTCTTGTTACATGAATGATGAAGATTCATGCATGAATGTATCTAGAAGATCCAATCCCTTTGACGGTACACATGCATGCATGGAAGGAAATTAATGCAAGTTCATGTAGGGCTTGGTGCAATGTATGAAGAGGTGCATGTAGAATTGAGGTTCAATGGACGGCATTTAAGGGAGTACATGTACTGGAGATGTTCATGCAAGTAGGGGCTATTTAATGTTCATGTTTTGAAGGTTCATGGACCGAATTTATGGAGGAACATACATTGGGACGTTTCATGCATGATCCATACATTTTCAAGCTAACCATTCAAGTATTCAAGGTGCATTAAAGCTTCACTCGGCCAAGGGGATGATGGAACATTAAAGGGCTGCACATTCATGGATATTCATGATTTTTCTTCTAGAATTATCTAGGTGTTTATGGTCAATTTCTTAGCTTCTAAGCTTGTCCATTCAGCTACTTTTATTTAGGCTATAAATATATGTTATTTCATTTGTAAGAGGTTAGACTTTTCACTTAATGAAACTTTGTTAAACTTTTATGGAATTTGTGAGATTTCTTTCTCTCATATTTCGTTGAGGACTTCGTTGGCTTATCTAGGAAGCCTAGTGGCGTCAACCCCGTTCTTCACTATCCCGAACTTATCACTATCAAATAGTGTGGCGTTCACCCATATAGCGAGGTTCCTACTTTGCTAAGTAGCGGTCGAGGTTTATCACTTTCATCCTTCACCTTGAAAGCCTATAAGCATTTTGGGCGATATTTTCTAATATTGGTTCGTGCTTGCTTTTAAGAACCCTTTTCTTCCATATCCATCATCTATTTACTTCTTTCACTTTCCCATCCAATTTAGCCGAATATTCATATTATTCTTATCCATAAACCATCATAGAACCATTATACATAGTTTTCGTCCTATTTTTTTCCATCAACTTCATTTCAAAAGTGAATTGAACGATACTTTCTCGTAGACGATCGGGCAACTCAGCATACGACTCGACTCTCCCCGAGGCGGTTCGTACCACAAGGTTCCTACTTTGCTAAGTAGCGGGTCGAGGTTCTCATATTCTCCATCCGACCACCTTGAAGACTTATAAACATTTGGGTCAATATTTTCTAATATTGGTTCGTGTTTGTTTTTGAGATCATTTTCATTTCCATTCCATTCCATCTTTTCGTTTCATTATAACCAAACCTACAAAAACTTTATATCCATAAACCCATCTACATAAACTTCATATCCATAAACCCATCTTTGAATCCTTTTACATAGCTTCTGCCATTATTTACGTTAAAACATCCTTTTGAACAAATCGAACGCTACTTCTTCGTAGACGATCGGGCAAACTCACATACGACTCGACTCACCCCGAGGCGGATCGTATCATTTTGTATTCATCTTCTTTTATCCCGATCAGCCAAGTTCCTCTTCATCATCTACCATCCTACACGCCACACCCTAAACCCAAATTTTACTTACCTTCAGCCTACCTACACCCTCTATGATACGATATCACCTCGAAAAAGGAGTTGAGTCGTAGTTGTGCCCCATCATCAAATGTAGAAGTATCATTCCAATTTGCAAGCTACGAAGGTATTTGTTTAGTTATGAAGATAAGTGATGGAAATAGGTTAAAAATTGGCTAAGTATAAGTTGATTTGGCTTGGCTAACAAAGAAATTAAAATAGATAAGTTGATAGATAGGTGGAATGGAAATCGGACTTAAGCGGCAAGAATGAACGAACACCAAGAGAGTGTTGACTGGGACTTATATGGCTTAAGGTGGTTAGATGAAGGAAGGAAGGACCTTGACCCGTTACCTAGCAAATATAAGAACCAAAGGTATAAGTTGGGTTGAATGCCACATTCAAATTTGAGTGATAAGTTCAGAAAAGACAAACATTGACGCCACTGACTAACAGATAAGCCAAGCTAAGTCTTTGGACGAAATTTGAGAGAAGTAAATCTCACCAAAATAATAGAATTTCATTCAAAGTTTCAAGTCTGAACAACTAGCAAATAACACAATATTTATAGTGAAAGTCTAAGGTTAACCGAATAGTCAAATGGATAGCTAAATGGTCACTTGAATTCAGCTTTCAATGAGCTAAAATTCCAGAAAATTTCAAGAAAATTCCGGTAGCTTCTTCAACCTTTGGGAATGTCATTGGACGACTTCTAGATGAAGTATGTTCAATTGAAATGAATTTGTTGTCGTGGATTGATTATTTGTTTGATCAACGAAAAGGGCTACAAGAGTTTTCAAGATAGATTTGAGATCAGGTTACTATCAGTTGCGAGTTAAAGACTCCAATGTGCCAAAGATTGCTTTTCGAATGAGGTACGGACACTATGATTTTTTGGTTATGCCTTTCAGACTTACTAATGCACCTGCTATTTTTATGGATTTGATGAATCGAATCTTCAGACAGTATCTGGATCGGTTTGTAGTTGTGTTCATAGATGTCATTTTGATGTACTCCCGTGATGAAACCAAACATGTTGAACATCTGAGACTGATATTACAGACTTTGCAAGATAAACAGTTGTATGCGAAGTTCAGTAAATGTGAGTTCTATTTAAGCGAAGTTAATTTTCTGGGCCATGTTGTATCAGCATCGAGTACTCGAGTTGATCCGAGTAAAATTTCAGCTATACTTGATTGGAAACCTCCTAAGAATGTTTCAAGTCCAAGTTTTCGGGACTTCTTGGTTATTATAGGCGGTTTGTGAAAGGCTTCTATAATTGCAGCCCCAATGACAAAGCTATTACGAAAAGATGTTAAATTTGAGTGGTCAAAAAGTGCCGTAAAAGCTTTGTTCGCTTGAAAGCCCTTTGACCAAAGCTTCAGTGCTAGTTCAGCTAGAATCGGGTAAAGAATTTGTTATCTATAGTGATGCATCTTTAAATGGTTTGGGCTGTGTTTTGATGTGGAAGGCAAAGTTATAACTTATGCCTCGAGACGCTTAAAGCCACATGAAAATAACTATCCAACACACGACCTAGAATTGGCGACTATCGTGTGTGCGTTGAAAATTTGGCATCACTATATGTTCGATGAGAAATGTCATGCTTATTCGATCACTAAAGCCTGAAATACTTGATGACTTAAAAGATCTGAATTTGAGACATCGCCGATGGTTAGAATTGCTAAAAGACTATAAGCTTCGATTGACTATCACACGGAAAGGCTAATGTTGTGGTGATGCTCTAAGTGAAAATCATTGTTTGCTTTACATGCAATGAATGCGATATGGCTATGTCGATGATGGTTAGATAATAGCTGAATTGAAAGCAAGACCACTATTTGTTCAACAAATTTATAATGCCTAGAAGGTTGATAATGAATTGTTAGTAAAACAAGCTCAATGTGAGGCGATCTTGATTCGTAATTGAGTTGATGCCGAGGGTTGTTTGAGATTCGAAATAGGATATGTGTCCCGATAAATTGTGGTTGATTCAAATGATTTTAGAGGAAGCTCATAGCGATCGATTATCTGTTCACCCAGATAGTAAAAAGATGTATAATAATATGAAACAACTTTACTAGTGGCATGGTATGAAATGAGACATTTCTGACTTTGTTGCAAGATGTTTAGTCTGTCAACAAGCAAAAGCTGAACATCAGGTACCTTCAGGATTACTTCAGCCGATTATGATACCTGAGTGGAAGTGGGACAGAGTTACTATGGATTTTGTATCTGGTTTACCATTGACACCGAGTAAGAGAGATGCAATATGGGTTATTGTGATAGATTGACTAAAACGGCTCATTTTGTTCTGATACGTTCAGATTACTCGCTTGATAAGCTAGCTGAATTGTCTATTTCTCAGATTGTCAGATTACATGGGGTACCTATTTCTATTGTTTCAGATAGAGATCCGAGGTTTACGTTGCAGTTTTGGAAGAAACTGCAAGATGCAGTAGGTATGAAATTATATTCCAGCACTGCTTTCCATCTGCAAATAGATGGTTAGTCTGAGCGAATCATTCAAATACTTGAGGATATGTTGAGATGTTGTATTCTTGAGTTTAAAGGTATGTGGGAACGATACCTACCTCTGATTGAATTTGCGTACAATAATAGCTTTCATTCAAGTATCAAAATGGCACCTTATAAGGCTTTGTATGGTCGTAAATGTCATACACCATTGTACTAGACTGAGCTCAGTGAAAATAAGATACACCGGGTCGATTTGATCAGAGAAACTGAACAGAAAGTAAAAGTGATCCGTGAAAGTCTGAAAGCGGCATAGGATCGTCAGAAATCATATGCGGACTTGAAACGAAAGAATATAGAGTTTCAGATCAAAGATAAAGTTTTCTTGAAAGTCTCACCATGGAAGAAAATACTCAAATTCAGTCATAAAGGCAAATTCGGTATGAGATTATAGAGTGTATCAGGCCAGTTGCTTACAGACTATTGTTGCCACCTGAGTTAGAAAAGATCCACAATGTATTTCATGTTTCAATGCTTTGTAGATATCGATCTGATCCTTCACATGTGATTAGTCCATCTGAGATTGAGATTAGATCCGATATGATGTATGAGAAAGAACCGATTCGTATTCTGGCTTGTCAGATTAATAAGTTGCGAAATAAGAAAATTCCATTAGTTAAAGTTTTGTGGCATAAACACAGAGTTGAGGAAGAACGTGGGAGCCAGAGGATGCAATGAGAGAACATTATCTGAACCTATTCACCGGTAAGATTTTCGGGGACGAAAATCCCTAAGGGGGGAGAGTTGTAACATCTCGATTTAGACCCTAATCAAAACAGTGATTTTGGGACCACGAATCCGAGTCAGAAAAATATTTAAAAATTATTTTCTATGTTTATTTTGTGTGACTTTATATCTGTGAAATTTTCGTGATTTAATTTTATCGTTTAGGTATCCGATTAAATAAAAGAGCTTAATCGCGTAAAATGAAAATTTAGGGGTTATTTCTAAAAAAGGTTGAATTGTTAGTGGCTTTCTAAATTGAAGCCTTAAAGTGGTAATTATGCCATTATTAATGTATGTGGACGGTAATGGGTAAGGAATATAATGATTTTATTTAATTAGAAAGGATATAATAGTAATTAATTAAAATATTAATATATATCATAATAAAACTTAAGTTAAAATACATGTTATATTCATTTGTTCACCACCGAAACAACAAATAAGAAAGAAAAAAAGAAAAGACCTAGGTTCGGCCATCCTTTCAAGCTCAATCAAGGTTCATTTTTGTTCGATTTTTGATAATTTCTACATTTTTGAGATCGTTGCTTCGAGTACTACAAAACCCATGCTTGAATTTTTGATTTAGATGAATATTTTGAGCTATTCCATTGATGAGAGCTTGTGATTTTTGTTGTTTGATGATGAAATGTGAAAGATATATTTTAGATTAACATGTTTTGTATTGGAGTTTTTGATGATTTTGAGTAATTAGAACTAACTTGCAAAAATAATAATTTGATGAACTAAAATGTGAAATAAATGAATTATATGGGTTTGTATGGTTATGTGTAACGCCCCGAATTTTGGGCCTAGAAGAAATGGGCTTTGCGTATCGGAGGAATTGGAATTTAGTTGTGCAAGTGGATGACACAAATAGGTATTTGCTTTAGTGGTTAAGTGTTCTGAGTGTTTTGGGAGTGTTGGAGAAGTCCTGGGTTCAAACCTAGGCTTTAGCAAAAATTTTGGTTTTAAATGAATAAAACCCTGGATACTTGGATGAAGGCCTTTTAAATTATTATGTTAAATAAATGACACAAGTTGAGCTTGTGGTCTAGTGGTTGTGGCGTCATTAAGGTTGCAAGGGAGCCTGGGTTCAAGTCTTGGCTCTTGCAATTTTATTTTGGTTTTTTCTTTTAAAGGAACCTGGGCTTTGGCCTATAGACCGTATAATTAATTGAGGCTAAATGGTAACACAAGGAAACATGTAGTCCAGTGGCAAGGTGGCATCAAGGGTGGTATATGAGGACTGAGGTTCGAATGACCCTTTGTACAAAAGAGTATTTATTTTACTCTTTTGCTGTGAGGTGGTGGAATTCGAGTGAAAGACTGCTAAAGAGAAAGTTCGAATTGGTCTTGAGTTGTTAGGAGAAGATTATGGAGCAAATTATGGATGAGAATTTGGAGGAGTAAATCAAGGAATTCAAAGCTTGGAGAGTTGTAGCCGATTGGGGAGGCTTGTGTATGCAATTTCGGCTAGGGGTCTCTTAGGTAGGCATTTCGGCATTTTGAGAACTTTTACAGTATTCTTTCTTTGTGCCAAATTTTGAGTTTTGGGAGTGACACCTAGTTTCGGATTTCCTAAGTGTCGAATTTGCCTGTTTTCTTCTTGTGAGTTTTCGTGTTCTACCTTGATGACCTAATTGCTTGTAGGCATTTTCTCTACTCTCTTTCTCAAAGGTGAATATTGCCTTTTTCTCATCTCAATCTTAATTCTTCTTTTGGTCGAACTTTGTCCCTCTTCTCTCATATTCTAGCCGACTACACTTTTCGTTCTTTCTCTCCCTTGTTCAAGTTTTGGTGGTGTTGGTGGTAGCCATTCAGTGAGTTTTGTCTCCATTTTCTGTAGTTTCAAGTTGCTTTCCTCTCCTTTTCTTTCTTTAAAGCCGGATGTGATACGATCACGGCTTCCCATAAGCCAAGTCCAAGCCGAGATCCGATGGTGCTACCTCAAGGGCCGATCACAAGGGCTCGTGCAAAACAATTTAAAGAAGTCATTATAGCTTTAGTTCAAGATATGTGGGATGATGTCAATGCTAGACCTATCGAACCAATTAGTGGCCATTTTGGAAATCCATGCCAAACTTTTCTACAAGTTCATTTCAGCTCACCAAGCTCACCTTCAGTTCAAGTTAGCTCCCATGTAGCTCCACACCAGCTCATTAGCTCGGGACCACTTATTATCACTCACGAGTTTAGGCCCAAATTTCGGGTTTAACTCATGAATTAACCATCAGCTCATGGAGTTCACTTTGAATTCATTTTACTACTATTGACTTTTTAATTAATAAGTTCAATAATTAGTTAATTAATATCCTACATATTAAATTTAGTTCACATTAGTTATATTAAGTATGTCTTAAAAATGTTTATTGATGATAATTAAATTTGTCATAACCGAATTTAATGTTGATATTTGTGTTCACATTAGTTTGAATTAATTATGTTCACATTTCTTGTAGGAACGCAATGGACATATGGAGATTAAAAGCAAGCATGAATTTTGAAGGTGCATGGACGGTTGGGGGGCTTGAATCTCTTAGGTGCATGTTCCGCCAAGTGCATGTATGACCATATTCAATGTCTTTAAGGTTCATGAATGTTTCCATTCATGTATGGTGTGCTATCTCTTCATTCTCCAAGGTGACCATTCGGCCAAAGGGCACTCACACATGCATGAAGATAGCTTGGCCAATTAGCTTCCCTATGACTCTCCTTAATTTGTTCACACCTATGTTCACATGGCAAAACCATTCGGTTCACCTTGTTCACACTAGAAGACTCTTCAACATTCGGTTTCACACACATGATGGCCCTTGGAGTGTCCACAATTAATTCATACTTTTGGGCCAAACATTGCTTCATTTAACAAGGTTGGCCGAATCTACAAGTGATCATTGGATATCATGCATTCACTTTGAGTTTTCTTAAGCATGAAGATGCATTCATCCACCATTCCCAAAATCAAATCTGGTCATGCATATTAAGAGTTATTTTTCTAGAATTTTCTTTTAATTAATGTGTAAGTATGAAAGGCCATTCGGCTACCTAGACTTAGGCTTATAAATACTTGTTCAATTTCCATGTAAAGGACTTTTGAAACTTATGTTAATGTTATGCTGCCGAAATTGTAAGGCAAACTTTTCTTATATTTCGTTCAAAGATTCGTTTGGCATTCCTAGTGTTCTAGTTGTGTCAATCGTGTTCTTTGTCGTACCCGAACTTATCACTATTCATAGTGTGGCGTTCAACATACCGAGGTTCCTATCTTGTTAGATAGTGGGTCGAGGTTTCCTTTACCAAACCTATAACCGAACTTAAAAAGCTTAATCAACGGATCGATACCATTTCGGTATTGGTTCTTGAAAGTACCTTTAGTAGTTCAAACTCGTTCTCTTCTTTACCTAATCGAACCTAAACCGACCAATTTATTCATACCATTTTGTTCCTACCCTTTCATTCCTACCATTCCATTCGTACCCCTCTTTCTACTCTGACTATACCTTCAACTCAACTAATCCTAACGTAACTTCTCGTAGACGATCGGGCAATCTACATACGACTCGACTCTTCCCGAGACGGTTCGTATCATCTGGTATCAGAGCTACCTAAAACGAGAAGCTTAGACGTTTGAAGCGGAGCATTCCCGAGGTAGGTTCAGAAAAAAAAAATTGTATACCGAAGTTTGCTCATTTCGATTAGTTTGTTATTGTTGTTATAAAAATAAAAATCTACGCAGCCGAAGAAAAAAAAATCGTGTACAAAAGTGTTTTTATTGTATTTAGTTTGTCGATATAGTACAACAAAAAAAAGTTATACAAGTTAAAAAAATTGAAAAAAATAAAAAAAAAGTGATTTATGCAATTCAATTGTTATTTGATCGTCAAGCTTTGATCTGATATAGTTCCCGACCCTTCTTCTATTCTACTCTCCCTAATTCGTCACATTTTTACCCAATTCCCTATTCTTTTAGCCTACCCTATATCGAATACATCAATCACTTGTTATCCCTTTTGAACCGACCACCTAGACCAAGGACCGAGCCTTAACGAATCTGCTTACGAAATTACGAGAAAAGTCAAGAGAGGTAAAAGGCAAGAGAACGTGGCGCATTCGAGGGAGGTAAAAGCCGAACTAAGAGTGTAAACACGAGTGTGAGTGTCATCAAGCTTCTTTCTTTCTCGAAAGCGGATTGAGAGGATTTGTTTGTGAGGCTATCTTAAACGAATAGATGTACAAAATAGTGGACAAAACATGGAAGAACAACAAGGGCGACAACCCGTCAGAAACATTCCAGATTTGCAAATGCAAGCCCTTTTGCTTGAGATGGAACGATTACTTGATCGAAGGCTTAATCCTCTTGAAGATCGACTCTACCAAGTCGAGGCCCAAAGACAACGCGATGAATATCCTGAAGTTGCTAGGCAAAGACACGAAGGGCCCAATCAACGACGAAGACAACCAAGGGTTCAAGATGATGATGTTAATGAAAATAGTGAAGATGAAAGTGATCACGGGTCTAGCATAAGCCTAGAAAGGAGACGTCCCGAAACCGTGGACAAGTAGATCATAGGCGGGAAGATGATGACTTGAAGAATATCAAACTCTCCATTCCTCCTTTCCAAGGTAAATCTGATCCCGAGGCGTACCTTGAGTGGGAGAAGAAAATCGAACTAGTGTTCGAATGTCATAACTACTCTGAAAATAAGAAAGTCAAACTCACCGCAATTGAGTTTTCAGATTACGCAATGATATGGTAGGATCAGTTGACCACTAGTCGGAGGCGTAACGTGGAGCATCCCATTTCCACTTGGACCGAAATGAAGGCGATTATGCGACGACGATTCATTCCATCCTACTATCATCGGGAGTTGCATCAAAAACTCCAAAATCTCATCCAAGGGACGAAGAGTGTGGAAGATTATTATAAAGAAATGAAAGTGGCTATGATCCGTGCCGATATACAAGAAGATCGAGAAGCCATAATGGCTCACTTTCTAGAGGGACTTAATCGAGAGATTGCAAATGTCGTAGAACTGCAACATTACATTGAGGTTGTGGACATGGTCCACATGGCTATCAAAGTGGAGAAGAAGTTGAAGCAAAAAGGTACCACCCGAGCCTATCCTAACACCAATCCTTCTAAATGGGGCCAAAGCACAAGCAAGGGTTTTCCAACAAATCGAACGAAGGATTCTTCAACAATATCTAAAGCGAATAAGCCTATTCTTTGAGTCAAGTAAAGGTAAGGCTCTGAAAGTTCCACCGCCTGCTCAAGGGACATAAAGTGCTTCAAGTGTCTTGGTCGTGGACATATAGCGAGTCAGTGCCCGAATAGACGTACCATGGTGATAAGGGCCGACGGTGAGATTGAAACGGAGGACGAGGAAGAGAACGATGCTGAATCAAATTCTGAAGTTGAGGAGGACTTAGAACAACCCGTTGAAGGTGAGTTACTCGTCATCAAACGAAGCCTAAGTCTTCAAAGTGTGGAAGACGAACAACAACGTGAGAACATTTTTCATTCGAGATGTCAAGTGCAAGGGAAAGTGTGTAGCATCATAATCGATGGAGGGAGTTGCACAAACGTGGCAAGCACCCTCATGGTGGAAAAGTTGGGGCTGTCAACCACCAAGCACCCGAATCCATACAAGCTCCAGTGGCTTAACGATGGTGGTGAACTCAAAGTGACAAAACAAGTCCTAGTGTCCTTTAGCATCGGAAAGTATTCTGATGAAGTATTATGTGATGTAGTGCCGATGCACGCGAGCCATTTGCTTCTAGAACGACCATGGCAGTTTGACCGACGGGTGATGCATGATGGTTACACTAATAGATACTCCTTCAAACATCTTGGCAAGAACGTGACACTTCACCCCTCACTCCGAAGCAAGTGTACGAGGATCAACAAAACTTAAACTTTCGATGGAACAAGCGAGAGAAAAGAAAAGAGTGCAAAAGAGAAAATTAAGGAAAAGAGAGAAAATACTAAAATGCGAGAGAAAATGAAAAGAAACAAAAACAAGTAAAAGGGAGAGGAAAAGAAAGTGGAAAATGAGTGTGTTTACGAGGGTTAGTGATATCCGGTGAGCGATGTTTTGAGATAGCCTATGTATGTATTTATGTACAAGGAGGCATTGTTGAATACTAACGAGTTACTGAAAACTTGCTCGCTTCAGTATTGTCTTTGATTCAGAATTTGAAGACATATTTTGGACGAAATACCAAGTGGGCTGCCCCTATCCGAGGCATCGAACATCAAATAGACTTAGTACCGGAGTCGCACTACCCAACCGTCCCGCTTATCGGAGTAATCCCAAGAAACGAAGGAATTGCAAAAGCAAATTCTTGAACTCCTAGACAAAGGATACATCCGAGAGAGCTTAAGTCCTGTCTGCGGTCTTGGTCTGCTTGTACCCAAGAAAGATGGGTCGTGGCGCCATCAACAAAATCACTATCAAGTATCGACACCGATACCCGTCTTGACGACATGCTTGACGAATTAAGTGGAGCCAGATTTTCACAAAAATCGATCTTAGAAGTGGCTATCATCAAATACTGAATGCGAGAAGGTGATGAATGGAAGACGGCCTTCAAAACGAAATTGGGTTTGTACGAATGGTTGGTAATGCCATTCGCCCTTACAAATGCCCTCAAGACTTTTATGAGATTGATGAACCATGTATTACGTATGCGTTTATTGGTAAATTTTGTGTTGTATACTTTGACGATATCTTGGTCTACGAAAAACTTTAGAGGAGCACGTACCACATTTACGAAGGTGTTGGAAACTTTACGAAAAGAGGTATTGTATGCTAATTTCAAAAAGTGTTCATTTTGCACTGATAAAGTTGTGTTTTTAGGTTATGTCGTGAGTGCCAACGGTTTGGAGGTGGATCAAGAAAAAGTTCAAGCGATTCAAGAATGGCCGCGTCTGACGAACATTAGCCAAGTTCGAAGCTTCCATGGATTGGCTAGGTTCTACCGTCGATTTGTGCCCAACTTTAGTACCATTGCAACACCCTTAACAAGCGTGATTAAGAAAAACTCCGCATTTCACTGGTCTGAAGATCAAGAACGTTCATTTAATTTGATTAAAGAATGTATTGTGAAAGCTCCTCTATTGTCCCTTCCAGATTTTACTAAAACATTTAAAATTGAGTGTGACGCTTCAGGTGTAGGGATCGGAGCTGTGTTGACCCAAGACAGAAGACCGGTGGCGTACTTCAGTGAGAAATTAAGTGGCGCTTCTCTCAATTATCCGGTGTATGACAAAGAGATGTATGCCTTAATTCGATCACTTGAAACTTGGCAGCACTATCTAAGACCAAAGGAGTTCGTGATTCATTCCGATCACGAAGCACTTAAGTTTATTAAAGGTCAGCATAAACTCAACAAACGACATGCAAAATGGGTCGAGTATTTAGAGTCATTTCCCTACGTCATCAAATACAAGAAAGGTAAAGAAAATGTAGTGGCTAATGCCTTGTCACGGAGATATACCTTATTGACCACTCTTTATTCTAAGTTACTTGGTTTTTATCATATGAAAGAGTTGTATGCTAATGATGAGGATTTTGGAAATATATATGCTACTTGTGAAAATGGGTCTTTTGAGAAATTTTTCAAGTACGAAGGGTTTCTTTTTAAAGAAAATAGGTTGTGTATACCACAAGGCTCCATTCGAGAGTTACTTGTGTTGGAGGCGCATAGTGGTGGCCTAATGGGACACTTTGGAATGAGCAAGACATTGTCGACCCTCCATGAACATTTTTACTGGCCGCGAATGCAGAGAGACGTGGAGCGGATCTGTGAACACTGCCTAATTTGTAAATGGGCTAAGTCGAAGGTCCAACTTCATGGACTTAACACACCACTTCCCATTCCCCACACCCCGTGGACCGATGTCTCTATGGATTTTATTCTTGGATTACCAAAAACTAAGACAGGGAAGGACTTAATCTTTGTTGTAGTCGATAGATTCTCTAAAATGTCACATTTTATTTCTTGTGCTAAAACTGATGACGCTGTGCATATTGCTAATTTGTTTTTTAGGGAAATTGTACGACTGCATGGATTACCAAGAACGATTGTTTCCGATCGAGATACAAAGTTCTTGGGTCACTTTTGGCGGACATTATGGGGAAAACTTGGGACAAAGTTGTTGTTTTCAACCACTTGTCATCCCCAAACGGATGGCCAAACTGAGGTGGTAAACCGAGTTTTATCAACTTTGTTGCGAGCGTTGGTACGAAAGAACCTCAAGACGTGGGAAGAATGCTTACCCCACATCGAGTTCGCTTATAATCGCTCTGTTCACTCAACAACCAAATTCTCTCCTTTTGAGGCCGTCTATGGATTTAATCCTCTTACTCCTCTTGATTTATTACCTTTTCTGTTGATCAATTTGTCCATACGAGATGCAAGGAAAAAGGCTGAATTTTTCAAGGAATTACATAGGAAAGTTCGAGAGAATCTTGAATCTCGAACCGAGCAATACGTCCAACGAGCCAACAAAGGACGAAAACGAGTTGTATTTGAACCCAAGACTGGGTCAGGTGCACATGAGAAAAGAAAGGTTTCAGCTCAACGAAGATCTAAGTT